>NC_092724.1:59223790-59972466 GCF_047496885.1 Scyliorhinus torazame
GTATGTCCCCTGTGTGTCTGTCTCCTGTGTGTCTGCCCCCTGTGCGTCTGTCTCCTTTGTGTCTGTCTCCTGTGCGTCTGTCCCCTGTATGTCTGTCTCCTGTGTGTCTGTCCCCTGTGCCTCTGTCTCCTGTGTGTCTGTCCCCTGTGTGTCTGCTCCTGTGTGTCTGTCCCCTGTGTGTCTGCCCCCTGTGTGTCTGTCCCCTGTGTGTCTGCCCCCTGTGTGTCTGTCCCCTGTATGTCTGTCCCCTGTGTGTCTGTCTCCTGTGTGTCTGTCTCCTGTCTGTCTGTCCCCTGTGTGTCTGTCCCCTGTGTGTCTGTCTCCTGTGTGTCTGTCCCCTGTGCGTCTGCCCCCAGTGTGTCTGTCCCCTGTGTGTCTGTCCCCTGTGTGTCTGTCCCCTGTGTGTCTGCCCCCTGTGCTCCTGTCCCCTGTGTGTCTGTTCCCTGTGCGTCTGCCCCCTGTGTGTCTGTCCCCTGTGTGTCTGCCCCCTGTGCGTCTGTCCCCTGTGTGTCTGTCCCCTGAGGTGTGGTCCCCTGTGTGTCTGTCCCCTGTGTGTCTGTCCCCTGTGTGTCTGTCCCCTGTTTGTCTGTCTCCTGTGTGTCTGCCCCTGTGCGTCTGTCTCCTGTGTGTCTGTTTCCTGTGTGTCTGCCTCCTGTGTTTCTGTCCCGTGTGTCTGACCCCTGTGTTTCTGTCCCCTGGGTCGTGGTCTCCTGTGTGTCTGTCCCCTATGTGTCTGTCCCCTGTGTGTCTGTCCCGTGTGTCTGTCCCCTGTGTGTCTGTCCTCTGTGTGTTTGTCCCCTGTGTGTCTGTCCCCCGTTAGAACAGTTTAAGTTTGGGGTGTGACCTATTCACAGTTATTAATGTTTCATGGGCCATTTCAAAGTTGGTGTGAAATCTATTTGAAAGATCGGCCTGTATATCAACCTGGTCATTTGGTCAGAGAGGTGTTTACTCTTTAGGAATGTAATTGAAGCTGCAACTTGATTTGAATATTGGGCTGTAATTAAGAAGCAATTTGGTTTGAAACAGTTCTCTGTGAATATTTGTGTAAACTGCCTTTCGTGCTGGTGTTGTTTCTCTCGCAGTCACTGTTCTCACTGTTACACTGAGACAATGCGCCAGTGTACGTGTGTGCGTGAGCAGCCGTTCCGCACTGGGGACGTGCTGGGGGCAATGCTAACTCTCCTTTATCTAAAGTGGCATTGAGCAGCAAGGAAATGCAGAGTGGCAGTGAGGACGATGCAAAATGTAGCAATCCATCCTCACCATCCTGTGCTAAGAATTGTAGAGAGGGGTGATGAGGGTCTCGAGAGAGAGAGATACAGAAAATCCTGTGCTCAGGAGAGTATCATAGGATCCCTATATTGCAAAGGAGGCCATTCGGCCCATCGAGTCTGTACTGATCCTCTGAAAGAGCACCCTACCCAAGCCCGATCCCCCACCTTATCCCCGCAACCCCTCCTAGGGGCAATTCAGCATAGCCAACCCACCTAACCTGCACATTCTTTGGTCTGTGGGAGGAAACCGGCGAACGTAAAGGAAACCCACGCAGACACGGGGAGAATCTGCAAACTCCACACAGACAGTTGCCCAAGGTCAGATTCGAACCCGGGGCTCTGCCACTGTGAGGCAGCAGTGCTAATCACTGTGCCACCATGCCACCCAAAACAAAGCTGAGAAGTTTGAGAGTATCATTATGAAAATTGTTTCTCAGATTTGTTAATTTTTTAAAAAATGGAATTGCTGCTAATTGTTTCTTGAATTTTGGATTGGGGAGTTGAGCAGTTTCGTTCCCAAGGATAAAATCGCACTGCAGTTTCTGATTCTGGGCACTGAACGGATCATTTACAAGTGTCACTGTTTCCCATTGAAATGGAGTCAGTGTGAGGGTATTACAAGAGCTGCTCATTCTAATACAGGGCAACGTAACACACTCGGGTCTGTTTTATACATTGGGAGCCGTCTAACGCTTATTCTAACAACAGGCTTTGAACACCTGGCCAAATTTTCCATTTTCTCTTCGAAATGCTGGCTCAGATGGACAAAGAGGCGTGCAGCTCACTGGCAGTGCAGCTGGCCTTTCTCACCCTATTGTCCCGCACTTCAGAAGAAATAAATACTGCATCCGCTTCCCATGCTAAGGGGGAGGGGGACCTGAAAAAGCCAATAAGTCCGAGTTACGATAGCCCCAGTTAAGAAAAAGAGGAATCCCCCCACCCCCACCCTATGCACACAGGAACACCCACACCATGGTAACGCCCAGCATGGAGAGAGAATGCCATCCCGTGGACATGGGAACCCCCCAATGGAGTTCCCAGGACAAAAAGCCCACATGGCACTGCCAAGTGATGTTGTGGGACTTCTTAAATCTCCTGAGCAATACAGCGGTGAAAGCCACTGTGCAATGTCCCCCTTCACGCTCACTGTCACACTCTGCAATTTTTTTCACAATTTGTTTGACTCTTAGGAGGGACCATGCAGATTTCAGAGAGATAAGTTTGTTGTCACAATCAGAGGCTTGAGAAAAATCGAACGAAGCGCACGGCATTTGCAGAAAGCAGTGAAAAAGACTGGACCAATAGCTGTTGCAATTGATGCAAGTGAACCTTTCCGCTGGTACAAACGAGGTAAGAGGCAGAAACTTTTTTATTATTAATTATTTCTCAATATTCAGAATGGAAATGACCGCACCCCTTCACCTCGTTCATGTTTTCCACCTCCAGTTCTCCATACTCTCCAGTGCTGTCAAACACCATGGGGTAAAAATTATCGGGATGGACAATTTATCTGCACCCATTCGCAGTGATACAGGCAGCTCAGAAACTTGGTGCTGCTGCTAATTTAACTGATAGTGATGAGTAGCTCAGTGCTGACGTGCTGCTGAATGTCTGTTACCCTCAGCAAAGAACCAGGCTTGTCTGAGGTTAGCACCATTTAAAGTGAGTTTGGACGACTTAAACCCAACCTGCAGCTCTGAAAGGAGCAGGTGCTGGAACTCAGGCAGAGACTCTGAGCACAAAGAGAAGTGGAAATGGTGCAACAGGCCAGGCAGCAGCCCCGAGTGTTGTCTTGGGTGTTTCCGATGCACAAATGATCCAACACGGCTGTAGATGGTACAACTCTGTTTTATTGTCTTAAACAATGACAACTACTAACTGCTGGCTTGGGTACGTGCTTCACCAGCTAACCTGTGGACCCAGCCCTATTACTATCTTGGTGAGGCACTCAGCACATGGTCTATGTCTGAGTGGCACGCTGTGAGATCTGTGCTCTGAGCTATCTCCTGGTAGGATGAGTGGGAACTGTGGTGTTCGCTGTTTTATAGTGCGTGTGAGGTCCCCGTCCTTCAGGGGACCAGGAGACCCTCCAGACAGACATTGAGAAGGCAGTGGGAGCAGGCAGTGTCACAGTCAATGCCAGCAATCTAGTTCCGAGGACCTGGAGGCAGAGACACAAAATGTTCGATGACTCCCACATGAGCGGTCAAGGTGAGTGAATTTGTTACATGCTGTATACATACAAAAGCACCACTAGCCTCACACACTGCCCCATTCACCACACCCACTTCACTCACCTCCTAAAAACATCCAACACAATCATAGCTCACATGTCTCCACCCCACCCGCACACAGTTAACACCAATGCAAACATCACACCCACATCTCACAGCTTGCACACCCTGCCAGATATTCAACCATGAAAGCCACATCACCCAAACAGATTGCAACAAACTCAGTGACACACCTCCCTCTGTCTTGCAGGACAAGGTGGCCCATAACCAGAGGCAACAGCACCAAACCGGCAGAGACTAGCCTGGCAGTATGGGGGCCCGATACCGGAAATAATTGGTGCAGCCACAACTGAGGCTGTGGCCAGTGGTGGGGGTGAAACAATAGAGGATGATGGCTTCTTCCTCCCAAATCCACCTCACATCCCATTTCTCCCTCATCCCACAACCTCTGGTGGTTTACAAGCTGCAGATGGTATATTTGTGAACCTCTTGCTTTCCTCCACTTGCTTCACCCGAACCCTACCCCTGCCCCTCTATCATAGAACATAGAACATAGAAAATACAGCACAGAACAGGCCCTTCGGCCCACGATGTTGTGCCGAACCTTTGTCCTAGATTAATCATAGATTATCATTGAATTTACAGTGCAGAAGGAGGCCATTCGGCCCTTTGAGTCTGCACCAGCTCTTGGAAAGAGCACCCTACCCAAACTCAACACCTCCACCCAACACCAAGGGCAATTTGGACATTAAGGGCAATTTATCATTGGCCAATTCACCTAACCCGCACATCTTTGGACTGTGGGAGGAAACCGGAGCACCCGGAGGAAACCCACGCAGACACGGGGAGGACGTGCAGACTCCGCACAGACAATGACCCAAGCCGGAATCGAACCTGGGACCATGGATCTGTGAAGCAATTGTGCTATCCACAATGCTAACGTGCTGCCCTTAAGAACAAATAAATCTACACTATATAATTTTCCCGTAATCCATGTACCTATCCAACAGCTGCTTGAAGGTCCCAAATGTTTCCGACTCAACTACTTCCACAGGCAGTGCATTCCATGCCCCCACTACTCTCTGGGTAAAGAACCTACCTCTGATATCCCTCCTATATCTTCCACCTTTCACCTTAAATTTATGTCCCCTTGTAATGGTGTGTTCCACCTGGGGAAAAAGTCTCTGACTGTCTACTCTATCTATTCCCCTGATCATCTTATAAACCTCTATCAAGTCGCCCCTCATCCTTCTCCGCTCTAATGAGAAAAGGCCTAGCACCCTCAACCTTTCCTCGTAAGACCTACTCTCCATTCCAGGCAACATCCTGGTAAATCTTCTTTGCACCTTTTCCAGAGCTTCCACATCCTTCCTAAAATGAGGCGACCAGAACTGTACACAGTACTCCAAATGTGGCCTTACCAAAGTTTTGTACAGCTGCATCATCACCTCACGGCTCTTAAATTCAATCCCTCTGTTAATGAACGCGAGCACACTATAGGCCTTCTTCACAGCTCTATCCACTTGAGTGGCAACTTTCAAAGATGTATGAACATAGACTCCAAGGTCTCTCTGCTCCTCCACAATGCCAAGAACTCTACCGTTAACCCTGTATTCCGCATTCATATTTGTCCTTCCAAAATGGACAACCTCACACTTTTCAGGGTTAAACTCCATCTGCCACTTCTCAGCCCAGCTCTGCATCCTATCTATGTCTCTTTGCAGCCGACAACAGCCCTCCTTACTATCCACAACTCCACCAATCTTCGTATCGTCTGCAAATTTACTGACCCACCCTTCAACTCCCTCATCCAAGTCATTAATGAAAATCACAAACAGCAGAGGACCCAGAACTGATCCCTGCGGTACACCACTGGTAACTGGGATCCAGGCTGAATATTTGCCATCCACCACCACTCTCTGACTTCTATCGGTTAGCCAGTTCGTTATCCAACTGGCCAAATTTCCCACTATCCCATGCCTCCTTACTTTGTGCAGAAGCCTACCATGGGGAACTTTATCAAATGCCTTACTAAAATCCATGTACACTACATCCACTGCTTTACCTTCATCCACATGCTTGGTCACCTCCTCAAAGAATTCAATAAGATTTGTAAGGCAAGACCTACCCCTCACAAATCCGTGCTGACTATCCCGAATCAAGCAGTGTCTTTCCAGATGCTCAGAAATCCTATCCTTCAGTACCCTTTCCATTACTTTGCCTACCACCGAAGTAAGACTAACTGGCCTGTAATTCCCAGGGTTATCCCTAGTTCCTTTTTTGAACAGGGGCACGACATTCGCCACTCTCCAATCCCCTGGTACCACCCCTGTTGACAGTGAGGACGAAAAGATAATTGCCAACGGCTCTGCAATTTCATCTCTTGCTTCCCATAGAATCCTTGGATATATCCCGTCAGGCCCGGGGGACTTGTCTATCCTCAAGTTTTTCAAAATGCCCAACACATCTTCCTTCCTAACAAGTATTTCCTCGAGCTTACCAATCTGTTTCACACTGTCCTCTCCAACAATATCGCCCCTCTCATTTGTAAATACAGAAGAAAAGTACTCATTCAAGACCTCTCCTATCTCTTCAGACTCAATACACATTCTCCCGCTACTATCCTTGATCGGACCTACCCTCGCTCTAGTCATTCTCATATTTCTCACATATGTGTAAAAGGCCTTGGGGTTTTCCTTGATCCTACCCGCCAAAGATTGTTCATGCCCTCTCTTAGCTCTCCTAATCCCTTTCTTCTGTTCCCTCCTGGCTATCTTGTATCCCTCCAATGCCCTGTCTGAACCTTGTTTCTTCAGCCTTACATAAGTCACCTTTTTTCTCTTAACAAGACATTCAACCTCTCTTGTCAACCATGGTTCCCTCACTCGACCATCTCTTCCCTGCCTGACAGGGACATACATATCAAGGACAGGTAGCACCTGTTCCTTAAACAAGTTCCACATTTCACTTGTGTCCTTCCCTGCCAGCCTATGTTCCCAACTTATGCACTTCAATTCTTGTCTGACAACATCGTATTTACCCTTCCCCCAATTGTAAACCTTGCCCTGTTGCACGTACCTATCCCTCTCCATTACTAAAGTGAAAGTCACAGAATTGTGGTCACTATCTCCAAAATGCTCCCCCACTAACAAATCTATCACTTGCCCTGGCTCATTACCCAGTACTAAATCCAATATTGCCCCTCCTCTGGTCGGACAATCTACATACTGTGTTAGAAAAGCTTCCTGGACACACTGCACAAACACCACCCCATCCAAACTATTTGATCTCAAGAGTTTCCACTCAATATTTGGGAAGTTAAAGTCGCCCATGACTACTACCCTATGACTTCTGCACCTTTCCAAAATCTGTTTCCCAATCTGTTCCTCCACATCTCTGCTACTATTGGGGGGCCTATAGAAAACTCCTAACAAGGTGACTGCTCCTTTCCTATTTCTGACTTCAACCCATACTACCTCAATAGGGTGATACTCCTCGAACTGCCTTTCTGCAGCTGTTATACTATCTCTAATTAATAATGCCACCCCCCTACCTCTTTTACCACCCTCCCTAATCTTATTGAAACATCTATAACCAGGGACCTCCAACAACCATTTCTGCCCCTCTTCTATCCAAGTTTCCGTGATGGCCACCACATCGTAGTCCCAAGTACCGATCCATGCCTTAAGTTCACCCACCTTATTCCTGATGCTTCTTGCGTTGAAGTATACACACTTCAACCCATCTCCGTGCCTGCAAATATCCTGTCAGATAGACAAGAACTGCCACCTGGTCAAGAACTGGTGCAGGATCCTGAAGTGCAAGAGGAACAAGAGATGAAGAAGGAACACCACCATTCAATCTCACACTCACAGGCAGCAGCTCAGATACTGGCACTGAGTGAACGATAGAGGGTGGCACAGGGACAGGATCTGCACGGGGTGAGTCACTGGGCTGTAGCCAGGACAGTGGGAAAGGATAGTGTGGGTGCCAGCTCACCTGCGGTTTCAGATGGTTTCTGCTGCGGAGAACTTAGACTCAACCAGGAAACAAAGAAGAAAAAGTTGACAGGCATGTGCATCAGGATACTTGGTGCATTGTCAGACCTGGTCTGCTGTCAGTGTGAATGGACATGGATGTGGTCCAATTCCATCCTCGGACAGGACTCTACACAAAACATGGTGCCCAACCTTTCCAGCATGGAATTGCTGACCAACCCCATGAGAACCCCTGTGGCCTGACCGTGATACAGTCTCTGATGGCTGGTGATTGCTGAATGGTCAGAGGTCAATACACATTGGAGGGTATTTTATGCAGGTGACAGGGGTCTTTACTGTTTGCTGCAGAGACCCACGTTGTTCCCTTTGAGGAAAGCGTGCCGAATAATGGACCAATCAGGCCATTGGTGGGCGCTCCACAGGACTCCAAGCTCAGGAAGCCCCTCCCACCAACATCTGCCAGCCAATCAGTCGTAAACATTATTTTTCCCCTCAGTATCCCCTAGAAGGCAGCAGTGTCTCAGAGCGACTCAGGGAAGTCACAGGAAGGGGTTGTGGGGGGAGTTTGTGGAGTAAGGAACAAGAGCAGGTTGTTGGCTTTCAGCGGTCTTGCCTCACGTGCCCGTCCTGATGCTGGGTCACTCGATCAAGCACTGAGTGCCTCTGAATGAGGAATTCCCCCTGGGAGACCACAAGAAGCCGGCACAGGTTTGCTCATCGTGCTCCCCGCTTGGTGACAGGTCCGCTTGCGTCTGGATTAATACCAGCGACAGCAGAATGAGACCCATCAGTTGGCATCAGTAACCCAGTTAAGGGCCTGAATGGGCAAGGGGATGGGAAGTTTGTCCACCAGCTTTCCTACCTCAGAGTTGTTCAGAGCGGAGGTGGGAAGTGGGCAGGTTCCCCACCCCACCCCTCTGATTAAATGCCATCCCTTCTTGTAAACGCACCTCAGGGAGGGTACAAGGTACTGCCGAGTATCTGAGCGCTGCCGTGGAAGCTCAGACTGATGTCATGGCATCTCAGCTTGTTGCTGAGCAAGGTCAGCGCTGTCTTCCCCAGTGAAAGACTGTATCCTCCCAGCAGCCACGATACAGCCACTGGGATCGCAATGAGGAGGAGAGTTCTGCTAGTCCAGGGAAATAGTAAGGTGGGCAGTCAGGGAATTCACCCTTCGTATGGATTGGATTTGTACCGAGGTACAGTGAAAAGTATTTTTCTGCGAGCAGCTCAACAGATCATTAAGTACATGGAAAAAATGAAATAAAAGAAAATACATAATAGGGCAACACAGGGTACACAATGTAACTACATAACACCGGCATCGGGTGAAACATACAGGGGTGCAGTATTAATGAGGTCAGTCCATAAGAGTGTCGTTTAGGAGTCTGGTAATAGCGGGGAAGAAGCTGTTTTTGAGTCTGTTCGTGCGTGTTCTTAGACTTTTGTATCTCCTGCCCGATGGAAGAAGTTGAAAGAGTGAGTAAGCCGGGTGGGAGGGGCCTTTGATTATGATGCCCGTTTTCCCCAGGCAGCGGGAGGTGTAGATGGAGTCAATGGATGGGAGGTAGGTTCGTGTGATGGACTGGGCTGTGTTCACGACTCTCTGAAGTTTCTTGCGGTCTTGGGCCGAGCAGTTGCCATACCAGGCTGTGATGCAGCCAGATAGGATGCTTTCTATGGTGCAATTGTAAAAGTTGGTAAGAGTTAATGTTAACATGCTATTGACTTCTACATTTCTATGTGAACCACAAGCTGTTTCTTACATTGGCCGAATGACCACACAACTAGTATATTAGTTTAAAGACAGTTTATTAACAAACACAAGAGCTTTCTCTATGCAATGATACATGCGACTATGCACTAAACTAGACCTAATAACTAAGATGACCTTTACTTAACTTCGGGGTGATCGGCTCTGTGCGAGAGATAAGGCCACTGTGTCCACGTTGGTCGGTTGGAAGTCTTCAGGTTCGTCACGGCTGGGCTCGTCCTTCAGGTAGCGATCGCGGGTCCTTGAACTTGGCTAGTCGAAATGCTGCAACTGGTCGCACACAGGCCGGTCCAAAAGAGGCTGATCCCTAATGTGCAGGGCTTCTTATCCTTCTTCTCTTTCGCACACTTTTGGGCGGTCCTATCTCTAGCTCCAATGGATCGATAGGGTTTTGATCACGCTCATTGATCCTGGCCAATTAGAGGGCGAATACCTCATTGGCTGGGCGGGTCCCAGCTATCATTATCCTAGTCACGTAGGCCTTTCCAAATCAGGGGTAGTGGCGCCGGTTAGTCTGCTACTGTTCTAAGTCCTTGATTCAAACTCTATTGTCCTGGGGGAAATGGCAATTGACTCTTAATGAATACAAGTTTCAGTCAGGTCTGGCTTCTTTGCACAATACACAGAGGCTGTGTACTTGTCTGTGTCCAAGCTGACCACAATTCCCATGGTCCTTTGCAGGTGGCCATTTTAGATGGCTACAATGCCGAATTTCCTTAGTTTCCTGAAGAAGTATAGGGGCTGTTGTGCTTTGTGGTGGTAGCATTGACCTGGGTGGACCCGGACTGATTTTTGGAGACATGTACCTTTTGTAAGGGCCACGAAGAATCCAGCACGAGTTTTAAGGATACAAAGTAATAACATTTATTTACTATAACATATATACATAACAGTAGCAGTAACTTCCCTTGCTACCTTCTCCTTCCTGCTGGCTCCTGAACTGGCCAGCTTATTTATACTAGGAGATTCTCCGCCCCCCTCATTGGGGAAGTTCATACTCCCACAGGATTGTGGGATAGTCATTAGTCCCCAGCCAATCGTAATTAGGCAGGTTATAACATCCCTCCCCCCCAAAGTCCAAGGAATCCACCGAAGACCCTGGCGAAGGAAGGCGTCGGACTCGTTTGGCCGCAGGCCGGACGCCATTTGCACGCGGCGCTGGATCAGGCGGCGTGTAACGAGACGGAGACCGGCGCTTCCGTGATGAACGGCACGGTTGTACATCCACGGCGCGTGGACCCGAGGATTCCCCCTCTGATGCATCCTGTGTCTCCATCTCGGAGTCAGAGTCTGCTGCCTCCGTCATGTCAGCGTCTCTATCTCCATTTGGTCCCGTAACGACCTGCGCAGGCTTCGAGTGAGGCACCAGTGGAAGATTTTGAGGACTACCTTCCCTTGTCTCTGGTCTTTGCGGCTGTTGAAATGAGCCCCGGGGGCGGGGAATCTTTTGAGGGGATGATTTTCTGGACCGGACATGGTCGACATGTTTTCGCTGGAGACGACCCTGGGCTTGCACTTGGTAAGATATCGGGCCCGTTTGGCGAAAGATTACACCAGGAACCCATTGGGCACCACCAGCAAAATTCCGAACGAATACTGGGTCACCGGGCACAAACTGCCGAATCGGACGATGCCGAGACAATCCCTGTCCCTGCCGTTCTTGTGTGCGGCGTACCTTTGCGCCAATGTCCGGGAAAACCATACTAAGGTGGGTGCGGAGTCTCCGGCCCATTAGGAGTTCTGCGGGAGCTACCCCAGTCACTGCATGGGGGGTGGTCCTGTACGTAAACAAAAAGCGAGCCAGTCTCGTGTCCATTGATCCGGAAGACTGCTTCTTTAGGCCTCTTTTGAATGTCTGCACTGCACGCTCTGCCAACCCATTTGAAGCCGGGTGGTAAGGGGCAGTGCGGATATGGCGGATGCCGTTCATCTTTGTAAACCTAGCAAACTCCTCACTCGTGAATGGAGTGCCATTATCCGTGACCAGCACCTCGGGGAGGCCATGCGTACTAAATGATAAACGCATCTTTTCAATTGTTGCGCAGGACGTTGTCCCCTGCATCTTATGCACCTCTAGCCATTTGGACTGGGCGTCAATTAGTAGAAGGAACATGGATCCCTGAAAAGGGCCTGCAAAATCTGCATGCAAGCATGCCCAAGGCCGCCCTGGCCATTCCCAGTGATGTAGGGGCGCGGCCGGCGGAAGCTTCTGATGTTCCTGGCAAATGGAGCAGTTTTGGGCCACCTTCTCAATGTCGGTGTCGAGGCCTGGCCACCAGACATAACTCCGGGCCAACATTTTCATCTTGGTCACGCCCGGATGCCCATTGTGCAAGTCTGATAATATCAGCTCCTGGCCTTTTTCCGGGACAATCACACGCGTCCCCCACAAGAGGATGCCGTCTTCCACGCTGAACTCTGACAGCTTGGAGGAAAATGCCCGCAACTCGCCTGGGAGCTGTCTATGCTGCCCACCATACAGGACTATGTGCCGAACCTTTGACAGGACTGGCTCCGTCTGGGTCCACTCACGGATCTGTGATGCCGTGACAGGCAAGGTGTCCATAAAATTTAGGGTTGCAACCACCTCACCGGTCGTGGGGGTCGACATGGGGCCGGTCGATAAAGTCAATCGGCTCAGTGCGTCGGCATTTGCTATCTGCGTACCTGGTTTGTGCTCCAGAGAATACTCATATGTAGCAAGAAACAAAGCCCAGCGCTGGATCCGTGCAGAAGCAATGGGCGGTATTGGCTTATCCTCTCTGAAGAGTCCCAGCAGGGGCTTATGATCAGTCACGATAGTGAAATGGCGGCCGTACACATATTGGTGGAAGCGTTTCACCGCGAAAACCACTGCCAGGCCCTCCTTCTCGATCTGCGCGTACTTTTTCTCCGCTGCAGTCAATGTGCAGGAGGCGAAAGCTATCGGTCGCTCGGCCCCGTTCTCCATCTTGTGGGACAGGACGGCCCCAATACCATACGGGGTTGCATCACATGTGACGAGCAAAGGCTTTCCAGGATCATAGTGGGTTAGTAACCCAGACGACGACAATTGTTGCTTTACCCGCCGGAAAGCGGTTTCTTGCGGCTGACCCCAAACCCAGGTGTGATTTTTCTTTAGCAGCAGGTGCAAAGGGGCCAGCGTAGTTGCCAGATTGGGGAGGAACTTCCCGTAATAGTTTACGAGACCGAGAAAAGAACGAAGATGCGAAGTGTCAGTCGGGGTGGGGGCATGTTGAATTGCACGCACCTTCTCTGCGACGGGGTGCAGACCCTCGCGGTCCACCCGATAACCTAGGTAGACTACTTCTTTTGCCTGAAATACGCACTTTGTGCGACGTGAACGGACTCCAGCCTCCGAAAGGCGTCTAAGGACAGCCTCCAGATTTTCCAAATGCTCTTGCTCCGACGTCCCTGTAATCAACACGTCATCTAGGTAGACAGCCACACGTGGTAAACCTCTCAAAATGCCCTCTATAACACGTTGAAAAATTGCGCAGGCAGAGGATACTCCAAAGGGCAACCGTGTATATTCATACAGGCCCCGGTGTGTGTTAATTATTACATATGGTCGGGAGGCAAAGTACAGCTTCAACTGCAGGTAGGCGTGACTCATATCTAATTTTGTGAATGAGAGTCCACCTGCAAGTTTCGCGTAGAGATCCTCTATGCGAGGCATTGGATATCGGTCGAGTCGGGAAACTGTATTCACTGTAAGTTTATAGTCACCACACAAGCGAACTGTGGCGTCTGGCTTCATTACTGGTACAATTGGTGCTGCCCAGTCAGCAAAACGGACGGGCCTGATAATGCCCAAACTCTCCAAACGAGTGAGTTCCCCTTCTACCTTCTCGAGCAAGGCGTAAGGCACTGGGCGCGCCCGGAAATAGCGTGGCGTGGCTCCTGGTTCAACTTGGATATGGGCTACGGCTCCTTTTATTTTCCCCAAACCAGGCTGGAATACCTCTGGGTATCGTCCTAGCACCTCAGTCAACCCTCCAGAAACTGTTTGGAGGATGTGCTGCCATTGCAACCGCAAATGGCGCAACCAGTCCCGACCCAACAGGCTGGGCCCATGGCCACGCACTACGATAAGTGGGAAACGCCCCTCCTGGCGTCCATAGACAACAGGGGTCATTGTAGTTCCTGCAATGTCCAGTGGTTCCCCCGTGTAGGTGGCCAACCTGGCCTGTGAGTCAGTTAATGTAAGGGTCTGTATACCCTGCTTGATGCGGTCGAATGTCCTCTGGGCGATCACGGAGACCGCTGCGCCAGTATCCAACTCCACCTCCAGCGGGTGGCCATTGACCCATACTGTCACCTTAATGGGGGCCACACGGGGAGCTGCCACACAATGCAGCTGCAGGCAGTCGTCCTCCGTCTCCACGTCCTCAGGAGTGGTCGCCGCGGGTTCATCCACATGGAAGGTACGGCCTCTGGGCTGGTCCCAGTTACGGCCCCTGGGCTAGTCCCAGTTTCGGTCGGAACGACGGCGCCTCTGGCGTCCCCAGGACCGCCGTCCGCGACGGGGTCGGCGCCTACAAGTCTGACACGGACATGGCTCCTCATCCATTGGCTCTGGAGAAGGCTCCCTTCGGGGAGGAATGTCCGATGGCCACTGGCGTCGGTCCGGACGTTGCCTCGCCCAAGGTACCGCAGGAGTGCGGGGGGACGTTTTTGGGCGGAAAGGGTTGCGCCCCAAGGCATGCACTTCCATTCCCTGTAGCTCCTGTACTCCTCGCTCTGCGCTCTCTCGGGACAAGACTATTTGTATTGCCTGTTGAAAAGTCAATGTTGGCTCTGCTAACAACTTTCTCTAGGTTGCTGCATTGTTAATACCGCAAACCAAACGGTCGCGTAACATTTCTGACAAGGTCTCACCATAGTCACAGTATTCCGCAATCCCGCGTAGCCTGGATAAAAAATCGGCAAGGGATTCTCCAGTGGTCCTCTCAGCGGTATTAAACCGGTAACGCTGGACTATCGTGGACGGGGTTGTGTTAAAGTGTTGCCCCACTATATTCACAAGTTCGTCAAACATTTTGGTGTCCGGCGCAGCTGGGTACGTAAGGCTCCTAATCACCCCAAACGTACGCGGGCCGCAGGCGGTGAGCAATATGACCACCTGGCGCTCGTTTTCAGTGATATTGTTTGCCCGGAAATAGTAACGCATCCGTTGTGTGTACTGGTTCCAGCTTTCCAGCGCAGCATCAAAAACATCCAAACGTCCGTACAGCGGCATGGTATAATAGAAAACAACTTCCAACCTGTATCCAACAAAAATCCAGGGAGGTGGCTTCAGCAGTGTAGACAGCCATTCACTTTTACCTTCGTCGCCAGTTTTGTAAGGGCCACGAAGAACCCAGCACGAGTTGTAAGGATACAAAGTAATAACATTTATTTACTATAACAATATATACATAACAGTAGCAGTAACTTCCCTTGCTACCTTCTCCTTCCTGCTGGTTCCTGAACTGGCCAGCTTATTTATACTAGGAGTTTCTCCGCCCCCCTCATTGGGGAAGTTCATACTCCCACAGGATTGTGGGATAGTCATTAGTCCCCAGCCAATCGTAAGTAGGCAGGTTATAACAGTACCCCTCGGAATTTAAAACTGCAAACCAGCACCACCTCGGCCCCATTGATGCTGACAGGGGTGTGTACAGTACTTTGCTTCCTGAAAACAATGACCAGCTCTTTAGTTTTGCTGGCATTGAGGGATAGATTGTTGTCGCTTCACCACTCCACTAGGTTCTCTGTCTCCCTCCTGTATTCTGACTCGTCGTTATTCGAGATGAGGCCCACTATGGTTGTATCATTAGCAAACTTGTAGATGGAGTTGGAACCAAACCTTGCCATGCAGTCATGTGTGTACAGGGAGGATAGTAGGGGGTTAAGTATGCAGCCTTGCGGGGCCCCGGTATTGAGGACGATTGTGGAGGAGGTGTTGTTGTTTATTCTTACTGTTTGTGGTCTGTGGGTTAGAAAGTTGAGGATCCAGTTGCAGAGTGAGGAGCCAAGTCCTAGGTTTTGGAGCTTTGATATGAGCTTGTCTGGGATGATGGTGTTGAAGGCGGAGCTGTAGTCAATAAATAGGAGTCAGATGTAAGAGTCCTTGTTGTCGAGATGCTCTAGGCATGAGTGTAGGGCCAGGGAGATGGCGTCTGTTGTGGACCGGTTGCGGCGGTATGCGAATTGCAGTGGATCAAGGCGTTCTGGGAGTATGGACGTCTTGCGCTTCATGACCAACCTCTCACAGCACTTTGTTACGACTGAAGTCAGGGCCACCGGACGGTAGTCATTGAGGCACGTTGCCTGGTTATTCTTTGGGGAAGGTATGATGGTGGTCTTCTTGAAGCAGGTTGGGACCTCAGAGCAGAGTAGGGACAGGTTAAAGATGTCAACGAACACATCTGCCAGCTGATCCATGCAGGCTCTGAGTGCTTGACCAGGGATCCCGTCTGGGCCCGTCGCCTTCCGAGGGTTCACTTTCAGGAAAACCGATCTGACTTTGGAAGCTGTGATGGCGGGTCTGGGTGTGTTATGGGCTGCTGGGGCACTTGACAGTGGATCATTGGTTTCCTGCTCGAACCAAGCACAGAATACATTGAGTTCATCGGGGAGGGGTGCGCTGCTGCTGGAGATACTGCTCTGCTTCGCTTCGTAGCCCGTTATGTTGTTTAGGCCTTGCCACAACCGCCGAGAGTCTGTAACACTAGTCTGTGACTCTAGCTTGGTCTGATATAGAGGGTTTGATGGAATGGGATGGTTATTTACTGGTGATTTTTATTTGTGATGTGGAGATGCTGGTGTTTTATTTGAGCATTGTAACCAGCAGGATGGTTATTAACAGAGGGATGGTGAGGTGTGAGATGGTTGAACAATGGGGAATTGGGGTTGTGTTCACAGGAACCAGAGTCAAATGAGCCAATCACAGAAAGCTCGGCTGCACCAGGGATGTGTCAGCTATCTCCTCCTCTTCTCGCTTCTCCCCGTATCCCTGATGGAAAGTCTCTGCCCTCATGATGTTCATGTTGTGTAGGATCCAGCAGATCACCATGAATTGGGACACAGGCTCCAGCAGGAACTGGCTGATCTTCTAGAACAGTCCGGGCAGCACCTCAATGATCAGCTCTGTGATCTATCAGAGGGCAGCATGGCTCTCACTGTGCACACACTGCTCACATGTGTTTGGGATGTGGAACAAAGTCATGGTGTAGAGAGGTTAACCCTTGTCGCCTAGCAACCATTCTCTGGTTTGACATGTGACTCGAATACTGAGGGGACAGTGGCTGGGTGCAGAATGAAAGCACCACGATCGCTGTCAGGGTAACGGACATTCACCAGCATGATGTGCTCAGCATGTTGCACACCACTCATAACACTGAAAGTCCAGACACTTTGGAAGCCAGCTTTGAGGCTGACAACTCTATCCCAGAATTCACATACCCCACAACTTTTCTATCGGGGTCAGTACCTCCCAACCCAATTGGCATATTCAGTGTGATCCTTTTTCATTCCAGGGTGTGGTGGAGCTTACAGAAACCAATATTGAAACAAAAAACAAAAAAAATTATCCAAAAGTAAACAAATGTTTATTGATTATTTCATAAATTTACCGGGACTGCTGTTTGCAAGGACTTTTAATAGGTCCCCAGTAAATTGCCCCAGTGCTGTCTATGGTCAGTTGATGAATATAATGTGCACAATGGAGTTGCGAGATTAAGAAAAGGCACTCCACAGAACTCTGAGTGATCAGGGCCCAGAACCCAGGCTAATTGTGATGTGTGACAGGAAAACTGAATGGAAAATGTGAGCAATGGTAAACATTGGCACAAAAACATGAACAAACTTACGGCAATTGGAAATGTGCAATGCAGGCATGATTTGTAATAACATTCCAGTCAATACAAATGCTGAATTTGGCTAAAAATGGGGTAAAAGTTGTAAATAGGCTGAAGGTTGAAGATTAAATGACAAACAGATCTACTGGTGGAAGGCCAAAGGAGTGGTACTGGAAGAAATAAAGAAACTAAAGCTGTGTCCAGAGGAGGTGGGAATGGCAGACGCGAGGAGATTGGGATTTATAATGTGAAAAGCCAATAAAAGTGACAAAATAATGTGACAAAAGGAGTTGAGTTTTGTAGAGTGGATTGTATTCCAGAAGATAATTAGACGGAAAAGATGATGAAAAGTAAATCTCTTTAGAAAGGGAAAAATAATTATATATTTTACAATCTATCTACAGGAATCTACAAGAATAGTCGGTGCAAGAACCTCAGAGTAAACCACGCAGTCTTGGTGGTTGGATATGGACGTGAGAGAGGAGGGAAATATTGGCTGGTTAAAAACAGGTATGTACTTTATAAAAACAACAAATAACTGGTCACAGCTGAAGCAGTGACAGGAGAACTGGATTTACTCTCAGTCTTCCTGGGACAGGGAGGGAAGCATCCACCAAAATTCCCCCTGCTGATTACTATCCAAAGGGGAGCTGCAGAAAAAATTCACAAGGATGAAACTGGAACTGAGGAGAAATTTCTCAGAAAAAGCTGAACAGGCCGGAGCTCATCTCTTCAGAAAAGGGAAGGTTGAGAGGTGACCTGATCGAGGTCTTTAAGATTATGAAAAGATTTGATGCTGTCGGAATGGAGAAAATGTTTCCACTTGTGGGGGCGTTTGAAACTAGGGGCGATCAATATAAGATAGTCACAATATGGGTGGCATGGTTGCACAGTGGTTAGCACTGCTGCCTCATAGTGTTAGGGACCTGGGTTCAATTCGGGCCTTGGGTGACTGTGTGGAGTTTGCACTTTCTCCTCATCTCTGCATGGGTTTCCTCCGAGTGCTCCGGTTTCCTCCCACAGTCCAAAGATGGGCAGGTTAGGTGGATTGGGCAAGCTAAATTGCCCCTTAGTGTCCAAAAGATTAGGTGTGGTTACTGCATGATGGGATGGGGGTGGGTGGACCTAGATGGGGTGCTCTTTCAGATGGTTGGTGCAGACTCGATATGCCGAATGGCCTCCTGCACTGTCGTAATTCTATGATTGTATGAATAAATCCAATCAGAAATTCAGGAGAAATCTCCTTATCCAGAGTGGTTGAATTTGGGAAATGTTACCACGAGGAGTTTGAGCTGAATAACACAGATACATTGACGGGGAAGATAAGAACATGAGGGTGAAAGGAATGGAAGGATATGTTGATCGGGCTTGATGAAGCGGGATAGGAGGAGGCTCATGTGGACAAGGAATAACAGCACAGAGCAGTTGGATTGAATTTCCCATTTCCGTGTTGCAGTCCATGAGTCTATGTCAGCAACGCTAAATGATGGGTGAGATTACCCGGCCCTTCCCACTGGCAGATCTTGCAGCCCCGCCGTCGGTGACCCCTCGCTCTCGGAATCACCAGTGGCGGGAAACCCCATTGACAATTAAAGGACAGGAAGATCTCACCGCTGACCAATGGCAGGCTGCTTCCATTGGTGGAATACTCACCGCTGGGTGGGGGAAATCTCCCCCAATATGTTTATGTAGATGCGAAGGGTTAATGGTAGAGTTGGGTAACAACTTCAATGGAAATACATTTTTTGAGTGCTGACAGGGGTACTGGGGGTCTATTGCTGATGGCACTGGACAACTGTGAGGTTGGGGGGAGAGTGGATGCTTTGGTATCGGTTTAAGGACTGCACAACCAGCCATCAAATTTGATGTATTTCCAGTGTGAAGTGCCTCAGTTTTCCAAATCTGTCACTTCAATAGAACCGTGATGTTAATATACTTTCTTTCTTATTTTCCAGTTGGGGAACACGCTGGGGGAATAGAGGTTACATCAAAATGGCGAAGGGTGTGCGGACTAACTGTGGAATTACAAGACATGCAGTCGTTCCAATCGTGTGAGGAGCCACATGTTAATCCAGAGCTTCATGGAACTCCCCCTGAAAGAATGACAGACATGTTCCTGCTGCTGCTTACTCATTCTACGCCATTGCTTTAACTTCCTGCTGCAAGTTTAAAAAGTGGAATAATAACAGCTTCTACAAATTTTTATAGCTTCACTTAAAGATCAAACCCATTGTGTATTTAATGTATGTAACCACATCATCCAACTTGTGTAGAGACAATGGGCTGCATGTACTGGTGATGTCGAGCAAAATAATAAACATTGCAATCACTTTGAGAATCTTTTTATTCCAAATGAACAATTTAGATTGATGAAAAGTGTCTAGGGTTTTACATGAGGTGGCTCGTGAGGTAGTAAATGCATTGGTGTTAATTCTCCAAACTTCCCTCGATCCTGGAACATTTCCATCCGACTGATAACTCCTCTATTGAAGAAGAAAGTGAGCCGAAAACAGTAAACTACAGGCCTCTTAGCTTGACGTCTGTCATGGGGATGGCATTCAAGTCAAACATTAAAGGTGATATAGTTGGGTACTTCGAGAAACTCAAGGTAATCAGGGAGAATCAGCATGGTTTTGCAAAAAGGAAATTATTTGCAAAAAGGAGTTATTTGAAGGAGTAACCTGTATTGTGGATAAAGGGGAACTTGTGGATGTACTGTACTTGGGTTTCCAGGAGGCATTTGATAAGGTGCTGCATTAAAGGTAATTGCAGAAAATAAAAGCTCATGGGTGTAGGAGTAACATATTAGCATGGATTAGCTGGATGGAAGAAAATGGTGAGTATGCTTAAATGGGTCACTGCCTGATTGGCAGGCTGTGATGCACTAAATGCAGGCATGAGGGTGACCTGACCCTCTAACCCAGCCCCCATCAGACCCCCAACAGAGACCCCTGCCTTCAGGCTTCCCACCAGACCCCCATCAGACACCACTCATCAGACCCCTCTATCAGACCCCAACAAACACCCATATCAGAGAACCCCATCTCGGAGACTCCCAAATAGGATACCCCATATCAAAGACCCCCATAATACCCCATCATCAGGCCGCCCCATCAAACCCCCATATCAAAGACTGCCCCATCAGAGACACCCATATCAGAGGCCCACCACCAGAGAACCGCCCCCCACTAGAGACCCCCATATCAGACCCCCTTATCAGTTACCTGCATATCCGAGATCCCCATACCAAAGAACCCCCCCACCCCCATCAGTCACCACTTCCTGGAAACTAAAGAGCAGCGCAGGCAAATAAATTGCTGCTTTTTCACTTATCAGCCCCTTACCCCTGCTGCCTCAGACAGAAGTGTTGAAAGCAGCAGCCGTTACTTCATAAAAAGCCAAAACACATCACAAAACTTTAAACCTCCTCAGGCCATTTGATCTGTGAGGCTTCTATTCACTTTGAAAGAGAACAAAACAAAGAATAAAGAACAAAGAAAAGTACAGCACAGGAACATGCCCTTCAGCCCTCCAAGCCTGTGCCGAACATTCTGCCCATCTAAACTAAAATCTTCTGCACTTCCGGGGTCTGTACCCCTCTATTCCCATACTATTCATGTATTTGTCAAGATGCCCCTTAAACGTCACTATCGTCCCTGCTTCCACCACCTCTTCCGGCAGCGAGTTCCAGGCACCCACTACCCTCTGTGTAAAAGACTTGAGTGGTACATTTCCTCTAAACCTTGCCCCTCGCACCTTAAACCTATGCCCCCTCTATCATGGGAAAAAGCCTCCGACTATCCACTCTGTCTATGCCCCTCATAATTTTGTAGACCTCTATCAGGTCGCCCCTCAATCTCCGTCGTTCCAGTGAGAGCAAACCGAGTTTATTCAACCTCTCCTCATAGCTAATGCCCTCCATACCAGGCAACATCTTGGTAAATCTCTTCTGCACCCTCTCCAAAGCCTCCACATCCCTCTGGTAGTGTGGCGACCAGAATTGAACACTATACTCCAAGTGTGGCCTAACTAAGGTTCTATACAGCTGCAACATGACTTGCCAATTCTTATACTCAATACCCCGGCCAATGAAGGCAAGCATGCCTTATGCCTTCTTGACTACCTTCTCCACCTGTGTTGCCCCTTTCAGTGACCTGTGGACCTGTACACCTAGATCTGTCTGACTGTCAATACTCTTGAGGGTTCTACCGTTCACTGTATATTCCCTATCTGCATTAGACCTTCCAAAATGCATTACCTCACATTTGTCCGAATTAAACTCCATCTGCCATCTCTCCGCCCAAGACTCCAAACAATCTAAATCCTGCTGTATCCTCCGACAGTCCTCATCGCTATCCGCAATTCCACCAACCTTTGTGTCGTCTGCAAACTTACTAATCAGAAATATCTTTTAGTAGGCTGTAACTGACAGGGTAATAACTTCCAGATAGCCAGGGGTCCAGTTTGTTTATTTTTATCTGGCTTTACACTTGAATGTATCTCAAGCACCCTGCTGTGAAGCTAACCACAATGTTTACAAACATCTGGGAGGTAAGTGCTTTCACTTCCTATTTTTCTCAGCAGAAAGCGCTTGACTTCTTTTGATGTGGTGAGGACCTGGCAGTCATAGCTAGATGTGTATAAACATGTGGCTAACGTCAAAGCAGGTACTTGAAATGCTTTAAATAATGAAGGGAAATTAAAATAAACAATCCAGACAGCTGGCTGTCTAAAAGCTATTGCCTTGTCAGATACAGCCTACTAAAAATATTTATCTTTCAAAGTGGTGAGAAACCTCGCAGATCATAGATTCTGAGGGGGTTTAAACCGCAGTTAACACTGCAGAGTTCAGATAATTGCACAGGGCTAAAGTAAGTTTGGCTGAGGAGATCTGAATCTCAATATCAATCAAGGGGATTAATATCTTCCCCATAATAAAAAATCACCACTAAATAAGGATTTAGAATGAGGAGGGCAACTCAAATGCTGAAAGCAGAATTATTTCATTGCTATGGAAGGAAGGGTTTCAGCCATTAACAGGCAGTGGGAGGAGCTGCAGAGAACATCAATGTAAACAGATTAGAGTCAGTATAAGTTCTCAAAGTTGGAAGAAGTTCAGTGAAACTCACTACAATTTCCATAAGGTCTGGTTTAGCACAGTGGGCAAAACAGCTGACTTGTAATGCAGAACCAGGCCAGCAGCGCGAGTTGAATTCCCATAGCAGCCTCCCTGAATAGGCGCCGGAATGCAACGACGAGGGGCTTTTCACAGTAACTTCATTGAAGCCTACTTGTGACAATAAGCGATTATTATTATGGTAACAATCCTGCCCTTGCCTCTTGCTTACAACAACACTACCCAACCTCACTACTCCCATGATTCCCCTTTCCCCATGATCCACCATTCTCCTAGAACTGTCCATAGGACAGTTACAGTGCAGAAAGAGGCCATTCAGCCCATCGTGTCTGCACTGGCTAGAAAGAGAAAAATGAAACCAGCCACTCATTTCAATCCCATTTTCCAGCACCTTGCAGGTTTCAGCACTGACAGGGTAGACAGTGAATTCCAGACACCCACCACCCAGTGGGTGAAGAAGATTTTTCTCACGCCCCTCTTATCCATCTACCAATCACCATAAATTTATGCTTCCTGGTAATTCATCCCTCAGCTAGGGGAAACCAGTCTTTCCTGTCTACCCTGCCTAGGCCCCTCATACTTTCATTTACCTCAATTAAGTCACCCCTTACCCTCCTCCGTTCTAAGGAAAACAATCTTAGCTTATCCAATCTCTCCTCAGATTTGCAAGTTTTGAGCCCTGGCAACATTCATGGAAATCTCCTCTGCACTCTCTACAGAGCACATATGTCTTTCCTGTAAAGTGGTGATGAGAACTTGTTGTGGAAATTATAATTAAGGCAAATTCTTCGAGGTACGATTTAAGGAAATTTATTTTCACAAATATTTGCGGAGAGAGGAGTGGTCTGGCTGCATAGCTATGCCACAGCACTCTGATTATACACTTGAAAACCATTATATTTATAGTGCGAATTAAACAACGTTGAAGAGATAAACCTTGAGAACATATGCAAGTGGAAATACGAATGTTTTGACCTTGGTTACAAACAATTCTCGAGGACGCATTTTGTTGTCCTTCAGAAGAACAACTTCTCATAATAAGGCCGAGTCCAAAATATTAAGCAGTATTTTGTTTACGTTACCTGACCTACTTATTTTTGTTCAAAAGCAGTGTTAAACTGTAGTCAAGCATTTCCCAGCATGCTTCTAAGTGGGCAACTCATTAATTTCCCTTCCACAGTTCCCTCCTTGTTGATCTTTTGATCAATACCTTTTAGTACCTTATCATGTCCTCCATAGAGAAGGGTGGTTTATAATATAAGGGGAACAAACGTATGACAGTTCCCTGCATGCTATGAGGTTGGTACCAAGGAGGCAATGCAGCTAGGGCTGTTCCCATGTTTGTACAATACCCTGTGCACCATTTAAACAGAGACCATACGACAATTAAGATTATAATGGCGATTATAATCCAGAACACAATCTTCTGTCCTAACGATCCTAACCACCCAAAGACAAAGTCCCATCCCTCATTTTCATGTAACCTTGTTACCTCTCTACGAATGTGATCCACCAGATTATCAATTTTTTCTGAGTTATCAGGGATGTATTTGCAACAGTCACTTCCAATCAGGGCACAGGTACCTCCCTTTTCAGCTAACAAAAATCAAGGGCCATTCTATTCTGCAGGGCAACTGCTGTTACAGCAACCATCTCAGTTTCTATTTGGTTAACAGCTTCTGCAGTATCATTAGCTACCTGCTCAAGGATGTCTTGTAGTTCACGTAGTTCGTATGCATTAGTGGCTATTCCTAATGGTGGTATCATTATTCCCAGCATTTGTGCCCATGTCACAATACTTTGTGTCGTCCTGTGATGAGGATGGTCCTGCAATTGCTGAATGTGATGCACAAAAGGGACTGCATAGCCCAAATAGCAGGAGCCTTCCCAATTTTCTGGTAACCAACCTTATGGCCACAGATAAAATATGTGCCGTTATATGCCATCAGGTTTCCTTTACTATTAGTCATCATTATTCTAATTGGATCCCCTTCCCAGGAGCCTCCACTAGTTCGATTTTCAACTTCTGACCAATCAAAGATGAATAATCCTTTAACTGTAAGGTGAAATATAGGGGGTTGTCAATTCAAGGTCTGGTCACACTGACTCGTGCCGACTAAGTGGTTCCCATATGTTTAATGTTTCTTGAAGCACATACTTCATTTTGGGACTCCAGTATAATTGGGAAGGATCAAACAGGGCGGTTGACGTGTTACATTAAACCTAGGCCACCATCATGCCTCAAACCTATTCATATCGTATCCAGCTGATCTCCAATCTCACATATTCTGTGTACCTTCACCACGTCCTGTACTATTTCATCTTAGGGCCCATTCTGCTATCTCTTTACTGGTGAATGGGATGGGTCGCACAGGGATACCCTCCCCCGAGCATCTGGGAATTTGTGTACAAACCCAACAAATGGATTTATTTACCCTCTCTGCGTTCGAGTGAATCATGTATATTAAGGTGTTAGTATGCAGTTTACCCTCTACATGATGTTGGATTTATATGATAATACATAAGAACAGTAGCGCTGTCATTCTCTTCAGGTCAGCTTTTCACTAGTACTCTCAAAGTTCCGTATGATGTAGTTTACACTGAGTGGCATGGATCCCATCTGACTTTTCTTTTACTTTAACGGCTGTTCGAGTTGTTAGCAGCACTTGGTAGGGTCCTTCCCACCTAGGAGAAAAATAATCTTGGTTTAGTGCTTTCACATGTACTTGATCTCCAGGCTAAAAGGGTGTGTGTGTCCCTCTTTTGGTTGCACCTTTTCATGTATTTTGCCAGCGGTTTCACACATGGCCTGGGCATATTTTAGTGATGCCTCATCTGCCCAGATTAAGGCTATTGCCGCTGGAGTCATTGGGGGTTTTGTTCCAGTTGTCATGGGACGTCCCATTAATATTTCATGCGGGGCTAAGCCCGTATTACGATTTCTCTAATTTCTCAGGGCATACATTACTATGGGTATGTCATCTGGCCATAGCCGCCCATTTTTGTTGACACACTTTTGTAACTGCAGTTTTAATTATTCCATTCGCCCTTTCCACCATTTTTGAGGATTGTGGCTGATATGGTATATGCAATAGAAGACAAAATGATATTTGTGTCCGGCACCAATGGAGCAATAGTGATAACAATTTTATTGATGGCTCTGAGATCTTGCACAAACTACCACCCGTTGGGTCTTCCTATCTTTGGAATGGGGAGTATAGGGGTGTTACAGGGGCTTTGTGTTCTCTTCAGCACCCCTTGCTGTAATAGTGCACTGATCACTCCCTCTATCCCTTTTTCTGCTTCCAGTGCCAACCAGTATAGTTTTAAGCAGGGCAGGGCAATGTTCTTCTGTAACTGCACCCTATGCGCTGTGGCAGAATGTACTTTTCCAACCTGATTTTTATGTTGGGCCCATAGATGTGCCAGTACCTGAGCCAGGATTGAAGAGAGTAAATGATAAAGGCTATGGTCTTTGAAATGTAGCGGGCCATTGCTCCTCTTTCCAGGTCACTCTGCCCTCCTGTTTGCCATAAAATTCTATCAGGCAATTTTGTCCATCTATTTCAATCTCAATCCCATGTATTATTTTTTTCCTTTGGCCTCTTTGGTCAGTTCTATTTGCTTTGCCTTAGCAGGATGTCTTACAGCAAATGTTAAATGGGGTTCTGAAGCTAAACCCATTCTAAAGAGGTCCCTCTGACTATGGGTCAACTGTACTAACATTCCTAATCCCACAGTACCGAAAAAGAAAAAGGAGTGACATGCAATGATGCCTGCTTTCCTAAGTGACATTGCGCTTGTAAATTGTATGTGTGCTCAACCCCACAAGCATACCAAGCCATGCAATGGGTCACTATATTCTCTCGGCTGGACTCTATCACGTGTTTTAATAGCTGTGCCCAAGGGTCATTAACCTTTTGTAAAACTTCCTTCAGTTTTTTTTTTAAGTGATATTGGAAGGGTTAACATTCAGCTGCCAGACTCAGAGTGGGTGCAGACTCAGAAGTTATTGAATTTAGCTCGTATTTGAGGCAGTTCTATAAACATTCCATTATCAGTGCAATGTATTACCGCTCCTAATTAGCAGAGTGTCTGTCTGCCTAATAGGGGAAGGTGTCGCTAGGTGGGGTACATCCTTCCTGGGGGTTAAATGCTCCTTGGCTCCTTGCATGATAGCCTCTTTCCCTCTATTTGCTAACCAGTGTTCGAGGGACTCATTTCCTTCATTCATATGATTATCAATATTTATATCCCCCATTTATGCCGGGTGGGACTGCAATTCCATCCTTCAAAGCTGGCCAAGATGCACCATAGGAGTATTTTAGAAGCAGCAAAACATCCCCTGGGAGGGGGCTATAAATACCACACATTTAAGTCAATTTCCAATGATTGATTTTACAGGCATTAGCTATTCTTAGAGACGTATATTTTTCTTTGTCAATTCAGAAAAGATCAACTGTCTGCTGCAGAACCTAAGGGGGCGGAGAGTGTGCAGAGAACTTGGAATGGTGCCATTTGCATCTCTTCACTTGATCTAAAAACTTATTTTGTTCAATTACTTTTATTCAAGGCATTTTCCTTCTTTTAAACTGATTTGAATTTCCAATGTTCCAGTGCTTTCGAGAAATCTCAACACAAATCACTAAAGTTATAATCTCGGACTCACAATATCAAATTACAAAAATACAACCCACTTAGCACTTCATGCTTTGACTAAAATTAATTGGTGAAACGAAACACACAGATTCTCACAGCTCGCAAATATCACAGTTAACTCACGGCTACAGACAAATCTGAATTCCCTCTTAGACAGGAACCCATCTGTTACATTTTTACCTTAATCTTCTATTTACTTTTACTCCCCTGTTTTTTTTTCGAGAGGGGGTCAGCTTCATTAGATTCCTATGCGGGACATATAGGTTTTCCTACCTCATTCCGTTGCTTTATGATTGTTTCTTTTCATTTTCTTACTCATTTTGATTCCCTTATCTGTCTTCTTTAAGGAGTTCACCTTCTTTCTCGCTCCGGATGTCTTTACCGAGACTTCGGGACGACCTGTGAGGAGATGGTGAGTTTATTGCTCAGCGTTCCTTCTGCAAAATACTTTAGAACATATATATAACAATAGCAACGACCGCGGAAATCATTTACAAGTACTATAGGGAACTCACCCCGGTGTTTATCCTTTCACGAACCTCAAAGTCTCAAAGTTTTTAAAAATCTCTCAGGCACCTTTTTTCTTCCCATGTAGCTATTGTTAATTTATTAATTAAGATAACTCATCCAAGCATGAGTCACCGGCCAGTAATTAAGGCTGCCAAGCGCCGCCTCCTACTTTCAGCTGGTGTCGCGCTATGGCTCTCTCTCTTTCAGCTGAGAGAGTCCTATTTAGAATGTCTTTTCAGTGTTCATGTCTCGTTAAATTAGGGAAACTGCAACGACGACACCAATTTGTTATGGAAATTATAATTAAGGCAAATTCTTCGAGGTTTGATTTAAGGAAATTTATTTTCACAAATATTTGCGGAGAGAGGAGTGGTCTGGCTGCATAGCTATTCCACAGCACTCTGATTATACACTTGAAAACCATTATATTTATAGTGCGAATTAAACAACTTTCAAGAGATAAACCTTGAGAACATACGCAAGTGGAAATACGAAAGTTTTACTTTGGTTTAAAAGCAATTCTCGAGAACGCATTTTGTTGTCCTTCAGAAGAACAACTTCTCATAATAAGGCCGAGTCCAAAATATTAAGCAGTATTTTGTTTACGTTACCTGACCTACTTATTTTCGTTCAAAAGCAGTGTTAAACTGTAATCAAGCATTTCCCAGCATGCTTCTAAGTGGGCAACTTATTAATTTCTCTTTCACAGAACTTGTGGCCAGCTAAAATGGTTTGCTCCAAAGTGTGATGGGAAATGTGGTCAGGCGTGGACACAGACAAACTACAGTTTGTATATTTGCAAACAGCAGCCCAGACTTATGCAGGAATACACACCTGCAAATGGGCCACTTAAAGGTGATTAAAGTAACAATGGGACAATCAGGTCCATCACCTCATCTTCCAGACAAAACAGCACTAAGCTCTTGCTCGGAGCTCTCCCAGGATTGGCCACTGAGTGCCCACCCCAAAAGTGATGTAGCAGCCCCTGAATGGATGTGACTGATCAGAGGATGGAGCCGTGAGGAATTGATTGACAGTGACCCAGAAACCACCCACAAAAGGGGCAGGAGAAACTCAAGCCGGTTAAAAGATAGTGCAGCCATCGTTTCTGTCTCAGTTGGACCGGCTCTACACCTGACCCCTGATCGTAGCTCAGCTCCTGACATCAGCCAAGTTCAAGGACCCACGACAGAAAGATGACCATCAAGCACAACCTACTCGACCTCCAGCCGGCACTCGTGAGGAAACAGATAAGGCCATATCTACCCTGCACTGAGCCGATCATTTGGAAGTCAAGTCAAGGGTGTTTAAATTCATAGTTATAGTCTTAGTGTGCATGAACGCGTGATTACTTAAGTATATAACCTTGTGTCCAATAAATAAACTGATTGAACTGAAATACCTGTGTGATCATTTGTCCTATATACGGGGTACGCTCACATACTTTGGATATTAAAAGAGCAACAAATTGTACACTAAACTCCATCTGTGGCCTAACCAGTGTTATATACAGTTCAACTTACATATCTGCTTTTGCATTGAACACCTCACCCAATAAAGACAAGCTTCCACATGCTTTCTTGACCACATTGTCCACCTATCCTGCCACCTTGAAGGACCTATACACATGCATTCCAATGCCTCTCACTTCCTCAACCTCTCTCAATATTTTCCCATTTATTGGGCATTCCTTTGTTTTGTTACCCTTCCCAAATGCATAAATTAGATCTAATTTGCCATTCATTTTCTGAGTTGAATTCCACTTGCCACTTCTCTGCCCACTCAACCAAACAATTGATATCATTCTGGAGTTGACAGCTTTCCATTTCACCATCAACTACACGGCTGATTTGATTGATTGGTTTATTGTCACATGGACCAAAGTACCGTGAAAATAATTTTTCTGCAGCCAAGGGAGCGTACACAATACGTACATAGTAGACAAAAGAATAATCAACAGAGTACTTTGGCAAATGGTGATTGGAGAGCAGCATAGGGCGTCATGAATAGTGTTCTTATAGGGAACAGATCAGTCTGAGGGGGAGTCGTTGAAGAGTCTAGTAGCTGTGGGGAAGAAGCTATTCCTATGTCTGGATGTGCGGGTCTCCAGACTTCTTTATCTTCTGCCTGATGGAAGGGTCTTGAAGAGGTAAAAGCCTGGGTGTGAGAGGTCTCTGACAATGCTGTTTGCCTTCCTGAGGCAGCAGGAGGTGTAGACAGAATCAATGGGAGAGCTTGTGTGATGCGTTGGGCTGAATTCAACACGCTCTGCAGTTTCTTGCGATCTTGGGCCGAGCAGTTGCCTTACCAAACTGTGATGTGGGTGGATGGGATGCTCTCTATAGCACACGTGTGGATGTTTGTGAGAGTCGATGCAGACATGCTTAATTTCTTTAGCTTCCGTAGGAAGTAGAGATGTTGTTGGGTTTTCTTGACTGTTGCATCAACGTGAGTGGACCAGGACAGACTGTTGGTGATGGTGACCCCCAGGAACTTCAAGCTGTTCACCATTTCCACTTTGGAGCCATTGATGTAGACAGGGGTGTGTGTCATGCTATGCTTCCTGAAGTCTATGATCAGTTCCTTGGTCTTGCTAGCATTTAGAGAGAGGTTGTTTTCGGTACACCATGCAACCAAGTGATCTATCTCCCTTCTGTAGTCTGATTCATCATTGTTTGAGATACGACCCACCACAGTCCTATCATCCGCAAATTTATAGATCGAATTGGAGTTAAATCTTGCCACACAGTCGTGTGTGTATAGGGAGTACAGTAGAGGACTGAGCATGCATCCTTGCGGGGCCCCGGTGTTGAGGACTATTGTGGAGGAGGTGCTGTTACCTATCCTGACAGATTGTGGTCTGTTGGTGAGGAAGTCAAGGATCCAGCTACACAGGGAGGGGTCAAGTCCAAGATTGCAGAGGTTGGTTATTAGTCTTGTTGGGATAATGGCATTGAAGGTGGAGCATGATGGCATGATTTTCATGCCATCTGCAAATGTCCCAATCATGCCACATGCATTCAATATATAAAAGGTAAGAGAAAGGCAAAAATAGACATTGGACCACTGGAAAATGTGGCTGGAGAAGTAATAATAGGAAACAAAGAAATGGCAGATGAACTGAATAGTTACTTTGCATCAGTCTTCATGGTGGAAGACATCAGTGGGATGCCAGAGCTCCAGGAAGCAGAGGTGAATACAGAGGCCGTCACTAAGGAGAAGGTTCTGGGGAAACTGAAAGGTCTGAAGGTGGATAAGTCATCTAGACCGGATGGACTACACCCCAGGGCCCTAAAAGAGATAGCTGAGGAAATTGTGGTGGCATTGGTGATGATATTTCAGGAATCACTGGAGGCAGGAAGGGTCCCTGAGGACTGGCATGTGGTTAATGTAACACCACTGTTTAAGAAGGGAGGGAGGCAGAAAATGGGAAAATATGGTCTGGTTAGCCTGACTTCGGTCATTGGTAAGGCTTTCAAGTCTGTTATTAAAGATGAGATCGCTGAGTACTTGGAAGTGCATGGTAAAACTGGACTGAGTCAGCACGGCTTCGTCAAAGGGAGGTCATGTCTGACAAATCTGTTAGAATTCTTTGAAGAGGTAACAAGGAAGTTAGACAAAGGAGAACCAGTGGACGTGGTTTATTTATGATTTCCAGAAGGCCTTTGACAAGGTGCCGCATAGGAGATTGTTAAATAAGTTAAGAGCCCACGGTGTTAAGGGTAAGATCTCTGCATGGATAGAGGATTGACGGACTGGCAGAAGGCAGAGAGTGGGAATAAAGGGGTCTTTTTCAGCATGGCAGCCGGTGACTAATGGTGTGCCTCAGGGGTCTGTGCTGGGACCACAACTTTATACAATATACATTAACGATCTGGAAGAAGGAACTGAAGGCGCTGTTGCTAAGTTTGCAGATGGTACAAAGATCTGTAGAGGAAGCAAGGGGGCTGCAGAAGGATTTGGACAAGCTAGGAGAGTGGGCAGTGAAGTGGCAAATGAAATACAATGTGGAAAAGTGTGAGGTTATGCACATTGGAAGGAGAAATTTAGGCAAAGACTATTTTCTAAATGGGGAAATGCTTAGGAAATCAGCACAAAGGGACTTGAGAGTCCTTGTTCACGATTCTCTTAAGGTGAACGTGCAGGTTCAGTCGGCAGTTGAGAAGGCAAATGCAATGTTAGCATTCATGTCAAGAAGGCTAGAATACAAGACCAGGGATGTATGTCTGAGGCTGTATAAGGCTCTGGTCAGACCCCATTTGGAGTATTGTGAGCAGTTTTGGGCCCCGTATCTAAGGAAGGATGTGCTGGCCTTGGAAAGGGCCAGAGGAGTTTCACAAGAATGATCCCTGGAAAGAAAAACTTGTTGTATGAGGAACGGTTGAGGACTGTGGGTCTGTACTCGTTGGAGTTTAGAAGGATGAGGGGGGATCTTATTGAAACTTACAGGATCCATCTGCATAGAGTGGACTTGGAGAAGATGTTTCCACTTGTAGGAAAAACTAGAACCAGAGGACACCATCTCAGACAAAAAGGATGATACTTTAAAACAGAGATGAGGAGGAATTCTTTCAGCCAGAGTGTGGTGAATCTGTGGAACTCTTTGCCGCAGAAGGTTGTGGAGGCCACATCACTTTAAGACAGAGATAGATATGTTCTTGATTAATAAGGGGCTCACATGTTATGGGGAGAAGGCAGGTGAATGGGGATGAGAAAATATCAGCCATGATTGAATGGCGGAGCAGACTCGATAGCCCGAGTGGCCTAATTCTGCTCCAATGTCTTATGGTCTCATTTAACTCTAAATCATTAATATACATGCAACAGGGGCCCAACACTAAGCCCTGTGGAACATGAATGGAAGCTGTTTTTCATTTGCGTAAACATTCATCCATCACTATCCATTATTTCTAAGTGTCAGTTTATCCTGTCTCTCAGAATTATTTCCAATAATTTTCCCACCACTGAAGCCAGACTGACAGGCCTATAGTTTTCTGGCCTATCCCTGGCACCCTTTTTCAGTAATGGTACAATGTTCACAGACTTTCAAACCTCTGATATCTCACCTGTGTCTAGTGAAGATTGGAAAATGATCCTCAGAGCATCTGTTATTTCCAATCTGGCTTCCTTCAACAGCCTGGGATACAATCCATCTGATTCTGGTGATTTATCCACTTTCATGGATGCCAGTGACTCAAGTAGTTCCTCTCTTGCTATGCTTATTGTATCTAATATTTCACACTCCTCTTTAAGTGGAATATCTGTATCATCCTTCTCCTTGGTGAAGACAGAGATGAAGCACTCATTGAGAGTCTATTCCTTGGATTGTCACCTTGCCATGGCAGAGAGGGTTGAACATTCTGTTGATCCCGAGAGCAATGTCATCGGCAGTCTTAGCTCCTGGCAGGGTCACCCATGACGGTAAGGTCGGAGGGGAGGAACTAGACAACGTGCAATCCAAAACAAGTCCTCAGTGGCGAATCGGGGGAAGATACCCGTAAAGTATCAATCGCTGTGATGATGGATGAAGGTTGCAGCAGGAGGGAGATCCCCGGTCATCGAGGTTCTCTTGCCACAGGAACTGGACGTACCCTCCTATCAAGGACCGTGTGTGTGCTGATATGCAATGGCATACCCACATTAAAAGATGTCCCACACCAGTGTTGACCGAGAGGAAACCAGCACAACCCGCACACAGACATTCCCTGTGGTGATCGGCAAGAGGTGACGGGGACAGGACCATGAGATCTGGAAGTCCCCAGCTTTAGACGGGCACATCGGTGGTGAAGTCACACAAAGTTTTTCAGTGGACAATTATATTCATGAGCAAGTGATCACCGAAGAAGAAGAAGACTCATTGAGAACCCTGTGCGCATCTTCTGAATGAATCCACAAGTTATCATGTACATCTGTTCTAGACCCTACTTTTAGGGGTGGCACGGTGCCACAGTGGTTAGCACTGCTGCCTCACAGCGCCAGGGCCCCGGATTCGGTTCTGACCTTGGGTCACTGTCTGTGCGGAGTCTGCATGTTCTCCCTGTGACTGTGTGGGTTTCCTCTGGTTTCTCTGGTTTCCTGCCACAGCCCAAAGATGTGCAGTTGAGGTGGATTGGCCATGCTAAATTGTCCCTGCAAGGGTCCTTCCTCTTTATTCCCTTATTTTCCCTTTCTTTTATTTTGCCGTTATTATTTTGATCCATGGGTGATTAATGGGCATGTATCTTTAAGTCAAGCAGCAGGGAGAATGAGGAAGTTACGGGAGAGAATATGCTGCTATTCTTCGCTGTTTTGAACAGGAATTTCAGTCTGTTAGGCACCAGAGAGAGAGAGAGAGAGATAGGGTGGGATTTGGTTTGACTGATTGGCTGGTGGCCAATGAATTACCCAGTAACAGATGGTGACTGGATCTTATTCTAGTTGGATGGTTCTCACAGACCTGAGGGAGCCGCTGAGAGCGAGACACAGAAAATCAAGGATCTGGGGCGGGATTCTCCGACCCCTGCCGTCGGAGAATCGCCGGGGGCTGGCGTTAATCCCGCCCCCGCCGTGTCCCGAAGTCTCCGCCACCAGAGATTCGGCGGGGGCGGGAATCGCGCCTCACCGGTTGGTGGGGGCAGGAATCGCGCCGCGCCAGTCGGCGGACTCACTCCCGCCGATTCTCCGGCCGGCGATGGGCCGAAGTCCCGCTGCTGGAATGCCTGTTCCGCCAGCGTGGATTAAACCACCTTTTGAACGGCGGGACAAGGCGGCGCGGGCGGGCTCCGGGGTCCTGGGGGGGGGCGATCTGGCCCCGGGGGGTGCCCCCACGGTGGCCTGGCTCGCGATCGGGCCCCACCGATCCGCGGGCGGGCCTGTGTCGTGGGGGCACTCTTTTTCTTCCGCCTTCGCCATGGACTTCACTATGGCGGAGGCGGAAGAGACCCCCTCCCCTGCGCATGCGCGGAGATGACGTCAGCAGCCGCTGATGCTCCCGCGCCTGCGCGGACCAGCGAAGACCTTTCGGCCCCGGCTGGCGTGGCGCCAAAGGCCTTTCCCGCCTGCTGGTGGAGCGGAAACCGCTGCGGCGTGGGCCTAGCCGCTCAAGGTGAGGGTTTGGGCCCTAAAGGTGCGGAGACCTCCGCACCTTTGGGGCGGCCCGACGCCGGAGTGGTTCCCGCCACTCCATCAGGCCGGGACCCCTCGCCCGGCCGGGTAGGGGAGAATCCCACCCCTGCTTTCTCGCCCTTTCCAGAAAGGCTGTGATTTCTGTATTCTTGAATCTGCACAAAACCTTAATGAATGAATGAATGAATGAATCTACAGAGGAACCATTGCAGGCTGCAAACAAAGACAAGAACCTGCCCTCTTTTTTTCCAGAAAGTCTGCGAGTGCTGAAACTACAAAGACCTGAATGAATCTACTGTAAAGCCTCAAACGTAAAGCAACGTTTGAAGAGGAGTTAGGTGCTAAAAACCACCACCTGAAACAAATATTCTTTTTCTCTTTCCCTTATGATTTTTTTTTACCCCTTTCATCCCCTCTGTGTTTGCTTGTCTTGTGTGTGTGTGTGTGTGTGTGTGTGTGTAGGGTGGGTGGGGGGCAAGTTAAAGAGTAGAATTGGGAATTATATAATAGTTGATTCATGAGATGAGTAATGTTTATTAATATATTGAGTTAATAAGTCTTTGTAGCATTCATTGAGTTAAAGGGTTTTGTAAGGGCCACGAAGAATCCAGCACGAGTTTTAAGGATACAAAGTAATAACATTTATTCACTATAACATATATACATAACAGTAGCAGTAACTTCCCTTGCTACATATTCCTTCCTCCTGGTTCCTGAACTGGCCAGCTTATTTATACTAGGAGCTTACTAGTAGTTTCTCCGCCCCCCTCATTGGGGAAGCTCATACACCCACAGGATTGTGGGATAGTCATTAGTCCCCAGCCAATGGTAAGTATGCAGGTTATAACATCCCTCCCCCCCCAAAGTCCAAGGAATCCACCGAAGACCCTGGCGAAGGAGGGCGTCGGACTCGTTTGGCCGCAGGCCGGATGCCATTTGCACGCGGCGCTGGATCAGGCGGCGTGTAACGAGACGGAGACCAGCGCTTCCGTGATGAACGGCGCGGTTGTACATCCACGGCCCGTGGACCCGAGGATTCCCCCTCTTATGCATCCTGTGTCGCCATCTCGGAGTCAGAGTCTGCTGCCTCTGTCATGTCAGTGTCTCTATCTCCATTCGGTCCCGTAACGACCTGCGCAGGCTTCGAGTGAGGCACCAGTGGAAGGTTGTGAGGACTACCTTCCCTTGTCTCTGGTCTCTGCGGCTGTTGAAATGAGCTCCGGGGGCGGGGAATCTTTTGAGGGGATGATCTTCTGGACCGAACGTGGTCTACATGTTTTCGCTGGAGACGACCCTGGGCTTGCACTTGGTAAGATATAGGGCCCGTTTGGCGAAAGATTACACCAGGAACCCATTGGGCACCACCAGCAAAATTCCGAACGAATACTGGGTCACCGGGCGCAAACTGCCGAATCAGACAATGCCGAGAAAATCCCTGTCCCTGCCGTTCTTGTGTGCGGCGTACTTTTGTGCCAATGTCCGGGAAAACCATACTAAGGCGGGTGCGAAGTCTCCGGCCCATTAGGAGTTCTGCGGGAGCTACCCCAGTCACTGCATGGGGGGTGGTCCTGTACGTAAACAAAAAGCGAGCCAGTCTCGTGTCCATTGATCCGGAAGACTGCTTCTTTAGGCCTCTTTTGAACGTCTGCACTGCACGCTCTGCCAACCCATTTGAAGCCGGGTGGTAAGGGGCAGTGCGGATATGGCGGATGCCATTCATCTTTGTGAACCTAGCAAACTCCTCACTCGTAAATGGAGTGCCATTATCCGTGACCAGCACCTCGGGGAGGCCATGCGTATTAAACGATAAACGCATCTTTTCAATTGTTGCGCAGGACGTTGTCCCCTGCATCTTATGCACCTCTAGCCATTTGGCCTGGGCGTCAATTAGTAGAAGGAACATGGATCCTTGAAAAAGGCCTGCGAAATCTGTATGCAAGCGTGCCCAAGGCCGCCCTGGCCATTCCCAGTGATGTAGGGGCGCGGCCGGCAGAAGCTTCTGATGCTCCTGGCAAATGGAGCAGTTTTGGGCCACCTTCTCAATGTCGGTGTCGAGGCCTGGCCACCAGACATAACTCCGGGCCAACATTTTCATTTTGGTCATGCCTGGATGCCCATTGTGCAAGTCTGATAGTATCAGCTCCTGGCCTTCTTCCGGGACAATCACACGCGTCCCCCACAAGAGGATGCCGTCTTCCACGCTGAATTCTGACTGCTTGGAGGAAAATGCCCGCAACTCGCCTGGGAGCTGTCTATGCTGTCCACCAGGACTATGTGCCGAACCTTTGACAGGACTGGCTCCATCTGGGTCCACCCACGGATCTGTGATGCCGTGACAGGCAAGGTGTCCATAAAATTTAGGGTTGCAACCACCTCACCTGTCGTGGGGGTCGACATGGGGCCGGTCGATAAAGGCAATCGGCTCAGTGCGTCGGCATTTGCTATCTGCGTACCTGGTTTGTGCTCCAGAGAATACTCGTATGCAGCAAGCAACAAAGCCCAACGCTGGATCCGTGCAGAAGCAATGGGCGGTATTGGCTTGTCAATTCTGAAAAGTCCCAGCATCGGCTTATGATCAGTCACGATAGTGAAATGGCGGCCGTACACGTACTGGTGGAAGCGTTTCACCTCAAAAACCACTGCCAGGCCCTCCTTCTCGATCTGCGCGTACTTTTTCTCCGCTGCAGTCAATGTGCGGGAGGCGAAAGCTATCGGTCGCTCGGCCCCGTTCTCCATCTTGTGGGACAGGACGGCCCCAATACCATACGGGGATGCATCACATGTGACGAGCAAAGGCTTTCCAGGATCATAGTGGGTTAGTAACCCAGACGACGACAATTGTTGCTTTCCCGCCGGATAGCGGTTTCTTGCGGCTGACCCCAAACCCAGGTGTGATTTTTCTTTAGCAGAAGGTGCAAAGGGGCCAGCATAGTTGCCAGATTGGGGAGGAACTTCCCGTAATAGTTTATGAGACCGAGAAAAGAACGAAGATGCGAAGTGTCAGTCGGGGCGGGGGCATGTTGAATTGCACGCACCTTCTCTGCGACGGGGTGCAGACCTTCGCGGTCCACCCGATAACCTAGGTAGACTACTTCCTTTGCCTGAAATACGCACTTTGTGCGACGTAAACGGACTCCAGCCTCCGAAAGGCGTCTAAGGACAGCCTCCAGATTTTCCAAATGTTCTTGCTCCGACGTCCCTGTAATCAAAACGTCATCTAGGTAGGCAGCCACACGTGGTAAACCTCTCAAAATGCCCTCCATAACACGTTGAAAAATTGCGCAGGCAGAGGATACTCCAAAGGGCAACCGTGTATATTCATACAGGCCCCGGTGTGTATTAATCGTTACATATGGTCGGGAGGCAGGGTTCAGCTCCAACTGCAGGTAGGCGTGACTCATATCTAATTTTGTGAACGAGAGTCCACCTGCAAGTTTCGCGTAGAGATCCTCTATGCGAGGCATTGGATATCGGTCGAGTCGGGAAACGGTATTCACTGTAAGTTTATAGTCGCCACACAAGCGAACTGTGGCATCTGGCTTCGTTACAGGTACAATTGGTGCTGCCCAGTCAGCAAAACGGACGGGCCTGATAATACCCAAACTCTCCAAACGAGTGAGCTCCCCTTCTACCTTCTCGAGCAAGGCGTAAGGCACTGGGCACGCCCGGAAATAGCGCGGCGTGGCTCCTGGTTCAACTTGCATACGGGCTACGGCCCCTTTTATTTTCCCCAAACCAGGCTGGAATACATCTGGGTATCGTCCTAGCACCTCAGTCAAACCTTCAGAAACTGTTTGGAGGATGTGCTGCCATTGCAACCGCAAATGGCACAACCAGTCCCGACCCAACAGGCTGGGCCCATGGCCACGCACCACGATAAGTGGGAAACGCACCCCCTGGCGTCCATAGACAACAGGGGTCATTGTAGTTCCTGCAATGTCCAGTGGTTCCCCCGTGTAGGTGGCCAACCTGGCCAGTGAGTCGGTTAATGTAAGGGTCTGTATACCCTGCTTGATGCGGTCGAATGTCCTCTGGGCGATCACGGAGACCGCTGCGCCAGTATCCAACTCCATCTCAAGCGGGTGGCCATTGACCCGTACTGTCACCTTATTGGGGGCCACACGGGGAGCTGCCACACAATGCAGCTGCAGGCAGTCGTCCTCCGTCTCCACGTCCTCAGGAGTAGTCGCCGCAGGTTCATCCACATGGAAGGTACGGCCTCTGGGCTGGTCCCAGTTACGGCCCCTGGGCTGGTCCCAGTTTCGGTCGGAACGACGGCGCCTCTGGCGTCCCCAGGACCGCCGTCCGCGACGGGGTCGCGCCTACATGTCTGACACGGACATGGCTCCTCATCCATTGGCTCTGGAGAAGGCTCCCTTCGGGGAGGAATGTCCGATGGCCACTGGCGTCGGTCCGGACGTTGCCTCACCCAAGGTACCGCAGGAGTGCGGGGGACGTTTTTGGACGGAAAGGGTTGCGCCCCAAGGCATGCACTTCCATTCCCTGTAGCTCCTGTACTCCTCGCTTTGCGCTCTCTCGGGACAATACTATTTGAATGGCCTGTTGAAAAGTCAATGTTGGCTCCGCTAACAACTTTCTCTGGGTGGCTGCATTGTTAATACCGCAAACCAAACGGTCGCGTAACATTTCTGACAAGGTCTCACCATAGTCACAGTACTCCGCAATCCTGCGTAGCCTGGATAGAAAATCGGCAAGGGATTCTCCAGGGGTCCTCTCAGCGGTATTAAACCGGTAACGCTGGACTATCGTGGACGGGGTTGGGTTAAAGTGTTGCCCCACTATATTCACAAGTTCATCAAACATTTTGGTGTCCGGCGCAGCTGGGTACGTAAGGCTCCTAATCACCCCAAACGTATGCGGCCCGCAGGCGGTGAGCAATATGACCATCTGGCGCTCGTTTTCGGTGATATTGTTTGCCCGGAAATAGTAACGCATCCGTTGTGTGTACTGGTTCCAGCTTTCCAGCGCAGCATCAAAAACATCCAAACGTCCGTACAGAGGCATGGTATGATAGAAAACAACTTCCAACCTGTATCCAACAAAAATCCAGGGAGGTGGCTTCAGCAGTGTAGACAGCTATTCACTTTTACCTTCGTCGCCAGTTTTGTAAGGGCCACGAAGAATCCAGCAAGAGTTTTAAGGATACAAAGTAATAACATTTATTTACTATAACATATACACATATCAGTAGCAGTAACTTCCCTTGCTACATACTCCTTCCTCCTGGTTCCTGAACTGGCCAGCTTTATTTATACTAGGAGTTTACTAGTGGTTTCTCCGCCCCCCTCATTGGGGAAGTTCATACTCCCACAGGATTGTGGGATAGTCATTAATCCCCAGCCAATGGTAAGTAGGCAGGTTATAACAAAGGGTTAAATTACATTTATTGAGTTTAAAGTCTGTGTGACATTTCAATATAAATAACGAGTCCTTAAGTGAATCTTATTAGTTTTGTACAGTTTGTGTGATTTATCAGTTGTGAACCCTCAAGCAGTAAGGTGCAACAAATGCCACCCACTATTTGACACAGACTTTCCTTTTAATTGTTGTATCCAGTCCACACTTGCCAACTAACCTTTCAGGTTTGTAAAATGTTTCTACCCCCAATTTCAAACTTTTACTTCTGTTCTATCCTTGTCCTTTTCCATATTACGATGAATATAACTATATTATGGTCACCATCTTCAAAATGGTTCCCCACTGCTAATTCATCCATTTGCCTAGCTTCACTTCTTAATAGTAAATCTAGAATTGCGCCCCATCTTGTTGGGTTTGTTATGTGCTGACTAAAGAAAGTTCCCCTGAATGCAGCTCAAGAATTTTTCACTCTCTGTACCCTTCAGATTTTTCATATTGCAATTAATATTAGGGTGGTTGAAGCCCCCAGTGTTTCGATCCGATGGTGTGTCAGTAATAAAAATTCGAAAGCCTTGACTTCTTCAATTCCGATTATAATGTGTTCTGCTATCACTTCTCATCCAATACACAGTGTCACCTGCCTCCCCTTTATATATGTTCAGTCTATTAACCAATCAGTGTGGCCTATTAAACAACTGAAGTTCCCATTCTGATTTAAGATTTGGGGAACATTAATTATTTTCAAACACCCAACGATTACTGCCCTTATTGTTTTTGCAATCAGAAATCTGTCGACATATGTGTTTACAATCACTCTTACATATTATGGTTCTGCTTTCTCCTCCATGTGCACATTGAGCACTCTTCCAAATTCTAGTGGTTGATACAAAAACTCAACCTTTGTCCCATCATTTGCGATGCGTGCAGACTTCATGCTGCTGTTGATTTAAATTATAATAATGTGCAGCCCACTGCTAAATGTGCTGCTGAGTGTCTGTATACTTCAGCAGGGAGTCCACAAGACTGGAATTGGCTGCAAGAAACATTCTAAGGGAAGGAGAGTGAAAATGGTGCAACTTGGCAAAAAATGTGCCATTATTCTCCGACTCAGTATTGGAGGTTTTGGTGAAGGGAGAGGTTCAACAGGGAATGTAATGTCCCTACGAAAAATATCAGAAACTGTTTAAATCAAATCTTATAGTTTTGCTTATTTAAAAAGTGGGCAATGCTGAGCCAAAAGACGGCTGCCACAGATCCATGATTCTCAAGTTGGCCATGTTTTCTAGAAATCTGCAACAGCAGTTACATGACAAAAACTCAACCCTCTCCTTGTGGAATCTCTCATTATTAGGACAAATTACAATTAACAAAACCAGATACCAGCAGGCGATCTGTCTCTCCAGCCAGGTCCTACAATGGGAGACAATTTAAACTTGTTATACCAGCAGAGGCATTAAAAGTCACCGTCTATCTCCTGTTGTGAACAATGTATTCGACTGGAGCCGTGGAAACTGCTTTTAGCCTGCAATTGATACATTAATGAGCAACATAACATGACCTAAGCGTCATGCTCAAATTAATATTACATTTCTCGAATTGCAACCCAGTCTGCTGTTTAAACACCTGCCTGTAAACATCAAAGCAGGACTCTAGACTGATCAACTTCCTGTATCTAGTCTAACGTTTCTCAGAGTTTGTTTCCCTGGAGGATTCCTACCATTACCTGCCAAACAGACCCACACATCATCTTGCCGTGCCACCATCAACTTTAAAGGAATTCTGCAAATCCTGCTTCAGCTATCGGAACACCCTGAACTGTAACTCCTCCCTGAAGGAAACCTCTCTGGACTCTGACTTTCTGGGCTTCGGAAATCATGTGAACTGCTATCCATGGCCGGGATTCTCCAATCTCACGGCCAAGTTCTGACGCCGGCGTGAAAAGTGGCGGGAGCCACTCCAGCCGGAGTGGTCCCCGCTGCTCCGGTGCCCGAAACCAGGCGCGCCGCGGCAGGCACGGGTTTGCGCCTGCGTGTGGGTTCCCGTCTCTGCGCCGGCCCCCGGGCAATATGGCGGAGCCCTACCAGGGCCCGGCGCGGAGGAAAATAGGCCCCCCACAGAACTAACCCACCTGCCGATCGGTAGGCCCCCCCCCTCCCGGTATAGGATCCCCCCGTCCCCCCACCAGGACGGCCCCCGCAGCCAGAACTCCGAGGTCCCGCCGTGTAGGACCATATGTAACCTACGCCAGCTGGACTCGGCCGAACTCGGCGGGCACTCGGACTGTCGAGGCCCAGAGAATCACCGGGGGTGGGGGGGGCGCTTTCAACGGCCCCCGACTGGCGCGGCGGCGATCCCACGGGCGCACGAGAATCGGCGCCGGAGAATCGGCGGGCCTGCGTGTGAGCCGGCGCAGGGTCGGAGAATACCGCCCATGTCTATGGTGGGTCTTTTTCTTTTAAGGAATTCATTCATATTTGTAAAAACTCTCTTTATTCCTTTCTTCTTATTGCATGCTTGTTTGTGTGTATGCAGTTGTAACCTGGGCCAGGGTTTGAATGTATGAATAAACTATGCTTCTGATGTAACCCTAATGAGAGTTTGTTGTGAGTTCCTTCAAAAATGATATCACAAACAGAGGACGTGGAAAAGACAGCACAGCCTATTCCAAAAATTAAACACATCTGCTTGTGGACAGATGGGGAGAAAAATAAAGGAGTTCAGTTTTGCTTCCCTCCTTTGTCTGTGACAGGGGCAAATGTCCTCAGACAAATACTGAAGATGCTGATTGCTCACTCTCAATGCGAGCAGTTTTGATAAAGCGCAGAAAGAATTTTAATGACTAGAATCCATGCAATCCCCGAAGTGCAGAAGGAGGCCATTTGACCATATATACGGCACCGACCCTCTGAAAGAGCACCCTACCTAGGCCCACTCCCTCGGCCTGGCCTCATAATCTCACCTAACCTATACATTTTTGGACAAAAGAGTCCATTTAAAATGGCCAATCCACCAAACCTGCATGTCTTAGGACTGTGGGGGGAAACCGGACAACCCAGAGGAAACCCATAGAGACACGGGGAGAAAGTGCAAACACCACACAGTCACCCAAGGCCGGAGTTGAACCCTGGTCCCTTGTGCTGTGAGACAACAGTGCTAACCACTGTGCCACCATGCCTCCTCACCCTCACACACGTAGCAGAGCTGCAACTCTTATCACCACCTCTCTCAGCGTTCACAGACTGCTACTATTCAACTATGACAGGTACATCACCCAAACACATGGCAGCATACTCACAGACACACGGCTTTCTCTCTTTCAGGTGAAGTTGGTGAATAATCACACTCAGCAACATGTAACTGGCAGGGGACAGACATGACTGTATGTTCTCATCCCCATGGAGAAGACGGTGCTGGTTAACACTGGAGCAGCCATGACTGTGATCATGGATTGCTGCACAACCTATTGGTTTGATCTCCTTCGGAATCTCTTAATGTGGTAAGTACAGCCGGGAGAAGACTGTGCTATGGATAGAATGTTGAAAAATGATACACAGAGGTACAAGGATCTTGATTGGTTGGTTGCGTTGCGGGAGCAACCAGAGATAGGTCATCTGTGATGTACCCACTGGGATGGGAGACCCAAGCCTCCAATTCAGCTGACCACACGTGGACAATAGCCTTTGGAAAGAAGCTATTGTGACAGCAGGAAAAGAGGGAATAGTGGCAATGTCCAACAGTAAAAATAATGGAGCAGTATGGAATGAAGGGGCAGATGGTGTTAAATCCTCAGTTTCTTTACCCGTCAGTCTGGCCTCAATAAAAGTCGAGATGGATTTGCAGGTACAACATTAGTTATTTTATTCAGCTTGCAAGCTTTCTCAGTTCACAGTAGTACAGAATGCGTCTCGCTCTCTGTACCTCCAGAATCAAGTGCCTTTATCAAACAAAGAGCTCTGTACTGATACATTCAAATGGAATCAAGTTTCACATACTCGACGCCCATAGGTCATCCTATGTCCCTCCTGACCTGTTTGATCTATTCTGATTGGCTCACTTCCAATCCCTTCCTCTGGCCCCTATTATTCAGCATCACTCTCGTAGACACACCTCTTCCTGCTTTTCCATGCGGTCTGCAATCCTTTGTCTGTGAACTAACCAGAATCAAAGTGGCCTATTTTCTACATTACATTAACTAATATCTCTAAAGTAACTATTTTATATCACATTCGTCAATGGTAAAAATAAAAGTTCAGTCAGCAAGGAGATTGTCTGAATTTGTGCTGTAATTTAGTCCTAATAAATTAAATGAGAGAGTAAAAGTGTTGGAGGAATAGCTTAGAAAACAGTAGCTGCAAATTAGAGAAGTCAGAGGGGTAAAGATAAGTGTAATATCGCCATCTCGTGGTCATTTGCATATATTCATTTATGGAAAATTCCTGAATTCACTGGTTTCCTCTAACAGACTGCTATGGTGTGCAGGTGTGATTTTAATAATAATAATAGTCGCTTATTGTCACAACTAGGCTTCAATGGACCGTCAGGAAAGCTGAACAGTTCTGGTAACGAGAAACATTTTAGATTGAAAGAGCTTCCAACTAAACTGAAGGAATTGTGAGTTACTGTTCGTTGAGAAAATGGTTTAAAATCCAGGTCAGAGAGGTGGATTGACTGACAATAAGTGGCTGCAGCTACAGAACTGATCAAGTGACTGGATGGGTACCGTGATCGCAGGTCTGTCGGTACATACAAACAGAGGGACAGTGGATATAGAAGATATATTTCATTCACAGTGCTCAAAGATTCTGAGAATCCAGCTGTCAAACCAGATAGTGTGGGAGAGGGAAAGGCTGACATTTTTGACTGAAGCTGGTCTGCATGCGAATGAGATGTTCAAACAATTTGCTCAGCCCAGCAAAGCAAGAGGACACGCCAATGGAGGACATTTTGATTAAGCCTGAACAACACTGAAGTCTCAAACCCTTAGAGATTGCAGAAAGCTATTGTTTGGATCAAGGAATTAGCTGTACATAGAACATTGGGGAACCTATTGTGGCTTTGAAAAAGCTGTCATTCATCACAATGTTGGGGAATTTCAAGAGAGTGCATTGTGTGACAGATTTATTTGTGGCTTAAGAAATGGGCGCTTTTGCAGTAAATTTCTGTCATTGCCAAAGTTGACTTTTGACATACCTGGGGCGGTATTCTACAACCCCCTGCCCCGCTGGGTAGGGGACAATCCCGCCCCTTGTGTAAGGGCCTTCCTTTTGATTCCCTTATTTCCCATTTCTTTTACTTTGTCCTTATCAATTTCGATCCATGGATGTTTAGTGGTCATGTACCTTTGAATTGAGCAGAGGAAGTGTGGAACTCAAAAGTTGAAAATAGTACACTGTGCTATGGAGATTTAGATTTTTAATAGAAGAACTCAGACTTTCTGGCACCTGAGAGATCAGAAGGATACGGTTCGATTGGTTGGCTGGTGGCCAATGGATTGGCCAAAGACCACATTCTGCCCAGCGACAGACAGTGATTGGGTTCAGCCAGACGGGGGTTTTCAGACAGTGTTGTTGGAGCTGCACTCACCCAGACACTTGTGGCTTGTAGATGGTGGACAGGCTTTGACGGGGGGGGGGGGGGGGAGGGGGGGGGGGGCGTCAGGATGTGAGTTACTCGCTGTCAGATTCCTAGCCTTTGACCTGCCCTGGTAGCCATAGTATTTATATGGCTAGTCCAGTTCAATTTCTGATCAATGGTAACCCCCAGGATGTTGATTGTGGGAGATTCACTGATGGTAATGCCATTGAATGTCAAGGGGAGATGGTTAGATCCTCTCTTGTAGGAGATGGTCATTGCCTGGTACTTATGTGGCGTGAATGTAACCTGCCACTTGTCAGCCCAAGCCTGGATGTTGTCCAGATCTTGGTGCATTTGGACATGGACGGTTCATTTACTGAGGAGTCGTGAATGGTGCTGAACATTATGCAGTCATCCGCAAACATCCCCACTTCTGACCTAATGATGGAAGGGAAGTCATTGATGAAGCTGCTGAAGGTGGTTGGACCTAGGACACTACCCTGAGGAACCCCTGCAGTGATGTCCTGGAGCTGATATGATTGACCTCCAACCAACTGTGTATATCTATGTATATCAACCAAACTGTGTATAACAGCCAAATTAAATTAAACTGGTTTCCTTCTTGCAGCAGACTTCATGTTGCACACAACGAGTGCTTTTGTTCTGTGAAAAGTATCGCATTCAACTGGTTCTCAAAGGCAAATAGGGATGAGCAACAAAGCCAGTCCTCATCAGTGAGTCTCAAATCCTTGAAAGAATAACAAAGTACTTGAAGAGTTGAATAGGTTATTCCTGTCCCTATGTTACCATGGAGTTCCTCAGTTGTGCTGTAGCTGCACAGTGACTATTTAAGATGATAAAATCCCTGACCTGCTCTTGCCTCCATCCTGTCTCCCTGCTCTACATGATGTCCCTTGCCACTTTTCCCTCATTTCACCTCTCTGTCCTTGCGGTGGGCACCAGTCTACCTTGATGAAAGATTGTATGTCAGTTCCCTGAAGGAAGCCAGCACCCTTTTGGCAGACTGCTGGTGCCTGAAATCTAGCCCCTATTCCCTCCCGATGAATCCCGGAAAATTCAAATAAGGGTGGCACAGTAGCACAGGTTAGCACTGTTGCTTCACAGCGTCGGGGACCCGGGTTCGATTCCAGGCTTGGGTCATTGTCTGTGCGGAGTCTGCATGTTCTCCCCATGTCTGCGTGGGTTTCCTCCGGGTGCTCCGGTTTCCTCCCAAAAGTCCCGAAAGACGTGCTTATTAGGTGAATTTGCCAATCTGAATTCTCCCTCTGTGTACCCGAACAAGCACTGGAGTGTGGCAACTGGGGGGATTTTTACAGTGAGTTCATTGCAGTGTTAATGTAAGCCTACTTGTGACACTAATAATAAAGATCATCAAAGCATGATGTAAATATTCAAAGGAGCTAAATTTGTAAGGATTAAAGTATTGACTACCATATGATGATTCCTGATCTAACAGCCATTACAGAGACACGGCAACACAATGACAGAGATTGGGACTTAAACATTGACAGGTTGAGGAAAGGTTGAGGGAGCTAGGGATTTTCTCTTTGGAGCAGAGGAGGATGAGAGGCGACTTAATAGAGGTTTATAAGATGATGAGGGGGATAGATAGAGCGGACGTTCAGAGACTATTTCCTCGGGTGGATGTAGCTGTTACAAGGGGGCATCACTATAAGGTTCAGGGTGGGAGATATAGGAGGGCTGTCCGAGGTAGGTTCTTTACTCAGAGAGTGGTTAGGGTGTGGAATAGACTGCCTGCTGTGATAGTGGACTCGGACACTTTAGGAACTTTCAAGCGGTTATTGGATAGGCACATGGAGCACACCAGAATGACAGGGAGTGGGATAGCTTGATCTTGGTTTCGGACAATGCTCGGCACAACATCGAGGGCCGAAGGGCCAGTTCTGTGCTGTACTGTTCTATGTTCTATGTATGTGACCTTTAGGAAGGACAGGAAGTTAGAAAAAGGTGGAGGGATGATTCTGTTAATTAAAGATGACATTAGCATAATAGTGAGTTTAATAGTCTTCATTCAGGAAACCAGGATATTTGCAATACAAAGACTCTCAGAGTGATTGCTGACAGTGTTTATTATATTGATTGACATTACCAGTACATGCAGCCCATTGTCTCAATGGCGTAGAATGAATCAGCAGCCCTAGAAATAGTAGCTGACCTCTTATACCCAGTGCTGGTTAACGCACAGTCCAGTCACCATTAGGGAACAATTATCCCCAGCTGGATGACTCCCATGCAGGGTTATAACAGTCAAGTTCAAACAGAGGTCATTGCTAACATAACAGCCAGAAACTGAAGAAGGGGTACTAATGGAGTCAAGGCTGGCAGTAAATCTGGGGTACTGACTGGGCCTGGCAGGGGTGGGGGTGGGGGGGTGGGGGGGGCAGAGGATGTTTAATAGTTACGCCATCTCCCCCACAGCCCTTACCCAGCATCTTCCCCTTCAACTATTAGCATCCAGGCGAATAGCCAATGTTGTTCCTCTGTTTAAGAAGGGTGGCAGGGATAATCCCGGGAACTACAGGCCGGTGAGCCTTACTTCAGTGGTAGGGAAATTACTGGAGAGAATTCTTCGAGACAGGATCTACTCCCATTTGGAAGCAAATGGACGTATTAGTGAGAGGCAGCACGGTTTTGTGAAGGGGAGGTCGTGTCTCACTAACTTGATAGAGTTTTTCGAGGAGGTCACTAAGATGATTGATGCAGGTAGGGCAGTAGATGTTGTCTATATGGACTTCAGTAAGGCCTTTGACAAGGTCCCTCATGGTAGACTAGTACAAAAGGTGAAGTCACACGGGATCAGGGGTGAACTGGCAAGGTGGATACAGAACTGGCTAGGCCATAGAAGGCAGAGGGTAGCAATGGAGGGATGCTTTTCTAATTGGAGGGCTGTGACCAGTGGTGTTCCATAGGGATCAGTGCTGGGACCTTTGCTCTTTGTAGTATATATAAATGATTTGGAGGAAAATGTAACTGGTCTGATTAGTAAGTTTGCAGACGACACAAAGGTTGGTGGAATTGCGGATAGCGATGAGGACTGTCTGAGGATACAGCAGGATTTAGATTGTCTGGAGACTTGGGCGGAGAGATGGCAGATGGAGTTTAACCTGGACAAATGTGAGGTAATGCATTTTGGAAGGGCTAATGCAGGTAGGGAATATACAGTGAATGGTAGAACCCTCAAGAGTATTGAAAGTCAAAGAGATCTAGGAGTACAGGTCCACAGATCACTGAAAGGGGCTACACAGGTGGAGAAGGTAGTCAAGAAGGCATACGGCATGCTTGCCTTCATTGGCCGGGGCATTGAGTATAAGAATTGGCAAGACATGTTGCAGCTGTATAGAACCTTAGTTAGGCCACACTTGGAGTATAGTGTTCAATTCTGGTCGCCACACTACCAGAAGGATGTGGAGGCTTTAGAGAGGGTGCAGAAGAGATTTACCAGAATGTTGCCTGGTATGGAGGGCATAAGCTATGAGGAGCGATTGAATAAACTCGGTTTGTTCTCACTGGAACGAAGGAGGTTGAGGGGCGACCTGATAGAGGTATACAAAATTATGAGGGGCATAGACAGAGTGGATAGTCAGAGGCTTTTCCCCAGGGTAGAGGGGTCAATTACTAGGGGGCATAGGTTTAAGGTGAGAGGGGCAAGGTTTAGAGTAGATGTACGAGGCATGTTTTTTACACAGAGGGTAGTGGGTGCCTGGAACTCACTACCGGAGGAGGTAGTGGAGGCAGGGACGATAGGGACATTTAAGGGGCATCTTGACAAATATATGAATAGGATGGGAATAGAAGGATACGGACCCAGGAAGTGTAGAAGATTGTAGTTTAGTCGGGCAGTATGGTCGGCACGGGCTTGGAGGGCCGAAGGGCCTGTTCCTGTGCTGTACATTTCTTTGTTCTTTGTTCTTTGTAATTGCTCACCTAAGTATCACCTTGTGTAAAACAGTGGGCAGAATGGGATGAGCCACATAGGTGGCCAATTTGGGCCTCAATAGGTGCAAAGGTGAGTGGGCTGCCTGACTCTTCCACCATTCCCCATAACATGGGAGATAGGTCGGGGATTGGTGGGTAGATGATGAACCGACACAGACTACATTTTTATGATCCCCACTATCTTCAAACCCGCTGGTGGTGTCTGTTTATATTTCACCCATAAAGTTAGATAAAGTGCCAGGAAGTACTTCACTGTGACCTCTGACATAAGTTGCCAGTCTGGACGTTGAGTGTGGATTCACTGAAAACGTCAAAATGGATTTAGTGGAGATCCTGTGAGTGGAGAGATCTCCAGCTACCGTAGGTAGATGGATAGCACAGATAGTGAGATCAGCTACTGTTGCCTCCTGCAGATCGCCTGCATGTTGAGTAGTAGGGTTTGGAAGGGTTAATGTGTGGGGCTGTGTAAATAACATCTTCCAAACTGATGATGTAAGAGAACACATGACTAGGAGAGGAGGGGGAGAATGTTCATGGCGTCAGTAGCGTAACATCGAGTCAACATCTCAGTAATCATTCTGAAGCTAGACCAACCAGAATACGACATGGTGGCAATGGGGACGGACCCCTGAAAACTTTAAAGAAGATTAAACGTCGGACATGTGAATGTTGAATGTGGCACCAAAGCTGCAGAACTCTGTAAGACGCGGTTAAAGAGCTCCAAAGCTTCTCTGTAGAAACAGTGATGGCTGTAGAATCAGAAAATCATCTTTCAAGGTTATTCAGCATCACAGTGCGTGGTAGTCTGTGAATAAAATCCTGATCCAGTGATCGTAGGCTTTGAGTGGGTGAGCCCAGCATCATCACCGAATTGGTCAACAACCCTTAGAAAGAGTAAAATAATTGCATGGTCGGCACCACCTCCTGCTGTAACACACAGCTGAACTCCTCCAACTGCGCCTGCAGGTGCTGGATGCTCGCCGACAAGCCCTCATGTAGCCCTTGGCTCTGCGACTGCATCTCAGATGGAACTGTCCATTCCAGAAGCCCGAACTCTGTCTGGGTGGCAGCTAGTCCCTGGGGTTGGCTCGCCCTCCGGCCATCCACCCCCTCGGGAGTTCCTACCTCCACCTGCTGTACTGCAGCATGTCCAACTGAGGTGAGTGTCTCTGGGATGCTGGAGGGTATTGGAGACAGCTATGACGGGAATTCTGTGTCATTCCCGGACTCGGGTTCTGGGGTGTCCTGGGATTCAGGATGAGGGCTCCCGCTTGTCAGTGTCGTTTTCGTCCCTGGTTGACACCTGGGGTTCTGGCTCTGGCTGTGGCTGGAGCCGGGGGACACCTGAAGGGCTCGCTCCAACAGCAGCAGCTCTTGCAAGGCACAAGACAAGGCGTTGTTTGCATCGCGGGACGGTGGGGGAGGGGGGGGAATGGTGGAGTGTGTTGGGGAGGAGGGAGGGGTGTGTAGGGCTGGTGGTGGTGGTGGAGCAGGAGCACGGGGGTGGTGTTGGTGTGAGGGTGGTGTGGGTGTGAGGGTGGTGTAGGGGTTGTATGGATGTGAGGGTGTTGAGGTGGTGGGTGTGAGGGTGGTGTGGATGTGAGAGTGTTGTGGTGGTGGGGGTGAGGCTGGTGTGGGGGTGGGGGTTGGGGGCAGGGTGACACACTGCCATTGGGAACTGCAACTCAGTGGGGTCTCACTGCCTCACCCAATGCCAGCCTTCACCCCGGTGATTGCCCTTTCTTCGGGCCCGCCGACTACGTCCACGGTCCTCTGCTCTGCTGTGGTGAGGGGCCACAGGCCCGGCGGTCCCCCTCAAGTCTTTTCCCATTCCCGGCAGTAATGAGTGGCCTTCTCCGTGAGGGGAGGGAAATTAGAAAATGCACAGTGTTAGACAGTCCGACGCATGGCGCCCTGAGGTGGGGAGCTGGTGGCTTCAGTGGCCGGTGCACCCAGCCATGGCGGCCGGTATGGGTGCTGGCATGTGGTGCAGGGTGGGGGGGGGGGGAGGGTGGTAGGTAACAAGTGTGTGGGACAGAGGTTGGTGCCAGGGGCACAATGCTGCCTACTCACCCTGGCCACCCTGTGGAGGATGTGCAGTTTTGCCTGGCGCTGCAGGCTGGTCTGGACGTTGCGCATGGCGCTGACCATCTATGCCACCTCACCTGCATCCTAGCCTGGCGAATGGCAATGGCTGGCAGCCTCCTTCCCACCCCGGGGTACAGGGTCGCCTGCCTCTCCTCGCGGTGTTCAACAGGGTCTCCAGTTCGCATCTGTGAATCTAGGTGCCAGGTATCTTGCTGCCATCTTGTTGGCTGGGATGGTGTGTGTGTGGAGTGAAGTGTGTACATGCAGCTGCAGCTTGTCAGCCTCCTCAATCATGAGTGTCAATCATGGACCCGGCGACTCCCGCACCGTTTCTCATTCAAATTGATAGTGTTCCACGTGGCGCCGGTGCTAACCCCTCAGCGGTCGCTGAATCAGCCTAATGAGACGCCGGTTTTGCTGTCGTAGAATCCCACGAATCCTGCCCGGCATCAACACTCTCAGGAATGGAGAATCCGACGGCTGATCTTCCAAATCTGACAGGAATACGATCGTGGAGAGTCGTGAAGCCTCCCTGATGCACGATCAATTGCACAAAGATGAGAGTTGAATACAACTGAGGCTTTATTGCTCTAGGATGTGTGGCCTCCCACAGCAGCTGGCGAAATGGCTGCTGCATGGAGGACACGCATATTTATACTCCGCCTACTGGGCGGAGCCAGCAGGCAGGGACTACCGCCGTACCTGCAGTACAGGTCCTACCATCCATCACCTAATATAAGTGCAACAGTGGTTTACCACACTCCCCAGAAGGAAAAACAGTAAAACAGTTAAAACGGGATAATGAGAATGCTGGTCTGAACTGTATTTTCCTTCTGTGTCGTGACAGATTGAAGCTGTGGGGTGAGAGATTTGGCTGGAGACGCAGTATGCGTAAATATGAATGTAAAAATATGAATGTAAAAGTATAACTGGAAGAAGACTTGGAGGGAGATGTAGTATTCGGGTTTATCGGAGTTCATACGTGGGACTGTGTGAATAATGATGATGTAAGAGAATGCATGATGGGGAGAGGAGAGAGAGAATGTTCACGGTTTCAGCAGTGTGAACCCCCGGTCATGGAGAGCTTTACGTTCTTCACTTGTAGAAAATAAACAATTGTTTGAACATACCAACATCTCCGTAATCATTCTGAAGCCTCGCACAGGAGATTGTGTGACTGCAGAGGGTGGGGTGATTGAGTGTGCAAATTACTTCCAAATATTACTGCCCCATCCAATGCTTACACAACCCACCTCACTAAACTATCCTGCCGCCCCATTAAACACCGATGTAATCCATCTTATCCAAACATTCTACCACATGTTCCAAAACTGATACCACCTCAACCAAATCTGTCAATCTTCATGTTGTTTATTCGACCAATGAAAAGAACTGCTGCCGCAGTGTTCAGTGCTTGAATACCAGCCCGAGGACCATCAGTAATGCCAGTCCGGGTGTAGGCTGCAGTTTTTAAACTCCTGCTGAATGGTTCCTATTGGCCAAGCCTCCGCCTGCTCGATAGAGGAACTCGTATTCCACAGACCCCACGGGGAGACCTGTCGACCATTCCCCATGGACCTTCATTGTCATCATAACATCCCTCCCCCCTCCAGGTGCTTCCATGTCGAGGAGGCCTCTTCAATTCCTTCACACTCATCTTGAGTCTGCAGTAGGTGGAGCCGGATCAGGAGGTGCGGTACGTGTCTCCAGGGAGCGCCTTGGGGTCACCAAAGTGGGTTTTTCTTTGGCATTGGCTGTTGGGGGAATACCTGTCTTCACAATCCGGGGAGATAGACATCGGGTCCTCTATGTGCGGTAACCCTGCACCAGTAATGGCCACTACTGGAGATGGAAGCGACGCCTCAACGGGGGCAGGTTCCCTACTTCTGAGTGGTCCAGGTGCTTCCTCAGAGCTTTTCCTTGGACCATAACCTGATAGGATACGGCCCTGTTTTCTCTAATATGACTCCAGGGACAAAACTGGAACCATCTCCAAACTTCTCTATGTAGGCTGGGGCACCAGTCTTGAACACTCTCTCGGATCTTATGACCTCATAATTTATTTTTTGACTTTTCTGTGGTGATATGTCTATTGGCTATTTCATAGTTGGAAGGTGTGCGACCTCAAACCAGCAGGTGGTGGTACAGACACACCATGCGCTCTCTAGACTAAGGTCATGTCACCTGTAACTCCGATATAAAGGGAGACACAGCCGGCCATGTGTAGAATAAGATTGCTAGCGTAATAAGATGGACAGGTGAATGGTCAGTGCTAAGTGCAAGTTCTAGAGGAGTAGTTAGCAGAACTCCATGATAATGTGCTCTGTATCAGATTGCTATCTTACCACATGAGACTCAATAAAAGATTCTGGTTTGGACAAGTCGAAATGTTTGGTGAGTTCCTTCGTAAAGTACAAATTGTTGTGTTGGGTGTTCTGGTTCACAAACAAGCCAACAATGCTGGAAGGGCTGTAACGCTATTTTATTAACTGTTCAATTATGCTAACATACTATAAACGTGGGTATAAGCAATACCAGCTTAACTGTGGACCCTTTCCTATCCCTAGCTATGGTGAGGCACTCAGCACATGGTGAATGTCTGTGTTGCAGGCTGTGGGCTCTGTGCTCTGAGCTGGCTGCTGCTAGAATGAACGGGAACTCTCTTGTCCCCTGTCTTTATAGTGCTTGTGCTCTCACTGGTGATTGGCTGCGGTGTTATGTATGCTGGTTGGTCCTACTGCATGTCCATCAGTGTGTGTGTGTGATTGTACCATAATGTATTATGACACAAATGACCAAACACAATATTTTCTATTGGGAGTCCACCCTTCCTGCCAAGTTTGAAAATAACAAATTTAACCTGATGATAAGCTGTCGTCCCATCAATAGTTCTGCTAAGGCGACTCCTGTCATGGTATGGGGAATGGTCTTATCATCAACTATGACCCGTGCAAACCTAATCTCTATAGAAGCTGCCCGTTATTTTTTTCATGCCGCGCTTGAAGGTCTGCACTGCTCACTCTGCCAGTCCATTGAATGATGAGTGATATGGTGCCGTCTTAATGTGCTGGATGCCATTTGATTTCATGAAGGCCTGGGACCACACTGGTGCCCAGCTGTGCCATAGTTGGAGACTAAGACCTCTGGTATGCCGTATGTGCTAAAACTTTGTTGAAGTTTCCCAATAGTGTAGGCGGTCACAGAGGCTATACGATGTACCTGCATCCACTTGGAATGTGCATCCACCATGATCAGGAACATATCCCCCAAGAAAGACCCAGTGAAGTCTGCATGCACCCACACCCATGGCCTGCCTGGCCACCCCCATGGGTGTAAGGAGGCCGAAGGAGGGACATTCTGGTTTTCCTGGTCTAAGTTTTATCAGATCCGCGATGTCCGTGTCGGTCCCTGGCCATAAAACATAGGTCCTGGCAAGCATCTTTGTTTTGGAAACCCCAGGGTGGCCGTTATGTAATTTCATCAGGATTGGGCACCACACTGAACAATCACCCGGGATCGCCACAAGATTATATCCCCCTCGACACTGAGTTCTTCTCTCTTAATTAGGTTTGGTTTCATGTCATCAGAGGGTTGTCCTCGGGTCCCACCGTTCAGGATCATGTGTTTTAGCTTTGATAATGTGGGATCCTTCTGTCTCCAAGCCTTGATTTGCTTTGTCAATACCGGGAGAGTTTCTGAGAAATTCAAGGACATTGTGACTTCTTCGAACGCAGGCAATGGAATCAGGCTTGTGGGCAGCGGGGGATGGCTCAAAGCATCAGCGTTGGCGACTCGTATTCCAGGGCGATGCTCTAAGGAATTTCTGTGGGATGTCAGTAACAAGGCCCAACGCTGTATCAGAGCAGAGGAGATGGGAGGGATTGCCCTATCTTCTTTACAAAGGACCAATAAAGGCGTGTGATCTGTCACTATCACAAAATGCCCTCGATAGACATACTGGTGAAGCTGGGGAAGCTTTCCCTCTCAATTAGTGAGTAGCGACGCTCTGCATCCACAAGAGCCCTGGACACATAGGCTGTCTTTCAAATGATGCGAGAGGAAAGGCCAACTCCATAAGGAGATGTGTTGCAAGTCAATATGAGCTCCTTCTTGGGATCCACAATGGGCCAATAAATTAGACGATAATAGTTGCCATTTGACTCTTTGAAAGGCCTCTTCTTATGGCACCTCCCAGGACCATTTCAGGTATTTCCTCAATAGTAGATGCCATGGTGACAGCAAGGAGGCCAGGTTCGGGATCAATTTTCCATAATAATTGACTAGTCCCAGGAAGGATTTCAATTCCATGGCATTTTGTAGGATTGGCGCTTCCTGAATGGATTTGACCTTGCCCTCAATGGGGTGTAGGACTTTTTTGTCCCCTCTGTAGCCTACATAGGTAATTACTTGCTTGGAAAATGAGCTCAGATTTGCTCCAGTGTATCAGACTGTACCCTTGCTTTTGAAAAGTGTTGCAGGATCTCGCCTAGACTTACTAGGTGCTCCTGCTCAGTAGTCCCTGTGAGCAGAACGTCATCCAGGTACACCACCACCTTAGGTAACCCTTGGAGTATATTCTCCATAACCTGCTGAAATCTGGCACACGCTGATGCGACCCTGAAGGGAAGAATGGTATACTTGTGCAAGCCCTTGTGTCTTAATTGTGGCATATTTATGGGAGGGAACATCCAGTCCGAGTAGAAACTAGGCGTGGCTCATGTCTAATTTTGTGAATGACTGGCCACCTGCCAGTTTGGAGTCCAAGTCCTCTATGCATGGCATGGCACACCTGTCCAATGTTGAGACCTGATTAACTGAGTTTATAATCCCCGCAACGGTGGAGTGATTTGTCAGGTTTGAGGACGGATATGGCGGGTGCAACCCATTCCATGAATTGCATTGGTCTTATTATCCCCAGGCTTTCCAGATACCCAAACTCAGTTTCTACTTTCTCTAGAAACAAGTATGGTGCCGGTTGTGACCTGAAGTGTTTTGGCATGGCTTTGATGTCGACATTGATTCTGGCTCTGACTCCTTTCATTTTTCCAAGCCCCTCTTGGAAGACTTCAGGGTATTTACTGATAATTTTGTATGGTCCTCCAAAGCCCAATGTGAAAATTTTCAGTCAATTCAGTCTGATACATTGGAGCCAATCTCTGCCCATAAGACTCGATCCCTGTCCTCACACGACAATGAGTAGACGTCAGGCTGACTGTTGTCTGTAGGTCATTGGGGTCAAACGTTAAAGGGTTTTCATGGTCTTCACGTCGCAAATGATTGACTTGCCAGCTGATTCACTGGGACCACGCCCGGCAGCTCCCTGAAACCGATCCCGCAAAGCTAAACCCACACTGCCATGCCACCGAGCAGACCAGCCTCATGATTCAGGGATGCTGATCTGGCAAGCCTGTTGGCCGTGGTCGAGACCAGATGTCCAGTTCCCCTGAGGGCCTTGTAGGGTCAGCCACAGGGAAGCCAGTGTCACCTGGGAGGAAGTGTCAGCGGCTGTCAGCTCAGGGAGCGTCACCAGGAGGACTGGCACCCAATGCCATAAGAAGATCAACCACCTCCACCGGGCCACACAGGAGAGTTGGCACCGGCCTCCGGCACTTGTTCTGCATGCCCTCCCCGCCCCCAACAACCATGCCCCGGCACCGCCCCAACCAGTACCATACTGTGTCCAGCCCACCCAAGTCCAGCAGTGCTGCCCATGCCTGCCTCCAACCCCAGTTCCACCCCCTCCACCCCCAGCGATGCACAAAGTGTGTGGCCCACAATGCCCTCTCCGTGTCCCCACAGGAGAAGTTGGCCCACAGCAGCTGGGAGAGGGCCCAGACAGGCGGTAGGGCGCCGGATATCAGAGTCCTCACCCCTGTAAGGAATGGGCCCTGGTGGTCGCGAGGGTGGCCAAGGACAGATCGGTCATCAACGTAGAGGTTGGCGGATGGCGCAAAGGTGAGGATCCACTGACCCCCATATCACCTGTCACACGTGAGTTGTTAATGCCATACAGACCGACCTATCCCTCCCACTGACAACATGGCCATTATCCAGCAGATCTCCATCTGGTGATGCCGGCCAATTCAGGGTGGTCCTTCCCCCTGCCTCTCGTGAGGGGAGCTCCGAGGAGACCACCATTGATACGTCACAGCTGTCAACCCCACTATCCACCAGTGCTGAGACACACACCTTACTGGATAAAGTTATTGGACAGGCTTCTACGGCACAATCTTCTGAGCACCACACAGTTGCTGATGCACATCAAGTCAAGGCAGGAACGTCTGGGGCCCAGTCAGATGCTGAGCCTCTGGACCAGGTTTACCCAATGCTGATGGGGCATGGCATGAGATTCAGAGGGGGATGTCAGCAACACACAAGTGGGTCCATAGCTCATTGGACAAGTCCCAAAAGCTATTTGTGCAATATAAGGTGCAGGCAATGCTTGGCACCGAGGCCAACACTGCTAGAGTGGCGACCGCAATGGCGAGCCTGGAGCACAATGTCAGTTCCATGAGTTGTGGTGTCCAAGGCCATTGCTCAGACAGTAATGGCAATGCTTGAGGGCCTCAACAGCATGTCCCTGTCACTGGGGGACGTGTCCCAGACACAGGTGGGCCTTGCTGAGATGCTCCAGGGCATGTTCCAGTTTTTGAGGACCATGTCCCAGGTGCAGGTGCAGATTGGCGAGGCACTGCAGAACATGGCCCAGGCACAGAAGGGTATCAGTGAGGGCATCAACACCATGGTGCAGGCAACGGGGAGCCGTCAGACCTGGCAGAGCCTGATGACGCAAGGGCCTCTGAAGTTCAATCCAGCTGCCCTTCCATCCAAACGGGTGGCACGGTAGCATAGTGGTTAGCATTGTTGCTTCACAGAGCCAGGGTCCCATGTTCGATTCCCACTTGGATCACTGTATGTGCCGAGACTGCACGTTCTCTCCGTGTCTGCGTGCGTTTTGTCCAAGTGCTCCAGTTTCTTCCCACAGTCCAAAGATTTGCAGGTTAGGTGGATTGACCATTCTAATTGCCCTTTGTGTCCAAAAAAAAGGTTAATTGGGGTTACGGAGGTATGGGGATATGGGGATATGGGTGGAGTTGTAGGCTAAGGTAGGGTGCTCTTTCCAAGGACCAGTGAAGACTTGACTGGCTGAATGGTCTCCTTCTGCACTGTAAATTCTATGGTTCTATTATTTTATGATCCCAAGGTGACTCCCAGGACCCTACGGACATTGACCGGGAGGACGGAGCACTGGAAGTCAACCCGGTGGTCACCAGCTCTCCTGAGTGTGTGTGTCCTGTCCCCCCCACTCGTGCCAACAGCATGTCTTGGGGTCAGTGGACGGGACAGCGTGGCATGGCGAGACATGTGCCACCGGCAAGTCGGCCTGGTCCATCAGTTCCCAGACCCTCCAGAGGACGGTTGCCAGGGGCATAAAAGGCCACAGGAGGCAGCGGTAAGCAGCAGGCTGCCTCCCCTCTGATGTGCATCCTGGGGACATACCTAGATATTTTGGCTAAGCACAGAAGGCTAAGAGGATGGAGAATCACTGTGAGGTTTGGTGGTGGGGGGGGGGGGGGTGGGGTGGGGACCATCGCTCGCTGGAGATAGTGAGGGTCACTATTGTACACCATTAAAATACGTTACACCCGAGACGTGTGAAGCTTCTGTCACGTAATTCTGCACTGTGGGCCAGCCTGCATCCTTTGCCCTCTCCCTGTCCCCCCCCCCCCACATCCCCAGGCACTAGAGTCCTTGATCTGCACCCCCCCCCACCCCCGCCATGGCATACCACATGTAGGTGATTGGTATGAGTGTGCTGGCATCATTGGAGTCAGACTATGGCACAGATTGAGGAGCACCAGAGCTCAGCTCACAGCAGGTTATCGTCACCCTGCTGCCTTGAATATTGACCAACTGACAGTCCCAACACAGGCCCATCACCCTCGAATGATGTAGTACAGACATTGGGAGGGTTGAACAAGGCGATCGGAAGTTGGGTGGGGTGGGGGGGGAAATGTTTTTTCGGGGGGGGGGCAGTGAGAGGTGGGATAATATTGCAATTGATGAACTGGATAGTGGAGTAACTAAACCTGAGGGCAGAGATCGGTATTTAGCATTTAGTTTTACAGTAAAAATTTAGCGTCAGGGTCAGATAGTTAATTGTAACTCAATCTAACAATAATTCAAGTGTTTATTTTAAATTAATTAACTAGTGCTTAAATGTCACTCAGGGGGGTGCAGTGCTCCAACTGTGAGATGTGGCAGATCTGTGACGCTTCCAGCGTTCAGGTCGACTACATCTGCAGCAAGTGTAACCAATGGCAGCTCCTCACAGACCGCGTGGTTCGCTTGGAGCAGCAATTGGATGCACTTAGGAGCATGCAGGTGGCAGAAAGCATCATAGATAGGAGTTATAGAGATGTGGTCACACCCAAGGTGCAGGCAGAGAGATGGGTGACCACCAGAAGGGACAGGCAGTCAGTGCAGGAATCCCCTGTGTTTGTCCCACTCTCAAACAGGTATACCGCTTTGGATACTGTTGGGGGGAATAGCCTATCAGGGGAAAACAGCAGCAGCCAGAGCAGTGGCACCACGGCTGGCTCAGATGTTCAGCAGGGAGGGTCAAAGCGCAGGAGAGCAATTGTCACAGGGGACTCTATATTCAGTGGCACAGATAGGCGCTTCTGTGGACGTGAAAGAGACTCCAGAATAGTATGTTGCCTCCCTGGTGCCAGGGTCCAGGATGTCTCAGACGGGTAGCGGACATCCTGAAGGGGGAGGGCAAACCTGGGGTCGTGGTACATATTGGTACTAACGACATAGACAGGAAGGGGGATGAGATCCTGCAGCAGGAGTTCAGGGAGCTAGGCAGAAAGTTAAAAGACAGGACCTCTAGGATTGTAATCTCGGGATTACACCCTGTGCCACATGCCAGTGAGGCTAGAAATAGGAATATAGAGCAGCTAAACACGTCGCTAAACAGCTGGTGTAGGAGGGAGGGTTTCAGTTATCTGGACCACTGGGAGCTCTTCCGGGGCAGGTGTGACCTGTATAAGAAGGACGGGCTGCATCTAAACAGGAGAGGCATAAATATTCTGGCCGCAAGGTTTGCTAGTGTCACACGGGAGGGTTTAAACTAGTATGGCAGGGGGGTGGGTACCGGAACAATAGGTCAGAAGGTGAAAAAATTGAGGGAGAACGAGGGAATAGGGCCAGTATGGCTCTGAGGAAGAGCCGGCAGGGAGATGTTGCTGAAAACAGCAGGACTGGTGGCCTGAAGTGCATATGTTTTAATGCAAGTATAACGGGTAAGGCAGATGAACTGAGAGCTTGGATTAGTACTTAGTACTATGATGTTGTTGCCATTACAGAGACCTGGTTGAGGGAAGGACAGGAATGGCAGCTAAACGTTCCAGAATTTAGATATTTCAGGCGGGACAGCGAGGGATGTAAAAAGGGTGGAGGAGTTGCGCTAATGGTTAGGGAGAATATCACAGCCGTACTGCGGGAGGACATCTCAGAGGGCAGCGAGGCTATATGGGTAAAGATCAGGAATAAGAAGGGTGCAGTCACAATGTTGGGGGTTTACTACAGGCCATCCAACAGCCAGCGGGAGATAGAGGAGCAGATAGGTAGACAGATTTTGGAAAAGAGTAAAAGCACCAGGGTTGTTGTGATGGGAGACTTTAACTTCCCCAATATTGATTGGGACTCACTTAGTGCTAGGGGCTTGGACGGGGCAGAGTTTGTAAGGAGCATCCGGGAGGGCTTCTTAAAACAATATGTAGATAGTCCAACTAGGGAAGGAGCTGTACTGGACCTGGTATTGGAGAATGATCCCGGCCAAGTGGTAGAAGTTTCAGTCGGAGAGCATTTCGGGAACAGTGACCACAATTCAGTAAGTTTTAAAGTGCTGGTGGACAAGGATAAGAGTGGTCCAAGGGTAAATGTGCTAAATTGGGGGAAGGCTAACTATAACAATATTAGGCAGGAACTGAAGAACCTAAATTGGGGGCGGATGTTTGAGAGTAAATCAACATCTGACATATGGGAGACTTTCAAATGTCAGTTGAAAGGAATTCAGGACCTGTGAGGAAGAAGGATAAATACGGCAAATTTCGGGAACCTTGGATAACGAGAGATATTGTAGGCCTCGTCAAAAAGAAAAAGGAGGCATTTGTCAGGGCTAGAAGGCTGGGAACAGACAAAGCCTGTGTGGAATATCAGGAAAGTAGGAAAAAACTTAAGCAAGGAGTCAGGAGGGCTAAAAGGGGTCATGAAAAGTCATTGGCAAATAGGGTTAAGGAAAATCACAAGGCTTTTTACATGTACATAAAAAGCAAGAGGGTAGCCAGGGAAAGAGTTGGTCCACTGAAGGACAGGGGAGGGAATCTATGTGTGGAGCCAGAGGAAATGGGTGAGGTATTCACCAAAGAGAAAGAATTGGTGGATGTTGAGTCTGGAGAAGGGTGTGTAGATAGCCTGGGTCACATTGAGATCCAAAAAGACGAGGTGTTGAGTGTCTTGAAAAATATTAAGGTATATAAGTCCCCAGGTCCTGATGGGATCTACCCCAGAATATTGAAGGAGGCAAGAGTGGAAATTGCTGAGGCCTTGAAAGAAATCTTTGGATCCTTACTGTCTTTAGGTAATGTCCCGGGGGACTGGAGAATAGCCAATGTTGCTCCTCTGTTTAAGAAGGTTAGCAAGGATAGTCCAGGGAGCTACAGGCCGGTGAGCCTTACGTCAGTGGTGGGAAAATTACTGGAGAGAATTCTTCGAGATAGGATCTACTCCCATTTGGAAGCAAATGGACGTATTAGCGAGAGGCAGCACGGTTTTGTGAAAGGGAGGTTGTGTCTCACTAACTTGAAAGAGTTTTTCGAGGAGGTCACAAAGATGATTGATGCAGGTAGGGCAGTGGATGTTGTCTGTACGGACTTCAGTAAGGCCTTTGACAAGGTCCCTCATGGCAGACTGGTACAAAAGGTGAAGTCACACGGGATCAGAGGTGAGCTGGCAAGATGGATACAGAACTGGCTTGGTCACAGAAGGTCGAGAGTAGCAATGGAAGGGTGCTTTTCTGATTGGAGGGCTGTGACTAGTGGTGTTCCGCAGGGATCAGTGCTGGGACCTTTGCTGTTCGTAGTATATAGCAATGATTTGGAGGAAAATGTAACTGGTCTGATTAGTAAGTTTGCGGATGACACAAAAGTTGGTGGAATTGCGGATAATGATGAGGACTGTCAGAGGATACAGCAGGATTTAGATCGTTTGGAGGCTTGGGCGGAGAGATGGCAGATGGAGTTTAATCCGGACAAATGTGAGGTAATGCATTTTGGAAGGTCTAATGCAGGTAGGAAATATACAGTGAATGGTAGAACCCTCAAGAATATTGACAGTCAGAGAGATCTAGGTGTACAGGTCCACAGGTCACTGAAAGGGGCAACACAGGTGGAGAAGGCAGTCAAGAAGGCATATGGCATGCTTGCCTTCATTGGCCGGGGCAATGAGCATAAAAATTGGCAAGTCGTGTTGCAGCTGTATAGAACCTTAGTTAGGCCACACTTGGAGTATAGTGTTCAATTCTGGTCGCCACATTGCCAGAAGGATGTGGAGGCTTTAGAGAGGCTGCAGAAGAGATTTACTAGAATGTTGCCTGGTATGGAGGGCATTAGCTATGAGGAGAGGTTGAATAAACTTTGTTTGTTCTCACTGGAACGACGATGGTTGAGGGGCGACCTGACAGAGGCCTACAAAATTATGAGGGGCATAGATAGGGTGGATAGTCAGAGACTTTTTCCCAGGGTAGAGGGGTCAATTACTAGGGGGCATAGGTTTAAGGTGCGAGGGTCAAGGTTTAGAGGAGATGTACAAGGCAAGTTTTTTACACAGAGGGTAGTGGGTACCTGGAATTCGCTGCCGGAGGAGGTGGTGGAAGCAGGGACGATAGTGACATTTAAGGGGCATCTTGACAAACACATGAATAGGATGGGAATAGAGGGATACAGACCCCGGAAGTGTAGAAGATTTTAGTTTAGACGGGCAGCATGGTCGGCACAGGCTTGGAGGGCCGAAGGGCCTGTTCCTGTGCTGTACTTTTCTTTGTTCTTTGTTCTTTGAGAGGTGGACTGGAAGGCTGGGGAGGGGGAAGTGGGTGGGGCGGGACAGTGGGTGGGGAGGGGAGGGAGGGTGAGATGATGGACGGAGCCCCATCCTATGAGAAACCGGTGAGGATGAAGGCCTCCCCTAGCCCTCCAGGCATGTTGGATCCTCACCGCCCCCTATCCTACATTCTCTGGCTGCTCCCACGGGTCTTCCCCGGGCTTGTCTTCCTACCCCTCCTGGTCCAGATGCTCCTTGTCCTCCTCCTCTGGCGAGCAGCATGTTCCTCCTCCTCCGCCTCCAGCACATTGCCCCGATTCTGTGTCAGGTTGTAGAGGGCACAGCAGACCATAACAAATCTGGCGACTCTCTGGGGGGTGTACTGCGGTGTGCACCAGAACGGTTGAGGCATCGGAACCGCATTTTCAGCAGTCCGATGCAACACTCAATAACAGCCCGGGTGGCCACATGAACCTCGTTATATTGGGTCTCTGCATTGGTCTTCGACCTCCACACTGGAGTCATGACCCAGGATCAAAGTGGCTGCCCCCTATCCCCCAAGAGCCAACTGGTCATCCTGGGCTGCACCTCAAAGACGCTGTGGACCTCCCACTGCCCCAGGATGTAGTTGCCATGCACACTCGTGGGGAAGCATGCACACACATGCATTATCTTCATGTGGTGGTCGCATTCAGCCTTGCCAGTTCCATTATGTGATTGGCACAGTTGGGAGCCAGCTGCAAGGCTGCCCCAATTTGAAATGTTGGCAGAGCTGCCTCCAAATTTTTTAGCGTGGCTGCCAACCCTGGATTTGGTGAATATTTCGTCAGCGACGCCAGAAGTGATGCCGTTACCAAAGCTCCCAAGCTCGGCTCCTAAACTGATTCAGATTCCTTCCGTACCCAGTGGGCCATTGGGACCCCGCACCACCCCAGCACCTTCTCCGCGTTAGCCGGCCAATGGTAATATAACAAATTTGGCAGCATGAGGCCCCCTCCCCACCTGTCTCTCTCTCTGAAGCACTCCCCTTTCAATCCTCGGGACCTTGCCCACCCAGATAAATCTAGCAGTAAGCCGGTCCACCTCTTTAAAACATGATTTGGGCAGAAATACCAGGAGGCACTGGAATAGGAATAGGAATCTAGGCAATATATTCATTGCAACCGACTGAACTCGGCCTGCCAGCGATAGCGGGAGATTGTCCCACCTCTACAGGCCTGCCTTGACCCACCCCGCCAAGATCACATAATTCAGCTTCTGTAGCCGTCCCCATCCTGCCAATCGAAACGGCAACCCCCTCAGTTTAGTTCCCTCTACACCTGCCCCAATACAAAATAGTTACTTTTCCCTTTACTCTGCTTATACCCAGAGAAAGCTCCAAATTGCCAAGATGTTCCCAATAGGTGTCTTTGGATCCCTTACATATAACATCAAATCGTTATCATATAATGATACCCTGTGCTCCAAACCCCCCTCCCATTCCATTCCTTTGAGGCACTCAACGCCATGGCCAATGGCTCAGTTGCCATTCCAAACAGCAAAGGAGATAGTGGCTATCCTTGCTTCGTGCCCCGATCTAACCGAATGGTCTCAGAGGTCATAATATTAGTACAAACACTACAAACAGGCCACATACAGCAGTCATAACCAGGGCACAAATCCCAGGCTCAGCCCAAATACCACTCCTTGGGGTCTTTGTCTTTTTTCAAAATCAGCGAGATGGACGTCTGCCCCAATGTCCCCGGAAGAGCTCACCGCTGCAAGGAGTCCCTAAACATGCCCGCAACAATAGACCCAACTAATCAATGAATGTTTCATAGAACTCCACCAAGAACCCACCCGGGCCCGGTGCCTTCCGTGATTGCATCTGCTTCAATATACCCTGGAACTCCTCCAACCAAAGCGGGGCCTCCATCCCCTCCTGCAGCTCCTCCCCCACCTTGGGAAACTCCAGATTCCCCAAAACCTCTCCCCTGGATGTGCGAATTAGATATAGGCTGGGATTCTCCAAAACCCCGGCTAAGTGTTTCACGGCGGCATCAACGGGACTCTTGGCCCAGCGATTCAGTGGCCGGCCCACAGGGGGCCAGCACGGTGGCCTCTTTCAATGGCCCCTGACCGGCGGCGGGTCGACCGCGTGCGCATGACTGGCGCCGAATCTCCAGTCGCCAGAGAATCGCGTCCCGGCATCGGAGCGACGTGGCGGGAATTTTCAGCGTCAATGGCGCTTCTCCGACCCGGCGCAGGCTCGGAGAATCCTGGAAATAGTTTCCGGGGCTAAAGGGATCCAAGGGTATGGGGGGAGAACACGGGAACAGGTTACTGAGTTGGATGATCAGCCATGATCATAATGAATATAGGAGCAGGCTCAAAGAGCCTCCTCTTTCTCCTATTTTCTATTCCCCAGTGTCTCAGAAAATCCTCTGCTGAAAATGTGAATAAAATAGTTAATTTGGTAAATTGAACCAGATCATCTCCAACTCTGCTCAGTTACTGAAGTTCCAGGACTGGTTAACCTTCAGAGTCAATCACGACCGGCAATAACCAATTGTGTAATTGGATGAACAAGACAATTTTGATCAACTTTCAGCGTAGGAATGCTGTATTACCAAGAAACAGTCAATAATTGTGCAGATAACTCAATAAGTGCTCAATATATTTTGCTGCAATTGTTGTGCTGATTTTCAATCTGTATTTCTATCCGGTTATGGGAAACGGCTACACAAAACAGTGGCAGAAAGTGCAGATTGGACAACGGGTCTATTTCTTAATCCAAAGCTGGTTTCAACCACACATTTAAGATAAAGTGGTAGATGAACTGAAGTAGACAATGACTATTCCCAAGAGGGCCATCTGGATCTCGGGTGGCTCTTTCCTGAAGAAGGTTGTGAAAAAGACACCGTTGCAGCAATGAGTGATCTATTGGAAGGTGAGGGGTGGGATTCTCCGATGGCTGACATCGGGAAACACGATTGGGCGGAAAATAGGTTCCAACGCTGGAATCACGGCGGGCGCGATTTGATACCAAATCGCAATTCTCTGTCACCTTGACAGCGCCGTCCATGCGTTCCAGAACGCATGTACAGTAAACACCGTTTGCATGTCATTTGCGGGCCTAACCCGGTTTTCTTCGGGACCTCTGTGATTTTCCGCCTCCGATGGGCCGACTCCCGACGGCGTGATTCCCTTGTGCTTTTACAAGTTGTGAAACTGGCGCCGTGGCTGATGAGGGAGAGAGAGGAGGGAGGACATGGAGAGGCGCAACTGTGGGCTTCCGGGCCAGACACTGGGCTGGCTGAGGTGGGGTGGGGGGGAGGCGGTGGGGGGGAGTGGGGGGGGGGAACGGGCCGAGTGGCTGGCTTGCCTCTCCCCCATGGGACGAGAGCCGTGTCCATTGCTGCGGCCTGCTGGGCAGTCACCTTGCTGTGCATCCCACTGACCACCCACCTTGGCCCCTGGTTCTGCAGAGTGACATCGGCTGTATGGGTGCCCTCACCCCCCACCCGCACCACACCCTCTGCCATTCTCCCCCCCCCGAACATCACCTGCCAGCAGGGCATCAGGCAGCCCACCATGGGCAACGGCCACTGTGACCCCTACAGGGGTGCTGGACGGGGGCTGCAGAGAGTACCGCTGGCATGGGCAGCGCCAGCCAAGGGTACCCCTGACGCAAGGATGGGCACCTGGGCCTGAGTCCCCACTGTGACGGGCAATGACGGGGCCAGAGGTGCGGTGATGAGGGGGGCGAACATGCCGGGGAAGAGCCTGCAGTGCTAACCGGGGCCAGCATGCAGCCCGTGGGCCTGGTTGTGCACGGGGGTACGCACCATGCTAACATATCAGCCTTTAACCCACTGCAGACAATGGATATTGGAATTTAACCAGCAATGGTGGCCTTCCTGCTAGTCACCGCAGCCCTGGGGGATGCCCTGCGGCTCTACGAGCTGGAACTGCTCGAGGAGGAGGAAGCTGCAGCAGTGACGCATGAAACAGTGCAGCGTGCAGCAGCAGAGTGTGCCTCAGAGCAACAGGAGGCAATGACCAGGTTGGAGAGCCGGCCGCCAAACAGGCCAAGGAGGAGGAGGTGCCAAGAAGGTGCCACATGAGGCCTCGTGTGTACCGGTAGCACTTATCATTCGAGGATCTGCTGGTCCGGGCATTCTGTCGAAGACTCCGGCTGAGCAGGGGGACAGTGCAACATATCTGCCAGATCATGGCGCACCTGGCACCGCGGGGGTATGGGGGAGATCACCCGCTCCCAGTGGCCATTAATGTGACGTCGCCCTGAACATTTACGTGATGGGGTCTTTCCAGGTGCTGGGTGGGGACCTGTCCGGGATCTCACAGAGCTCGGTGCACTGGTCCATCCACGCCGTCACGGAGGCCCAATATGCCCAGTTCAGCTCAATACATCCATTTCAATGTGGACTGAGCCCACCAGGATGAGCGAGCAGCGGGGTTCGTTGCCATTTCTGACATATCCTGGGTCCAGGGGGTGATCGACGCCACCACCGGACTCGTGGTGCACCTAATCGGCGGGAGCAGCAGCGGTGCTGTCACCAGCGCTCCCAGACTCATGCCCACACAGGACGCCATCTCCAGCCTCTTCCACGCCGCCCCCTCCCCCTCCATTACCCATTTGCGTAGCATTGCCACATTCGCAGCTCAGTAATACCCACACAGATTAGGTAACGCTAACCTTACTCTGTCCCTACTCCACTCCAGAAACACCCTTCTCACCCTCAGGGTCTTTTTCACCCACACGAATCCCATGATGCTCCTACTGACCCGCTTAAAAAAAGCCTTAGGGTTCAGGATGGGGAGGCACTGGAATATAAAAAGGAACCTCGGGAGCACCGTCATCTTCACCGACTGTACCCTACCCGCCAGGGAGAGTGGCAGCATATCCAACCTTTTAAACTCCTCCTCCATCTGCTCCACCAGCCTCATCAAGTTGAGCTTGTGTAGGGCCCCCCAGCTCCTGGCTACCTGGTTCCCTAAGTACCGAAAACTCCTTTCCGCCCACTTCAGTGCAAGCTCGTCGATCCCCCTTCCCTGGTCCCCTGGGTGTACCACGAAGAGCTCACCCTTCCCCACGTTGAGCTTATACCCGGAAAAGTCCCCAAACTCCCTGAGGATCTGCATCACCTCCGGCATCCCCCCCACTGGGTCCGCCACATACGGTAACAGGTTATCGGCATACAAAGATACCCGGTGTTCCTCCACGCCCCGGACCAGCCCCCTCCAGCACCCTTAGAGCCATAGCCAAAGGCTCAATTGCCAATGCAAATAGCAAGGGGGATAGGGGGCACCTCTGCCTCGTCCCCCGGTACAGCCGAAAGTATTCCGACCTCCTCCGATTCGGGGCCACGCTCGCCACCGGGGCTGGTTAGGCTCAGACCTATACAGCCCCTCATAAAAGTGTCTAAATACTCCATTTATTCCCACCGCATTCCGCACTGTGTTCCCCCCTTTGTCCCTAACTCCCCCAATCTCCCTTGCTGCCTCCCGCTTCCGAAGCTGGTGTGCCAGCATCCGGCTGCCTTCTCCCCATATTCGTACACCACCCCTTGCGCTTTCCTCCACTGCACCTCTGCCTTCTTGGTGGTCAACAGGTCAAACTCGGCCTGGAGGCTTCGTCGCTCCTTGAGTAGTCCCTCCTCGGGGACCTCTGCATACCTCCTATCCACCCTTAAAATCTCCCCCACCAATCTCTCCCTCTCTCTCCTCTCCTTCTTCTCCATGTGGGCCCTAGTGGAGATTAGCTCTCCCCTAATCACCGCCTTCAGCGCCTCCCAGACCACCCCCACCTGCACCTCCCCATTATCGTTAGCCTCTAGATAGCTTTCAATGCACCCCCGGATCCGCCCGCTCACCCCCTCATCCGCCAGCAAACCCACATCCAGGCACCACAGCGGGCGCTGGTCCCTCTCCTCCACTAGCTCCAGCTCCACCCAATGCGGGGCATGGCCTGAGATGGCTATGGCCGAATACTCCGTGTCCTCCACCCTCGGGGTTAGTGCCCTGCTCATAACGAAGAAGTCTATCCGGGAGTAGGCTTTATGTACGTGGGAAAAAAAAGAAAATTCCCTGGCCCCCGGCCTGACAAACCTCCACGGGTCCACTCTTCCCATCTGGTCCATAAACCCCCTCAGCACATTGGCCGCTGCCGGCCTCTTACCCGTCCTGGACCTGGAGCGTTCCAATGCTGGATCCAGTATCGTGTTGAAGTCCCCCCCCATTATCAAGCTCCCTGCTTCCAGGTCCGGAATCCGGCCCAACATGCACCACATAAATCCGTAATCGTCCCAATTCGGGGCATATACATTCACTAATACCACACGCACCCCCTACAGCTTACCACACACCATCACATACCTACTTCCATTGTCTGCCACGATGTTTAGCGCCTCAAACGACACCCGCTTCCCCACCAATATCGGCACCCCTCGATTCTTTGCGTCCAACCCCAAGTGGAAAATCTGCCCTACCCACCCCTTTCTCAGGCTAACCTGATCTGCCACCCGCAAATGCGTCTCCTGGAGCATAACCACATCTGCCTTCAGTCCCTTCAGGTGCGCCAACACACGGGCCCTCTTGACCGGCCCATTCAGGCCTCTCACATTCCAAGTTATCAGCCGGATCAGGGGGCTTCCCGCTGCCTCCCCTGCCGATTAGCCATCCCCTTTTCAAGGCCAGACACGTGCCCGCGCCTCCCGCACTCTCCATTCCCCCCAACGGCAGACCCCCGCCCCGACTCTCTCCCCGAGTTCCAGCTCCCCTTTGGGCAATGCAGCAGCAACCCAGTCTCCCCACCCCCCTCCCACCCAGCTAGGTCCCCCTTAGCTTCATTGCTCCCCCCATAGCACTCACGTAAGTCAGCTGACTCCTGCTGACCCTGGCCACACCCGCCACTCCATCGACCCCCAGTGTGGTAGTTTCCCCCCCACCCACCCCTCCTGTCCATCAGCGGGCGCTCCTTTCCAACACCGCCCTTCCCTCTTGGCCCCGCCCCCTTCATTCCCTAGCGCAGGAAAAAGCCCGCGCTTTCCATCAAACCGGCCCCGCCCTCTCTGGCGCAGCTCCCTTTTGTGGCCTCATCCCAGCTCCCCCACCTCGGGCCTCCCATCTCCCCTTCCCCCAACGGGGCCCAGTCCTTCCAACCACCGGCGCCCACACTCTCACAAAATCCCCACTTCGAACCATTTCACCCTATCCCACCCAGCACCCAAGGAAACAATACAGAACAGAACAGAACATCCCCCAAAGCACAGTAATCACAGTAGCCCCCCGCGACCTCCCCTCTCAACCGACCCTCAGTCCGTGTCCAACTTTTCGGCCTGAATAAAGGTCCACGCCTCCTCCGGCGTCTCAAAGTAATGGTGCCGGTCCTTAAACGTGACCCACAGTCGCGCCGGCTGCAGCATCCCGAATTTCACCCCTTCCGATGCAGAACCGCCTTAGCCCGATTGTACCCGGCCCTCTTCTTGGCCACCTCCGCGTTCCAATCCTGGTATATACGGACTTCTGCATTCTCCCACCTGCTGCTCCGCTCCTTTTTTGCCCATCTTAGGACACACTCCTTGTCCACCAAGTGGTGCAATGGCACCAATACCGCCCGCGGCGGCTCGTTAGACTTGGGTCTCCTCGCCAGGACTCGGTGGGCCCCATCCAGCTCCAGGGGCCTCGGGAAGGCACCCGCGCCCATCAACGTGTTCAGCATCGTGACCACATATGCTGCAGTATCCGACCCCTCCACTCCCTCCAGGAGACCCAGAATCCACAGGTTCTTCCTCCTCGACCGATTCTCCATGTCCTCAAACTTCTCCTGCCATTTCTCATGCAGCGCCTTGTGCGCCTCCACCTTCACCGCCAGGCCCAATATCTCGTCCTCATTCTCCGTGGCCTTCTGCCGCAACTCCCGGATCGCCGCCCCTTGGGCCTTCTGGGTCTCGACCAGCTTGTCGATCGAAGCCTTCATCGGCTCCAGCAGCTCTGCTTTCAATTCCGTGAAGCAGCGCTTGAGAAACGCCTGCCGCTCTTGCGACCACTGCGCCCATGCTGCCTAGTCTCCACCCGCCGCCATCTTGGCTTTCCTCCCTCGTACTTTTCGCTGCACCAGAATTACTTTTTCCACCACTCCACTCCTGGTCCAATCCATACAGTGCCGGGGAAATCGTACTGTCACCTTCCCACACTGCGAACCGTCGAACAAATGCCGCTGGGGCCCCTAAAAAGAGCCTAAAAGTCCGTTTCTGGCAGGAGCTGCCGAACGTGCGACTTAGCTCAGCATAGCCGCAACCGGAAGTCTCCTGGTTTCTTTATCATCAACTCATCAGACCATTCTGGATCACAAGGCAAAGAATAATGACATATTACCACAAAGTGTAATATAACAATGGTATGTTGGCCTTCATTGCGAGCGGTTTCAAGTACAGGAGCCGGAATGTGTTGTTGCAATTATACAGGGCCTTGGTGAGGCCACATCTAGAATATTGTGTGCAGTTTTGGTCTCCTTTTCTGTGGAAGGATGTTCTTGCTCTCGAGGGAGTGCAGCGAAGGATTACCAGGGATGGTGGAACTGTCATATGAGGAAAGATTTACTAGGTTGGGATTGTTCTCGCTGGAGTTCAGAAGAATGAGGGGGGATCTCATAGGGACTTATAAAATTCTAACAGGACTAGACAGGGTAGATGCAGGGAAGATGTTCCCAATGTTGGTGTGTCCAGAACCAAGGTTCACAGTTTGAGGATTCAGGGTAAATCATTTGGGACAGAGGTGAGGAGAAATTTCTTCACCCAAAGAGTGGTGAGCCTGTGGAATTCCTGATCAAGGAAGTAGTTGGTGCTAAAACATTGAATATATTCAACAGGCGGCTGGATATAGCACTTGGGGCGAATGGGAACAAAGGCTATAGGGAGAAAGCAGGATTAGGCTTTTGAGTTGGATGATCAGCCATGATCATGATAAATGGCGGAGCAGGCTCGAAGGGCCAAAAGGCCTCCTTCTGCACCTATCTTCTATGTATGCATGTATCTATGTCCTGCGATCCAGCAGACCTCCGACTGCTGACTCCCTTGGATATACCTGCCTCCACCGGATGTGAATCAGCAACTGTGTGATGCTGACCAGATTGTGCCCTGAAGCCTGTCCACTACTGTTGCCCACCGAGGGGTGTGTCTCTGTGCTGGTGGATTGTGGGGATGACAACCATGACGCATCGATGGTGGCATCCTCAGAGAGATCATGCGGGAGAATGGACATTGGTCAGTGAGAGGGAAAGATTGTCTGACATGAACAACTCATTTGCAACAGGTCACCTGGGTGGGGGTGCGCTGGATACTCACCTCTGCAGCGCAGGCCAACCTCGCTGTTGCCGACCGATCTGTCCTCGGCCACCCCAGCGATCTCCAGGGCCCGTTCCTCAGAGGGAGCGAGGACTCTGATATCCGGCTCCCAGCCCCTGTCTGGACCTTTTCCCACCTGTTATGCACCAACTTCTCTTGTGGGGACAAAGAGAGGGCATTGTGGACCGCACAGTTCAAGCTTCATGGGGCAGGGGGGCATGGTGGGTGCCAGGCGTGGGCACCACTGCTGGGCATGGGTAGGCTATGCTGGTGGATGCCAGGGTGTGCTGGAACACAGGTGTGATATTGTGCTGTAGGGGGGAGAGGCGTGTGATGTGTTGGGTAGGCTGGGTCGGTGTGGACTGCACTTGATGCAGTGTAGCGAGAGACAGACCTCCAACACTTGATAAGATGCAACACAATTTTATTTAACATCTAAACTATTATACATGTTCAACTGTGGGCTGACACTATGCTGACCTGACTGGAGACCTGATACTAGCCTAACCAGACTTACTAGCTATCACATGGTGTTTGCACTGGCCAGCTCAATAACTCTGACTGTCTCAGAGGCTGGGTCCCGAAAGAGAGCGAGAAAACTGGTGCCCTCTGGCTTTATAGTGGTTGTGTCCTGTCTGGTGATTGGCTGCTCTGTTCTGTGTGGTTACTGGTCATCCTGTGTGTCACTCACTCCCTGTCTGCACTCCACTATACACATAGATGTATATTATGACATCTCCCTTTTCTTTTGTATTGTGTGTGTTGAGATAATAAATGTTAAGGTGCATGAGCGTGTGGATGAGTATATGTGCGTGACTATATAAAGAATGTGCTAACATGACCTTATGTACACAGGAGGGTGTCGATAGTGCAGACATAGGGCAGATGAAATGGTAAAAAACAATATTTACAGAGGTCAAAACGATAAGGTAACACAGTTGTGCAAAAGTTCAGTCTATAAGTTTACTCTCTGCGGCGGGTGACAAATTCTGGTTGACCGCCTCAAGGGTGGATCAGGGGCCGCCTGCACTTGGATAGGCAGGACCGCTGCCAATGCGGTGGTCGCAGAGGTCGGCAGGATTGCTGGTAGATCAGTGGCCGCGTGGTAGGGCACGTCTGGAGGAAGCATTGTGTGAGGCGGGACATCATGGTTAGCTGGCGGGCGTGGAACTCTGCGCAGCGCCCGTCTGTTGCGTCGTAGGAAGGAGCCATCAGCCATGTGGACGAGGAATGATCTCAGGGCCACTTGCTTGACCACCACAGCTGTGGCGGACCAGCCGCCGTCAGGCAACTGCACACGAACACGATCAGTTGGGACCAGCTCGGGGAGGTCCATGGCATGAGCATCGTATGCTGATTTCTGTTGGGCCCGAGACTGCTGCATCTTTTGTATGACCGTGAGGTGGTCAAGGTCTGGAACATCGATGGCTGGAACCGTGGTTCGCAGAGTGCGATTCATGAGCATCTGCGCGGGAGACAACCCAGTGGACAGCGGGGATGCTCTGTATGCCAGCAGCGCTGAAGTCGGAGCCTGTGTCTGTAGCCTTGCATAGTAATCTCTTGACGATATAGACCCCTTTTTCGGCCTTCCCGTTTGACTGCGGGTAGTGGGGGCTGGAGGTTACGTGACAAAAGTTGTATAGGCGGCCAAATTAGACCATTCCTGGCTGTAAAAACAGGGACCGTTGTCACTCATCACCGTGAGCGGTATCCCATGCCTGGCAAACGTTTCTTTGCATGCTTTAATCACCACCTTCGACGTGAGGTCGGACTGTTTCACCACTTCTGGGTAATTGGAGAAGTAGTCGACCAAGAGGATATAGTCACGCCCCTTGGCATGGAAAAGGTCAACACCAACTTTGGACCATGGGGAGGTCACTATCTCATGTTACTGCAGAGTTTCTTTGGGTTGAGCTGGCTGAAATTTCTGACATGTGGGGCAGTTGAGGACCGTGTTGGCAATGTCCTGGCTGATGCCCGGCCAATAGACTGCCTCTCGAGCTCTGTGTCGACATTTCTCGACCCCCAGGTGACCCTCATGGAGTTGGCCAAGCACCATAGCTCGCATGCTCTGCGGAATCACAATCCTATCGAGCTTCATGAGGATGCCGTCCACCACCATCAGGTCGTCCTTGACGTTGTAAAACTGGGGACACTGTCCCTTCTGCGAGCCATTTGTGAGGTGCTGCATCACACGCTGTAGCAGAGGAGCTGTGGCCATTTCCGCACAAATTTGAATGACCCTCTCATCAGTGGCTGGAAGGTTGGAGGCACAAAATTGCACCTGCACATCAATTTGGCAGACAAAGTCAGTTTGTTCACACGGTGTGGTGATAGACCTGGAAAGGGCATCTGCAACAATGAGTTCTTTGCCTGGCGTGTCGACAAGCTCAAAGTCATAGCTGCGTAGCTTGAGAAGGATTTGTTGTAACCGAGCCGTCATGTCATTCAAATCCTTCTCAATTATGTGGACTAGTGGCCTGTGGTCCATCTCAACCGTGAATTTTGGGAGGCCATACAGATAATCGTGAACTTTGTCGATTCCCGTTAGGAGGCCCAGGCATTCCTTCTCGATCTGAGCGTACCGCTGCTCAGTGGGCGTCATGGCTCTGGAGGCATACGCAACTGGGGCCCATGAGGAGGAGTCATCCCGTTGGAGGAGCACCGCCCCTATACCGTCCTGGCTCACGTCAGTGGATACTTTGGTCTCTTTGGTAGGGTCGAAGAACGCCAGAACCGGGGCTGTGGTGAGTTTTGCCCTCAGCTCACGCCATTCGTTCTCATGAGTGGGCAGCCACTGGAATTCCGTCGACTTTTTGACGAGATGGCGGAGGGCTGTGGTGTGTGCCGCCATGTTGGGAATGTCCTCTGGGGTCAATCTGGCATTGATCGCTGAGACCTTGTCAGCATCTGGCCGCACGCCTTGCTGCGAGATGTCATCACCAAGGAGTTTGGTTTCTGATTGACCGAACGAGCACTTGGCTCTGTTGAGTCCGAGGCCATTCTCATGGATTCTGTGGAATACCTGCTTGAGGCGATCGATGTGTTCTTGAGGAGTTGAGGACCAGATTATGACATTGTCAACATACACGCGCACCCCCTCGATACCCTCCATCATCTGTTCCATGATGCGGTGAAATACCTCTGAGGCAGAGATGATGCCAAAAGGCATCCGGTTGTAGCAGTAGCGACCGAACGGGGTACTGAATGTGCACAGCTTGCAACTGGATGCATCCAGCTGTATTTGCCAGAACCCCTTGGAGGCGTCCAGCTTCGTAAAGAGTTTGGCATGAGCCATCTCGCTGGTCAACTCTTCTCATTTTGGTATCGGGTAATGTTCCCTCATGATGTTGCGGTTTAAATCCTTGGGGTCGATGCAGATTCGAAGCTCCCCTGACGGCTTCTTGACGCAGACCATGGAGCTGACCCAGTCTGTTTGTTCTGTGACCTTTGATATGATGCTCTGGTCCTGGAGGTCCTGTAACTGCTGCTTGAGGCGGTCCTTGAGGGGTGCCGGCACCCGACGTGGTGCGTGGATCACAGGGGTGGCGTTTGGTTTGAGCAGGATTTTGTATCGATATGGGAGTGTGCCCATTCCGTCGAACACGCTTTGGAACTGCATGATGATGTCATCAATTTCAGCCTGGAAGTTCTCATCAGGTGAGGCTGTCGCCTGTGAGGACGACATGATGTGGACTTGCTGAACCAAGTTCAGGAGTTTGCAGGCCCGGGCACCGAGCAGGGATGCTCTGTCAGGTCCCATGATCTCAAATCGCAGTGTCGCTTTAAATGACTTATTGGAAACTCCGGGTTGGCATGAGCCACTTGCAGCTATGGCATTGCCATTGTAGTCAAGGAGCTGGAAGGCCGGTGGAAGAATGCCTGGTCTGACGCGGATGGTGTCGAGATCGGATTTGGAGATGAGGTTCGCCAATGCGCCGGTGTCCAGTTTGAACCGGATGCGAGCCTTGTTAACTGTGAGGACAGCACACCACCCGTCGACGAGATCCACACTGAGGATCGGGAGGTGCTTCGCTGTCTTAGAGAAAGGCAGCACATGCTTTGTAATGATGCCCACCCAGTATTGAGATTTGAGGCACGCAGCATCAGGATCTGTTGGGCTGTTGGGGTCAGAGTCTGGCATGGCCTGCTGTATTGAACGGACACTTCTGCGCCGCGGCTGGGATTGCTGGATGCTGGGCAATGGAGCAGATCTGCAAAGGGCTGCGTAGTGGCCAAGCTTGCCACACTTTAGACACGGTCGTGATTTTGCCGGACATTGCCGCTTTAAATGGGCGGAGCCACAATTCGGACATGTCATGACGCCAACGTCAGTACGTTCCGTGCGCCATCGCGCATGCGCAGTGTGGTCGAACGACGTATGCACCTGCACAGTCTGGTTGTCGGTCTCACCATCCCCTCGGTCGTGGCGCGCATGCGCAGGGACCCGGGAAAAGGGCGTGGAATGGCCACTCTCGTCGATACTTAGGCCCTGCATTTGTGCGATGGCCTGCACCCGTTCCGCCTCGTGGGAGGTTACCTTTGCCGTTTCTGCCGCCTGATGTGGGAGTACCGATTGTTAGCATGTTCGTGGAGAACATCGATGGCGATGGTGAGGGTGAGCTGCTTGACTTTCAGGAGCTGCTGGCGAAGGGAATCGGAGTGGACCCCGAAAACGATCTGATCCCAGATCATGGAATCAGTGGTCGAGTCATAGTTACATGACTGCGCGAGGATGCGGAGATGGGTCAGAAAGGATTGAAAAGGTTCATCCTTACCCTGAAGCCTCTGCTGGAAAACGTACCGTTCAAAGCTCTCATTCACCTCAATGTCGCAGTGGCTGTCGAACTTCAGTAGGACTGTTTTAAATTTCTTCGCCTTCAGCGAATGTAAGGGAGTTGTAGATGTGGATGGCGTGGTCCCCGGCTGTGGAGAGGAAGAGTGCGATCTTCCTGGCGTCCGATGCGGCCTCGAGGTCGGTGGCTTCTAGATAGAGTTGGAACTTTTGTTTGAAGATCTTCCAATTTGCACCGAGGTTGCCGGCGATGCGAGCTGCAGAGGAGGGCGGTCGTTTTCCATGTCGCCGGATGGCTGTTTGCTGGTCAACGCTGATTCACTCAAGGTAGGTCCGTCAATTTTCAGCATCACTCACTGGTACCATGATGTGCTGGGTAGGCTGGGTCGATGTGGACTGCACTTGATGCAGTGTAGCGAGAGACAGACCTCCAACATTTGACAAGATGCAGCACAATTTTATTTAACATCTAAACTATGATACATGTTCAACTGTGGGTTGGAACTATGCTGACTAGACTAGAGACCTGGGGCGAGATTCTCCGACCCCCCGCCGGGTCGGGGAATCGCCGGGGGCTGGCGTGAATCCCGCCCCCGCCGGTTGCCGAATTCTCCGGCACCAGAGATTCGGCGGGGGCGGGAATCGCGCCGCGCCGGTTGGCGGGCCACCCCCCCCCGGCGATTCTCCGGCCCGGATGGGCCGAAGTCCCGCTGCTAGAATGCCTGTCCCGCGGCGTGGATTAAACCACCTCTCTTACCGGCGGGACAAGGCGGCGCGGGCGGGCTCCGTGGTCCTGGGGGAGGGGCGCGGAGCGATCTGGCCCGCGATCGGGGCCCACTGATCCGCGGGCGGGCCTGTGCCGTGGGGGCACTCTTTCCCTTCCGCCTTCGCCACGGTCTCCACCATGGCGGAGGCGGAAGAGACCCCCTCCACTGCGCATGCGCGGGGATGCCGTGAGCGGCCGCTGACGCTCCCGCGCATGCGCCGCCCGGCAATGTCATTTCTGTGCCAGCTGGCGGGGCACCAAAGGCCTTTCCCGACAGCTGGTGGGGCGGAAATCAATCCGGCGCGGGCCTAGCCCCTCAAGGTTAGGGCTCGGCCGCTCAAGATGCGGAGGATTCCGCACCTTTGGGGCGGCGCGATGCCGGACTGATTTGCGCTGTTTTTGGCGCCGGTCGGCGGACATGGCGCCGATTACGGAGAATTTCGCCCCTGATACTAGCCTAACCAGACTTACTAGCTACCACATGGTGTTTGTACTGGCCAGCTCACTAATCCTGACTGTCCCAGAGGCTGGGTCCCAAGAGAACAGGAAAACTGGTGCCCTCTGGCTTTATAGTGGTCGTGTCCTGTCTGGTGATTGGCTGCTCTGTTCTGTGTGCTTACTGGTCATCCTGTGTATCACTCACTGCCTGGCTGCACTCCATTATATACATAAATGTATATTATGACAGCGTGTGCGGTGACAGCCGCCAATTCGGTTGGGGATCAGGAGGGCAGGTGCGGGAGTGGCATCTGGGTCCGGTGCCACAGGGCCGATGCCAAGTCACCCATGCAGCCTGATGGAACTCGTTGAGCTTCGTACGACATTGAAACACTCCCCTACCTGACACCACTGCCTCCCAGGTGCCACTGGCTGACCTGTGGCGGACCCTCCGACCCCGTTGGGGGAACAGGGTGTCCAGTTTCATCTCCACCGCATCCAACAGTCTGACCAGGTTGGTACCTCCGAAACGTGGGGCAGGCCTGCGTGGTGGCATGGCTACGTGCTGTCTGGGGTTTGCTTGGAGGGCACAGTTTATGTGCCGCTTCCCCTTGTTACCATGGAGCCGCCGGGCACGGTCCAGGCAAATCAGCTAGTGGGACAGCCATTGCTGCCGTGAAGGATCATTACCAGTCTAATTGATGTTAGATATCGGTTGCGGTCCCACCTGATCGGCTACTGGGAAGCACTCGGCAAGTCGTGTTCGCCACCACACTTAGTGCTACTCCTGTTAGATCTGCTGACATGGGGAGGCTCCTAGATGCAGTGGAGACCAGGAGCTCTGTGTCCCCGAGGGTCCCGGAGGGTGAGCCACAAGGCAGTCAGTTATGCCTGGGATGAGGTGGCGGCAGCTGTCTGCCTGGAGAGTACACCTTCAGGGCAAGAAGAAGGTCAATGGCCGACACTGGGCAGCATGAGTGAGTAGACACCAATGCCACCCCCCACCCCTCCCAAGAGAACATCCATCCCCCAATGCACCAAGTGACCCCCCCAGCTCTACTTCCATCCCCCCTTCACCCCTCTACCAACCCCTCCTTCACACCCTCTCTCAGCAAAAGCTCTCTCATAATCATTGGGAGAGGGCCAAGACCGGCGGTGGGGTGCCAGACATAAGAATCCTCACTTCCTTCAAGGAGTGGACCCTGAAGGTAACGGGTGGCCGAGTACTGATCGGTCACCCACACGGAGGCTGGTGGACGCCACAGAGGTGAGGAACCACCAGGCTCCACCTGGGTGACCTGTCCAATATGAATTGTTACTGCCTTACTGACTGACCCATCCCTCCCACTGACCACATGTCCATTCTCCCACAGGTCCTCTAACCGACAGCACCTGCCCATCCTGGGTGGCCCCTATCCTTACTCCGAGGAGAACACAGCTGTCATCCCCAGCGCGGATACTCACACCTCGGTAGCACATGCTAGTGGACAGGCTTCTGGGGCACAATCTGGTGAGCACTACAATGCTGATGATGCACATCAGATGAAGGCAGGAGCCCCCAGGCGAGGTAGCGGTCGGGGGTCTGCTGCATCTCAGGACAGGTGCCAGGTGCCAAGCCGGACCCTTCCCATGGAGTGGTGACGGTGGCCACCAGCTTCCCCGAGCTCCACCCCTCTGGTGAGATGGTGTCTTGCAGTCAGCACATGGGGCAGGGCGGCAGGGCATGTGCCGCCTGTAGTGGTATGCCTCTGAATAATATTGTACATAGTTACCAATGTTGCCTCCAACCAGTTGGTGGCTTCAGACATCGGTCATGTGCCATCCGACTCATGCAGTTGGCAGTAAGGCGTACAACAGGACAGTCGCACATAGGGTAGTTCCAGGAGAGTTCACGGAATTCAAATAGTAACTGAGTCTATATAGGATTATGTCTGTTATCTTTCCATGTGTTCACCAGTAAATGATCATTCTAGTTGAGCCACCAGCAGTACTGTGTGCATCATTGAAATGGCAAGGTCACAGAACACAACACCGCCACCAAGTAAGCCGGGGCCCTCCAGCCCCAGAACCCCCAGAGGACACCCGCCAGGGGCATCGAAGGCCACGGGACAAGGTAAGCAGCTGGCTGCCTCCATCTCTGATGTGTATCCCGGGGAAACACGAAGACGTAGTGGTAGAGCTAGGGGGGCAGAGCATGTCGAGGATCACTGAGAGCACTGGGGGAAGGCGAGGGGGTGGGGAGAGGGAACTGGGAGGGGGGGGCGCGGCACCACCAGGAGTGGGGTTTGTACAACACATTAAACACCTTTTCGCAAAATCATTATGATGTCTCTGTCACTTTCTCATACAATGACCTTTGCCCATCTCTCCAGGCATCCCCCGCCCCTCTTCCATGGTGTTCACCCACCCTCCAGCCATAGACAGGTCCCCGGAGCTGTGTCCCAACCTCTGGGTGTTCGGATGTTGCATGTGTGGTGTTACCTCCCGCAGTGTTCAAGCACAGTGTCCATGCATCAAGGTGTGGTTGGGATGCTATCAATGACTCACACATGCTACATGGTCCGCCCATCCAATGGAATCCACTTGGCATCTGTGAAATGCTCACTTAACCACGATTTCCAATTCCCTATTAGCGATAGCCTTCAGCCACGCAACCAGAGGTCTCGACAGTTGGGGGGGGTTATGGGTGGTCATTGGGGCAGACAGGCAGGGGCAAGGGTTGCCCCCGGAATGGGTAAATGATCCAGGGGTTGGCATGGTGTAGCCACGAGTGGTTGCCCCCCCTGTCGCCCCTCCCCCCCCCAGCAACCCCCCCCCCCACATCCCCATGGCAGCCCACCCCTGCAGAAGGTCCCCCACCCCCAGCTGAGGGTCCACCAACCCCCCACTGGGGTGGCAAGCCCAGTGTCCCCGGGCTCTTTGCCCGTGAGCAAAGATGGATACTCATCTCCTCGGCTCTCCATCGAAGCCCTTCCGCCAGGTTAACGTTTTTCAAAAGGAGAACTAATCGGTGCCAGCGTGAGCACTTGCTGGGGTGGCAGCTGAAAGATGGGAGGCCGTTGAGTATGGGTCGCTCTCATTAATTGTATGGAAATGGGGCTTGAGTGGTGATAATTGGTTTCTCGTCACGCTAAGGCAGGATCCCGATTTCACCTGTGGGACCATGCTGGCTGTATCGCAAACTGTTTGGCACCTGGTGCGGATCCTCTCCCACTATTCACCGGCCTCGTTACGCTTGAGCGAGAGCTTAACAAGGCCGGAGAATTGGGCCCTTGAAGTTCTTTGGTTGAATTCCACCCTAGAATATGAGAGGAAGCTAAACATAGAAATAAGATTGGATAGCAGAGATTCTACAGGTATTTATAAAAGAAAAGAGAAAGTATAATCAGTTGTGATCTGTAGATAGTGACAATGGAGAGTTAATATTCTACTAGGGGTTGGTTAGCACAGTTGGCTGGACGGCTGTTTCGTGATGCAGAGCAAGGCAAACAGTGCAGATTCAATTCCTGTACCGGCTGAGGTTATTCTGAAGACCCCCACCTTCTCAACCTTGCCCCTTGCCTGAGGTGTGGTGACCATCAGGTTAAATCACCACCAGTCAGCTCTCTCTCAAAAGGGGAAAACAGCCTGAGCGGGATTCTCTGCTGCCGGCGTGATTCTCTGTTTTGCCGGCGCCCAGGGGTTTCCCGATGGCATGGGGCTGCCCCACAATGGGAAACCCCATTGACCGGCCGGTGTAACGGAGAATACCGCCGGCGGGTCGGGGCAGAAATGTGGTGGGGCGGAGAATCCAGCCTCCCATGTTCCTTGGGGACTATGGTAACTTTCAACAGTGGATGATAAGTGACAGGTGAAATAAATAAATCCCATAATTGTTACAGTGCAGAAGGAGGCACATTGTTCCTGCACCAGCTCTCATTGTTCCTGCACCGGCTCTCATTGTTCCTGCACCGGCTCCCATTGTTCCTGCACCGGCTCTCATTGTTCCTGCACCAGCTCTCATTGTTCCTGCACCGGCTCTCATTGTTCCTGCACCGGCTCCCATTGTTCCTGCACCGGCTCTCATTGTTCCTGCACCGGCTCCCATTGTTCCTGCACCGGCTCTCATTGTTCCTGCACCGGCTCTCATTGTTCCTGCACCGGCTCCCATTGTTCCTGCACCGGCTCCCATTGTTCCTGCACCGGCTCCCATTGTTCCTGCACCGGCTCCCATTGTTCCTGCACCGGCTCTCATTGTTCACCGGCTCTCATTGTTCCTGCACCGGCTCTCATTGTTCCTGCACCGGCTCTCATTGTTCCTGCACCAGCTCTCATTGTTCCAGCACCGGCTCTCATTGTTCCTGCAACGGCTCTCATTGTTCCCGCACTGGCTCTCATTGTTCCCGCACCGGCTCTCATTGTTCCCGCACCGGCTCTCATTGTTCCCGCACCGGCTCTCATTGTTCCTGCACCGGCTCTCATTGTTCCTGCACCATCTCTCATTGTTCCTGCACCAGCTCTCATTGTTCCTGCACCGGCTCTCATTGTTCCCGCACCGGCTCTCATTGTTCCTGCACCAGCTCTCATTGTTCTCGCACCGGCTCTCATTGTTCACCGGCTCTCATTGTTCCCGCACCGGCTCTCATTGTTCCAGCACTGGCTCTCATTGTTCCTGCACCGGCTCTCATTGTTCACCGGCTCTCATTGTTACTGCACCGGCCCTCATTGTTCACCGGCTCTCATTGTTCCTGCACCGGCTCTCATTGTTCCCGCACCGGCTCTCATTGTTCCTGCACCGGCTCTCATTGTTCCTCCACCGGCTCTCATTGTTCCTGCACTGGCTCTCATTGTTCCAGCACCAGCTCACATTGTTCCTGCACCGGCTCCCATTGTTCCTGCACCGGCTCTCATTGTTCCTGCACCGGCTCCCATTGTTCCTGCACCGACTCTCATTGTTCCTGCACCTGCTCTCATTGTTCCTGCACTGGCTCTCATTGTTCCAGCACCAGCTCACATTGTTCCTGCACCGGCTCCCATTGTTCCTGCACCGGCTCTCATTGTTCCTGCACCGGCTCCCATTGTTCCTGCACCGACTCTCATTGATCCTGCACCTGCTCTCATTGTTCCCGCACCGGCTCTCATTGTTCCTGCACCGGCCCTCATTGTTCACCGGCTCTCATTGTTCCCGCACCGGCTCTCATTGTTCCCGCACTGGCTCTCATTGTTCCTGCACCGGCTCTCATTGTTCCTGCACCGGCTCTCATTGTTCCAGCACCGGCTCTCATTGTTCCTGCACCGGCTCTCATTGTTCCTGCACCGGCTCTCATTGTTCCTGCACCGGCTCTCATTGTTCCTGCACCGGCTCTCATTGTTCTCGCACCGGCTCTCATTGTTCCTGCACCGGCTCTCATTGTTCCTGCACCAGCTCCCATTGTTCCTGCACCAGCTCCCATTGTTCCTGCACCGGCTCTCATTGTTCCTGCACCGGCTCTCATTGTTGCTGCACCGGCTCCCATTGTTCTTTCACCGGCTCTCATTGTTCCTGCACCAGCTCTCATTGTTCCTGCACCGGCTCTCATTGTTCCTGCACCGGCTCTCATTGTTCCTGCACTGACAAGGAAATCAAAGTTGACAGAGTTGATAGGAATTTGGAATTCAAAACACACACAGATCAGTCGTGATCCTATCGAACGGCAGACAGGCTTGATGGGCTGAATGGCCTACTCCTGTTCCTTTTGTGCATTCCTCATTGGATCAAACCACGAGAGAAAATGCAGAGCTTATTAGTTTGTATGAATGGGAGCTTCCGCTTCGTTGCAGAAGCAAAGATGGCAAGACAAGAATATGTTGGTTACAATAAAACCGCAACAAACCTCTGCACCGACTCGAAACCAAAACTGTGCACAAAACCTTCCCGTCCGACCTCTGGAACCTTTCCTACTGATAATGTAAAATTCAGAAAAGAAACAAAATTACATTTTTGACCTGTGGTTCCTGGAAATCTGTGTGCTGTGTGTGCCTGTTGTGTAGTGAGCTGACTCTGGGGCGGGGGCACACACTCAGCTCACTCACATTCCATCATCCTGGTCTCAACACACAGCAGGGTGAATGGACAGAATCATTGACATCATTGGCTTCTAAAATCCTCAGGTGACACCCAGTGAACGAGACAAACAGAAAATTAATCAAAAATAATTAAAAGAGGAATTTGATTCTTGAGCAACATTCTGAGAGTCATGAGACAATCCCACATCATTTGTTCGTTACTGTCCTCCATTTCCCAGTCAATGATGTGTCCATAGATCTGAAGGATGGGTCCTGGGAGGCTGTGTGTGTATATAATGTGGGAGGACACCCGCCGTTCAGTCGAGCTGCTCGGGGGATCTCTCCAAGGCGAGTTTGTTAATACAAAGTTTCTGTCTCATTCCTTCCAGTGTTCATTGATAAGTGACAGGTGAAATAAATGGGTGGAGTGGGATGGGTTCAGTTCCCATTCTGAGTGTTCGTCCAGATGGAGCGGGGGATAAATTCACCGGTTTCAGTATTCTGGGAAAGTGTTTGAACATGTTTGGAATCACCAAGTTAATTAACTCCTCCTCCTCTGTGTTATATTTTAAATATCTATTTTCAGATTATGATTGATGCCGGTAAGTTTGGCATTTATAACTAGCTGTCCCGAGCTACTTTGAGAAGGTTGTGGGGAACCTTCTGTTTAAACTGTTGCAGTCCTTGTAGTGAAGGTGCTCCCACAATCCCATTCAGTAGGAATTCCCATGACAATGACGAGAGAGCAGCAATATATGTCCAAGTCCGGATGGTGTGTGGCTTGGAGAGGAATGTGGAGTTGGAGATGTACCCAAGACACTGCTGCTCTTGTTCTTGGTGTTAGAGGTTGTAAAGGAAGAAATAGCCTTGTTAATTTGTTGCAGTACATCCTGTAGATAGTACGTACTGCAGCTGTAGTGTGGTAGACGGTGCAGGAGAAACTGAGTCTCGTAGCAGGAGCACCAATCAAGTGAAATGCTCCGTCCTGGATGGTGTGTTGTTGTGGCTGCACCTTCCAGGCGAGTGGTGATGATTCCATCACACTCCTGACTTGGAGCTTGGAGATTTAGGAGAGACTGAATGGTCAGGAGGTGAGACACTTGTCTCGGAATACCCAGCCTCTGCCCTGCATGTACAGCCAGAGTGTTGATACGGCTGCTCCAGTCCAGCTTCTGCTCAATGCTGTGCACTAGAAATTGGCAGTGAGAGCATAAAGGGGATTTTATTTTTAAATAGAGAAACCAAGGTGCAAGGTCAATGGCCAACAAAATGACAAATTTGTAAAAAAATTGGAGGAAAGGGAAACTAAATTAAGGCGTTCTTGGCAATGTCAAATTTACAAGTATTACAATGGCCCACAACTTCCTTTAGAATAATAATCTTTATTGTCACAAGTCGGCTTACATTAACACTGCAATTAAGTTACTGTGAAGATCCCCTAGTCGCCACACTCCGGCGCCTCTCCGGGTACACTGATAGAGAAATCAGAATGTCCAATTCATCTAACAAGCACATCTTTCGGGACTTGTGGGAGGAAACTGGAGCACCCAGAGGAAACCCACGCAGACACATGGAGAATGTGCAGACTCTGCACAGACAGTGACCCAAGCCGGGAATTGAACCTGGGACCCTGGTGCTGTGAAGCAACAGTGCTAACCACTGTACTACCGTGCCACCGAGCATTGCATTTAGGGGGAACCCCAATAATGCGCTGGGAAATCCTTCTAGGAAGTTGCCATGTAAGGGCTTACCTGGCAATTGTCCAGAAGTGCTAACTACCTCTGGACAATTGCAATGGGCTGGGAGCCATCTGTCAAGAAGTGATGTAAATCACTAACTGTGATGAATGGGTATTGTGCCTTTAAGATCATGCATGTAATGTCCCTTTAAGACCAGGTTTGGAACCCTGGGGGACTCCGCCTCAGGCTCCACCTCCCAGGGGCCGGATATAAGGTGACGTCCTGTGGGCGGCGCTCAGTGAGCACTCATCTCTCTGGCTGGTGAAGTTCTCTGTTTATTAAAGCCTTTGTTTCACGAGTACACTCTCTCGTGTCATGATTGAGGGTATATCACTAACCTTGGATGGCTCTGCCAGTTCTAACTTGATGTTTGCTCTGAATAAGTTAGAAGAAACAAAAATCACTTCTAACCCCAGGAAAACCAAAATCCAGCCTTGCGTGGAACACCCCCAATGCACATGACCCCGCAGGGGACCCAGCACACCACCCACGCCCCCGACCCGACCAAACCCCCCCTTCCAGAACCCTCCTCCTCGCCCATCCGATCCTCCCCCCCTCCTGTTCGACCCAAGCTTCCTCCCGGATTGACCACGCCGCCCCTCATGCCAATCAGTGTATCTATGCTCCACATGAACCTCCTCCCACCTCTCTTTATCTCATCCCATCAGCTTCTCATCCAGTTCCGCTTTTCATCATCTGCTTATCGAGCTTACCCTTATACTTCCTGCTTCCTGTTCTATCGGTGAGTCCCTCATTCCAACCACTCTGCGGATAGAGACGTGTCCCCTGAACTCTCCATCCGATTTGTTAGTGAATATCTTATATTTATATTTATCACTAGGCTATCAAACTTTTTCATAATCTGGAGGCCATCCATTAGGTTACCCATTAGCCTTCTCTTCTCCTGAGAAAATAGTCCCAGCTTAATCGATATTCCTTGTTCTGAGCAACCTCTCAGTTTTGGCATCATTCGAATAAATCTTTTTTGTACTTTCTCCAGTGACATTTTTTGGCACTTTAAGGGTTGCGTAATGTTACACCAGCTTTCCTGACCAGAATGGAGTTAATTGGATAATTCTCCAGTCAATCACTTCTGAATAGCCCAATTATCTTTTATTGGCAGATACAGAAAATAAACCCTGGTCAAATTTGAACAATCATTTGCTGGATGTTCAGTATAAGTTTTTGAAGTACTAACCCCGTGACATAATAATTACACTGTACTTTAGACATTGAGAGGTTGGTGATGTGTTAGGCAGGTCGGTTCGGTGTGGACTGCACTTGATGCAGTGATGCGAAAAACAGACCTCTAACACTGTAGAAGATCCAACACGGTTTTATTGAACGATAGAACTAACATACATATTTAACTGTGGGTCGACACGATACTGAACTGACTGGAGACCTTGTACTAGCCTGACCAGACTTACCAGCTACCGCATGGTGTTTGCATTGTGCTAGCTCGTGGACTCTGACTGTCTCAGTGGCTGGGTCTAGAGAGAGCGGGAAACCTCGGGCCCTCTGGCTTTATAGTGGTGGTGTCCTGTCTGGTGATTGGCTGCACTGTGCTGTGTGCTTACTGGTCATCCTGTGTGTCAATTACTGCCTGTCTGCATCTCATTATATACATGCGTGGATATTATGACATCTCCCCTTTTGTAAAAACTAACGTGTGGATGCTTATAAATATATATATATATGTGCCTGACTATGTACAGAAAGATGTCTAGACGAACGTATATACATAGGAAGGTTGTGATAGTGCAGATACATGGCTAACGAAACGATATTTACAGAGGTCCAATTGGTGAAGTCACAAAAATGTACAAAGCTCAGTCTATAGATTTAGTCTTTGTGGTGGGTGACGAATTCTTGTTGATCACCACAGAGGCGGATTAGGAGCCGCCTGCGCTTGGAGAGGTGGGATCGCTGGCATCGCGGTGGGCGCGTGGACCGGCAGGATTGCTGGTAGGTTGGTGGCCTCGTGGGCGGGTACGTCCGGAGGAGGCATCGTAGGCGGCGGGGCACACTGGTCAGGTAACGGGCGTGGAACTCTTTGCAGTGCCCGTCTGTTGACCTGTAGCAGGGAGCCATCAGCCATGTGGACAAGGAATGATCTTGGGGCCACTTGTTTGGGCACAACAGCTGTGGCTGACCAGCCGCCCTCAGGCAACTGTACGCGAACATGATCAGTTGGAGCCAGCTCGGGCAGATCCGTGGCATGGGCATCGTACGTGGCTTTCTGTTGGGCCCGTGACTGCTGCATTTTCTGTAGGACCGTGAGGTGGTCTAGGTCGGGAACCTGGATGGCTGGAACTGTGGTCCTCAGAGTGGGATTCATGAGCATCTGGGCTGGAGACAATCCAGTGGACAGTGGGGTGGCCATGTATGGCAGCATCGCCAGGTTAAAATCGGAGCCTGAGTCTGCAGCTTTGCACAGCAGCTGCTTTACAATGGGGGCCCCCTTTTTCGGCCTTCCCGTTTGACTACGGGTAGTGGGGACTGGAGGTAACGTGACAGAAGTTGTAGGACTGTGCAAAGTCAGAACATTCCTGGCTGTAAAAGCAAGGACCGTTGTCGTTCATTACCGTGAGCGGTATCCCATGCCTGGCGAACGTTTCTTTGCAGGCTTTGATTACCGCCTTCGACATGAGGTCAGACAGTTTCACTACTTCTGGGTAACTGGAGAAGTAGTCGACCAGGAGTACGTAGTCACGCCCCTTGGTGTGGAAAAGGTCTACGCCTACTTTGGACCACGGAGAGGTCACAATCTCGTGCTGCTGCAACGTTTCTTTGGGTTGAGCTGCCTGAAACATCTGACAGGTAGGGCAATTGAGGACTGTGTCGGCAATGTCCTGGCTGATGCCCGGCCAATAGACCGCCTCCCGAGCTCTGCGTCGGCATTTCTCGACCCCAAGGTGACCCTAATGAAGTTGGCCCAGCACCATAGCTCGCATACTCTGAGGAATTATGATTCTGTCGAGTTTCAGAAGGATTCCCTCCACCGCCATCAGGTCGTCTTTTACGTTATAGAGCTAGGGACATTGTCCCTTCTGCCAGCCATTGCTGAGGTGCTGCATCACGCGCTGCAGCAGAGGATCCTTGGCTGTCTCCTCACGAATTTGGACCACCCGTTCGTCGGAGGCCGGAAGGTTCGAGGCACACAACTGCACTTGGGCTTCTATATGGCAGATGAAGTCACTTTGTTCATGCAGTGTGGTAATGGACCTGGAGAGGGCATCTGCAACGATCAGCTCTTTACCTGGTGTGTAAACCAGTTCGAAGTTGTAGCGGCGTAGCTTTAGAAGAATACGCTGTAGCCGAGGTGTCATATCTTTTAAATCCTTCTGGATTATGTGGACTAGAGGCCTGTGGTCCATCTCTACCGTGAATTTCGGCAGGCCATAAACATAGACGTGGAACTTGACTATGCCTGTTAGGAGGCCCAGACACTCTTTCTCAATCTGAGCTTATCGTTGCTCAGTGGACGTCATGGCCCTGGAGGCATACGCCATTGGAGCCCAGGACGCAAAGTCATCCCGCTGGAGGAGCACCGCCCCAGTGCCGTCCTGGCTTGCATCAGTTGATTGGATTGGTTTCCTTGATTGGATTGAAGAGTGCTAGGACCGGGGCTGTCGTGAGTTTCGCTTTCAGCTCGCGCCATTCCTCTTCATGCGTGGGCAGCCACTGGAATTCCATTGACTTTTTGACGAGATGGCGGAGGGCTGTGGTGTGGGATGCCATATTGGGAATGAATTTCCCGAGGAAGTTGACCATTCCGAGCAAGCGGAGGTCCGCCTTTTTGTACTTCGGTGTCCTCGTGGCGTTGATCGACGAGACCCTGTCGGCAACTGGCCGTACGCCCTGCTGCGAGATGTGGTCACCTAGGAATTTGATCTCCGATAGACCAAATGAGCACTTGGCTCTGTTGAGCTGAAGACCATGTTCATGGATTCTTTGGAATACCTGCTTGAGGCGAGCGATGTGTTCCTGGGGCATTGTGGACCAGATAATGAATTGTCAACGTACACTCGCACTCCCTCGATGCCCTCCATGATCTGTTCCATGATGCGATGAAATACTTTGGAGGCAGATATGATGCCAAAAGGCATCCGGTTGTAGCAGTAATGACCAAACGGGGTGTTGAACGTGCACAGCTTGCGACTGGACGCGTCCAGCTGTATTTGCCAAAAACCCTTGGAGGCATCGAGCTTAGTAAAGAATTTGGCATGAGCCATCTCACTGGTCAACTCTTCTCATTTTGGTATCGGGTAATGCTCCCTCATGATGTTTCGGTTTAGATCCTTAGGGTCAATGCAAATGCGAAGCTCCCCTGACGGCTTCTTGACACAGTCTGTGGGCTCTGTGACGTTTGATATGGTGCCCTGGTTTTGGAGGTCCTGTAATTGCTTCTTCAGACGATCCTTGAGGGGTGCCGGCACCCGGCGAGGTGCATGAATTACAGGGGTGGCGTTCGGCTTGAGCAGGATTTTGTATCGGTATGGGAGCGTGCCCATTCCGTCGAACATGCTGTGGTACTGCCTGATGATGTCATCTATGCCGGCTTGCAAGTTTCCAATGGGCGAGGCCGTCGCCGGTGATGATGACATGGTGTGGATGCGTTGAACAAGGAGCTTGCAGGCACGAGCACCGAGCAGAGACACTCTGTCAGGCCCGACGATTTCAAACCGCAGCGTCGCCTTGATCGCCTTATTGGATACCCCCAGTTGGCACCGGCCACTGGCAGCTATGGCGTTGCCATTGTAGTCAAGGAGCTGGCAGGCTGGTGGAAGAATGTTCGGTTTGGTGCGGATGGTGTCGAGGTCGGATTTCGAGATGAGGTTAGCCGACGCGCCGGTGTCCAGTTTGAACCGGATGCAGGCCTTGTTCACTGTGAGGACTCGTCGTCGGGATCCACACTGAGGATCGAGAGGCATTGCGTAGGTGTGGTGGAAGGCAGCGCATGTGTCATTATGATGCCCACCCGGTATGGGGACTTGAGGCACTCAGCATCAGGGTCCATTGGGCTGTTGGGATCGGAATCTGGCATGCCTTGTTGTATTGAGCGGACACTTCTGCGCCGCAGCTGGGATCGCTGGCTGCTGAGCAGTGGAGCAGATCTGCAAAGGGCTGCGTAGTGGCCAAGCTTGCCACACTGTAGACACCGGCATCATTTTGCCGGACATTGCCGCTTTAAATGAGCGGAGCCACAATTCGGACACGTCATGACGTCGATGCCAGTGCGTTCCGTGCGCCATCGCGCATGCGCAGTGCGGTCGGTCGACATACGCACTTGCGCAGTTAGGTTGTCGGGCTCGTCGTCCACTCGGTCGTGGTGCGCATGTGCAGGGACCCGGGAAAAGCGCGTGAAACGGCCACTCTCCTCGATGCTCAGGCCCTGCATCTGTGCAATGGCCTGCACCCGTTCCGCTTCGTGGGAGGGCAGCTTCGCAGTTTCTGCCGCCCTGATGTGGGAGTAACGTTTCTTATTTTTTTAATTTAGAGTACCCAATTCATTTTTTATTTCTTTATTTTTTTCCCAATTAAGGGGCAATTTAGCGTGGCCAATCCACCTAGCCTGCACATCTTTGGGTTGTGGGGGCGAAACCCACGCAAACACGGGGAGAATGTGCAAACTCCACACGGACAATGACCCAGGGATGGGATCGAACTTGGGACCTCGGCGCCGTGGGGCATCAGGGTTAACCCACTACGCCACCGTGCTGCCCTGAGTAACAATTCTTAGCATGCTCATGGACAACGCATGTCTCGATAGCAACAGAGAGGGTCAACTGTTTGACTTTCAGGAGCTGCTGCCGAAGGGAGTTGGAGTGGACCCCGAAAACGATCTGATCCCGGATCATGGAATCAGCCGTCGAGTCATAGTTACATGACTGCGCTAGGATGCGGAGATGAGTGACGAAGGACTGAAAAGGTTCATCCTTACCCTGAAGCCTCTGCTGGAAAACGTACCTTTCAAAGCTCTCATTCACCTCAATGTCGAGTGGCTGTCAAACTTCAGCAGGACTGTTTTGAATTTTGTTTTGTCTTCGCCGTCAGCAAACGTGAGGGAGTTGCAGATGTGGATGGCGAGGTCCCCTGCGGTGGAGAGAAATAGCGCGATCTTCCTGGCATCCGATGCTGCTTCGAGGTCGGAGGCCTCGATGTACCAGAGGAACTTTTGCTTGAAGAGCTTCCAATTTGCGCCAAGGTTGCCGGAGATGCGGAGGAGGCTGGATGTTTTCCATGTCACCAGCTGCTTGCTGGTCAATGCTGATTCACTCGAGGTAGGTCCGTCAATTTTCAATATCACTCCGTGGTACCATAATGTGTTAGGCAGGTCGGTTCGGTGTGGACTGCACTTGATGCAGCGATGCGAGAAACAGACCTCTAACACTGTCGAAGATCCAACACGGTTTTATTGAACGATAGAACTAACATCTTTAACTGTGGGTCGACACTATACTGAACTGACTGGAGACCTAGTACTAGCCTGACCAGACTTACTAGCTACCGCATGGTGTTTGCACTGTGCTAGCTCGTGGACTCAGACTGTCTCAGTGGCTGGGTCCAGAGGGAGTGGGAAACCTAGTGCCCTCTGAGTTTACTCGGCAGCTGGCTCCTGATGCAGAACTGACACCAACAGCACAAGTTCAATTCCTGCAACATCTGACGTTACCAGGAGGCCCCGCTTTCTCAACCTGATGTGAGACCCCTAGGTTAAATCAGCACCAGTCAGCTCTCTCTCTCCTGTGAGACTATGGTGATTTTCATTTTAGATATTACCTTCCTGACTGAGGCTAGAATGTTAGTACTGAGCACAGACCACCACATCAGCACAATTTAAATTAATTTCACAAGTTTTCTGCTCTTCACAACACTTAGTCTTAACTATTGATTAATTTTAATTCAATAGATTTAATGGCAGGAAGATTCCGATCCACTGACAATGAGCAAGAAATATATTATCTGTTCAATGAAGCTAAAATGCAAAAAGGTGACAGCAATTGATTGAGCAGGATAATATTGGCAGCATATCTATACCAAACAGCTATTTTCCCAGTAATCTGTGAGTATTGTCCGCTCCATGTCTGATGCCATTGGTTTTGCTCCATTAGATTGTCCATCATGAAGCTCTCTCTGTTTCTGGGCTGTGTGCTGCTGTCGATTCTGGTTGTAGCTTCAGGTCACACATTCGATTCAAAACTGGATGAAGACTGGAAGAGCTGGAAATCTCAATATAAGAAGCAGTACACTGAGGTAAAAGGGGAATTTGTTCTAGTGTGGAGCCTATTCCAAACATTCAGCTCACTGTGATGGGGGAAGGGGTTCCACACACTCACTAAATATTGACAATTCGTAATTGAAGTTAACATGGGAGAGGAGGGCTATTTGTTGGGTGGAATGGATATGTGCAGTGAAATAAAAAACATAATTCCATGGCAATTCTCCCAGTCTTTGACCCCAACAGATGGCTGACAGATTTCACAGTGAAACAGTAGAGCCTTACGGAAGAATTTAATGTAGATGACAATGAACCATTGGCTGGCGAGCCGGTGTCAGACAACCGTCACCTAATTTCCGAAGGCCTATATGAGGCTGGCAGGTGTGCATTGCTCCGTAGTGCCACTGGGCAGGTGCTGCTGCTGCCAGTGATGAGCCCTCCCAAGGTGATTTTGAAATATATCACCATTCCTTCACTGTTGCTGGGTCAAAAACCTGGACCTCCCGATCCTAACTGCATCGTGGGTCTACCTGCACCACATAGACTACTGTATTTCAAAAAGGCAGTTCACCACACCTTCTCAAGGGCAATTAGGGATGTGTAATCAACGCTGTCCTAGCCAGTGATCTCTACATCCTGTAAGTGAAATTTTAATAGGTTACAGGCCGCAGGTGAGTAACAGTGGACTGGGGGAGGGGGAGATGACCGCGCAGCAAGGGAAAGGGCTTGGCTCCCAACGGGGCCCCCACCTCATTGATGCTGCGTGACCTGATGAGGCACTGAGTTCCTCTGAACAAGTGACACATTTCTGGAAGCCTGTCACCAACGCAACAAGGTTTGCTTCACGGGCTTCCTGCATGGTGGACCCCTGTCTACCACTGGGTGAACGCCAGTGGTGATGGGATGAGGCCTTTAATTGGGCATGAACTGCCCACCTAAGTGGTTGAATAGCCATTGGGGTCGGAAGGCTGTTCATGAGTGTTCCTTCCTAGGTTTAACTGGGTTTAGACAGAAAGGCATAGGGATTCCCACCAATTTTAAAAACCATCTTGCCACCAAGCTCACATGAATGAAATGAATGAAAATGAAAATCTCTTATTGTCACAAGTAGGCTTCAAATGAAGTTACTGTGAAAAGCCTGTAGTCACCGCATTCCGGCGCCTGTTCGGGAAAGCTGTTGCGGGAATTGAACCGTGCTGCTGGCCTGCCTTGGTCTGCTTTCAAAGCCAGCGACTTAGCCCTGTGCTAAACAGCCCCTGCAGGGAGGGCATTAAATTTACGCCTTTGGTGTCACTCAGTTTACTAGACCCCTGCCGAAGCTACTGTAGAAACCATGGGCACGATCCAATTGCCACATTGTATCTCAAAAGCAGCTCACCACGACGCAGCATGGCTGATGAATGCCGAGAGACCCCGCTCCCAGGATGTACCCGGCTCGCAAGGCACAAATGATGTAATGCGATCTTGCGAGATGCTGTGACGTAAATCCCGCTGATTGTGGGTGGGATCATGTTTTGGTAAAACTGCATATTAAAGCGAGACAGCTCGCCTCACTTTAATGTGCAGATTCTCAAGGTAGCTGAGGCTTTGTGATTTAGCCCCTTCGCCTTGAAGATCACGGGTGAGTGCAGTTTGGTACTGGTCTCCACAAATGGGGACCAGACAGAATGGCACTTGTGGGGGTCTCCCAGGGGATTGGAGGCACCCAGCTGCATGCCCTATGGGCAGGGTGGTGCCCTGGCACTGCTGGCACCACCTAAGCACCTTAGCAGTGCCAGCCTGATACTCTGGCTGTGCCAACCTGGTATCATGGCAGTGTCACCAGGGTGTCAGCCTGGCACTGCCATAGTGCACAGATGGCACTGGCATAGGCCGGGGGTGTCCTGCGTGGTTGTTGGGGGGCTTCATGGAGGGCCCAGGACCCTCCCATAGTGTGTTCGGGCTGGGTGGTGTTGAGGGTCGCTTCAGGGGCTTTGGAGATCAGGACGCCATTTAAAAACGGCCCCTCAATCTCTCACTACACCGGAGAGCTCTGCTCACTCGAACAAAACGGGTCTACGTGCGGCCTCGGCCACGGGTTCCCGCTGAGGCCCCTTGTACACGCTCGTTATGGGACTTTCTTCCCAATTAGTTGAATCGCGCCCCATAAATACACCTTGAGCAGCTTCCGGACCATCCCCTTTCAATAAAAGTAAAGTCGCCATAGTCCCAGATGACCATAGACTGCTTTCCCCTTTGAGGGGGAGAGCTGACTGGTGGTGATTTAACCCGAGGATCACCGCACCTCAGACGAGGGGCAAGGTTGAGAAGGTGGAGCCTTCACGAAGAACCTCAGTCGGTATGGGAAGTGAACCCATGCCATTGGCCTGGCTCTGCAGCACAAACCAGCTGTCCAGCCAACTGAGTTAAACCAACCCTCTTTTTCCATCTATTGACATTGTCATCATGTTCACCAATCAGAACATAGCTGTAAAATTAACGGGATAGCGGAGGCAAATCTGATCTATAAAATGCATGAACTATATTGTCCCACTGCTACCTTATTTTCTGTTGTTTGTTCCAATGTTGAGGAATAAAGATGTTGATCTTGTTCAGCTGTTTACTCCTACCATAATTCTGTCACTCTCTCAGAGATTGGTTTATTTTTCTGTATCTGTGGGAAAAGGAGTAAGTGTAACTTCTCCGTTATGAAAGGATAGAAACCCAACTATAAACTTTTATTTCAGCTTTACTACAGGAATCTTTAAAGCCAACGCACAATTTTATGAAGGACAAAAGATACTAGAATCTGACTGTCTTCATGTCTTTATTCAGGAAGAAGAGACCTACAGGAGAAAGGTATGGGAGGACAATGTGACATACATCGAACAGCACAATCTGGAGTACTCAATGGGGAAACACACGTTTACCGTGGGAATGAACCAGTTTGGAGACCTGGTGTGTACAAGATGTCTAGTCTGAGGGATCTAGATATGAGTTATTGTGGTGCTATTACTGAATGTGGTGTGATTGTGGTTCGTGACATCAGAGCACCTCATTATAACAAAGAAACCAACCTCCTTTACCAATATATAAGTGGGTATTGTGACTAAGTATTGTGTCAAGGTTCAAGTTCCATTCCAGGTCTTGCTGGGCAAGAAAGAGGCACTCCTAAAGTAACCAAATGGGTTCCATATCAATATATAAATTCTTCCACCATGTGCCAACGGCAGGAGGTAAGAGCAGGAGCCTCCACAATCACCATTCATAGCTCCAGCCGACAACATGCATGGACATGAGTGTGTTACCTGAACAACTTAGTCTCCTTTGGGTGGGGTGGTTGGCTGGACACCAACAAGAAGGATTTTGATCCCGGCTCTGGACTGGGTGGATTTGGGATCTTCCTCCCTGCCCTACCTAAGGTGGAGGTCGTAGCACTATGGGTTGGACCTGCCTTCGGACAGAGAACTCAACAAGACCAAGGTATGTTTTTGTCAAGATAAATTCTCCTGTCCTTTTAATACCCAAATTAATTGGGTGCGATTGAAGATTAAATGCTCTTGCCAGCGAGAAAACTGGAATGATTCCAACTGGTGCTAGTAGCAAACCTGACCTGCCATGCAAGGTACCTGCTCTTTCTAGGAAGCTCTTCAGAACAAAGAGACAACCTCTTTATAAAAATACTCCAGTTAGAAAAGCAACTGCCCCTCAGAGTTAATGGCCCCCTCTGGAGCTGTATGAATAAACATCGGTAATCCTTCCTTTTACACTGCTGGACCTGTCAATTAAAAGGTTTTTAAAAGGCAATGAAATTGAATGCAAACAATGCAGTTCAAAGCGTTTTGGCTTCTGGGCATGCACACAGGCTTGAAAAAGATAAAGGGCAATGAAATTAACATTGAACAAAACCACTTCAAAGGTTTCACCACATAAAGGGAATACTTATACCTTCATCTCACAGCTCTTTGAAATTGGCATGCTGATAGACAGTTGAAAGGATTTAAAGGCTGCAAATGGGAAGACCAATCAAATAAACCCCCACCCCAGGAAAGACCCCTGACCTGAGCCCACCAGCCCAATACAAGCTCCCGATCTCCACTTTCCGTGAAGAACCTGGAGGCAATTGTAGGGAGGGTAGTCACCCCCTTGCCAACCCTTGAACTGCAAGCCGCCAGTTCCCCATTTGTCAGGACTTGCACCAATTCACACCAACGGGACTCCCGGTTAGCAAATGAGATTCAAATTAGCGATAATTGCTTGCATGTTCTCACGGGTCTGTCAAGGAGTGACATGGTGGCTCAGGGGTTAGCAATGCTGCCTCACAGTGCCAGGGAACAGGTTCAATTCTGGCCTTGGGGGGACTGTCTGTGCGGAGTCTGCACATCCTCCCCGTGTGTGCATGGGTTTCCTCCGGATGCTCCGGTTTCCTCCCACACTCCAAAGATGGGCAGGTTAGGTGGATTGTCCATGCTAAATTGCACTTAGTGTCCAGGAATGCGCAGTTTAAGTGGGGTTAAGGGGATAGGGCAGGGGACTGGGCCTGGATAGGATACTCTTTTAAAGGGTCAGTGCAGACAAAATGGGCCGAATGGTCCCCTTCTACACTGTAGGATTTCTATGATTCTAAGTTCAGGGACGCTAGCAGGGCCGGTGGGGCAGGCTAAGAGACTCACAACGGGTGTCACAACCTGTTCAAATCCATTTTTTGCCCAATGTCCGATTTTAAAAAAACATCAGGGTTGGTGTTTGGCGCCGTCATTCGGGTGGGGCGGAGATCGAAGTGTCATTTGTAAAGAGTGACCCGATCTCAAAGTCAAAGTAAAAGCCCCCTTTCCACACCCTGCCATTTACATCGGAATCCCGGAAAGCAGGGGAAACACCCTAACCCTAGAAGACAGAAGTGTACACTCCCCCCACCACACAGGTTACCCCCCTGCCCCACACCCCTTACACACCATGCAGGCATCAGGATGACCCAACCCCCCACCCATCATCGCCAGCACGGGGTATCATCTCCCCCATCATTTCCGCCCATCCCTCACATAACAGGAAGATCTCAAACTGAGATCCCGCGGCAAAAATCCCATTATGGCCCTCTCACAAGAGTCAGCGGCCATGACGGGATCTGGGCCCGTGGCAAAGCGGCCCAGGAAATCACAGCCCTGATCTTTGTGTAACAGTTACTTTCCAGTATGATCAGAAATGGGAATACTGTCCAATTATCTCTCTAAGTCCAAGGGTCCTGAGGTCAATTCTAGACCAACTGCCGCCTGAGCCGTGAGCAGGGAATTAAAACTGGACTGGTGATGGAACCTGAGAGACTCCTGATCGGGATGGTTCAGTTATTGGTGGACTTTATCCACTCTCCTCACTGTGATACTCTGAAAGCGATCTGGAAGATTTTACCAAAAAATTATTAAATTATTTCACACAACTGAGGCACAAAATGCATAATCACTGCTGCCATTTTGATTGTTGAACCTGAGAGATACTTTATCACCTTCAAGTCCTGCACCCACCTGGAGAGTGAAGAAATGGATGGACCATTTACCAGCAGTCCTTTAATTTAGTCGAACGTTAGGCATGAGTATGGGGTGTGATCGCTGCTTGATACTTTGATCTGTCTATTTATTTAGCATTTATTTTGCATCCCTTGAGAGAGTATTTAAGAACCAACCACCTTTGGTCCGGAGTCACATAAAATCACAGAATTTACAGTGTAGAAGGAGGACATCAGTCCATCGAGACTGCACTGGCCCTTGGAAAGAGCACCCCACTTAAGCCCGCTCCTCCACCCTATCTTCGTAACCCAGCAACCACACCCAATCTTTAGACACTAAGGAGAACTTTATCATGGCCAATCCACCTAACCTGAACATCTTTGGACTGTGGGAGGAAACTGGAGCACCTGGAGGACACCCACGCAGTCACAGGGAGAACGTGCAAACTTCATACAGGCAGTCACCCGAGGCTGGAATTGAACCTGGGTCCTTGGAGCTGTGCGGCAGCAGTGCTAACCACTGTGCCACCGCGCTGTAAGGAAGATAGATTTCTTTCCTCAAAGGACAACACAGTTGACAATGGTCATCATTAGACTTTTCAATTCCAGTTCTATTTTTAATTGAACTCAAATCCCACCACCTGCCAGAGGATTACCTTGAGCCTCTGAATTGTTCGTCCAGTGATAATATCCCTGTGTCATTGCCTCTTCACTCAGCAATGGATGAGAATGTAGCCCTGTGAGCTTATCAACCCTCCTCCTACACATTCTCCACAAAAGGTCAGGCAGTTCATTAATGAATGTCCATATATGTTTGACTTTCTAGACTGATAAAGAGTTCAATGATTGCATGAATGGATTCCTCCCAATTGAATCTGATAACGCGACTAAAGAAGTTGAAGAAGATGAAGAATTTGATGATGCTCTGCAAGGTTTAACTGTCAACTAATGTAAAAACAGGCTATGTTACTTCAGTGAAGGATCAGGTAAAAATCGGTCAGGACCCTTCAAGTCTTCATTAAGTGTAAGGTTCTGGAGAAATTTAAAAGTTATGATGGGCATGGAGAAACCAAGATTGAAGGTTTTGCTACAGTTTTAGTTCCTATTTACCTGAAAATGCCTGCCCTGCTTGCTGGTTGATATTGTTTCTACACATTGCTTGTGGTCTCCCCTTTGCTTTAGATTTTAACAAAAATATAACATACATCATTTCAACCAATTATCATACATATGATGTGCACAGCATAACAATTCAGATTATTTCCAATTACAGTGTCCACTACAGATTCAGTCTGTCAGGCTTCTTTCGATGTCTCGTTGACCTTCTAAGCTTTTGTTGATCTGCCGAATCTGCTTGACATTCTAGTGGCTCTGAAGATTCCTCTATTGGAACTGCATTACTCTGTGCATCTTCAGGTGCTACACTTGATTCTTGTTCAGGTTGCGTTGGTTTGGAGAGACAGAAATTTTCACACACATCATCTGCTGACAGTGAAGTAACAGGTTGCTGAATTTTTAACAAAGCTCTTCAGTTCCTCCTGTGTGCCTGTCCTTGTTCTGTGATGACTGTGTAGGATCTTGGACCTATCTTCTGTATCACTTTTACACACTTTGACCAGCCATCAGGATCCTCCACCCTTATATAGCATTGTATTCTAAAGGTTGTAGAGACCTGGTTGACCTGTCATAGATTCTCTCCTGCTTCCTCTTTTGAGACTGCAGTTGATGTTTTATTTTGTGACTTGCTTGTTGATATGAAGGGCATGGAAATGTTGTTCTTGTCTTCCTTTTCATCAGTAATTGTGATGATGACAAACCATTACTCAAAGGTGATGCTCGATAACAGAGCAATCCAAGATATGGATCATCCTGGCTGTCCATCGATTTTTTTAAGTAATTGTTTTACTATCTGCACACCTTTCTCTGCCTTTCCATCTGACTGTGGATATAAAGGACTGGATGTGACATGCTTGAAGTCGTACTTCTGTTCAAATTCCCTCCATTCCAGACAACTGAAACATAGAACATAGAACATACAGTGCAGAAGGAGGCCATTCAGCCCATCGAGTCTGCACCGACCCACTTAAGCCCTCACTTCCACCTTATCCCCATAACCCAATAACCCCTCCAAAAGTATTCATCTTCTTGATAACTTCTCTCAGACACGTTGTCTTGGCTGACAAATTCGGAATAAATTTGCCTATAAACTTGACCATTCCTAATATCCTCAGAACTCCTTTCTTGTCTGACGGTCGTGGCATATTCATTATTGCCTGTATTTTCATTTGATCGGGTTATACGCCTTGAGCAGACAATCTGTCTCCCAGAAACGTAATTTCCTTAATGCCAAATTGATACTTGGCTTTGTTCAATCTTAGCCCATACCTCTTAATACTCTGCAGTACTTTGATAAGTCGGTCGTGTGTTCTTCCTTCATAGAACCCCATACTATTATATCGTCAACATACACACAAATTCCTTGAATACCTTCCACAATGTGTTCCATTGACCTGTGAAAGATTTCAGATACGGATATTATCCCAAAACACATTTGAAGAAAACAGAAGCGCCAAATGGAGTGTTAAGCGTACAATACGTTGTACTCTCTTCATCCAATTTGAGTTGCCAAAAACCCTGCGATGCATCCAGTTTACTGAAGCACGTCCCACCTGACATTTCACTCGTTATTTCTTCACGTTTTGGTATTGGATAGTGTTGTCGTTTGATGTTGGCATTGAGGTCTTTAGGATCCATGCATATTCTTACATCGTTATTGCATTCTTTAATACATTTAATTTACCCAATTTGTTGGTTCTTCGATTTTATTACTGTGGTAAATCACTGTTGCACCTCTATCAGTTGATGTATGGTAGGACCTGTACTACAGGTACGTTGGTAGTCCCTGCCTGCTGGCTCCGCCCAGTAGGCGGACCATAAATATGTGTGTCCTCCATGTTGCAGCCATTTCGCCAGCTGCTGTGGGAGGCCATACATCTTAGAGCAATAAAGCCTCAGTTGTCCGGAACTCTAGTCTTTGTGCAATTGATCGTGCATCAACTTATTGCTCAAAAGATTGACCTCCGTATCAAACCGGATCGCCTGCAGCTGGATCCGCATTCAAGCAACACCAAAAAGGACTTTCAACACTGGCTGACTTGTTTCGAGGCGTACATCAACTCGCCGCCCAGCCCTGTCTTGGAGGCTCAGAAGATACAGATCCTGTACTCAAGGTTGAGCTCCAGCGTCTTTCCGCTAATCCAGGACGTGCTGAACTACGCCGAAGCCATGCCGCTTCTCAAAGAGAATTACGCTCAGAAGACGAACACGCTCTTGACCAGGCACGAACTCGCCACTCACTCTCAACTCCCTGGTGAGTCCATAGAAGACTTCTGGCGGGCCCTAATCCCACTCCTCCGGGACCGGGACTGTCAGGCATTACGGCCACTGAACATTCAAACCTCCTAATGTGGGACGCATTTGTTACGGGGATTGGGTCGGACCTCATACGCCAGCGACTGTTAGTAGAAGGGGCCACGCTCGACCTAGCAGAGACAAAGAAACTAGCGCTCTCTATGACAGTTGCATCGCGCAACATTCAGGCCTACACCCCTAGCCGTGTGGCCCACCTCTCCTACGCATCGTGTACCCCACAGACAGCCGCCCCAGCGGGGGCCTTACCCAGTCAATACGCCTGCGCCACGCACCAGCCAGCGAACCCCGGGGGTCCCCGATGTTACTTTTGCAGCCAGCAGAAACACCCCCGCCAATGCTGCCCGTCCCGCGCTGCCCTTTGTAAGGCTTGCGGCAAGAAGGGGCACTCCGCCGTGGTGTGCCAGGCCCGTGCAGTCGCCGCTATTGCACCCACATCCCTCATTTACGGACAATGGGCGCCGCTATCTCTCCCCCCCGTCAGACCAAGCGCGGCCAGTGGGTGCTGCCACCTTCCCTCCCGAGCAACACGTGCGGCCCATGGGCGCTGCCATCTTGTTCAACCCCCGCCACGTGCAGCCCATGGGCGCCGCCATTTTGTCCTCCTCAAGATCTTCAGGCGCCGCCATCTTGGCTCCCCCACGGCACATGGGCACCGCCAACGTTCCAGGACCCGTGCCCCCCCCCCCGGGCACCCCATCATCTGACACCAGCTACGATCGGCCACGACTCGCCTCAGTGACCATCGACCAGTCTCGTCCGCACAACCTGGCCACCGCATCGACCAGCATTAAAATCAACGGACACGTGACCTCTTGCCTGCTGGACTCCAGGAGCACTGAAAGCTTCATCCACCCAGATACGATAAGGCGCTGCTCCCTCGCGGTACACCCCGCCAACCAAAGAATCTCCCTGGCCTCCGGATCCATTCCGTGGCGATCCGGGGGTACTGTACAGTCACACTCACGGTCCAGGGCGTAGAATTCTGCGGCTTCCACCTCTACATCCTCCCTAACCTCTGTGCTGCCCTACTACTCGGCCTGGACTTCCAGTGCAACCTCCAGAGCCTAGCCCTGAAATTCGGCGGGTCCCTACCACCCCTTACTGTGTGCGGCTTCGCAACCCTAAAGGTCGATCCGCCTTCCCTCTTCGCCAATCTAACCCCGGATTGCAAACCGGTCGCCACCAGGAGCAGACGGTACAGCACCCAGGACAGGACCTTCATCAGGTCCGAGGTCCAGCGGCTGCTTCGGGAAGGCATCATCGAGGCCAGCAACAGCCCATGGAGAGCCCAAGTGGTAGTAGTTAAAACTGGGGAGAAACACAGAATGGTCGTGGACTACAGCCAGACCATCAATCGGTACACGCAGCTCGACGCGTACCCCCTCCCACGCATATCTGATATGGTCAATCAGATTGCACAGTACCGGGTCTTCTCAACGGTAGACCTCAAATCCGCCTACCACCAGCTCCCCATTCGTAAAGCGGACTGTCCATACACTGCCTTCGAGGCAGACGGTTGCCTCTATCACTTCCTCAGGGTTCCCTTCGGCGTCACCAACGGGGTCTCGGTCTTCCAAAGGGAGATAGGCCAAATGGTTGACCGATACGGGCCACCTTTCCGTACCTAGACAATGTCACCATCTGCGGTCATGATCAGCAGGACCACGACGCCAACCTTGCCAAATTTCTCCGCACCGCCCCTCTCCTAAACCTCACTACAACAAGGAGAAGTGTGTGTTTAGCACAAACCGCTTAGCCATCCTCGCCTATGTGGTCCAGAACGGCGTTCTGGGGCCCGATCCCGACCGCATGTGCCCCCTCATGGAGCTTCCCCTCTCCCCACTGCCCCAAGACCCTCAGACACTGCCTGGGGTTCTTTTCGTACTACGCTCAGTGGGTCCCAAACTATGCGGACAAGGCCCGCCCACTCATACAGTCCACCCATTTTCCCCTGACGGCCGAGGCACAACAGGCGTTCGCCCGGATCAGAGCCAATATCGCCAAGGTCGGGATGCACGCAGAAGACGAGAAACTGCCCTTTCAAGTAGAGAGCGACGCATCAGACGTCGCCCTAGCCGCCACCCTCAATCAGGCAGGCAGACCCGTGGCATTATTTTCCCGCACCCTTCATGCCTCAGAAATTCGGCACTCATCCATCGAAAAAGAGGCCCAAGCTATCATTGAAGCTGTGCGGCATTGGAGGCATTACCTGGCCGGCAGGAGATTCGCTCTCCTCACTGATCAACGGTCGGTAGCTTTCATGTTCAATAACACACAGCGGGGCAAGATCAAGAATGATAAGATCTTGAGGTGGAGGATCGAGCTTTCCACCTATAATTACGAGATTTTGTATCGCCCCGGCAAGCTCACCGAGCCCCCAGACGCCCTATCCCGAGGTACATGTGCCAGCGCACAAGTAGACCAACTCGGGACCCTGCATGACAGCCTTTGTGACCCGGGAGTCACATGGTTGTACCATTTCATAAAAACCCGCAATCTGCCCTACTCCGTCGAGGAAGTACGGACATTCACCAGGGACTGCCAGGTATGTGCGGAGTGCAAGCTGCACTTCTCCCGGCCGGACCATGCGCGCCTGGTGAAGGCCTCCCGCCCCTTTGCAGCCTCAGCGTGGATTTCAAATGGCCCCTCCCCTCCACCGACCGTAACGCGTATTTTCTCAGTGTGGTCGATGAGTACTCCAGATTCCTCTTTGCCATCCCATGCCCCGATATGACGTCTGCCACCGTCATCAAAGCCCTCAACACAATCTTCGCTCTGTACGGTTTCCCCGCCTACATCCACAGTGACAGGGGATCCTCATTCATGAGTGATGAGCTGTGTCAGTTCCTGCTCAGTAGGGGTATCGCCTCCAGCAGAACGACAAGCTACAACTCCCGGGGAAACGGACAGGTAGAGAGGGAGAACAGGACGGTGTGGAGGGCTGTCCAACTGGCCCTATGGTCCAGAAACCTCCCGGCCTCCCGCTGGCAGGAGGTCCTCCCTGATGCACTACACTCCATTCGGTCACTATTGTGCACCGCCACTAACAACACACCCCATGAACGTCTTTTTGCCTTCCCCAGGAAGTCCACATCCGGGGTGTCGCTCCCGACTTGGCTCGCAGCTCCAGGACCCGTCCTAGTCCATAGGCATGTCCGACTCCACAAGGCGGACTCGTTGGCGGAAAGGGTGCAATTGCTCCATGCAAACCCCCAGTATGCCTACGTGGCGTACCCCGACGGCCGCCAGGATACTGTCTCCCGCAGGGACCTGGCACCAGCAGGTTCCACACACACACACACACACACGCCCCCGGCCCGGCACCACCCTCCCCTCCCCCAGCGCTCCCAGTAGCAACCCCCCTGGGACCATCCGTCCTCCCCCTGCCCACGCCCGAGGAAGAAGAGGATTTCGGCACGCTCCCGGAGGCACCGTACATCAGACCAGCATCGGCATTGCCGCCACCACTACATTGCTGCCAGCGGCACATCAAGGCCCCGGACCGGTTAAACCTCTAACTGGTCCACTGAACTTCAAAAGACATTTTTTTCTCTCTATCAAATATTGTAAATGTAAATGTAAAAAAAAAGAAAAACATTTGTTGTATATATATGTATGCCGGACTCAATTTTAACAGGGGGTGAATGTGGTAAACCACTGTTGCACCTCTATTAGGTGATGTATGGTAGGACATGTACTACAGGTACGTTGGTTGTCCCTGCCTGCTGGCTCCGCCCAGTAGGTGGAGTATAAATATGTGTGTCCTCCATGCTGCAGCCATTTCGCCAGCTGCTGTGGGAGGCCACACATCTTAGAGCAATAAAGCCTCAGTTGTACCCAACTCTAGTCTTTGTGCAATTGATCGTGCATCAATTACTAACGCACAGATTCAGCATTCTGTCAAGTTCAGCTTTCAATCGATCCCTTAATGGTGCTGGCACTCTCCTAGGAGCATATATTATGGGTTGCGCATTATCCTTTAGTTGAATTCGGTAAGTAAATGGCAAGACACCCAAATCTTGAAAAATCTCCGGAAATGCTTGTACTATTGAATCCACCAATCTACTGTGTGCATTCAAAGCATAGTCAGCACTATATATTCTCTTGACTGACTGAAGTGTTTCACATCTCGTGACTATTCACGATCCGTGGCTACAATTGAAAATTTCACTTTATGGATTCATCTTTGATTTGAACTTCAAGCTCACACACATCTAAAGAATTAATCCTTTGACCATTGTAATCTTTTAAAAATGCTGGTCTGTTCAAAATCTTGGGCTTGATTCTCATTGCTTCAATATCTCTGATACTGATGAGATTCGCTCTCGCTCCCGTGTTGAGTTTGACATTCAGAAACATTTGATTTATAAGTAAAGAAACTGTCCAGTTATCTTTATTTACAGTAGATACTTCATTATTACTACTTCTCATTTTAGTAGAAGACATTTCACTTCATTTGGATTGGTTGGCCCTGTCTGCATTAGAAATGGCATCAATGAAGAATGTATCCTCTAAATTAGTTTCATCAATGGTGTTAATGGATTTTTGTGAGTCGATTTTCTTGTTGGAAAAACATTGCTTGGCAAAGTAGTTTTTGCCCTTGCACTTCGCACAGATTTTCCCAAAGGCTTCTGTAAGTGCCGATTTTCACACTGCTTACAAAATGGTGGTGTCTGGCAATTGCTTAAAATGGCCTCTGCTGTTGAGACCACATTTTACTTTTTGGAGCGTCACAACATTTATGGTGCCGGCTTAATTCCCAATTTTCGCGCCTAAACATCTCATGTTTAACGTGTTGATGTCCTGCGCAGCTAACATACTGGCATGGCAAATTTTTATTGCATCTTCGACCTGGAGTTCATTCTCCCTCAAAAGACATTCACGCACTTTACCATTTTTTATGCCAAATACGATTTGATCCCTGATCATTGATGATTTTAATATGGCAAAATTACAAGTCTGAGCCTTTAATTTTAGATCCATTAGAAAACTGTCGAACGACTCACCTGTCTGCTGTGTGCATGTTCTGAAAATGTACCTTTCAAAAGTTTTGTTCTTCTTCGGGGTACAATCAAACTTTTTAACAATAGCATCAAAATCTCACTATCTGCCTTTCGCTCAAATACAAATGTGTTTAAGATTTTGATTGTCTGTGGACCTGCTACAGTGAGCAGCAATGCTATTTTTCACTCATCAGGCTGTGCATGTAGACCTAAGGCTGCCACGTACAAAGTAAACTGCTGCTTGAAAATGCGGCAATTTGCATCTACGTTGCCAGTTACATGAAGACTTTGTGGTATTTTCAAGCCATCCATCTTTTTCTTCGGTGACTAGTTGAGTGTTGAGATGTGTTCTTTTGATGTTCTTCATCGATTAGTAGATTATTTTAGTAGTACCGTTTCCTAGGTTCTTTACTTCAGATCTTCAATTCCTAGATCACCACTTCTGGTACCATGTTACGTTCTAGTGTATTGCAATGATTGAGTCAGTACACCAAAGAATGTCTAGTTCGTGAGTAGTTAAGATTTATTAAATTACAATAATGTGGGGAGAAAACAATACTAATACTGCTAACGAACTACAAACTGTTAACAACTAGAATATGAGAGCTAATACTAAACACGACTATCCACGCCAACTCCTCACTCACTCCACAAAGTTGCAGTGTCATGTGGTGCAGTTCTACTGCCATCTGCTGGTTGGAGATCTAACATGTTAACATACAGAATTGCTTCTGCATATCTTTGCACAGCCCTCGACAAGCCAACCACTCTACTCAAGGTTCACACCCTTCTGAAGGACCATGTAGTGGAGAGCACAGCTGACCATCACAAAGACCACGACCTTTGTAGGTGATGTGAGAGTGACTGTCTTTGACATCAAGGCAGCATTCGACCAAGTAATGCATCAATGATTTCAAGCAAAATGGGACTCAATGGGAATCAGGGGGTAACACTCTGCTGGTTGAAGTCATACTTAACACAAAGGTTGTGGTGGTTGGAGGTCAATCATTTCAGCTATGGGACATCATTGTTGGACTTCCTCAGGGCAAAGTCCTGGGTCCAAACATTTTCATCTGCTTAATCAATTACCTTTCTTACATCACAAGGTCAGAAGTGGGGATGTTCGCTAATGGTTGCACAATGTTCAGCACCATTCAGAACTCCTCAGACACTGAAGCAGTTCACATGAAAATGCAGCAAGACTTGGACAATATCCAGGTTGGGGCTGACAAGTGACAAGTGGCATTCACGCCACACAAGTACCAGACAGTGACCATCTCCAACAAAAGAGAATCTAACCATTACCCCATTACATTCAATGGCATTACCATTGACGAATCCCCCACTATCAATATCCTGGGGGTTACTGTTGACCAGAAACTGAACTGGACTAGCCACATTAATACTGTGCCTATGAGAGCGGGTCAGAGGCTCAGAATCCTGCGATGAGTAACTCACCTCAAGCTACCTCAAAGCCTGTCCAAGTCAGTTGTGTGATGGAATACACTCCACTTGCCTGATGAGTGCAGCTTCAACAATACTCAAGAATGCTCGACAACATCCAAGAGAAAGCAGCCGCTTGATAGGCACCGCTTCCACAAACACTCACTCCCTCCACCAGTGACATACAGCGGCAGCAGTGACTCTTTTTCAGAGCTGAAGAGAGGGAGGAGTCGTATCGACTCAAAAACTCTGTTTTCTCTCCCTACAGATTAGTGATGGGAAACCTGCAGCCCGAGGGCAGCACGTGGCCCATCAGGGCTCTAAGTGCGGCCCGCTGACTACTGCTCAAGCAGAGGAATCGTGCTCCTGCAGTTCATGCTGGAATAATTCAGCCAGTGGCCGATTTACTGTGAAACTTTGGCCCAGACTCCCAACCGATCAAAATTGTGGTCACAGCTTGGAAAGCTTGGAAGGGTGGCACGGTGGCACAGTGGTTAGCTCTACTGTCTCTCAGTGCCAGGGACCCGGGTTCAATTCTGGTCTTGGGTCACCGTCTGTGTGGAGTTTGTACATTCTCCCCGTGCCTGCGTGGATTTGCTGCGGTTTCCTCTCGCAGTCCAAAGATGTGCAGGTTAGGTGGATTGGCCATGATAAAATTGCCCCTTAGTGTCCAGTGATGTGCAGGTCAGGTTACGGGGATGGGGGGGGGGGGGGGGGAGTGGGTATGGGTTGGTGCAGATCGATGGGCTGAATGGCCTCTTTCTGCACTGCAGGGATTCTATGATTCTATGAAGGATGACAAACGTCCTGCAGGCACTAACAAAAAAAAAAATCCATTTCCCCACAAACACCTTCAGCCCTACATGATAAAAGTTGTATAAGTGTCAGGAGTAACTTATTCCTGGACTCCCAACTAGGGTAAAACTTTGTACCTTAAACTTTGAAGCAAAAGTGTGGTCATTGCTCTACTCGACAGTAAAGACTTATGTATCAAAAGCAATTTTTTCGGGACTTCCGGTGGTGACCATGGTGTGAGGGGTCACACACCGGGCAGCTCCTGCTTGAAGACACAGAAAATAGCTCTTTTTACCTGACACTGGGTGGAATTTTGATGAAAATGCGTAGGTGAAGTTGGAGGAGTAGTTTCCCCAGGTGTGGTATGCCTGCTGGTTATCAAACCCGGTAGAATACAGTGAGAGAACATAAGGCCATAAGACCATAAGACATAGGAGCGGAAGTAAGGCCATTCGGCCCATCGAGTCCACTCCACCATTCAATCATGGCTGATTTCAACTCCATTTACCCGCTCTCTCTCCATCGCCTTAATTCCTCGTGAAATCAAGAATTTATCAACTTCTGTCTTAAAGACACTCAACGTCCCGGCCTCCACCACCCTCTGTGGCAATGAATTCCACAGACCCACTACTCTCTGGCTGAAGAAATTTCTCCTCATCTCTGTTCTAAAGTGACTCCCTTTTATTCTAAGGCTGTGCCCCCTAGTCCTTGTCTCCCCTGCTAATGGAAACAACTTCCCTACGTCCACCCTATCTAAGCCATTCATTATCTTGTAAGTTTCTATTCGATCTCCCCTCAACCTCCTAAACTCCAATGAATGTAATCCCAGGATCCTCAGACGTTCATCGTATGTTAGGCCTACCATTCCTGGGATCATCCGTGTGAATCTCCGCTGGACCCGCTCCAGTGCCAGTATGTCCTTCCTGAAGTGTGGGGCCCAAAATTGCTCACAGTATTCTAAATGGGGCCTAACTAATGCTTTATAAAGCTTCAGAAGTACATCCCTGCTTTTATATTCCAAGCCTCTTGAGATGAATGACAACATTGCATTTGCTTTCTTAATTAAGGACTCAACCTGCAAGTTTACCTTTAGAGAATCCTGGACTAGGACTCCCAAGTCCCTTTGCACTTCAGCATTATAAATTTTGTCACCGTTTAGAAAATAGTCCATGCCTCTATTCTTTTTTCCAAAGTGCAAGACCTCGCACTTGCCCACGTTGAATTTCATCAGCCATTTCTTGGACCACTCTCCTAAACTGTCAAAATCTTTCTGCAGCCTCCCCACCTCCTCCATACTACCTGCCCCTCCACCTATCTTTGTATCATCGGCAAACTTAGCCAGAATGCCCCCAGTCCCGTCATCTAGATCATTAATATATAAAGAGAACAGCTGTGGCCCCAACACTGAACCCTGCGGGACACCACTCGTCACCAGTTGCCATTCCGAAAAAGAACCTTTTATCCCAACTCTCTGCCTTCTGCCTGACAGCCAATCGTCAATCCATGTTAGTACCTTGCCTCGAATACCATGGGCCCTTATTTTACTCAGCAGTCTCCTGTGAGGCACCTTATCAAAGGCCTTTTGGAAGTCAAGATAGATAACATCCATTGGCTCTCCTTGGTCTAACCTATTTGTTATAACTTCAAAGAACTCTAACAGGTTTGTCAGGCATGACCTCCCCTTACTAAATCCATGCTGACTTGTCCTAATCCGACCCTGCACTTCCAAGAATTTAGAAATCTCATCCTTAACAATGGATTCTAGAATCTTGCCAACAACCGAGGTTAGGCTAATTGACCTATAATTTTCCATCCTTTTCTTTGTTCCCTTCTTGAACCGGGGGGTTACAACAGCGATTTTCCAATCCTCTGGGACTTTCCCTGACTCCAGTGACTTTTGAAAGATCATAACTAACGCCTCCACTATTTCTTCAGCTATCTCCTTTAGAACTCTAGGATGTAGCCCATCTGGGCCCGGAGATTTATCAATTTCTAGACCTCTTAGTTTCTCTAGCACTTTCTCCTTTGTGATGGCTACCATATTCAACTCTGCCCCCTGACTCTCCTGAATTGTTGGGATATTACTCATGTCTTCTACTGTGAAGACTGACGCAAAGTACTTATTTAGTTCCTCAGCTATTTCCTTGTCTCCCATCACTAGATTACCAGCGTCATTTTGGAGCGGCCCAATGTCAACTTTTGCCTCCCGTTTGTTTTTAATGTATTTAAAGAAACTATAATTCTTAATGTTACTGGCTAGCCTACCTTCATAATTGATCCACTCTTTCCTTATTTCTCTCTTTGTTATTCTCTGTTTGTTTTTGTAGCCTTCCCAATCTTCTGACTTCCCACTACTCTTTGCCACATTATAGGCTTTCTCTTTTGCTTTGATGCATTCCCTAACTTCCTTTGTCAGCCATGGCTGCCTAATCCCCTCTCTGATAACCTTTCTTTTCTTTGGGATGAACCTCTGTACTGTGTCCTCAATTACTCCCAGAAACTCCTGCCATTGCTGTTCTACTGTATTTCCCACTAGGCTCTGCTCCCAGTCGATTTTCGTCAGCTCCTCCCTCATACCCCTGTAGTTACCTTTATTTAACTGTAACACCTTTACATCTGATTCTACCTTCTTTCTTTCAAATTGGAGATTGAATTCTACCATATTATGATCACTGCCTCCTAAGTGTTCCCTTACTTTTAGATCTTTAATCAACTCTGGCTCATTACATAACACTAAGTCCAGAATGGCCTGTTCCCTCGTGGGCTCCATCACAAGCTGTTCCAAAAAGCCCTCCTGTAAACATTCAATGAATTCCCTTTCCTTGGGTCCACTGGCAGCATTAGTTTCCCAGTCCACTTGCATATTGAAGTCCCCCATGATCACTGTGACCTTGCCTTTCTGACATGCACTTTCTATTTTGTGGTGCATTTTGTGCCCCCGGTCCTGACCACTGTTAGGAGGCCTGTACATAACTCCCATTATGGTTTTTTTGCCTTTGTGGTTCCTCAACTCTACCCACACAGACTCCACATCATCTGACCCTATGTCGTTTAGTGCTATTGATTTAATTTCATTCCTAATTAACAAGGCAACCCCGCCCCCTCTTCCCACCTCTCTGTCTTTTCGAAAGGTTGTGAATCCATGGATGTTTAAATGCCAGTCCTGAACCCCCTGCAACCACAGGCTAAAGAGTTGGAGGAAGCCTGTACTTCGGCAGCCAATGCAAGCATGGAGGCAGGGGAAGGGCTGATGCAAGCTGGAAGGCCCCAGCAGGAGTAGTTGATGGCTTTTATTAAGGAGGAATTCCGGCCACAGAGGAAGGAAATGCAGGAGGATTACTCAAAGGCCATCGAAGGAGCTGTGGCACCCATAAAGACTTCAATGGAACGGGTGGAGAAATGTTTGGAGGTGCAGGGGTTGCAGATTCAGGAGATCAAAGGAGTGATCTCAGACCACAGCGATCATGTGGTGGTTCTGGGGGCGGAGGTGGGGCTCCTAGGGGACCTCTGTAAAAAGTAAGGGCAAAGGTGGAGGAGCAAGAGAATGTCTCGAGAAGGCAGAACCTGCGAATAGTGGGCCTGCCTGAAGGAGTGGAAGGTGTGAGTGCCGCGAGGTACGTGTCGAAGATGCTGGCGGGGCTGGTGGCAGAAAGGGTGCTAGATAAGGCGCTTGAAATGGACCAATCTCATAGGTCCCTGAGGCAGAAGCCTACAGCTGGGGAGCCACCACAGGCGGTGATCGTGAGACTCCACACATTTGTGGCGAAAGAGAAGATTTTGCCATGTGCCAGGGAGAAGTCTACCTGCAACTGGGAGGGGAATAAGGAGCAAATTTATCTCCCACCCTGAACCTTATTGTGATGCTTCCACATCCTTCCTATAGTGAGGTGACCAGAACTGCACACAATACTCCAGATGTGATCTCACCAGGGTCATGTACAGTTGCAGCATAACCCCACTGCTCTTAAACTCAAGCGTTAATAAACGCGAACACACTATAGGCCTTCTTCACGGCTCTATCCACTTGAGTGGCAACCTTCAGAGATCTGTGGACATGAACCCCAAGATCTTTCTGTTCCTCCACATTCCTCAGAACCCTGCCGTTGACCCTGTAATCCGCATTCAAATTTTTTCTACCAAAATGAATCACCTCGCACTTATCAGGGTTAAACTCCAACTGCCATTTTTCGGCCCAGCTCTGAATCCGATCAATGTCTCTTTGCAGCCTACAACAGCCCTCCACCTCACCAATCTTGGTGTCATCAGCAAATTTACACTGAATTTTGTGTGGAATTTTATGAAGCTGACAGGGGCCTTGTTCAATGGCTGGAGAGTCGGCAAGAGAGTCCCACTACTTCCTTTGGGGCATGTCCACCAAATTAGTGGTCAATCAGGCAGTTGAGAGGTCATTGGCAAGCCTTCTACAGGATCAGGACATATGGGTGGGTGGTGGGAAGTCCCGTCCCCTTGAAATTGCCAGCCAGTCAGAAGGTTTTTGCTTCATAGTACTTTGGGGACTCAGTGGCTGGTGCCGGTATGACAGCTACCAGAGGCCCAGAATCAAAGAGAAACGCAGGTCGGAGGTAAGTGATGGCGGGAGGCATTTGGTGGGGGAATGTTTGTAATGGTCAGAATGGAGGAGTATGGTGGGATTCAGCAGTAAGGGTGAGTGGTGGCTCTCAGTGACCACAGCTCCCCCCCCTCCTTTCCCATGACCAAGAACTGAATGCCTTTGAGCTGTCTGTGTGGAGTCTTCATGTTCCCCCCCCCCGTGTCTGTGTGGATTTCCTCCAGGTGCTCTGGTTTCCACCAGTCCAAAGATGTGCAGGTAAGGTGGATTGGCCATGTTAAATTTCCCCTCAGTGTCTGGGATGTGCAGGTTAGGTATTGTTATGAGGTTGGGGGTGGGGGGGGTGTGGGGGGGGAGCTGGTTTTAGGCAGGGTGCTCTTTCAGAGGGTAGGTTCAGACTCGGTGGGCTGAATGGCCTCCATCTACACTGTAGGGAGTCTATGATTCAGGGTCTTCCCTGTGAGACCACAAGTAACATGCACAGGTTTGCTCATCATGCTGGTGACAGGCCTGCCTTCTGCTGGATTAATAGCAGTGGTGTACATGAGCCTTTCCTTCACAGACTTCAATGGTGTGCAGGCAGGAAGGTGGCAGAGTCCTTAGTTGGCACCTTCATACCTGATTAAATGGCCTCTCCACCTCCATACGAACATTGGAATTGGAAGCAGGAATAGGCCTCTCGGCCCCCAAGCCTGCTCCACAATTCAGTAAGATCATGGCTGTTCCGATTGGAACCTCAACCCCACATTCCTGACTACTCTTTTGATTGTAACCTTTCACCCCCTTGCTTATCAAGAGTCTAAACAATTCAAATCCGCCTATACCACTATAACCCAATATTCGAGTGCTGCATTGAAGATAAGCCTAAAGCAATCCAACAATCTGTACACCCACAGATTACTCGGATTACTGAGGCACAGCCCTCTGGCGGTGCTGCTACCTCCATGAAGCATGAAGTTGGATCTGGATATTGTGATGGGGCCGGGAGGGATGCATTCTGGTCTTGTATGCCTTAAAATGGGACACCAGTAAAAACTAGGACATAAGAATACTGATCCAAAGTGTTTTTTTCCTTCTGGGAACATGGATAACTTCACATTTTCCACATTCCATCTGCCGATTTTGCCCATCATTTAACCTATCTAAATCCCTTTGTGGACCCTGTAGTGCTTCTGAGAACTTAGTTGCCTATCTACCTTTGTGTCATCAGCTAATTTAGAAATCATACATTGGGCCCCTTTGTCCAAATCAATAATGTTGATTGTAAATAGTTGAGGCCCCACCACTGATCCCTCGGGCACTCCACTAGTTACAGCTTGTCAACCCACAAATAACCCATTTATTTCAATTCTCTGCAGCCTGTTAGCTAATAAATCCTTGATCCATTCGAATGTGACCCCCCAACAGCATGAACTCTTAATTTGTGCAGACCCTTCCGAGGTGTTTATTTTATTTCAGCCAGGAGGAGGGATGGTGAGGTGTGAGGTTGAACATTGTGTTCACAGGAACTGGAGACAAATGAGGCAAATACGGAAAGCTCGGCTGGACTCCTCTTCTCCCTCCTCCCCAGTTTCCACTTGTATCCCTGATGGAAAGTCTGTGCCCTCAGGAGGGCCAGGCTGTGGAGGATACAGCAGATCCCCATGAATTGGGTCACAGGCTCCAGTGGGAACTCCAGGCAGCACCTCAATGACACAATCACAGAATACTACAGTGCAGAAGAGGCCCTTCAGCCCATCGGGTCTGCACCCATGCATGACCTGCCCAACTAATCCCACTTGCCTGCACTTGGCCCATAGCCTTGAATGTTATGGCGAGCCAAGTACTCATCCAGGAACTTTTTAAAGGATGTGAGACATCCCGCCTCTACCACCCTCATATTGTTATTCCTCTTCAATGTATCTGTGTTATTACCTCGTGGTGGCACTTTCCACAGTTCCACCACTCTCTGGGTAAAAAGGTATTTCCTGAATTTCTGATTGGATATATTAGTGACGACCTTATATTGATCATCCCTAGTTTCAAACACCCCCACAAGTGGAAACATTTTCTCTCCACTGACCGCATCAAATCGTTTGATAATCTTAAAGACCTCGATCAGGTCACCTCTCTCCAAGTTGACCACCCTCGCCAACAATGTCGTATCCACCACAAAAAAGTAAGTCCGGAAATACACCTGGAGCACATGCGAAAAAAGTGAACATTCCTCCACCCTCGGCCTCCCAAACCTTCACGGGTCCAACGCCCCCCCCCACCCCCCCCGCCCCCAATATGCTCAATAAACCTCTGCAGCTCCTTCCCACTGCCGACACCTTCCCCAACCTCGGGCTCAACCGGCCCAAACGTGGCCCCGTAACCGTCTTAAAATCCCTCTCCCCCATCCGCATGATCAACCGGTGCAAGTCCAGGTCAGGGATCTTCCCCAGTACCCGGCCCAATTTGGGGCCGAAACGTTTACCAGGATACCGACAACCCCTCCAGTTTCCCACTCACCATCACTAACTTCCCACCCAGGTCTGCCACAATGTTCCCCACCTCGAACATCACCCGCTTATTCGCCAGCACCACCACTGTGCCCCTCTCGTCTTCATGTCCCGAGTGGAACACCTGCCCCACCCATCCTTTCCTCAACCTCATCTGATCCCCTATCTTTAAGTGTGTCACTTGTAAACAGGACAACAAGGCCGGAGTGGGGGGGTGGTCAGTGCCTGCGGTGGAGGCTGGATGTGGGGTTGTTGACGGATGCAGAAGTGTGCGAGCGACTGAGCGACGCCATCCGAGCGTATGTGGAGCTCCATGACACAGAGGAGGTCACGGACGCCACACTGTGGGAGGCACTCAAGGTGGTGATTCGGGGGGAGTTTATTTCAATTCGGGTGCATAGCGAGAAGGCTGCTATTTTACCTCTGCCCAGGCTAAGCACCTGTAAAAAGCCTCGATCCTCCAATCCTGTCAGTTCAACAGAAATGTGATGGAACACTTTTGTTTCCTTTACAGTTATGGAAAAAGCTGGGATGCGGCTCAAAATGGCTGCGGATGTGAGGAATGACTGTGGAATTTCCAGTTTTGGAGTCTATCCAATAGTGTAAGGAACCCATGTTAAACCAGAGCTTCATGGAACTCCCCTTGAAAGAATGACAGAAATGTTCCTGCTGCTGCTTACTCATTCTACGCCATTGCTTTAACTTCCTGCTGCAAGTTTAAAAAGTGGATTAATAACAGCTTCTACATATTTGTATAACTTTACATGAAGACCAAACCCATTGTGTATTTAATGTATGTAACCACATCATCCAACTGGTGTAGAGACAATGGGCTGCATGTACTGGTGATGAAACATAATAAACATTGTCTGCAATCACTTTCAGAATCCTTTTATTGCAAATAGCCCGGTTTCTTGAACGTACGTCAGCCCTCACTATTGTGCTAATGTCATCTTTAATGAACAGAATCACCCCTCCACATTTTTCTAACTTCCTGTTGTAGAACATAGAACATACAGTGCAGAAGGAGGCCATTCGGCCCATCGAGTCTGCGCCGACCCACTTAAACCCTCACTTCCACCCTATCCCCGTAACCCAATAACCCCTCCTAACCGTTTTTTGGGCACTAAGGACAATTTATCATGTCCAATCCACCTAACCTGTGTCATGATATTCAAACACACACATCATGATGGACACACTAACAGGCAAATCAGAGTACACAACACCACAACCAATCACAGACAAGAACACCAACCACATAAAAAGCACGAGCACGACACCTGGAAGTCAGTAGGTCTGGGGAGAAGGAAACAAGAAAGAGCTGTTGAAACACCACAAGCAGGGAGCCCCCCACGTGCAGAGTGCAAAGACCAAGTTGTAAATAGTGAGTTTAAATAAAGAAGCGTTGTACCATATGCAACTGTGTTGGCTCATCTGTGTGTCAGAACACCCAACACCACATGGTACAGGAGTGGATCGATACCTGCCTACCAACCTGCCATTCTGGACATGGACCACACCGGCAAACCGCAGCCGATGCAAGTCACGGGGAACCTAGGCACCAACTGGAAGCTCTACAGGCAGCGATTTGACCTGTACATCCGTGCCACCGAAAAACAGAATGCCTCGGATGATTCGAAGATTGCAATGCTCCTCTTCTACGCAGGCCCCCACCCAAACGATGTCTTTAATTCACTGGTGTTCGAAGAAGGCGAAAACCAGGCCAAATATGACACGGTCATCCTCAAACTGGACCAGCACTTTCAAACTGAAGTAAACAAAACTTTCGAAAGATACATCTTTCAGCAACGCCTGCAAGGTAAGGAGGAGCTTTTTCAACCCTTTTTGACGCACCTCCGGATTCTAGCGCAGTCCTGCGGTTACGGCACCACTACAGAGTCCATGATCAGGGACCAGATTGTTTTTGGCGTTGCCTCTAGTGGCCTACGCCAGCAGCTTCTTAAAATAAAGAGCCTCACCTTAGCGTCTGCTGTGGAAGCCTGTGTCCTCCATGAAAATGCTACCTGCCGTTTTGCCCGATTTCAGGCGTCCGAGTTGGCACGGAGGGGGTCCCCAGCCGTCGAATCGGCAAGCCAGGCCGCCCACGACGTTGAACGCATCCAGGCCGTCGATTTCTTCCCGCCCCACGGCCCGGACGACAGCGGCCGCTTCCCGCGCTTTTCGCGGTCTCCCGCGCAGGTGCGCGCCAAAAATAACGGCCACAACGAGGGACGCACTGCGCAGGCGCGCCCACCGCAAGATCGCACTGCGCATGCGCAGTGGCGCAACGAACGTCGTGACGTCATGACGTGCAGCAATTGTGGAGGTCTACACTTAAAAGGGCAATGTCCTGCAAAATACCGACAGTGCAACAGATGTGCCATGATGGGCCACTACGCAGCCCGCTGTCGTGCGGCTCAACCCATGGATCCGGCGCATCCTCGACAACCTCGCACACGAGTCAGGACCGTCCAGCCCACGCATCAAGACTTCCAGTTAAGTGATGCAGATGACCAGGATGACTTCCGAGTTGCCGTCATTGATGTCAACAAGGTCAATGCCATCAATCCAGACGATGAGTGGTGTGCCACCCTGACGGTCAACCGATCGCGCGTCGCCTTCCGTCTGGACACCGGCGCATCCGCCAACCTGATTGCTTACTCTGCAGTCCAGGCCATGAAGGTCAAACCACCCATCACACCATCCCGGCTTAAGATGGTTGACTATAACGGGAACGTTATCCCGTCCGTAGGATCTTGCCAGCTACAGGTGACTCACAAGAGGTACACGGCAACACTCCCCTTCGAAGTTGTGGGCTCATCAAAGGACTCGTTACTGGGCGCACAAGCGTGTAAGGTCCTTCACCTGGTACAGCGCATCATGTCTCTCTCTCCAGATGAGATATCCGACTTCCCGGATGCTGAGTTCCACGCGAATCTCCATTCCCTCCTCGCTCACAACCAGGAGGTTTTTGAAGGCATGGGGACATTGCCACACACGTACAAGATTCGACTCAGACCGGACGCCATCCCTGTCGTTCACGCACCTCGCAGGGTTCCTGCGCCTCTCAAAGACCGCCTCAAGGCACAACTGCAGATTCTTCAGGACCAAGGGGTCCTATCCAAGGTCACGGAGCCCACGCCATGGGTCAGCTCCATGGTCTGTGTAAAGAAGCCCTCTGGCGAGCTCCGTATATGTATAGATCCAAAAGATCTGAACAACAACATCATGCGGGAACACTATCCCATCCCGAAACGAGAAGACCTCACCAGCGAGATGGCACGAGCCAACATATTCACTAAATTGGATGCGTCCAAAGGATTCTGGCAGATCAAACTGGACCCGGCCAGCCGAAGACTATGCACATTCAACACCCCTTTTGGCAGATTCTGCTACAACCGGATGCCATTCGGCATCATTTCGGCATCTGAAGTATTCCACCGCATTATGGAGCAGATGATGGAAGGCATCGAAGGGGTACGTGTATATGTGGACGATATCATCATTTGGTCCACCACTCCGCAGGAACACATGCATCGTCTTCGACGTGTCTTCACCCGCATACGGCAAAATGGCCTGCGTCTCAACCGTGCGAAGTATGCTTTCGGCCAGACGGAGCTGAAATTCCTCGGGGACCACATCTCAAGGTTCGGGGTCCGTCCCGATGCAGACAAGGTTAGCGCCATCACAGCCATGCCACGACCGGCTGACAAGAAGGCTGTCTTAAGATTCCTGGGCATGGTCAACTTCCTTGGGAAGTTCATTCCCAACCTGACTTCTCATACAACAAACATGCGCCATCTCGTAAAAAAATCGACGGAATTCAACTGGCACCAGTCGCATCAGCGGGAATGGGAGGAGCTCAAGCACAAACTGGTCACGGCACCAGTGCTGGCCTTCTTTGACACGACTCGCCCTACAAAGATCTCAACAGACGCCAGCCAATCTGGTATTGGAGCGGTACTCCTGCAAAAAGACAGCACGTCATCATGGGCCCCGGTTGCGTATGCCTCACGAGCCATGACCCCTACCGAACAGCGCTACGCGCAAATCGAAAAAGAATGCCTGGGCTTGTTAACTGGACTGGACAAGTTCCACGACTATGTGTATGGCCTGCCACGATTCACGGTCGAAACTGACCACCGCCCCCTGGTCAACATCATTAACAAAGACCTGAACGACATGACTCCTCGCCTCCAGCGCATCTTACTTAAACTCAGGAGGTACGATTTTGAACTGATCTACACTCCGGGGAAGGAACTCATAGTGGCGGACACTCTTTCCCGAGCAGTGAGCACACCACCAGATGCGGAGGGGTTCGTGCGTCAAATTGAGGCACACGTGACTCTGACAGCAGCAAATATGCCAGCTGATGATCCTAGTCTGGCCCACATACGCGCAGAGACGGCGACTGACCCTCTGCTGCAGCGAGTTATGCGCCACATGACGGAAGGGTGGCTAAAAGGGCAGTGCCCCCAGTTTTATAATGTGCGAGATGATCTCACCAATATAGACGGGGTCCTTATGAAATCGCATAGGATCGTCATTCCACACAGTGTGCGCCAGATGATTCTTCGTCAACTACACGAAGGCCACTTGGGCGTCGAAAAATGCAGACGAAGGGCCCGGGAGGCGGTATATTGGCCGGGTATTAATGAAGACATAGCCAACATGGTGCTCAACTGCACAACCTGTCAGAGGTTTCAGCCAGCGCAACCTCCGGAAACACTTCTGCCACACGAGATGGTGACGTCCCCCTGGGCGAAGGTGGGTGTTGACCTATTTCACGCGCTCGGCAGAGATTACATTGTTATTATAGACTACTTCTCAAACTACCCGGAAGTCATGCCTCTCCATGATCTGACGTCGTCCGCAGTCATTGGGGCCTGCAAGGAAACGTTTGCTCGCCATGGCATTCCAAGGACTGTCATGTCAGACAATGGACCTTGTTTTGCCAGCCGTGAATGGTCGTCCTTTGCCGCAGCATATGGTTTCACTCATGTGACATCCAGCCCTCTGCATCCACAATCGAACGGGAAGGCTGAAAAGGGTGTCCACATCGCAAAGCGGCTCCTGTGCAAGGCGGCTGATGCCGGATCGGACTTTAACCTTGCCTTGCTGGCCTATCGATCGGCCCCGTTATCCACGGGCCTCTCGCCAGCGCAGCTACTAATGGGTCGCTCCCTCAGGACGACGGTACCTTCCGTCCTGGCACCGACAACAGACCATGAGGCGGTTCTTCGGAACATGCAACTGCAGCGTGATCGCCAGAAAGGTCGGTACGACACACGAGCGACGGACCTGCCCCCCCTGTCCTCCGGAGACAAAGTACGCGTCCATCAACCGTATGGTGGCTGGTCAGCACCGGCCGAAGTCCTCCGACAAGTGGCTCCCCGCTCGTTCCTGGTTCGCATGCCGGATGGTTCCGTGCGTCGGCGCAATCGGCGCGCCCTTCGCCGACTTCCACGCTCACAGCCACACAACACGCCAGATCCTCAACAGGCTTCCGAGGATGACTTTGTGGAGCTGCCGCACATCACGCCCTTTCCATCGCCACCCATGGCCATGCCTGCCAGCAGCCGGTGGTTCTTGATCCACCCTTAAGGCGGTCAACCCGAATTCGTCGCAAACCCATTAGAATGGACTTATAATACAGTTCATATGTTTAATAAGTTGGACAATTTTACATGATAACCTGTTGTTGTTTATCGTTCCAGATGTCGTCTGACTGGACAACTGTTCAAATTTTTTTTCTTCTTCTCTCGTTCGCATTTCTGTTATGTTATGGTACAACTGGATTCATGTGACGCACTCGACATCGCCCCATGTACATAGTTCCGTCATAGACACATGCTGCACACGACACACACACACTCTTAGATGCACTCACGTCACGATCATATTTATTACCACGTAGGCACATATCTTTGTAAAAAGGGGGGATGTCATGATATTCAAACACACACATCATGATGGACACACTAACAGGCAAATCAGAGTACACAACACCACAACCAATCACAGACAAGAACACCAACCACATAAAAAGCACGAGCACGACACCTGGAAGTCAGTAGGTCTGGGGAGAAGGAAACAAGAAAGAGCTGTTGAAACACCACAAGCAGGGAGCCCCCCACGTGCAGAGTGCAAAGACCAAGTTGTAAATAGTGAGTTTAAATAAAGAAGCGTTGTACCATATGCAACTGTGTTGGCTCATCTGTGTGTCAGAACACCCAACACCACAACCTGCACATCTTTGGACTGTGGGAGGATACCGGAGTTCCCGTAGGAAAGCCACGCAGACACGGGGCGAACGTGCAGACTCCGCACAGACAGTGACCCAGTGGGGAATCGAACCTGGGACCCTTGCGCTGTGAAGCCACAATGCTATCCACTTGTGCTACCGTGCTGTCCTCCCAATAATTGACAGGAAACTGTATTGAACAACGGAACAGGAAACCTCTAGGGTTCAGGATAGAGGAAAAGATTGGGGAGGGGGAGGGAAGCAGGAAAGGTGTTTCCTTTTATATGAAATAACATTTTCTGGTAAGTGGAATTAAACCCGCATTACTGGTGTCCATTTGGTGGGTTTCCCAGGAATGAACTGAGAGGACTACAATGGGAGTAGAGTCTCTCTGTCAGTGCAGAGGTCATCCAGCAACCTGTTCAGAACAGGACACCTGAATCCTGAAGCGCTGGAGCTCAGGGATGTGTCCGCTCCTCATTGTCACATTCCCCAGGTGTCCTTCCATTTTGTGACTCACCCAGAGATAAACCATCATCCCAATTATCCCATTCTCCCCAAACCACTCCCATCACTCCCCACCTGGGTGGATTTTCCTGGGCTGGGGGAGTGGGAGTGAAATGGCAAATGAATGTGTGAGTGATAAGAGCATTGTTAGGGAAGAGGTAAAAGATTGCTGTTGACTTCCTCCTCCAGCTCTGCAATTGCATCTTGCCGTGATACAGAAAACTAAAGGAAAAGATAGAAGCTGGGTTGTTGATCAGAAGTCTCATTGATTGCATTTCCACAAGTCCAAGCAGGCTTCTTTGATGGGTTCACTATTAAACAATTTTTCAGTGTAGATAGATGTTGCTCACAGACAACACTTTACAACATAGATTTCATAGATTTCATAGAATTTACAGTGCAGAAGGAGGCCATTCGGCCCATCAAGTCTGCACCGGCTCTTGGAAAGAGCAACCTACCCAAGGTCCACACCTCCACCCTATCCCCATTACCCAGCAACCCCACCCAACACTATGGGCAATTTTGGACACTAAGGGCAATTTTGGACACTGAGGGCAATTTATCATGGCTAATCCACCTAACCTGCACATCTTTAGACTGTGGGAGGAAACCGGAGCACCCGGAGGAAACCCACGCACACACGGGGAGGATGTGCAGACTCCGCACAGACAGTGACCCAAGCCGGAATCGGTTGGTGTGAAGCAATTGTGCTATCCACAATGCTACCGTGCTGCCCCTATGACATGACAGAATGTAGCTCTTTATAAATTAAAGATGGCCACAAACCTTCAGCGATATGTTGTTGCTTTACAATCTTGGTGTAAATGGGCTGCTCAACCAAGGGTTGAAGTTCCAGATGGTGAGGCTTAACCCTGCCTCTCATTCTGATATCATTGTATTGTCCTGATCTCAATTGCATCCTCCAAGCCCAACCCTTGGTTTAATCACAGTTTCCCACCCACAACAAGTAAATCACAGACGGGAGAGCAGGGTGCAGAGTTCCAGCATCCATTCTGCCCATCTGTTATAACCTGCCCGGATCCTATTGGCTGGGGACAATTGGTTACCCCACGTTTTATTTTAGGGATCAATCAACTAAATCGAATAACAGAAATTAACTGAGGAACAAATTAAAAGGGGTTTCTCCTGGCAGGGGCAGTGCCACAAAACAACAGAGAACAACAGAAGCTTATCAACATCAAATCATAAAGTGAAAAGAGGGGTTGATCAAGCAATCCAACCCCTGCAGTGCCCACCGGGCATGGAAAGACTCGAGAGTGAACACTGCATACTCCCTTTCCAGGGACACCCGGCCGCAACTAAAGCCGTGGACGAGGTGCAGACAGTCTGGCCTGACGACCCCCTCGGTCACCCGCTGCCTGGACCTGTTAATGGCGGGTTTCGCCAGACCCAGGAGCAGATTCATGAGGAGGTTCTCTGCCTTCCCTGCCCCTCTCCGCACCGGGTCCCAGTAGATCAGGAGCGTGGGACTGAACTGCAAACAAAACCTCTGATGTACGATCAATTGGACAAAGACAGAAGTTGGATACAACTGTGGCTTTATTGCAGTAAGATGTGCGGCCTCCCACAGCAGGTGGCGAAATGGCTGCTGAATAGAGGACACGCATATTTATACTCCTCCTTCTGGGCGGAGCCAGCAGGCAGGGGCTACCAGCGAACCTGTAGTACAGGCCCTACCTTACATCACCTAATACAGGTGTAACAGTCGTTTACCACATTCACCCCCTGTTAAAATGAGTCCGGCGGGGGTGGTGGAGAACTATCTACAGTAGTGAATTTATGTACAGTGTTTTATCAGGGGAGAAAAAAATGTCCTTTGAAAGTCCGGTGCCAGTTAGAGATTCAACCGGTCTGGTGCCTTGACGTTCCGCTGGGAGCGACATAGCGGTGGCGGCGATGTCGATGCTGGCGATGTCGATGCTGGCCTGATGTTGGATGACTCTGGGAGCGTGCCGAAATCCTCTTCATCCTCTGGCGTGGGCAGGGGGAGGAGGGATGGTCCTGGTGGGGTTAATGTTGGGAGCGCCGGGGGAGGGGAGGGTGGCGCCGTGCCGGAGAAGTGTGTATGAGTGGAACCTGCTGGTGCCAGGTCCCTGAAGGAGACAGTATCACGGCGGCCATCGGGGTACGCCACATAGGTATACTGGGGGTTGGCATGGAGCAAGTGTACCCTTTCCACCAACGGGTCCGCCTTGTGGAGTCGGACGTGCCTACGGAGCAGGACCGGTCCTGGAGCTGCGAGCCAAGTCGGGAGCGACACCCCGGATGTGGGCTTCCTGGGAAAGGCAAAAAGACGTTCATGGCGTGTGTTATTCATAGCGGTGCACAGTAGTGACCGGATGGAATGTAGTGCATCAGGGAGGATCTCCTGCCAGCGGGAGGCTGGGAGGTTCCTGGACCGTAGGGCCAGTTGGACAGCCCTCCATACCGTCCCGTTCTCCCTTGCTACCTGCCCATTTCTCCGGGGGTTATAGCTGGTCGTCCTGCTGGAGGCGATACCCCTGCTGAGCAGGAACTGACGCAGCTTATCGCTCATGAATGAGGATCCCCTGTCACTGTGGATGTAGGCGGGAAACCGAACAGAGCGAAGATTGTGTTTAGGGCTTTGGTGACGGTGGCAGACGTCATATCGGGGCATGGGATGGCAAAGGGGAATCTGGAGTACTCATTGACCACACTGAGAATTCACATGTTTTGTTCGGTGGAGGGGAGGGGCCCTTTGTAATCCACGCTGAGGCGCTCGTACAAAGACTGAAGTTGGATACAACTGTGGCTTTATTGCTACATGTGTAGCCTCCCACAGCAGCAACGAAATGGCGGCTGAATAGAGGACACGCATATTTATACTCCTCTTACTAGGCGGGGCCAGGAGGCAGGGGCTACCGGCGAACCTGTAGTACAGGTCCTACCTTACATGACCTAATACAGGTGTAACAGTGGTTTACCACAGCGTGGGGGGCCCAGGTCGTAGAATGCTGTTGGTGTCCATGCCCTGTGGGGAAGACAAGATGGCGGCGCCTGAAGATCCTGCGGGGGAAAAAATAGAGGCGCCCATGGGCCGCACGTTGCGGGGGCTGGACAAGACGGCGGCACCCATGGGCAGTACGTTGCGGGGGCTGGACAAGATGGTGGCTCCCATGGGCCGCACGGGTCTGAGGGGGGGGGAGATGGCGGCGCCCACTGGCCGCTCGTGGCCCCGGGAGGTGAAGATGGCGGCGCCCATTGTGTGTAGGTCAGGGGGGAGGGGGCGATAGCGGTGACTGCGCGGGTCTGGTACACCGCGGCGAAGTGCCCCTTTTATCTGCAAGCCTTGCAAATGGCAGCGCGGGCCGGGCAGCGTTGGCGAGGGTGCTTCTGCTGGCCAATTAAGTAACATCGGTGACCCCCGGGGTGGGCGGGTCGGCATGTGGCGCAGGCGTACTGGCTGGGTAAAGCCCCGGCTGGGATGGCCTTCTGTGGGGTCCACGAGGTGTAGGAGGGATGGGCCGCACGGCAGGAGGGGTAGGCCTGAACATTACGTGAGGCGACCGTCATGGAGTGCGCTAGCTTTTTAGTCTCCGCCAGGTCGAGCGCGGTCCCTTCTAGCAGTGTTTTGCGTATGAGGTCCAACCCAATCCCAGTTACAAACGCATCGCGCTTAAGAAGGTTGGAATATTCGGTGGCTGTAACGGCCTGACAGTCACAGTCCCGGACGAGTGGGATTAGGGCCCGCCAGATGTCTTCTATGCACTCAGCAGGGAGTTGAGAGCGAGTGGCGAGTATGTGCCTGGCGAAGAGTGTGTTTGCTTTCTGCGCGTAGTTTTCTATGAGGAACGCCATGGCTCCTGCGTAGTTCGGGGCATCCTGGATCAGCGGAAACACGCTGGAGCTCAACCTTGAGTACAGGATCTGTATCTTCTGAGCCTCCGGAATAGGGGTGGTCGCTGAGTTGATATAGACCTTGAAGCAAGCTAGCCAGTGATTAAAGTCCTTTTTGGCATCGCTTGCGGATCCAGCTGCAGGCGATCTGGTTTGATTCTGAGGTCCATCTTTTAGAAAATCTTACAGCAATAAATTGATGTAACAGTGGTTTACCACAACCTCAACAACAACATTGTCATAAAACTAAAATGGGAATGCAGCCTAGGACATTCAACATAGACATGGCTCACGGACTCCACAAGACCGCAATAACGGCATGGTTCTTGGGTGTCCATGAAGCGATGCATCCGGTGAATGCACGGCACTGCTGCGTGCATCACCCTCCACCCCAGGTCCGCAAACGTAAGGGCGAGGATGGCTCCGTAGAGGGACCTCCAGTGGGAACCTCTGCCAGCAGATGGCAACAAGGCACGTCCAGGCATGTCCGGATGGCAGGCGAGGGCCAGGAGGTGGAAAGTGTGCAGCAGCAGCCCGTACAGGAAACCCCTCCGCGCGGTGCGAAAAGGCACGGAGGGCATTTCTGCGAGGCAGCTAGGATTGTGGGGCACCGGCACCTGAGGGAGGATTTGGGGCTTGGGGCCAATGTGGAATTCCGTCCGAGCATAGGTCCGCACCGACAGGATACCACCGCACACCTGTGTCGCCTCAAGACCGAGTGTGCCCTCGGGTCTGAGCACGACCATTTTGAGACCTTGGATGGCTTTGGCTGCAAGCCGGGCAGACACCGCAGTGCACTCCGCAAACTCGTAGGGCATCCACCAGCCCACTCCTCAGCCACCCAGCATGTCCACGATCTTGGTCACCCCGGCAGCCACAGCCCTCCGCTCCACCAGTTACCGGAATGGTTAGTGGCAGAGGAGCGGATTCCTGAATAGCAGCTCCCTGACGACAGCTACTACCGACGGGGGAGAACTGTTGTGCATGGCGACCGTGCTCCAGACTTTGAGAAGGCCCTGGTACAAGACGGGCAGCACCAGCAAGGAGTTACGAAGACCCCGCAGGTCAACAAACAGGAGCTGCACGGCCTAATTCAGGCTGTACACCTGACAGAAGAAAACGTCGCCAAGGCACACCATCGTGGAGGAGGCTCAACGTAAAGGTATCGCGACATGGTCTGAAGGTGGAAAATCGCCACCTGGATGCGAAGGCAAACCAGCGCCTGGCAGCTCTCCCTGAGCGAGAGACTCAGAACCTACGGAGTGACCCAGCGCAGTCCCTTGTCCCAGAAGAACCTCAAGAGTTCTCTGTATGCGTGTGACAAAGTCAGGGGGAGGGGTCAAAATGACCAGCCAATACCACAGCATGGAGGCGATCAGCTGGTTTATAAGGAGAACTCGACCCCTGTAGGACAGCACTCAAGAGCTGTCCCGTGTTCTAGGCGAGCGGTGACCTTGGCCTCAGCCGGGCAAAGATGGGCTCCCACGTAAAGAATGTTGGTCCTGCTCCAGCTGAAGGGCCTGAGCTCCTCAAGGAGGGGTTCCATCTGCCACGGAGCGACCAGGAGTCCGGAAAGCTTGGCCCAGTTGATCCTTGCAGAGGACGCGGTGGAGTACACAGCCTTTCATTCTCGGCATCAGCGTAAGCCGAAACGACCACTGCGATGCACAGCCCGCGCAGAACCTGATCTGGTATCCTCCTCCGCAGGGGGCACAGGAAAGACTCCATGCACAGGGAATAAGGTTAGCCGGACAGAGGACAGCCCTGTCCTCACCCAAAGTGAAGGGGCACCGTCGTGGACCCGTTAATCGTAACCAGACACTCTGCGGCAGTGTACAATAATTGGATCCGGGCGACAAAATGCGACCTGAACCCAAATACCCACAGAGCCCCAAGTAAATACTCATGTCCCACAGCCTGATCAAGAGACAGTAAGGCACTCGACAGACCAGTCCTCAGGCAGTGATAGATTATGTCGCGGAACAGATGGATGGTGTCATATATGGTGCGGCCCAGGACCACGTAGGACTGGTCAGGAGAGATGATGTGTTCCAGCACGGGCCGAAGGTGCAAAGGCATCGCCTTGGCAAAGGTTTTATAGTCTGTGCTGAAGGAGACTAGTCGCCAATTTTTAAGAAGGCAGAGATCCCTCTTCTCTGGCAGTCGGGCAATAACAGTCCTGCGCCACGAAAGGGGATCTCCCAGTTGCGATACATTGCCCCAGCATCCTGCATAGTTGCTCCTCAGGGCGCCACAGAATGCCCTGAAGAACTCCATGGTCAGCACACCTAGCCCTGGGGTGGTGCCTTTTCATCGGCTGTCGAGGGCATCGGTCAGCTCTCGGAGATTAATTGGAGCGCGAGCTTTCTGGCGTTCTTCGGACCGACCTTTGGTAGGTCCTCCCACAGAACTCTGAAAGCATCCTCGCTGGATGGATCCAGAGAGAAAAGGGTGGCATAAAAGTACCTGGTTCAGGCCTGACCCCGTCCGGACCAGAGACAGGGGACCCTTCATCGGCCAGCAGCATAAGGAGCTGCTGACGGGCCCCGTGCACTTTTCCAGCGAGTAGACAAATGGGGAGACATGGTCCATGTCCATCAGGAGATGGATCCGCGACTTCATATACGCGCTGCGGGACCCAACGGGTTGCAGGTCCCACAGCGTGACCTTCTTCTCTCTGTACACCAGCCGCAGGGCCGGGTCCTCATCGGGCTGAGTGAGACGTGATTCCAGGTCGAAGATTTCTTCGGCCAATTGCTTGATCCTGGATTTCCGCCTCGCTGTCGACCCCATCGCATACCCCTGACAGAAGGCACAGGTGTGACTCTTGCCTACGTACCACCATAGCCTCAAGGAGGGGAAGCCTCCCCGCTTCCTTCTTCAGCCGGCCCAGAGTGATGAAACGAGGCCACAAACTCTTTGTCCTCCAGCAGTAGGTTGTTAAAGTGCCAGTATGCAGACTATGTCTGAGCACGGGCGGGCGAGTGTCGCCCCCACCAGGCGGTGGTCCGAGCCTGGCACCTGCTTGGAGCCCGTCGGAATGCTGGCCAAGTACGCCCTGGAAATGCAGAGGTGGTTAATTCTAGACGCTCCAACCCCAGGGCGCTCAAAGGTGTTCACTCTGGAGTCAGGATGGAGAGTTCACCAGATGTCCACCAAGTTGAAGTATTCAACCAGATTCCTCAACTTCATCATCCCCGGCGAGCCAGTTCCTTTCCTAGAGGGTGCACTTAAAATCCCCTCCGAGGATGATACACTCATCTGCCGGGATGATGCCGAGAAGAGTGGATGCTTTATCAAAGAGGATTGTTTGGTGTAGGCCAGCCTGGGGATCGTAGGCATTCACAAAGTGAAGCACCATTCCCCCATCATGCAAACTCCCTGGCACTGGTTCCTTGACCCCCAAGATCTCCGCTTGAAAATGTTGGGCCAACAAATGGCCAGCCCACGTGAAAGCGAGGTCGGGTATCTCATGAAGACCCTGCCTCTTCAGGAGCTACTCCAGGATGGTGTGGGTTTCCTGCAGGAAGCACACCGCATGCTTCCCATCCTGGAAGACCAAGAAGCACAGGAATCTGTGTCCCTCCTGCCATTGATGTTGAGGCTAGCTATGGTGTGGAGGGGAAAGTAATGTGAGGATAGAGTTACCCGCTTAAAGCATTCATTAATATCTAGTTGCTATTAATGAAGACACTTGCTAAAGCATGATGGGGTTGCTTGACTATATTTTAACACTGCTTTTAGCCACATCTTAGGATATCGGGTAAATGTACCAAAATAATGCTTAGAAACATTTGGCCTTATTATGCTGACAAGTTTTTTTTAGCCAAGGGCAAGAACTACGTACTTTGCCAAGGTGTATTTAATATAAACATGGCCAGCCAGATGCGGTTTACTTCTAGAGCTGTTTATTTCAGACTATAAAGATATGCTTTCTTCTGTCTAATGTCAGAGTGCTGTGGAATGGCTATTAACCATTTATAGAGATCTATCATGCGGTTCTAGGAAGTCTCGCAACACTAGAACGCATTAGAAATTTGAGTTACCATTCTCGGATGCAAGTAAGAATCTTTTATTGCCTCTATTGGTTACAATTGAGAAAAACTTAAATCTATTCTCAATAAAGTCTTGCCAGCAAAAGATTTAAAGAGAAGTAATTTATAAAACAATTTAACTTTCAAAATAATACATAATAATAATGGTTTCTTGCTTACGGCAAAACAGCTTGCGCGAACTTCAAGAGTTGGAGTGGAAAAGTGAAAATATGAAAATAAGGATAGCGAATAGAGCAAAGTATACATAGAACATAGAACATCGAACGATACAGCGCAGTACAGGCCCTTCGGCCCACGATGTTGCACCGAAACAAAAGCCATCTAACCTACACTATGCCATTATCATCCATATGCTTATCCAATAAACTTTTAAATGCCCTCAATGTTGGCGAGTTCACTACTGTTGCAGGTAGGGCATTCCACGGCCTCACCACTCTTTGCGTAAAGAACCTACCTCTGACCTCTGTCCTATATCTATTACCCCTCAGTTTAAAGCTATGTCCCCTCGTGCCAGCCATTTCCATCCGGGGGAGAAGGCTCTCACTGTCCACCCTTTCTAAACCCCTGATCATTTTGTATGCTCTATTAAGTCTCCTCTTAACCTTCTTCTCTCCAACGAAAACAACCTCAAGTCCATCAGCCTTTCCTCATAAGATTTTCCCTCCATACCAGGCAACATCCTGGTAAATCTCCTCTGCACCCGCTCCAAAGCCTCCACGTCCTTCCTATAATGCGGTGACCAGAACTGTACGCAATGCTCCAAATGTGGCCGTACCAGAGTTTTGTACAGCTGCAACATGACCTCCTGACTCCGGAACTCAATCCCTCTACCAATAAAGGCCAACACACCATAGGCCTTCTTCACAACCCTATCAACCTGGGTGGCAACTTTCAGGGATCTATGTACATGGACACCTAGATCCCTCTGCTCATCCACACTTCCAAGAACTTTACCATTAGCCAAATATTCCGCATTCCTGTTAGTCCTTCCAAAGTGAATCACCTCACACGTCTCTACATTAAACTCCATTTGCCACCTCTCAGCTCAGCTCTGCAGCTTATCTATGTCCCTCTGTAACCTGCTCCATCCTTCCACACTGTCGACAACACCACCGACTTTAGTGTCGTCTGCAAATTTACTCACCCACCCTTCTGCGCCTTCCTCTAGGTCATTGATAAAAATGACAAACAGCAACGGCCCCAGAACAGATCCTTGTGGTACACCACTTGTAACTGAACTCCATTCTGAACATTTCCCATCAACCACCACCCTCTGTCTTCTTTCAGCTAGCCAATTTCTGATCCACATCTCTAAACCACCCTCAATCCCCAGCCTCCGTATTTTCTGCAATAGCCTACCGTGGGGAACCTTATCAAACGCTTTACTGAAATCCATATACACCACATCAACTGCTCTACCCTCGTCTACCTGTTCAGTCATCTTCTCAAAGAACTCGATAAGGTTTGTGAGGCATGACCTACCCTTCACAAAGTCATGCTGACTATCCCTGATCATATTATTCCTATCGAGATGATTATAAATCTTGTCTTTTATAATCCCCTCCAAGACTTTATCCACTACAGACGTGAGGCTCACCGGTCTATAGTTGCCGGGGTTGTCTCTGCTCCCCTTTTTGAACAAAGGGACCACATTTGCTATCCTCCGGTCCTCTGGCACTATTCATGTAGCCAATGATGACATAAAAATCAAAGCCAAATGTCCAGCAATCTCTTCCCTGGCCTCCCAGAGAATCCTAGGATAAATCCCATCAGACCCCGGGGACTTATCTATTTTCAGCCTGTCCAGAATTGCCAACACCTCTTCCCTACGTACCTCAATGCCATCTATTCTAATAACCTGGGTCTCAGCATTCTCCTCCACAACATTATCTTTTTCCTGAGTGAATACTGACGAAAAATATTCATTTAGTATCTCGCCTATCTCTTCAGACTCCACACACAACTTCCCATCCCTGTCCTTGACTGGTCCTACTCTTTCCCTAGTCATTCGCTTATTCCTGACATACCTATAGAAAGCTTTTGGGTTTTCCTTGATCCTACCTGCCAAATACTTCTCATGTCCCCTTCTTGCTCATCTTAGCACTCTCTTTAGATCCTTCCTCGCTACCTTGTAACTATCCATCGCCCCAACTGAAACTTCACACTCCATCTTCACATAGGCCTCCTTCTTCCTCTTAACAAGAGATTCCACTTCTTTGGTAAACCACGGTTCCCTTGCTCTACGCCTTCCTCCCTGCCTGACCGGTACATACTTATCAAGAACACGCAGTAGCTGACCCTTGAACAAGTTCCACTTATCCAGTGTGCCCAACACTTGCAGCCTACTTCTCCAACCTATCCCCCCCCAAGTCACGTCTAATGGCATCATAATTGCCCTTCCCCCAGCTATAACTCTTGCCCTGCGGTGTATACTTATCCCTTTCCATCATTAAAGTAAACGTCACCGAATTGTGGTCACTGTCCCCAAAGTGCTCTCCTACCACCAAATCCAACACCTGGCCTGGTTCATTACCCAAAACCAAATCCAACGTGGCCTCGCCTCTTGTTGGCCTGTCAACATATTGTGTCAGGAAACCCTCCTGCACACACTGTACAAAAAACGACCCATCTAATGTACTCGAACTATATCTTTTCCAGTCAATATTTGGAAAGTTAAAGTCTCCCATAATAACTACCCTGTTACTTTCACTCTTATCCAGGATCATCCTCGCCATCCTTTCCTCTACATCCCTAGAACTATTTGGAGGCCTATAGAAAACTCCCAACAGGGTGACCTCTCCTTTCCTGTTTCTAACCTCAGCCCATACTACCTCGGAAGATGAGTCCCCATCTAGCATCCTCTCCGCCACCGTAATACTGCTCTTGACTAGCAGCGCCACACCTCCCCCTCTTTTGCCTCCTTCTCTGAGCTTACTAAAACACCTAAACCCCGGAACCTGCAACATCCATTCCTGTCCCTGCTCTATCCATGTCTCCAAAATGGCCACAACATCGAAGTCCCAGGTACCAACCCATGCTGCCAGTTCCCCTACCTTATTTCGTATACTCCTGGCATTGAAGTAGACACACTTCAAACCACCTACCTGAACACTGGCCCCCTCCTGCGACGTCAAATCTGTGCTCCTGACCTCGATACTCTCATTCTCCCGTACCCTAAAACTACAATCCAGGTTCCCATGCCCCTGCTGCATTAGTTTAAACCCCCCCAAAGAGCACTAACAAATCTCCCCCCCAGGATATTTGTGCCCCTCAGGTTCAGATGTAGACCATCCTGTCTGTAGAGGTCCCACCTTCCCCAGATAGAGCCCCAGTTATCCAGAAATCGGAATGCCTCCCGCCTGCACCATCCCTGTAGCCACGTGTTTAATTGGTCTCTCTCCCTATTCCTCATCTCACTAGCACGTGGCACGGGCAACAACCCAGAGATAACAACTCTGTTTGTTCTAGTTCTGAGCTTCCATCCTAGCTCCCTGAAAGCCTGCCTGACATCCTTGTCCCCTTTCCTACCTATGTCGTTAGTGCCAATGTGGACCACGACTTGGGGCTGCTCCCCCTCCCCCTTAAGGACCCGGAAAACACGATCCGAGACATCACATACCCTTGCACCTGGGAGGCAACATACCAAATGTGAGTCTCTCACGCTCCCACAAAATCTCCTATCTGTGCCCCTGACAATCGAGTCCCCAATTACTAATGCTCTGCTCCTCTCCCCCCTTCCCTTCTGAGCAACAGGGACAGACTCCGTGCCAGAGGCCCGTACCCCATGGCTTACCCCTGGTAAGTCCCCCCCCCCCACAAGTATCCAAAGCGGTATACTTGTTTCTCAGGGGAACGACCGCAGGGGATCCCTGCACTGACTGCTTCTTCCCAGTCCCTCTTACAGTTACCCATCTATCTCCAATCTGTGGTGTAACTAATTCCCTCAAGCTGCTAGCTATGACCACCTCTGCCTCCCGAATGATCCGAAGTTCTTCCAACTCCAGCTCCAGTTCCCTAACTCGGTCTTGGAGGAGCTGAAGATGGCAGCACTTCCTGCAGGTAAAATCAGCAGGGACACTAACGGCATCCCTCACCTCAAACATCCTGCAGGAGGAACATTGCACTCCCTTCCCTGCCATCGCTCTAACTTTCTACCAAGATCTGGCTAACAACTAAATTAAATTTTTAAAAAATAATAATACAATATGGTACTTACCTCACACCAATGGGTTTTATTATTAGGTTAGAGGAGGAGGGCGGATGGGAGACACTCCACCAGAATTTATTGGTGAGGGACTTCCCAGAAGTCCACAGGTCGAACTTCCTGTTCCCGCCTTAAAAAATATTTTTTTTTTAAAAACAACAGCAAAGAGGGACAGAAGCGGGACCAGGTAAGTGTTTACTTAAATACTCACCCAGCAGCAGCCCCCGCACTCCGCTCCCACTGAATCTCCAAGAGATGCCCCTGTAAGGTAAGTTAATTTAAACTGCAATACTCACCCACCAGCTGCCTCTGCGCTCCGCTCCCGCTGAAACTCCAAGAGCTGCTCCTGTAAGGTAAGTTACTTTAAACTTCAGTACTCACCCACCAGCAGCCTCTGCACTCCGGTCCCGCTGACGTCGAAGTTTCTAACTGACGGTTCGAAACATATTCACAGAGGGCAGATTAGCAAAGCTGGGGGAACTTACGGACAAGCACCAGCTCCCGAAAGAGAACAAATTCAAATACAACCAAGTCCAAAACATTGCAAGGAAATGACGACATTCCCCCAGGTACCGGGACACACACTACTGGGCGGGCTACTGACTGCGGATGAACTAGGGTAGGGGGACTGTGCGGACATGTGTGGACGACTGCTAAGGAGGTATGATCACCCCTAGATGAGACAAGAAGGAAGTGGGAGGAAGAATGAGGCAGGTAGATAGGGGGAGGACTCTGGGTCGAAGACCTGCACAGGGCAAACCTCACCTCCATGTGTGCTGGGCTGAGCCTAACGCAACTAAAGGTGGTGCACAAGGCGCACCTAATGCAGATAAGAATGAGCGGGCTCTTCCTGGAGGTGGAGGACAAGTGTGAACGGTGGCATGGAGGCGTGACCAAACACATCCATAAGTTCTGGACCTGCCCCAGGCTTGTTTGTTAAAGGTCATCTTTCTTCAAGGCCATGTTCAGGGTTGTGGGGGTGAGGGTGGAGGCATGCCCACTGGTGGTGGCCTTCAGGGTATCAGACCAGCCAGAGCTCTTCATGGGGAGGTGGTCGACGCCTGGCCTTTGCCTCCCTGATTGCCTGCCGGAGACTCCTGCTGGGCTGGCAGTCGGTAGGACCACTCAAGACTGCATACTGGCTGCCCGACCTGGGAGAATTTCTCAGGCTAGAGAAGATAAAGTGTGCCATCAGAGGGTCTGAGGAAGGTTTACACAAAACATGGAGGCTATTCATCAACTTGCTCCAGGACCTGTTCGTAACCAGCGCCCAGTAAAGCAAGGTGGGGGGGTGGGGTGGGGGGGGGTGGGGGGGGGGGGGGGGGGGGGTGGGGGGGGGGGGGAGAGGGGGGGGGGGGAGGGAGAGACACAGGTCAGCTCACAAAATGGGGAAGAGGATGGGGGGGTGAGTGGGTGGGGGGAGGACAGGAAGGGAAGGGGTATAGCAGAGTGGGGGGGGGGGGGGGATAAAAGCACCAAGGGCAGAGCAAGTCGGAAAAGGTGAGAACCACAAGTCGAAAAGTGCAACAAGAGCCCACCCAGTGGATGCCCCCCCCCCAGCACGGCTAAGCTGCAGGTGACCAGGGTGGGGGCCAGCTGTACAGCGGCGATAGCGATGGCCGACCACCAGGGGCTCTCACACAGCCTCCTTTGCTGCACGGAGGCTCACCCCCAGGGGAGCACAGACAGCTACTAGCCCCCACATGACTGGGTGGACGTACTCCGGGCCAAAGCGTGGCCCAGCCAGCGCTCAACAGCAGTTTGTCTCTTTGTGCAAGCCGCTTCTTTCTGTATCTCTCTCGATCACCTTGCAACCTCGACTCTGAACATTATATGAATGGCCCTGCGGATCGAGATGATCCACCCACTGCAGGATTCTCCAGTCCGCCAGCCGTGAGTTCCTCGGCGCGGCCTCACCGTCTGCTGGATTCTCCATCCTGGTCACCTGACTATGGGATTTCCCACTGTGGCCACCTCACACCACCGGGAATCCCACAGGCGTGAGAGCGCTACCGGCAGAATGGATAATCCTGCCCCTCTGTAGAATAGTAAAAACTACAGTGGCTGTAAAATTCTTGTAAATACATGTCTTGACCCTGTCTTATGTAAAGTATGTTATGAAATGCTAAGACCTGAACAAAAACATTTAAAAAACAGAAGGTGATGGACATGGACCAAAGAGGAACAATGACTGACGTACATTTAACCACTGTACCCCTTACATCCGTGGAAATGGCCGACACAGCCATGGCGGAGAAAACACGCAGACCACGCTGGTCCAGTGGAAGGACACATGTTCCTAGTGACTGTAGATGCACATTCTAAATGACCGGAGTAGTGATTCTAAAATCCACGACTGCAGAACAAACGTTTGAGTAGTTGGATGAAATATTTGCGAGATTTGCCGGACCGGAGCAGGTTGTAAGTGACAATGGAACACCAGCTCATTTCTAAGGAGTTCAAAGGTTACTTAAAAGGAAATGGTTTACAGCAGGGTTGCAAAGTCAGGGTCACGACTTGCAGGTGGGTCATTGGTGGGTGTCAGGATGGTCGCGGAGCGACTGGTCCTGCCATTCCCGTGCTGATTGCAATGGCGGGAACAGCAACCAACAGCCATTACCAGCTTTTACATCGAGAATTGCGGCCACTGTACCTTTTAAATGGAGACACATTAAGCTGTGTGGAGTGGGCCGTGTGGAGTCTTACAGCCAGAAGCAGCAGCAGAGAGCAGGTCACTCACCTGCACCCAAAATTGATGTGAAGCGCCAAAGTAGGGAGCAGAGTTGTTTCAATTTTGCAGCTGCTGGCAAGCAAGGCAAGTGAACTGTGAAGATCAATGTGGTTTTCTGAAAAGGAAGAGATGGCCAGAGACTTAATTAGGAAGTTTACCTATTGGACAGGATTGCACAATAGAATCTGCATGAGAGCTGTCAGGAGAGTCCAGGCAGGTTGGATCAATGGTAGTGTTAGAGCTCCAGGGACTCTGGTTAACGTCCCTGAGAAAAGAAACTTAACTCGGAACAAAGAAGTATAAAGATGATTTCTTGAAGTACGGTTTTGTCAATTGTGACAATTCAAACAAAGAGGCAAAGCCCATATTTGTTATATGCAGGGAAGTACTGCAAATGAGAGAAGTTTCAGAATTTGAAAGAGAGGTGGTGGTGAAAAATACATTTTCAGGTTGAGACTGCAGAGTCAGTTGTTAAATTAGAGCTAACTCCAAATTAAAACATTATGCTGCTGTAGCTGACATGTAATACCACATTAAAAGCACATCAAAAGCCCATGAGATTGTCAACATTCTGGTGTAGCATTTCACAGGAGTATCCAGTGCTGAGTAAAACAAGCATTTTGATGCTATTGTCCTTCACAATGAGCTACATCTGCGAGATTGGATGTTCTGTTTACATAAAGATGAAGACGGCACAAGGGAACTGACTGGAGTCGGCACCTGATGTGTGAATTGTCCTCTGCTCCTTTGAACCTGATTCAAGTGATATCGTGAGGACAAAGCAGGCTCCCCTTTCGCATTAAAAGGTAAGCAAACATGGCGTGTGTTGCGAAGGCCGATCAGCATGTGTCCCAAAGTTTTGCCGCCGTGGGTCCCGAAGGCTGACCGGTTGCCAAAAGTGAATCCCAGGAAAAAAAGTTTGAAAAACACTGGTATACAACACATCTAGTCAGCTTCCTACCAGCCTGGAAAAAATGTATTGGTTGACCAGTTTGCAGGGTCACTTAAGCGTTCAATCAAGGCATCAAAGGACCAAGGTATATTGTCAAGACAAGCAAATAACGTCTTGATGTCATATTGAAACACCACACACGGAACGACACAGAGTTCACCAACAATGCTGCTTTTCAAAAGAAAGCGAAGCTTGACCTTTTGATACCACCTGGTACTTCAGCGATTGTCAAATCACAACAACAAGCTCAGATTGCTAGGAGGGAACTAAACATAGATTATTCACTCAGGGAGAGCGAGTGCTGACAAGAAGTTAACAAGAACAATGAGAAATGGGTACCTGCTGTGATCCCAGCAAATACAAATCCATATCATACACCATACAGACCCATGAAGAAAGAATTTGGCGACATCATACTGACCAATTACTGGTTTCACAAAGTGAAATCGCTGAAACTTCCCAAGAAGCATTTCCATTGAAAAATCTAAACAGCGATACTTCATTTTTAAGGCATTTGTATAGATAAATCAAACACAACAAAACAGAGAGCAAACAGGAATTCAAATAACAAATAAAATTCCAACACTCCACCGTCTACCCTCCCTGCCACCACCCTCCACCTCCCCACGTCCCCACCTCCTTTTTTAAACCCTCCCCCACTGCTGAGATCTTAATTATTCTCAAAGTAGTCGATGAACAGTTTCCATCTCCGAGGCAAAGCCCTCCACAGACCCTCTCAAGGCGAACTTGGTCTGAGGAATTCCGCGAGGTCAGTCAACCACACCCCCAGTTTCAGAGGCCCCAAGTGCCTCCATTCCAGCAAGATCCGTCTTCGGGTACAGCAGCGAGGCAAAGGCCAGCACATTGGCCTTTCTCGCCGCCTGGACTCCCAGGTCTTCTGACACTCCACAGATTGCTACTTCTGGACTCGGGACCACCTTCACCCTCAACACCTCAGACATAACAGGCTTAATTCTCCAATTTCCAGACTAAGTGCTGACGGCGGCGTGGGAACAGTGGTGTTTTATGCCAGAACAAACGCACAACATATGCACCAAATCCAAGACCTTTGAGGGGCTAGCAGCCACGCCGGGTAAAGCTCCCAGCTCCCACAACTAAAACGGCTGAAGAATGGCCGGGTGTGTGGCCCTACGGACGCATGGTGGCAGCCTCGCCGTGCAACATGGCGCCGGACGCGTGCGGACCCGGCCTGACAAATAATGGCCCCCATTAATCCCCCTCGCCACCCCCGGACTACCCCCCACCAGTTCCCCCAGCCCTTGCTGAAGTCCCCCCGGCCAGCAGTATGGCTCCCCGCTCCCCCACTGTCTGTGGCGGCGCTGGACACAGTCTGCAACTGCCATGCAGGGTCGACGAAAATAAATAGCATAATCATAGAATTTACAGGGCAGAAGGAGGCCATTCGGCCCATCAAGTCTGCACCGGCTCTTGGAAAGAGCACCCTACCCAAGCCCTCACCTCCACCCTATCCCCATAACCCAGTAACCCCACTCAACCAACACTAAGGGCAATTTTGGACACTAAGGGCAATTTATCATGGCCAATCCACCTAACCCGCATATCTTTGGACTGTGGGAGGAAACCGGAGCACCCGGAGGAAACCCACGCACACACGGGGAGGACGTGCAGACTCCGCACAGACAGTGACCCAAGCCGGAATCGAACCTGGGACCCTGGAGCTGTGAAGCAATTGTGCTATCCACAATGCTACCGTGCTGTATTCTGCGCCATCGGGAACTCGGCCCATCGGGGCCAAGCATCGGGGGAGGGACTTCCGATGATGCACCAACGCCATTCCAATGGCATGCGCTGCACAACGGGATGATGCCATTTTGCGGGGGTGGGCGGAGACCCGAAAACCGGCGTCAAACCGGCGCCGCCCCCAATTTAGGCGTTGGAAGGGATTCTCCACCCGATCGCCGATTATGATATCAGCGTCAGGCAACGACGAATCCCGCCCAACATCAGTAAACTCCCGCCAGAATTCCTCCAGCTTCAAACAGGCCCAAAACATGTGGACATGGTTCGCAGGCCCACCCGCGCACCACCCACACCTATCCTCCACCCCCTCAAAAAAACTACTTATCATGGCCACCATCATATGTGCCTTGTGTACCTTGAACTGAATCAGGCTCAGCCTCGCACATGAAGAGGATGCGTACACTCTTCTCAAAGCCTCCCCACACAGCCCATCCTCCAACTCCCTCCCCAGCTCTTCCTCCCACTTGCTCTTGACATCTCCTATCGGGGTGCCCTCCCAGTCCATTAGTTCTTTGTAGATCTCTGACACTCTGCCCTCAGGCCCCCCTGTTTTCAACACCACCTTGTCCTACATCCCTGAGAACAGTGATATTTCTCAGCCGAGCCTGAACACAGAGACGAGTTCAGAACCTGTTTCTGACGACTTTCCAATATCTATTGAGACGGACGCTGGAGTAACTGCCCAGGAAATACCACCTACTGAATGAACAGAGGACACTTCCAAGGTCTCGCGTAGCCAAGTTCCAGAATGTCGAATACAACCCAAAAGGAATAGATATCCGCCTGAGAGGCTATCTTATTAAGTTGTATACATTGTTAAGAGATAATACATAAGTTAGCCTATTGTAATAATGTTCAGAAAGTTGTCGTCATACTAAAGAAGCAAAGAGGGAGGGGTGTTATGTATCAGAGAATACATTCCTGCTGGCTTCGGTTCTCCATCCTAACCGTCTTTGAGCAACATCTCCTGACAAACCTCGCATTGTTTTTGTAAAAGATCATTGTGGCACTCAGAGATATGCCACCTTTTTAATGAATTTCTGACATTCCTTTCCTCGTTTTCACTTTCTCTCCATCTCTGTGTTTCCAAATGGGACTTTAAACGGCTATATTAATGTCTTGTTTCACTAGTCACTACCACAGATGACTTAACCTTGTGGTGCCTCTGTTCATGATCAGCCACAGACAGACAGATGTCTGCTCCATCCATTCATTCCCCACTGTCTGGGAAAATTCTTTGCTTAAAATGTAACCGTGAGAAAAATCGACTTCAACTCTGCCCAGTTAGTGTAGAGAAGATACAGGGCTGGTTACGCTTTGGAATCGATGACTCAGATTTTCACTGGTGTACAGAGAGGGGAGAATTCCAAGCTCTGCAAAGCCAATCTTTACAAATAGCAGGTCTGCAGTTCCAATTTTTGTTCCGGGATTTCAGATCAGGCCCACTTCCCTGGAACAGGTGCAGAGGTTGCCGGGTGTGGAGGGAGGCAGGGTGGAAGGCCCACCTCTCTACTCTGGCACATTGTTTATTTTATTTTAAAATATAATTAAAACAAAACAGAGTTTTCCAGTTCTCACGCATCCCCTCGCATTCCCCAATCCCCATCCATGTGTCAATTCATGCTTGTGGTGAACGTATTGCATTAACCATTCACCATGTATGTCACTGTTTCTCGCTGTTGCCCATGTGGGTTCCACCTATGGACCATTGTACGATATTTTTTCACACTGGCTCCGCTGTTTCGAGGCCTAGCTCGCCGCCTCCTCCTCGCCTTCCGTCTCCGACGATCAGAAGCTGAGCCTTCTCCACGCCAGGGTGAGCCATCGAATCGCTGTACAACTCGAGGAAGTCTCCACCGACGCAGACGCCCTCGCGATGCTGAAGCGTCTATACGTAAGGCCGGTGAACGAGGTGTACGCACGGCATCTCCTCACTAATTGCCGTCAACGCCCCGGGGAATCGCTGGAGGAGTTACTACGCGAACTCAAAGTCCTTGAGCGAAGTTGCAACTACCAGGCCGTTACGGCCACTCAACATATGGACCTCGCCGTCCGGGACGCCTACGTGGCTAGAGTCAGGTCCAACTACATGAGACAGCGCCTACTAGAGAAAGGTGCCCTAGACCTGGAAGAGACAGTAAAGCTAGTCTCCTCCCGAGAAGTAGCGTTCCAAAGCCTCAACGCGTTCCCGTCAGATCACGCGACCCCCTCGTGGACCCCCGACCAAAGAGTACCCCAGGCCTGTGCCGCGCCACTGCCCGCCCAACACGGGGGGCTACCCTGCTATTTCTGCGGCCAGCATCAGTGCCCCAGGCAGCGATGCCCGGCCCGGAATGCGAACTGCAGCGACTGCGGTAAAAAGGGACATTTTCCTAAGGTTTGCCTGGCCAGGTCCAAATCCTCAAAATCACAAGCCCGACTCTCGGACTCACAGGCCCGCAGACCCCGCAGTGTGGCAGCGTGTCTGCCGGCTCCGCCCCCCCCCCCCGGATGCGTCATCGGCCTCGTGTTGTCCGTGGGGGCAGCCATCTTCAAGCCCGCACAACGTGTGCGACTCACAGGGGCCGCCAGCTTGGCCATCCTTGCCCACGCGGCCCGCCACGTGCGACTCATAGGGGCCACCATCATGGACGCCATCTTTCTCATCGCCCGACACGTGCGACTGACGGGGGCCACCATCTTGCCCGCCATCTGCAACGCTGCCCGACTTGTGCGACCGACGGGGGCAGCCATCTTGGTACCATCCCAGCACCTTCGGCCACGCCAGCTACCCGCAACTCAGCGCGGTCACCCTTGACCAGTCGCGACCCAGACACCTCCGGAGATCCATGATGGTGTCCGGATAAATGAACATGAAACGCCTTGCCTGATTGACTCCGGGAGCACGGAGAGCTTCATTCATCCCAACATGGTAAGGCGCTGCTCGCTCCCAATCTTCCCTGCACATCAAACCATCTCCCTCGCTTCTGGGTCGCACTTGGTGCAGATCCGGGGGTGCATTATAGCAACCCTCGCAATACAGTGCGCCGAGTACGCTGATTTTACGTTATCTGTACTCCCCGACCTCTGCGCTCCTCTCCTGTTGGGACTGGACATCCAATGTAACCTCAGGAGCCTAACTCTGAAGTTCGGTGGGCCCCTACCCCCACTCACCGTATGTAGCCTCACGACCCTAAAGGTCGACCCTCCCCCACTCTTCGCAAATCTCAACGCCGACTGTAAGCCAGTCGCCACCAGAAGCAGGCGGTACAGCATCCAGGACAGGACTTTTATCAGGTTCGAGTTCCAGCGACTCTTGTGGGAGGGGATCATCAAGGCCAGCAATAGCCCCTGGAGAGCTCAGCTGGTGGTCGTCAGGACCGGGGAAAAGATCCGGATGGTTGTAGACTACAGCCAAACCATAAACCGCTACACGCACCTCAATGCGTACCCCCTTCCCCGGATCGCAGACATGGTTAACCTTGATGTGGAGATGCCGGCGTTGGACTGGGGTGAGCACAGTATGAAGTCTTACAACACCAGGTTAAAGTCCAACAGGTTTGTTTCGATGTCACTAGCTTTCGGAGAGCTGCTCCTTCCTCAGGTGAATGAAGAGGTATGTTCCAGAATCACATATATAGACAAATTCAAAGATGCCAAACAATCTTTGTTTGGCATTATTTGGCATCTTTGAATTTGTCTATATATATGTTTCTGGAACATACCTCTTCATTCACCTGAGGAAGGAGCAGTGCTCCGAAAGCTCGTGACATGGTTAACCAGATCGCACACTGCCGGGTGTTCTCCACGGTGGATCTGAAGTCTGCCTACCACCAGCTCCCAATCCGCCCGGACGACCACCACTACACAGCCTTTGAGGCAGACGGCCGCCACTTCCACTTCCTCCGGGTCCCCTTCGGTGTCACAAACGGGGTCTCGGTCTTCCAAAGAACGATGGACCGAATGGTGGACCAGTACTGGCTGCGGGTCACATTTCCGTACTAGGACAACTTCACCATCTGCGGCCATGATCAGCAGGACCACGACGCCAACCTTCAGAGATTTCTCCAAACCGCCCAAACCCTTAGCTTCACTTATAACAAGGAGAAATGCGTTTTCCACACTACCAGACTGCCCTCCTCGGCTACATTGTGGAAAACAGAGTTCTAGGACCCGACCGTATGCGCCACCTCCTGCAACTCCCCTTCCCCACGGCCCCAAGGCCCTGAAAAGGTGCCTCGGGTTCTTTTCCTATTACGTCCAGTGGGTCCCCAACTATGTAGACAAAGCCCGCCCACTAATCAAGTCCACCATCTTCCCTCTGGCGGCTGAGGCCCGCCAGGCCTTCAGCTGCATCAAGGCGGATATTGCGCGCGTGGTGGATGTGTCCGTCCCTTCCAGGTGGAGAGCGATGCTCGGCCCATCCCGGGCGGAGAATCCCTGTAGAGCGGCCCCCACCTGCCAACGCGCCGACAGCGCCAGTGCCAATGGCACCAATTCTCCGCTCTCCGGAGAATCGGCAGATTGACGTCGGGGTGGCCCTGGGTTTCACGCCCGGCCCCGGGGTGAGGGAATCCCGCCTACTGTGTTCCTTGGACAAGTACCTCGAATCCCTTAGTATTATTGCTTTCTGCTATTCAATAATACCCTGTGTTTTTGTTCTCCCTTCCAAAATAGCCAACTTGATTAGTGGTATCACAGCACTTCATTATGACAAAGAATTTACCGTCCATTCCCAATGTTTCTGTCAAAATAGATTCTTCTCTCCTTTTGATATCTAAGTGCTTAATATTTGCTCTTGTCAGTCAGCCAGCACCATGGGCTTGTGTGTCTGTTGTACTTTCTGAATAAAAAGCATGGGATGGGTTCACTGGCACCAAACCAAGTGACAATTTAAAAATGATGACACAATGTTGACAGTGTTCAAAAGACCAGCTGCATTAACTCTCCATGGCCCTAATCTCCCCGCAGTGATGGACTAAAATCCAACACTGGGACCAATGGCAATTTCTTTTCTTTTATAAATTTAGAGTACCCAATTTGTTTTCCAATTAAGGGAAAATTAGCGTGGCCAATTCACCTACCCTGCACATCTTTTTGGGTTGTGGGGTGAGACTCGCGCAGACACGGGGAGAATTTGCAAACTCCACACGGGATCGAACCCGGGTCCTCGGCGCCTTGCGGCAATTTTAACTCCATTCTGATATCTTGGCATTCAAATCATTGGAAAATTGATTGGACTGTGAATGTGAAGTAATAAAGACATGAAATGTTTGATCCCGGTTCAAAATGGCACCATTCCCACCCCCAAAAGAGACTAAACTGATTGGAGATCGGCCCATGGACATCCTCTGTTTTCTCAGATTTGATGTGTGAACCTCCACAATTTATGTGGGCAGGATATTCGACCATGGGCATCATCAAAATGAAACCTGATCTTTGTGTAACAACTACTTTCCATTGTGATCAGAAATGGAAATGCTGCCCGACTTTCTCCTCTAAATCCCAGGGCTCTAAGGCCAATTCTAGACCAACTGCAGCCTGAGCTGCGAGCAGGGAATTAAGACCAGGCTGGTGATGGAATCTCCGAGCCTCCTGATCGGGATTTTTCAGTTAAACCCCAATAAACTCAGCCATAATGGAGGACTTTACTCACTCTCCTCACTGTGAAAGTGCTCTGGAAGTTTGTAAGACCAGAAGCTTATCAAATTATTTCACAAAAAATCAGGCATCAGTGCTGCTATTTTGTTTGTTGTACCCTAGACCAGAGAGATTCTTTATCACCTTCAGGATCTCCACCCACCTTTATCCTGGAGTGTGGCGAAATGGATGGACCATTTTCCTGCAGTTCTTTACTTTAGTCAAACATTAGCCATGAGAATGGAATGTCAGTGCTGCTTGATACTTTAATCGCTCTTTTTGCTAAACTCAGTGAATGGGTGAGAATGTGGCCCTGTGCGGTTATCTACTCTCCTCCTGAACCTTCTCCATTAAAAATCCATCAATTCATTAATGAATGCCTGATGTGTTTTCCTTTCTAGACTGATAAAGAGTTCAATGAACGCATGAACGGATTCCTCCCAATCGAAGCTGATAACTCGACTGAAGAATTTGAAGGAGACGAATTTGATGAAGATGAAGAAAGTGATGGAGATGATGAACTTGATAAAGAAAGTGATGGAGCTGATGATGAACTTGATGAAGAAAGTGACGATGATGTGACACCTGTAAATGTCGATTGGCGTAAACGTGGCGTTGTAACTCCAGTGAAGAACCAGGTAAAAATCAGGAGCAGCCAATCTCGTCATTATTGGGGTGAGATTTTAATAGTCAGCTGCTCTCCAAATTTCTCGTCCCGCTCATGACGATGCCCACCGGTGTCAGGGCGGGAAAATCCCACCACAAGTGTGAGGTTCTAATTGGCTTTGAGTTTCGGTCCTTTTTGCCTGAAAATGCCGCTGCTGCTTACTCACAGCAGCTGTTTATGTGCATTGGTTATGGTCAGGCATGGAATCATGGTGGGAATTGTCGAAGTTAAGTTCATTTTTTTACGTAAAAAGGCTGTTAAATGTTGTACTCCAAAGTATAAAAGGTTTATTAAGCTGTTAAAATAGATTTAAAATTGAAGTGTAGAAGTACAATTGTTCCAAGCTAAATAAGAATTTCAGATCTAACCTGGCCAAACTCAAACCGGACAAGTTTCCGAGATGTGCTCTCCAAGCTCCTTATCAGATTATGTCCAGTCTCACTTCATGAGCATTCCATTGTATACTCCAATTATGCACTGTTTAATTATTCAGATGCCTAATGAAAAGTGAATGGGATACATAATTTATATAGAAAACACCAACCAACCTAGATATAAGTTGTGTAGGTCGGAGGAATGAGTTCCTGTCCCCGTCATCTTTTGATCAAAGCAGCCAATTCCATGTTGTGGCTTTTCTATGATAGTGTCTGAATCATTTAAACCGACACATTGTACCAATTAGAATTATCAGGATAATTATCTGGATAATGACAAAATCCATTGATATTATTCTAACCCTTAGTCGATGACCCCATCACTAAATTGTCTCTCATCATGTGAGATGTCCCCTTTTAAATACAGCATTACATTGCTTCATATACATGACATTAGAACGTAAGAAATGGAAGCAGGGGTCACCCACTCAGCCCTTCAAGCCTGTTCCATCATTCAATATGACAATGACTGGTCTTTCAACTCAACTTGTATAGAACTTTGGTGAGGCCACTGTGGGCAATTCTGGTCACCACATTATAGGAAGGATGTGATTGCACTGGTGGGGGTGCAGAGGCGATTCACTGGGATGTTGCCTGGGATGGAAAATGTGATTTATGAAGAGAGGTCAGATTGGCTTGGATTGTTTTCGCTGGAGCAGAGAAGACTGAGAGGTGACCTGATCAAGGTGTACAAGATTATGAGAGGCATGGACAAGGTGGATGGGAGCAGCTGTTTCCCCCAGTTGAAGGGTCAGTTACAACGGGACACAAGTTCAAGGTGAGGGGTAGGAAGTTTAAGGGGGATATGAGGGAAAACGTTTTTACCCAGAGCGGGGTGACGGTCCGGAATGCACTGCCTGAGAGGGTGGTAGAGGTGGGTTGCCTCACGTCCTTTAAAATGTACCTGGATGAGCACTTGGCACGTCATAACATTTAAAGCTATGGGCCAAGTGCTGGCAAATGGGATTAGGTAGACAGGTCAGCTGTTTTTCAAGTGTCAATGTCGACTCGATTGGCCGAAGGGCCTCTTCTGCATTGTATGATTCTTTGATTCTGTGATTCTGCAAACTATTGGGTCCAATCACTTAGTTTTCTCAAACTCATTTGGCACATGCCCTGAATGGCATTCATAATCAATGAAGCAATTAACGTAGTGCCCATTTGATGATGTATTTTTGCTGTTTCCCTGTTGTAGCCTCAACCACTTCCTGTCATTTAATTCTCCACATCCCATTAAATATCATTTAATCTCCATTCTAATCCCAGGACGAACTTTGACACCCAATACACTGTCATCAAACCTTAAAACATATACTGAACATCCACAAATCAGTCCAAATTCTCAGCACAATTTTGTATATATTTCTTAACCTCTTCTGAGGTCTTTTATTTTCCAAAACAGCAATCAATGTTGTACTTGTGTCCAATTATTATTTCAAAATGACTCCAAAGGCAAAGATCAGTATTTTTGGAATATCAGGACTGGTCAATTAATTTCATAATCCTGATGAAAGTTTGTTCTTTAATAGACAACATGAGCGGGATTCTCCGACCCCGCCAGGTCGGAGAATCACCGGGGGCTGGCGTGAATCCCGCCCCCGCCGGTTGCCAAATTCTCTGGCACCGGATATTCGGCGGGGGCAGGAATTGTGCCGCGCCGGTCGGTGAGCCCCCCCCGGCGATTCTCCGGCCCGCGATGGGCCGAAGTCCCCTGCTGGAATGCTTGAGCTGGCGAGGATCAAACCACCTCTCTTCCCGGCGGGACTAGGCAGCGTGGGCGGGCTCCGAGGTCCTGGGGGGGACGATCTGGCTCTGGGGGGTGCCCCCATGGTGGCCTGGCCACCGCGATCGGGGCCCACCGATCCGCGGGCGGGCCTGTGCCGTGGGGGCACTCTTTTCCCTCCGCCTCGGCCACAGACTTCACCATGGCCGACGCGGAAGTAACACACCCCCTGCGCATGCACGGAGATGATTCAGCAGCCGCTGATGCTCCCGAGCATGCGCGGACTTCCACCGATCGGCGAAGTCCTTTCGGCCCCAGCTGGCGTGGTGCCAAAGGCCTTTCCCGCCGGCTGGCGGCGTGCCAATCACTCCGGCGCGGGGCTAGCCCCTCAAGGTGAGGGCTTGGCCCCTTCTCCGCACCTTTGGGGCGGCCTGATGCCGGAGTGGTTCACGCCACTCCATCCCGCTGGGACCCCCCGCCCCGCCAGGTGGGGGAGAATCCCGTCCATGAGTCAGACGTTACTTGGATTCAGTCAATATTGCATTTAGAAATTGCTCAATGTTCATAATATGAATTATGAATTATTTCAGTGTTCTCACAGAAGATGGTGGCACAGTGGTTACCACTGCTGCCTCACAGTGCCAGGGACAAGGGTTCGATTCCAGCCTTGGATGACTGTGTGAAGTTTGCTTCTCCCAGTGTTTGGTTTCCTCCGGTTGCTCCAAATATCACCACCTAAGGGTCCGGTCCACCTCCTCCTCCACTATCCTGGCTAAGACTGTGAACACTCTCGCCCAGAATCTTCCCAATTTTTCGCAACCTCAAAACATGTGCATGTGGTTCACTGGCCCCCGTCCTACACTTCTCACACTCACCCGCTACCCCCTGAAAGAACCCTCATTCTCGCCGGAGTCATATGCACCCTGTGCACCACCTTAAACTGTATCAGGCTCATCCTTGCACAAGAGGAGGTCCCGTTTACCCTTCAGAGTGCCTCACTCCATATTCCCCAATTGATCGCCCCTCCCAACTCCGCTTCCCATTTCTCCTTGATCTTCAATGGGCGAGGTACTAAATGAATACTTTGCCTCAGTATTCACCAAAGAGGAAGAATTGGTAGATGTTGAGTCTGGAGAAGGGGGTGTAGATAGCCTGGGTCACATTGTGATCCAAAAAGGCGAGGCGTTGGGTGTCTTAAAAAATATTAAGGTAGATAAGTCCCCAGGGCCTGATGGGATCTACCCCAGAATACTGAAGGAGGCTGGAGAGGAAATTGCTGAGGCCTTGACAGAAATCTTTGGATCCTCGCTGTCTTCAGGGGATGTCCCGGAGGACTGGAGAATAGCCAATGTTGTTCCTCTGTTTAAGAAGGGTAGCAAGGATAATCCCGGGAACTACAGGCCGGTGAGCCTTACTTCAGTGGTAGGGAAATTACTGGAGAGAATTCTTCGAGACAGGATCTACTCCCATTTGGAAGCAAATGGACGTATTAGTGAGAGGCAGCACGGTTTTGTGAAGGGGAGGTCGTGTCTCACTAACTTGATAGAGTTTTTCGAGGAGGTCACTAAGATGATTGATGCAGGTAGGGCAGTGGATGTTGTCTATATGGACTTCAGTAAGGCCTTTGACAAGGTCCCTCATGGTAGACTATTACAAAAGGTGAAGTCACACGGGATCAGGGGTGAGCTGGCAAGGTGGATACAGAACTGGCTAGGCCATAGAAGGCAGAGAGTAGCAATGGAGGGATGCTTTTCTAATTGGAGGGCTGTGACCAGTGGTGTTCCACAGGGATCAGTGCTGGGACCTTTGCTCTTTGTAGTATATATAAATGATTTGGAGGAAAATGTAACTGGTCTGATTAGTAAGTTTGCAGACGACACAAAGGTTGGTGGAATTGCGGATAGCAATGAGGACTGTCGGAGGATACAGCAGGATTTAGATTGTCTGGAGACTTGGGCGGAGAGATGGCAGATGGAGTTTAATCCGGACAAATGTGAGGTAATGCATTTTGGAAGGTCTAATGCAGGTAGGGAATATACAGTGAATGGTAGAACCCTCAAGAGTATTGAAAGTCAAAGAGATCTAGGAGTACAGGTCCACAGGTCATTGAAAGGGGCAACACAGGTGGAGAAGGTAGTCAAGAAGGCATACGGCATGCTTGCCTTCATTGGCCGGGGCATTGAGTATAAGAATTGGCAAGTCATGTTGCAGCTGTATAGAACCTTAGTTAGGCCACACTTGGAGTATAGTGTTCAATTCTGGTCGCCACACTACCAGAAGGATGTGGAGGCTTTAGAGAGGGTGCAGAAGAGATTTACCAGAATGTTGCCTGGTATGGAGGGCATTAGCTATGAGGAGCGGTTGAATAAAATCGGTTTGTTCTCACTGGAACGAAGGAGGTTGAGGGGAGACCTGATAGAGGTATACAAAATTATGAGGGGCATAGACAGAGTGGATAGTCAGAGGCTTTTCCCCAGGGTAGAGGGGTCAATTACTAGGGGGCATAGGTTTAAGGTGAGAGGGGCAAGGTTTAGAGTAGATGTACGAGGCAAGTTTTTTACGCAGAGGGTAGTGGGTGCCTGGAACTCGCTACCGGAGGAGGTAGTGGAAGCAGGGACGATAGGGACATTTAAGGGGCATCTTGACAAATATATGAATAGGATGGGAATAGAAGGATACGGACCCAGGAAGTGTAGAAGATTGTAGTTTAGTCGGGCAACATGGTCGGCACGGGCTTGGAGGGCCGAAGGGCCTGTTCCTGTGCTGTACATTTCTTTGTTCTTTGTTCACCACCCGCTCACCCCACTGCTCCCCCAGCCACTTATATATATCCCCAATTCTTGTCTCCCCTTCCACTTCTGGAAGTAGCAATCGCTCCAGCAGTGTGTATCCCGGCAATCCAGGGAACCCTCTCCAAACCTTTCGCACAAAGTCCCTAACTTGCAAATACCTGAACTCACTGCCCCTCAGCAGCTCTACCCTCTCCCTTTGCTCCTCCAGACAAGCGAACTCGTCCTCCAAATACAAATCCACTTCCCTCCACCTCCTGTATACACTATCTATCCACCCCCCCCCCCCCCGGCTCAAACCCATGATTCTCGCACAGCGGCATTGCACCGACATCCCTTCCATCCGAAAATGCCTCCTCAGCTGATTCCACATCTTCACCGTGGACTGCACCACTGGGATCCCCGAATACCTACTCGGAGCCATTGGCAATGCTACCGTCACCATAGCCTTCAAACTAGACCTCTTACAAGATTCCTCCTCCATTCTAACCCACTCTACCCCTTGTCCTTCCCACCACCGCCCCACCTTGCCCACATTCGCCGTCCAATTATAATGAAGCAAGTTCGGCAACGCCAACCCCCCCCTGCTGCCTCTGCCTCTGTAGCAGGGTCCTGATAGTATTTTAGTTTATCTCATTTTTAAAGATGGTTTTCCCCGTTCTTTATTTACAATTCAGATTAAACCGTTCAATAATTTCTCCATTATTTAAGCACTGTTCAAGGTTCATTAGCTCTTAAAGAGTGAACAGACCAATCAGAGGATTTCTCAACGTTATTGCTATAAAGAAACAAAAGATCTGCCAGATATTTATTGCACACAGGACCCTTTTAACTTCCATCAATCCTAAGTTAGAAAGATGCTGACAGTTTGCTAATGGCTATCGCATTCCAGTAGAACCAATAGCAATAAAGAATATATATCCAATTATTCAACAGAATTCCACAAACACCAATTACTCTCAACATTCAATTTTTAATAAACTCATATCAAATAATGATTTTCACCTCATTTATAATCACAAGAATTTCACTGTGGTTAACATCAAAGTCTAGTTTTCACAATTTAATAATTTGGTTAACTTCAATAACCCCGATTCCATTCCGTAATATTTTAAACTGGTAAAAGGAGCAGACGTAAATTTATCAAAACCACGCTTGCTTACAAGAAGCCATTGAATTAAATAATTTTATTCTTCAGGTACCTTTTGAAATGACTGCAAAAATACTCAGTATAACTGAAGAAAATATTAGTCTCACAGTTAAACACACATTCTGACTTGAAAAAGATAGAGAAATAAAAAGGACATTCCATCTTGAATTCGGAATTCATGTTCTCACTCAAACCTTTTACCTCCTACACAATCCTTGATATTCTCCTCTATTGGGATATCAAAGGGGTGTTACAGGCACTGCTTGGGCACTTGACACAATTGGTTCCTGAAATCCAGGTTGTAACTCGAATAGTCATAAGTTTGAACCGATTTTCTTGTAGGAATAATAGTACAACTGGGGAATTGGTTCTTGAGCCCGGGCTGGAAATCCTTTGTGGGCACCCGGTGTAAAATACTCTCAACACTTGCCCTGTAATGCCTGCACGCCTCAGCACAAGTTCCTCGATTGCGTGGGGGATATACTGAAGCCATTCGATCACTGTCAGTTGCCTGTTTAACCTTGAAGTTCTGTGAGTCTGAGCACATATTAAATAGAACATGAGTATGTAAAAGCATTAAAATCACGACAGTTGGGCAAAAATAATTAAACAGAATAAAACACCTGTTTATAACCTAATAAAGATAGTTCGACCTGTCCAGTGAAACAGGTAGAATGGAAGAATAGAACCATAGAATTCCTACAGTGCAGAAGGAGGCTATTCAGCCGAAAGAGTCCGCACCAACCCTCTGAAAGAGCACATTACACAGGCCCACTCCCCTGCCCTATCTCCATAATCCCAGCCAACCTTTAGACACTAATTGGCAATTTAGTAAGGTTAATCCACCTAACCTGCACATCCTTGGACTGTGGGAGGAAACCGGAGCACCCGGCAGAAACCCACGCAGACATGGGGAGAAAGTGCAAACTCCACACAGACAGTGACTCAAGGCCGGAATGGAGCCCGGGCCCCTGGCCCCTGGTGCTGTGAGGCTGCAGTGATAACCACTGTGTCACCATGATACTCTAAAGGACAGCACGGGATGTCAATGTGCATTTATGAATGTGTTGCCGTGGCATCATGAACATAGAACATTATAGTGCAGAAGGAGGCCATTTGGCCCATCAAGTCTGCACCGATGTGGCGCGATCGAGCAGTTTAGGCCTTTACTCTCTCGAGTTTCGAAGAACGAGAGGAGATCTAATTGAGGTATATAAGATGGTAAGAGGTATTGACCGAATAGACGTCGAACAAATGTTTCCTCTTGTGGGACAATCGAGAACGAGAGGTCATAGTTTTAGGATAAGGAGTGGCAGATTTAAAAGAGGTGAGGAGAAAATACATCTGTCAAAGGGTCGTGAGTCTGTGATATTCACTACCCCAGAGTGTGGTGGATGCTGGGATATTGAATAAATTTAAGGAGGAGATGGGCAGATTTTTAATTAGTAATGGGGTGAAGGGTTGTGGAGAACAGGCAGGAAAGTGGAGTTGAGGCCGAGATGAGCCATGATCGTATTGAATGGCAGATCGAGCTTGAGGAGCTGAATTGACAACTTCTGCGCCGAGTTCTTGTATTCTAAATTACTGCAATCTCATTTAATGCCTGATCTGTTACACAGACTCCAGAGGGTGTTTCATTCTAAAACTCAATTAGATTAATCCAGCATCTTTTTTTTCCAAGGCTGGCTCTCCTTAATTAACTCTCCAATGCAGTTAATTGGCCTTCAGTTCATTGTTTCTCAGCCCCGACACCAGCTGAGTGAGCCGACACCAGTAACTAACTTGCTGCCATTCTTTCATCTTTTCTTGGGCAAGGGTGTCACATTTATCACTCTAGTCTTTTGGAACGTCCCCGACATTTGGGGAAGATTGGATAATTCTCTTCACTCCCATTCCCTTTAGAATTCAGACTGAAAGCTGTCAGACACGGCAATTATCTATTCTAAACATAACCAGCCTTTCCCATACAGCCTGCCCAACAATTATTGCCCCCATATCCATTTTCTCACCTGACATGCATCATACAATCTCTTTAATTGTTTCATCATAATCTCCCATCTCCCCTTCATCCGAGGAGCCCTGGCTTTGGATCCTATCTTTCCCTCTGGTTGTAATGTCCCTCGCCTGTATCTGAAACATCAATGCATTAATGGTCACCCATTATCTCTTCTAGCTTTTCTTGTCAGTTTTTGGTTCGGTTTGGTTGCCCCATTAACACTTCATTCACTTGCTCCATCTCTGTGATGAACGGTTACTGTATTACTGTACCCTTATCATCATGTAAGGTGATGTCCCCTTTAAAACCGGGCTTGGAACCCTGGGGGACTCTGCCTCTGGCTCCGCCCACCTGGGAGCCGTATATAAGGGGCCGCCTTGTGGGCGGCACCTAGTAAGCACCCGTCTCGGCACCAAGCTAGTTCCTAGCTTATTAAAGCCTTCTTTACCGTTTACTCTCTAAGCATCGCTATTGAGGGTACAACAATTAATAAGCTAAACTACATCAGGATGGACGCAGGCCTTAAACCAGAGAAGCTCAACCCGGAAGCACGGACACTGGAGGCAAAAGAAATGTTTTAATACTGGCTCCGATGTTTCGAGGCCTACCTGGACTCCTCAGAGACTCCCATCCTGCGGCCACGCAAGCTGCGCCTACTCCACTCCCGGGTGAGTCACAGAATCTCCGCCACGCTCGAAAAGGCAACTACCTACGAAGAGGCGGTCTAGTTACTACGCAAGCGGTTTGTCAAACCCATCAACGAGGTACATGCCCGGTATCTGCTCTCTACCTGCCAGCAGCGCTCGGGGGAATCGCTAGACGAATTTTTCGAAAAACTCACCGCGCTCGCCAGGGACTGTGACCATCACGATGTGACGGGGGAAATTCATATGAACCTGCACATCAGAGACGCTTTCGTGTCCTGCAAAGCTCGACCTACATCCGGCAGCAGCTACTCGAAAACGGGGCAAAAGACCTCCAGGACACGCTAACGCTCGCCTCCTCGCTGGAAGTGGCCCGACATAATTTGGGCACGTACCCCGCGGACCCTGCGAGCCCCCCTCTGACTTCCTCAGACTTGGCCACGTTACGAGCCTGCGCCGCATGGTGACCCGCTCAGACCGGGGGGGCACACCGTGCTACTTCTGCGGGCAGGGCCAGCATCCACGCCCACGCTACCCAGCCCACTCAGCCATCTGCAGCTACTGTGGGAAAAAGGGGCATTTTGCGAGGGTCTGCCTGGCCAGGTCCAAGGGCCAGAAACACAAAGAACAGCAGGCCCGAAAATCAGGCTTACAGGCCCGCAGGCCTCGCAATGCGGCTGCGCATCGACCCGACACGCCCCCTTCTGACACCGTCATCCGCCTCGTGCGAATCACAGGGGCGGCCATCTTGTCGGCGGCCATCTTCTCGACCCAACACGTGTGACCGATGGCGGCGGCCATTTTACGAATCCGACTCGGCTGAGGACTCGGACTACCCGCAACTGGGAGCGATCACCCTCGACCAAACGTGGCCAAAACATCTGCAGAACTCGATGATGAAGGTCCAGGTCAACGGGCGCGACAATCCATGCCTTTTCGACTCCGGGAGCACGGAGAGCTTTATTCATCCTGAGATGGTAAGGCGCTGCTCCTTGCGAACCCATCCCACATCCCAAACCATAGCCATCGCATCCGGGTCCCACTCGGTACAAATCATGGGGTATTGTATTGCGGATCTCTCGATCCAGGGCACCGAATACACCCGTTTCAAACTGTATATCCTCCCTCACCTCTGCGCCCCCCTGCTGCTCAGACTGGATTTCCAGTGCAGCCACCGAAGCCTGACACTGAAGTTCGGTGGACCCTTGTCCCCCCCCCTCATGGTATGCAGCCTTGCGACACTGAAAGTCGCACCCCCCTCTTTATTCACGAACCTCACTCCCGACTGTAAGCCCGTCGCCACCACGAGCCGGCGGTACAGTGCCCAAGACATGACTTTCATCAAGTCAGAGGTCCCGCGTTTACTGGGAGAGGGGGTCATCGAGGCTAGCAACAGCCCCTGGAGAGCACAAGTGGTGGTAGTCCGGTCCGGGGAAAAGAAATGAATGGTCGTGGATTATAGCCAGACCATAAACCGCTTCACACAGCTCAATGCGTACCCACTTCCTCGCATAGCAGAAATGGTAAATCGGATCGCCCAATATCGGGTATTTTCCACGGTCGATCTCAAACCCGTCAACCACCAGCTCCCCATCCGACCAAAAGACCGCCCCTATACTGCCTTCGAAGCAGCCGGCCGTCTCTTCCACTTCCTCAGGGTCCCCTTCGGCGTCACAAATGGGGTCTTCATCTTCCAAAGGGCGATGGACCAAATGGTGGACCAGTACGGTTTGCGGGCTACATACCCGTACTTGGACAATGTCACCATCTGCGGCCATGACCAGCAGGATCATGACGCGAACCTCAAAGTTCCTCCAGACCGCCCTAGCCCTTAACCTGACCTATAACGAGGAAAAATGCTCTTTCCATACAACCCGGCTAGCCATCCTCGGCTATGTCATGGAAAACGGGGTCCTAGGTCCCGACCCCGACCGCATGCGCCCCCTAAAGAAACTTCCCCTCCCCTGCAGCCTCAAGGCCCTCAGACAGTGCTTGGGGCTCTTCTCCTATTACGCCCAGTGGGTCCCCAAATATGCGGACAAAGCCCGCCCACTCATAAAGACCACGATATTTCCCCTGTTGGCTGAGGCTCGATCGGCCTTCAACCACATCAAGGCCGACATCATCAAGAACGCTATGCACGCGGTGGACGAAACTATCCCCTTCCAGGTAGAGAGCGATGCATCAGACATCGCCCTGGCTGCTGCCCTCCACCAGGCAGGCAGACCAGTAGCGTTCTTCTCCCGGACCTTCACCGCCTCCGAGATTCGGCACTCTGCAGTCAAGAAGGAGGCACAAGCCATTGTGGAGGCTGTGCGGCACTGGAGGCACAACCGAGCCGGTAGGAGGTTCACCCTCGTCACCGACCAACGGTCGGTAGCTTTTATGTTCGACAACGCACAACGGGGCAAAATAGAAAACGATAACATTTTGAGGTGGAGGATCGAACTCTCCCTACACGTACGATATCAAGTATCGTCCAGGGGAGCTCAACGAGCCCCCAGATGACCTGTCCCGCGGCAAGTGCGCCAACGCGCAGGAGCCATGCACAATGACCTCTGTCACCCGGGGGTTACCCGGCTACTTTATCAAGTCCTGCTACCTACTTTACTCAACAAATGAGGTCAAGGCCATGACCAGGGCCTGCCAGATCTGTGCGGAGTGCAAACCGCACTTCTACCGACCAGACAAGGCTCGGCTCGTGAAAGCCTCGGGGCCCTTTGCGTGACTAAGCGTGGACTTCAAGGGCCCCCTCCCATCCACCAACTGCAATGGCTATTTCCTCACCATTATCGACGAGTTCCCCGCTTCTCATTCGCCATCCCCTGCCCCGACATGATCTCAGCCACCGTGATAAAGGCACTGCACAGCATCTTCACCCTGTTTGGTTTCCCCGCTTATATCCACAGCGACCGGGGTACATCATTCATGAGCGATGAACTGCGTCAGTATCTGCTCAGCAAAGGCATCACCTCGAGCAGAACGATCAGTTATAACCCACGGGGAAACGGGCAGGTGGAGAGGGAGAATGCGACAGTTTGGAAGGCTGTCCTTCTGGCCCTACTGTCGAGAGGTCTCCCAACCACCCGCTGGCAGGAGGTCCTATCCGATGCCCTGCACTCCATTAGGTCGTTCCTCTGCACGGCCACGAATGAGACCCCTCAAAACCGATTGTTTGTCTTCCCCAGGAAGTCCACCTCCGGGGTTTTGCTTCCTCCTTGGCTGACGGCTCCGGGACCGGTTCTTCTCCGGAGGCACGCAAGGAGCCCCAGGTCGAGAAGGTCTGATTACTACATGCGAACCCCAGTTACGCCTACGTCGGGTACCCCAACGATAGGCAAGATACGGTTTCCCTCCGGGATCAGGCACCTGCTGGTTCCCCACTACAGATGCCCCTTCCCTCACAGCTCCCCTGAGGGACCCGGCACCCACAACAACCCCTCCCCCCGGACCCACTCCCCGTCGGTGGACACCGACCGCGTGTGCCCCCTAGCGCCCCCTCTTCTACACACCCCGCTGGCGCCGGCACCACTACCCCCAGCCCCAGCTATTTCCCCTGCGCCCCGATCCCCTACCCCGAGCTGGACCAAGGCTCCGACCACCGTGCTCCCGGACGTACCCTCAACTAAGACGTCCGTGTCCGCCCCACCACCGCCCGAGCTGAGGAGGTCGATGAGGACGATCAGGCCGCCGAAACGAACGGACTTATGATGGTACTTCACCCCCGCCGGACTTTTTTTTAAAAACAAGGGGTGAATGTGATGAACGTTTACTGTATTACTGTACCCTTATCATCATGTAAGGAGATGTCCACTTTAGGATCGGGCTTGGAACCCTGGGGGACTCCGCCTCCGGCTCTGCCCACCTGGGAGCCGTATATAAGGGGCAGCCTTGTGAGCGGCACCCAGTAAGCACCCGTCTCGCCATCAGGTTTGTTCTTAGCTTATTTAAGCCTTCTTTGCCGTTTACTCTCTAAGCGTCGTTATTGAGGGTACAACAATCTCATTTCGCAGCACCAGATTCAGCAAAGCCTCCTCCCTCATTGGACCAGAAGCATTCTGGGAAAGGAAATTCTCATGAACACATTTCAGAAATGCCTCCTTCCGTTTCCCTTTACTATAACACTTTCCCAATTGATGCTTATCTCAGTAACATCCCCCAATATCATCACTCCCTACTTTTGCACTTCTTTGTGATTTCCCTGCACATTTTCCCTTCTGTCTCACATTCCATATCTGGAAACTTAGATAATACCCCTCTCTCCTAGAAAATCACCCCCCGCCCCCCCACCCCCCCCCCCCGCCCCCCCACCCCCAGTTGTGTAATCATACACGTTTTGCCTCCATGTCTAATGAGTAGATTCTGTCCTTGTTACCTCCAGGACATCCTACCTTTGCAACACAACATCAACCTGGTAGCACAGTGGCTAGCACTGTGGGTTCACAGCACCAGGGTCCCAGATTCGAATCCCCACTGGGTCACTGTCTGTGCGGAGTCTGCATGTTCTCCCCGTGTCTGCATTGGTTTCTTCCGGGTGCTCCGGTTTCCTCTCACAGTCCAAAGACGTGCAGTTTAGGTGGATTGGCCATTCTAAATTACCCTGTGTCCAAAAAGGTTACGAGGGGTTATTGGGTGGCAGTGAGGGCTTACGTGCAGTCTCAATGGGCTGAATGGCCTCCTTCTGCACTGTATGCTGTATGTATGTTCCCTAATTGCTGCCATCCTACCTCCCCCTTCCTATCCCCATTTTTTCTGAACATTTTGTATAATTGAATATTCGCAGCCTTGTCCGCACCATTAACCACATTTCTATTATTGCTACTACACCATATTTCCACTTTGATCTTTGTGCTTGTAACTCACCAATTTTATTCACTACTCTATGTGTTAATGTATTCTTAACCTGGCTTTGCAGCCATGCTTAGTCGACTCCTGTCGAATGTGGTACTATTTCCTTCTAGGATTAAGGTAAAGTCACCATAGGCCAAAGATGACCATAGGCTGCTTTCCCTTTGAGGGGGAGAGCTGACTAATGGTGATTTAACCTGAGGGTCACCACACCTCAGGCGAGGGTCAAGATTGAGAATGCAGGGCCTTCATGAATAACCTCAGCTAGTACAGGAATTGAACCCACGTTGCTCACCTTGCTCTGCATCATGAACCAGCTGTCTAACCAAGTGAGCTCAGGCTCCCGAGGAGTATCCAACACTCTCACTTGAAGCACCTTGTTCCACTTTACTACTTTCTTGTGCCTACCCCACTGTCAATTAAATTGAAACCCTCCCCAACCAGAGTGGTGAACTTTTGTTTGAGGAAATTGGTCCCAGACCGAATGGGATGTGACGTGTTCTTTTCGAGTAGGTGCCTCCTGTACCAGAGCTGGTCCCAATGCCCTGAAGCCCTCATTTACTGCACTTCAAGCCACACGTTGATCCTCCCGATTTTCCTATTTCTACTCTCGCTAGTCGGGAGAGTAATCCGGAGCTGTTACCATTCTCCATGATTCCTGAAACTCTGACCATTGGCCCACAATCCCTATCCACTCGATGTCATTGATACTGACTCAATTTCTGGCTCACCCCCTTCATCCTGCAGAATATTCTTAATGATATCCTTTACCCTGACATCAGTGAGGCAACTTACCTCGCAGGACTCCCGACAACATTTACAGAAACACCTAACTATGGAATCTCCTGTATCAATTACATTTCTATTCCATAGTGTTCTTCCTCTCTGGAGTCCCTTGCCCAATGATGCCATAATCTGGTCTGCATCCCTTTGAGGTGTTGTCGCTCCCAGCCATCACCAAAGCTGTGTATCTGTTTGAGAGTGACTCCCCGAAAATACTTGTACTTTCTGCTTCTTCCTACTTCTCCAGATAGGCACCCACCTCCCATCCTTAACTCTCCTTGGCTGGGGAGTGACCATGTCCTGGAACACAGGAAACTCCCATCCTCCCTGATGTTAAGCTTCCCCTCCAGCTCGGCAACCCTGAGCTCCAGCTGAAACAGCTGGAAACACTTCCTCCACACGTGGATTGAAACCTGGGTCACAAGCAGCGGGCTGACTTACTTTACCCATGATTCCATCCCCAATCTTTCTTCTCTAATTATTCCCCGCTTAATCAGAATCAGCACTAAAGAGTAAGAGTGAAATCCATACCCTCTCAAACCTGCCACACAGACACTCACTGATCCCATGTGTCTTCTAGAAATCTCATCAAAAAGATGAACTAACTTCCTTGGTGTAAATCTGTATTGCACCTGCCAATGCAAAGATTTTGGGCGCGATCTGCTGACCGGGTGGTGCGCCAGAACAGGGGATCTTGCAAAATGTTGCAATCTGAATCCTGCCCATTGTAGACAGGATCAGTATTCGGCACATTTGTGTATTAGAGTGAGACAGCTGGACTCACTCTAATATGCAGCTCGCCTGATCTGCCAAGGCCTTGGGTTCTGACCTCTTCACCTTGGAGAACTCAGGCGAGAGCTGTTCACTGTTGGTTCCCACAAATGGGAACAAGGAGGAATGGCAGTTGAGGCAGGGGATCTCCCAGGGGATCCGACAGGTGGTTGCCCTCGAGATAGGCCGACACCCTGGCACTACTGGTGCCACCTTGGCAGTGCCAGCCTGGCAACCTGGCAGTGTGACCTGGGTGCCAGCCTGGCACTGCCCACATTGCACTGCTAGTTGTCAGGGGCACTGACAGGGATGGCATTTTTCCCACACTAGGTATCGGGCTGGGGATGCCCTGCATGTCTGGGTAGGGTGCAGGGGCTCAAGAACCCCCATATTTGTGACCTAGTACTTTGGGGGGGTGAGATCCAGGGATGGGTCAGGTCGGGTGGGGGGGGGGGTCTATCTCCTCCTGCACTGAGGAGTTCTGGCGAGCAGAGTTCCTCAGTGCAGGAAATGGGACTAACTGCGGCCTCGGTGGGGTGTTCACCGCTGAGGCCCCGGATTGAAACAAAGTCCAGTTAGATAGAATGATGATTCTCGGCGCTGTGAGTGCAGGGAAACACCCGGCTAAACGCGCTCGACATGGGGCTCTGTTGCAAATCGGTTAGATCACACCCGGAATTTTTAATCAGAATGTTATTTTATTTCTGTCATGACCAGGGAAGCTGTGGTTCTTGCTGGGCTTTCAGTGCGACCGGTGCCATTGAAGGGCAGTGGGCTCGGAAACATGGAAAACTGATTTCCCTGAGTGAACAGAACCTGGTTGATTGTACCAAACTATATAATAACTATGGATGTGAAGGTGGATGGATGAAACGTGCCTTTACCTATGTGATCGACAATAAAGGCATCAACACGGCTGCAGATTATCCATATACTGCTCGGGTAAATCTCTTTTAATTGCTTTTCCAATTCTCCAGTTACAAAATGTTTACAATATTCATGGTAGACTACAGAGCCCAGTCCAAATAGAATGGAAGCTGACATCCAGCTTTGGATCAATTCTTCCCTGAGAAGCTGCTCCCAGGTTTCCACCAATGTCACTGTCTAACCAACATGAGGGAGGGTGAGGGAATATCACTTTTCAGGAAGGGACTAGTTCTCTCTTTCATTTCTCCCCTTATCTTGTAATTGATACACGATCAATTACTGCATAACTGAAGGCTTTAATAGATTAGAACTGTTCCCCAGCAGCTCAGGTACAGAATGAGGACTGCTGGGACGGCACCGACTCTTAATACTCCACCTATCTGGGCGGAGCTACATACTATACAGCCAATGGTAAACCCCCAGGTTTGACCAATGGAACTTCAGCCTCTCGGGTGCTGCAATACCTGATAATACCACATTCACCCCCTGTTAAAAAGTCCGGCGTGGGTGGTGGCCAGTGGCTACAACTGTATTCAACATGGTATGATCAGATATGGAGGTACCGTGATACCTCCTTACAGTGCTTATAGGGTATTTACAGTCATGGCAGATATATACAGTCAGTGTTTATTATTTACAGTTACAGATCGGTTAAGATGAAGCAATCAGTCGGTCGGGTGCCCTGGTCGTCCTCTGGGATCGTCTGGGCCTCGGTGGTGATTCCGGTGGGGGTCCAGGCGCCTGCGACTTCGGGAGCATGGCTTCGGCCTCCATGGCAGTTTCGTCACCCCTAGACGGCGCTGGTGGGGAGAGCGTTGACCTGGGAGGGTGTTGCCTGTAGTGGGTGGGTGGGAGGGCCCAGGCAGGAGCGGCGGGAGGACTGACCCCCCTTTTGAAGTGCTGCAGAGTGGTGGGGTGCGGGTGGTGGTTGGGGTGCGTGTGGGGATCCGACGGGCGCCAGTTTCCATAGGGAGACCGTATCTTGTCGGCCGTCAGGGAACGCCACGTAGGCGTACTGGGGGTTAGCGTGCAGCAAGTGGACCCTCTCGACCAACGGGTCCGACTTGTGCGCCTGCACGTGTTTTTGGAGCAGGATGGGTCCAGGTTGGGAGCGAGGTCTCGGAGGAGGACGTCCTGGGGAAGACAAGGAGACGTTCATGAGGTGTCTGATTGGTGGTCGTACAGAGCAATGACCGGATGGAGTGGAGGGCCTCCTGGAGGACTTCTTGCCAGTGGGAGACTGGGTGGTTCCTGGACCATAGGGCCAGTAGGACGGTCTTCCAGACCGTTCCGTTCTCCCTCTCTACTTGCCCGTTTCCCCGGGGGTTGTAACTGGTCGTCCTGCTTGAGGCGATGCCCTTGCTGAGCAGGAATTGACGCAGCTTGTCGCTCATAAAGGAGGACCCCTATCACTGTGTATGTAAGCGGGGAAACCAAACAGTGCAAAGATACCATGGAGGGCCTTGATGACGGTGGTGGCGGTCATGTCGGGGCAGGGGATGGCGAAGGGTGGCAGAGGTCCTCGTGGAGGGCTCGGAGGCAGTCCACTTGTGCGGTGACACATGTGCCGCGGGACAGGGCGTCAGGAGGCTCGTTTAGCTTCCCGGGACGATACAAGATCTCGCAGTTGTAGGTGGAGAGTTCTATCCTCCACCGCAAGATCTTGTTGTTTTTTTATCTTGCCCCGCTGTGCATTATCGAACATGAACGCTACCGACCGTTGGTCAGTGAGGAGAGTGAATCTCCTGCCAGCCAGGTAATGCCTCCAGTGTCGCACAGCTTCTACTATGGCTTGGGCCTGCTTTTCGACTGAGGAGTGGCGGATTTCGGAAGCATGGAGGGTACTGGAGAAGAAGGCCACGGGTCTGCCCGCTTGGTTGAGGGTTGCCGTCAGAGCTACGTCGGATGCATCGCTCTCGAGCTGGAAGGGGAGGGACTCGTCGATGGCGTGCATCGTGGCCTTTGCAATGTCTGCTTTGATGCGTCTGAAGGCCTGGCGGGCCTCCATCGACAGGGGGAAGGTTGTGGACTAGATCATGGGACGGGCTTTGTCTGCGTAGTTAGGGACCCACTGGGCGTAGTAACTAAAAATCCCAAGGCAGCGCTTCAGGGCCTTGGGGCAGTGAGGGAGGGGGAACTCCATAAGGGGACGCATGCGTTCAGGGTCGGGGCCTATAACTCCATTTCGCACTACGTAGCCGAGAATGGCTAGACGGTCGGTGCTAAATACGCATTTATCCTTATTGTACGTTAAGTTAAGGATTTTCGCGGTCTGGAGGAATTTTCGGAGGTTGGAGTTGTGGTCCTGCTGGTCATGGCCGCAGATGGTGACGTTATCGAGATACGGGAACGTTGCGCGCAAGCCGTACCGGTCAACCATTCGGTCCATCTCGCGTTGGAAGACCAAGACCCCGTTAGTGACACCGAAGGGAACACTTAAAAAATGATAGAGCCGCCCATCTGCCTCGAAGGCAGTGTATTTGCGGTCGCTCGTGCGGAGGGGTAGCTGGTGGTAGGCAGACTTGAGATCCACCATGGAGAAGACCTTATAATGCACGATCCTGTTTACCAGGTCGGATATGCGGGGGAGAGGGTACGCGTCCAGCTGCGTAAACCTGTTGATGGTCTGACTGTAATCAATGACCATCCTATGTTTCTCCCCGGTCTTTACCACCACTACTTGGGCTCTCCACGGACTGTTGCGAGCTTCAATGACCCCTTCCCTTAGTAGCCTTTGGACCTCCGACCTAATGAAGGTCCGGTCCTGGGCACTGTACCGTCTGCTCCTGGTGGCGACGGGTTTGCAATCCGGGGTGAGGTTCGCAAACAGGGAAGGCGGGTCGACCTTAAGTGTCGAGAAGCCGCAGACAGTAAGGGGGGAGGGGGGGGGAAGGTTTGCTAGGCAGGACCCCTTTATCTCCACTGAGTAGGAACTGGAGGCCAGGGAGAGTCTTTGATTTATAGGGTGGGTAAAAAGTGAACAGCGCCTTACCGTGTCGGGGTGTATAAAGCTCTCCGTGCTCCCAGAGACGATCAGGCAGGGAGCCTCGTGGCCATTGATGAAGACCGTTGTCGTTGCTGTTGAGAGTGTTCGATGTCAAGTTTGGTCCAGAGTTACCGAGGCCAGACGCAGTAAATTTTGATCGGACAGTGTATAGTCGGCCGGGCTGGGGTCCTGGGCCCCATCCAAGATGACGTCTCCCATGGGTCGCACATGGTGGTCGGAGATGGACAAAATGGCGGCGCCGATCCGTCCAGTGCGGTGTCCGGGGAACAAGATGGCGGCGCCCAGGGGCCGCACGTGGCCCGAGGATACGGGGGTGCTGGTGACTGCTGGCCGCCTGGGGCCCGAGGGGAAGTTCGCTGTGGCAGCCCGGAGTCACCGCTCGTGCCTGGCAAACCCCCACAAAATGGCCCTTCTTGCCGCACCCTTTGCAGGAGGGTTGGCCGCATCGTTGTGGTCTGCTGCAAACCTCCACAATATATCCTAGCAGAGGGGCGATGTGCTGGAGGAGGATGAGGATCAAGGGCAGGCCTTGTCAGACGAGGAGGATGAGGGGAGTGAGGGGGACAATGAGCGGGACATGGGGGCTAGCCATGCACGGAAGGTTGCACGACACTATCGGCAGGGTCAGCGAGCACGGGATGCTTTAGTCGACAGGCGTTTCACCAACTGGGGGGTGGGTGAGTTACTCGGCAGGGGCCCGGACATCACAATACCGCACCCCCTCACCACCGACCACCCTCGCCTCCCGCACCACCGACAACCCTCGCCTCCCGCACAACCCACCATCCTCACCTCCCACACCACCCACCACCCTCACCTCCCACATCACCGAATACCTTCACCTCCCACCGAACACCCTCGCCTCCCGCACCACCGAATACCTTCACCCCCCTCACCACCGACCACCCTCGCCTCCCGCACCACCCACCATCCTCACCTCACACACCACCCTCACCTCCCACACCACCCTCCACCCTCACCTCCCACACCACCCTCCACCCTCACCTCCCACACCACCGAACACCCTCGCCTCCCGCACAACCCACCATCCTCACCTCCCACACCACCCACCAACCTCACCTCCCACACCACCCACCACCCTCACCCCCCACACCACCCACCATCTTCACCTCCCACACCAACCCCCACCCTCACCTCCCACACCACCCTCACCTCCCACACCACCGAACACACTCACCTCCCACACCACCCACCACCCTCACTTCTCACACCACCGATCACCCTCACCTCTCACACCACCCAACACCCTCACCTCCCACACCACCGACCACCCTCACCTCCCACACCACCCTCCATCCTCACCTCGCACACCACCGAACACCCTCACCTCCCACACCACCGAACACCCTCACCTCCCACACCACCCACCACCCTCACCTCCCACACCACCCTCCATCCTCACCTCGCACACCACCGAACACCCTCACCTCCCACACCACCGAACACCCTCACCTCCCACACCACCCAACACCCTCACCTCCCACACCACCCACCACCCTCACCACCCACACCACCCACCATCCTTACCCCCAACACCACCGACCACCCTCACCTCCCACACCACCGAACACACTCACCTCCCACACCACCCAACACCCTCACCTCCCACACCACCCAACACCCTCACCTCCAACACCACCCACCACCCTCACCTCCCACACCACCGAACACACTCACCTCCCACACCACCGATCACCCTCACCTCCCACACCACCGATCACCCTCACCTCCCACACCACCCACCACCCTCACCTCCCACACCACCCCCTACCCTTACCTCCCACACAACCCACCATCCTCACCTCGCACACCACCGACCACCCTCACCTCCCACACCACCGAACACACTCACCTCCCACACCACCCAACACCCTCACCTCCCACACCACCCACCACCCTCACCTCCCACACCACCGAACACACCCACCTCCCACACCACCCAACACCCTCACCTCCAACACCACCCACCATCCTCACCTCCCACACCACCGAACACACTCACCTCCCACACCACCGATCACCCTCACCTCCCACACCACCCACCACCCTCACATCCCACACCACCCGCTACCCTTACCTCCCACACAACCCACCACCCTCACCTCCCACACCACCGACCACCCTCACCTCCCACGCCACCCACCATCCTCGCCTCCCACACCACCGACCGCCCTCACCCCCCACACCACCCACCACCCTCACCTCCCACACCACCGAACACCCGCACCCCCCACCACCCTCACCTCCCACACCACCCATCATCTTCACCTCCCACACCACACACCACCCTCACATCCCACACCACCCACCACCCTCACCTCCCCCACCACCCACCATCCTCACCTCCCACACCACCCACCACCCTCACCTCCCACACCACCGACCACCCTCACCTCCCACACCACCCACCATCCTCACCTCCCACACCACCCACCACCCTCACCTCCCACACCACCCACCATCCTCACCTCCCACACGACCCACCACCCTCACCTCCCACACCACCGAACACCCTCATCTCCCACACCACCCTCCATCCTCACCTCCCACACCACCCTCACTTCCCCCACCACCGACCACCCTCACCTTCCACACCACCGAACACTCTCACCTCCCACACCACCCACGATCCTCGCCTCCCACACCACCGACCACCCTCACCTCCCACACCACCCACCACCCTCACCTTCCACACCACCGAACACTCTCACCTCCCACACCACCCACGATCCTCGCCTCCCACACCACCCACCATCCTCACCTCGCACACCACCGACCACCCTCACCTCCCACACCACCCACCACCCTCACCTCCCAGACCACCCACCAACCTCACCTCCCACACCACCCACCACCCTCACCTCCCAGACCACCCACCATCCTCACCTCCCACACCACCCACCAACCTCACCTCCCACACCACCGACCACCCTCACCTCCCACACCACCCACCATCCTCACCTCGCACACCACCGACCACCCTCACCTCCCACACCACCGACCACCCTCACCTCCCACACCACCCACCATCCTCACCTCCCACACCACCGACCACCCTCACCTCCCAGACCACCCACCAACCTCATCTCCCACACCACCCACCATCTTCACCTCCCACACCAACCCCCACCCTCACCTCCCACACCACCCACCACCCTCACCTCCGACACCACCCACCATCCTCACCTCCCACACCACCGACCACCCTCACCTCCGACACCACCCACCATCCTCACCTCCCACACCACCCACCATCCTCACCTCCCACACCACGGACCACCCTCACCTCCCACACCACCGAACACCCTCACCTCCCACACCACCCACCACCCTCACCTCCCAGACCACCGACCACCCTCACCTTCAACACCACCGACCACCCTCACCTCCCACACCACCGAAAACCCTCACCTCCAACACCACCCACCACCCTCACCTCCCACACCACCGAACACCCTCACTTCTCACACCACCGAACACCCTCACCTCCCTCACCACCCACCACCCTCACCTGCCACACCACCGATCACCCTCACCTCCCACACCACCCACCACCCTCACCTCCCACATCACCCCCTACCCTTACCTCCCACACAACCCACCATCCTCACCTCGCACACCACCGACCACCCTCACCTCCCACACCACCCACCACCCTCACCTTCCACACCACCGATCACCCTCACCTCCCACACCACCCACCACCTTCACCTCCCACACCAAACCCCACCCTCACCTCCCACACCACCGATCACCCTCACCTCCCACACCACCCACCACCCTCACCTCCCACACCACCGAACACCCTCACCTCCAACACCACCCACCACCCTCACCTCCCACACCACCGAACACCCTCACTTCTCACACCACCGAACACCCTCACCTCCCCCACCACCCACCACCCTCACCTCCCACACCACCCCCTACCCTTACCTCCCACACAACCCACCCTCCTCACCTCGCACACCACCGACCACCCTCACCTCGCACACCACCGATCACCCTCACCTCCCACACCTCCCACCACCCTCACCTCCCACACCACCCCCTACCCTTACCTCCCACACAACCCACCATCCTCACCTCCCACACCACCGACCACCCTCACCTCCCACACCACCCACCATCCTCACCTCCCACACGACCCACCACCCTCACCTCGCACACCACCCACCATTCTCACCTCCCACACCAACCACCACCCTCACCACCCACACCACCCACCACCTTCACCTCCCCCACCACCCACCACCTTCACCTCCCACGCCACCGACCACCTTCACCTCCCACACCACCCACCACCCTCACCTCCCACACCACCCACACCACCCACCATCCTCACCCCCCACACGACCCACCACCCTCACCTCCCACACCACCGAACACCCTCACCTCCCACACCACCCACCATCCTCACCCCCCACACGACCCACCATCCTCACCTCCCACACCACCGAACACCCTCACCTCCCACACTAACCCCCACACTCACCTCCCACACTACCCACCACCCTCACCTTCCACACCACCCTCCACCCTCACCTCCCACACCACCCACCACCCTCACCTGCCACACCACCCTCACCTCCCACACCACCCACCACCCTCACCTGCGACACCACCCACCACCCTCACCCCCCACACCACCCACCATCCTCACCTCCCACACCACCCACCACCTTCACCTCCCACACCACCGACCACCCTCACCTCCCACACCACCCACCATCCTCACCTCCCACACCACCGACCACCCTCATCTCCCACAACACCCACCATCCTCACCTCCCACACCACCCACCAACCTCACCTCCCACACCACTGACCACCCTCACCTCCCACACCACCCACCACACTCACCTCCCAGACCACCCACCAACCTCACCTCCCACACCACCCACCACCCTCACCTCCCACACCACCCACCATCCTCACCTCCCACACCACCCACCATCCTCACCTCGCACACCACCGACCACCCTCACCTCCCACACCACCCACCATCCTCACCTCCCACACCACCCACCAACCTCACCTCCCTCACCACCCACCAACCTCATCTCCCACACCACCCACCACCTTCACCTCCCACACCAACCCTCACCCTCACCTCCCACACCACTGACCACCCTCACCTCCGACACCACCCACCATCCTCATCTCCCACACCACCCACCATCCTCACCTCCCACACCACCCTCCATCCTCACCTCCCACACCACCCACCACCCTCACCTCCCACACCACCCACCACCATCACCTCCCACACCTCCCTCACCACCGAACACCCTCACCTCCCACACCACCGAACACCCTCACCTCCCACACCACCCACCACATTCACCTCCCACACCAACCCCCACCCTCACCTCCCACACCACCCACCACCCTCACCTCCCACACCACCCACCACCCTCACCTCCCACACCACCGAACACCCTCACCTCCCACACCACCCACCACCCTCACCTCCCACACCACCGAACACCCTCACTTCCCCCACCACCGAACATCCTCACCTCCCACACGACCCAACATCCTCACCTCCCACACCACCCTCCACCCTCACCTCCCACACCACCCACCACCCTCACCTCCCAGACCACCCACCAACCTCACCTCCCACACCACCCACCAACCTCACCTCCCACACCACCCACCACCCTCACCCCCCACACCACCCACCATCTTCACCTCCCACACCAACCCCCACCCTCACCTCCCACACCACCGACCACCCTCACCTCCGACACCACCCAGCATCCTCACCTCCCACACCACCCACCATCCTCACCTCCCACACCACCGAACACCCTCACCTCCCACACCACCCACCATCCTCACCTCCCACACCACCCACCATCCTCACCTCTCACACCACCGAACACACTCACCTCCCACACCACCCAACACCCTCACCTCCCACACCACCCACCACCCTCACTTCTCACACCACCGATCACCCTCACCTCCCACACAACCCACCATCCTCACCTCGCACACCACCGACCACCCTCACCTCCCACACCACCCTCCATCCTCACCTCGCACACCACCGAACACCCTCACCTCCAACACCACCGACCACCCTCACCTCCCACACTACCGAACACCCTCACCTCCCACACCACCCACACCACCCCCCATCCTTACCCCCAACACCACCGACCACCCTCACCTCCCACACCACCGAACACACTCACCTCCCACACCACCCAACAGCCTCACCTCCAACACCACCCACCACCCTCACCTCCCACACCACCGAACACACTCACCTCCCACACCACCCATCATCTTCACCTCCCACACCACCCACCACCCTCACCTCCCACACCACCCCCTACCCTTACCTCCCACACAACCCACCACCCTCACCTCCCACACCACCGACCACCCTCACCTCCCACGCCACCCACCATCCTCGCCTCCCACACCACCGACCGCCCTCACCCCCCACACCACCCACCACCCTCACCTCCCACACCACCGAACACCCTCACCCCCCACCACCCTCACCTCCCACACCACCCATCATCTTCACCTCCCACACCACACACCACCCTCACCTCCCACACCACCCACCACCCTCACCTCCCACACCACCCACCATCCTCACCTCCCACACCACCCACCACCCTCACCTCCCACACCACCGACCACCCTCACCTCCCACACCACCCACCATCCTCACCTCCCACACCACCCACCACCCTCACCTCCCACACCACCCACCATCGTCACCTCCCACACAACCCACCACCCTCTCCTCCCACACCACCGAACACCCTCATCTCCCACACCACCCTCCATCCTCACCTCCCACACCACCCTCACTTCCCCCACCACCGACCACCCTCACCTTCCACACCACCGAACACTCTCACCTCCCACACCACCCACGATCCTCGCCTCCCACACCACCGACCACCCTCACCTCCCACACCACCCACCACCCTCACCTTCCACACCACCGAACACTCTCACCTCCCACACCACCCACGATCTTCGCCTCCCACACCACCCACCATCCTCACCTCGCACACCACCGACCACCCTCACCTCCCACACCACCCACCACCCTCACCTCCCAGACCACCCACCAACCTCACCTCCCAGACCACCCACCAACCTCACCTCCCACACCACCCACCACCCTCACCTCCCAGACCACCCACCATCCTCACCTCCCACACCACCCACCAACCTCACCTCCCACACCACCGACCACCCTCACCTCCCACACCACCCACCATCCTCACCTCGCACACCACCGACCACCCTCACCTCCCACACCACCGACCACCCTCACCTCCCACACCACGCACCATCCTCACCTCCCACACCACCGACCACCCTCACCTCCCAGACCACCCACCAACCTCACCTCCCACACCACCCACCATCTTCACCTCCCACACCAACCCCCACCCTCACCTCCCACACCACCCACCACCCTCACCTCCGACACCACCCACCATCCTCACCTCCCACACCACCGACCACCCTCACCTCCGACACCACCCACCATCCTCACCTCCCACACGACCCACCATCCTCACCTCCCACACCACCGACCACCCTCACCTCCCACACCACCGAACACCCTCACCTCCCACACCACCCACCACCCTCACCTCCCAGACCACCGACCACCCTCACCTTCCACACCACCGACCACCCTCACCTCCCACACCACCGAAAACACTCACCTCCAACACCACCCACCATCCTCACCTCCCACACCACCGAACACCCTCACTTCTCACACCACCGAACACCCTCACCTCCCCCACCACCCACCACCCTCACCTGCCACACCACCGATCACCCTCACCTCCCACACCACCCACCACCCTCACCTCCCACATCACCCCCTACCCTTACCTCCCACACAACCCACCATCCTCACCTCGCACACCACCGACCACCCTCACCTCCCACACCACCCACCACCCTCACCTTCCACACCACCGATCACCCTCACCTCCCACACCACCCACCACCTTCACCTCCCACACCAACCCCCACCCTCACCACCCACACCACCGATCACCCTCACCTCCCACACCACCCACCACCCTCACCTCCCACACCACCGAACACCCTCACCTCCAACACCACCCTCACCTCCCACACCACCGAACACCCTCACTTCTCACACCACCGAACACCCTCACCTCCCCCACCACCCACCACCCTCACCTCCCACACCACCCCCTACCCTTACCTCCCACACAACCCACCATCCTCACCTCGCACACCACCGACCACCCTCACCTCCCACACCACCCACCACCCTCACCTCCCAGACCACCCACCAACCTCACCTCCCACACCACCCACCACCCTCACCTCCCAGACCACCCACCATCCTCACCTCCCACACCACCCACCAACCTCACCTCCCACACCACCGACCACCCTCACCTCCCACACCACCCACCATCCTCACCTCGCACACCACCGACCACCCTCACCTCCCACACCACCGACCACCCTCACCTCCCACACCACCCACCATCCTCACCTCCCACACCACCGACCACCCTCACCTCCCAGACCACCCACCAACCTCATCTCCCACACCACCCACCATCTTCACCTCCCACACCAACCCCCACCCTCACCTCCCACACCACCCACCACCCTCACCTCCGACACCACCCACCATCCTCACCTCCCACACCACCGACCACCCTCACCTCCGACACCACCCACCATCCTCACCTCCCACACCACCCACCATCCTCACCTCCCACACCACGGACCACCCTCACCTCCCACACCACCGAACACCCTCACCTCCCACACCACCCACCACCCTCACCTCCCAGACCACCGACCACCCTCACCTTCAACACCACCGACCACCCTCACCTCCCACACCACCGAAAACCCTCACCTCCAACACCACCCACCACCCTCACCTCCCACACCACCGAACACCCTCACTTCTCACACCACCGAACACCCTCACCTCCCCCACCACCCACCACCCTCACCTGCGACACCACCGATCACCCTCACCTCCCACACCACCCACCACCCTCACCTCCCACATCACCCCCTACCCTTACCTCCCACACAACCCACCATCCTCACCTCGCACACCACCGACCACCCTCACCTCCCACACCACCCACCACCCTCACCTTCCACACCACCGATCACCCTCACCTCCCACACCACCCACCACCTTCACCTCCCACACCAAACCCCACCCTCACCTCCCACACCACCGATCACCCTCACCTCCCACACCACCCACCACCCTCACCTCCCACACCACCGAACACCCTCACCTCCAACACCACCCACCACCCTCACCTCCCACACCACCGAACACCCTCACTTCTCACACCACCGAACACCCTCACCTCCCCCACCACCCACCACCCTCACCTCCCACACCACCCCCTACCCTTACCTCCCACACAACCCACCCTCCTCACCTCGCACACCACCGACCACCCTCACCTCGCACACCACCGATCACCCTCACCTCCCACACCACCCACCACCCTCACCTCCCACACCACCCCCTACCCTTACCTCCCACACAACCCACCATCCTCACCTCCCACACCACCGACCACCCTCACCTCCCACACCACCCACCATCCTCACCTCCCACACGACCCACCACCCTCACCTCGCACACCACCCACCATTCTCACCTCCCACACCAACCACCGCCCTCACCACCCACACCACCCACCACCTTCACCTCCCCCACCACCCACCACCTTCACCTCCCACGCCACCGACCACCCTCACCTCCCACACCACCCACCACCCTCACCTCCCACACCACCCACACCACCCACCATCCTCACCCCCCACACGACCCACCACCCTCACCTCCCACACCACCGAACACCCTCACCTCCCACACCACCCACCATCCTCACCCCCCACACGACCCACCATCCTCACCTCCCACACCACCGAACACCCTCACCTCCCACACTAACCCCCACACTCACCTCCCACACTACCCACCACCCTCACCTTCCACACCACCCTCCACCCTCACCTCCCACACCACCCACCACCCTCACCTGCCACACCACCCTCACCTCCCACACCACCCGCCACCCTCACCTGCCACACCACCCACCACCCTCACCCCCCACACCACCCACCATCCTCACCTCCCACACCACCCACCACCTTCACCTCCCACACCACCGACCACCCTCACCTCCCACACCACCCACCATCCTCACCTCCCACACCACCGACCACCCTCATCTCCCACAACACCCACCATCCTCACCTCCCACACCACCCACCAACCTCACCTCCCACACCACTGACCACCCTCACCTCCCACACCACCCACCACACTCACCTCCCAGACCACCCACCAACCTCACCTCCCACACCACCCACCACCCTCACCTCCCACACCACCCACCATCCTCACCTCCCACACCACCCACCATCCTCACCTCGCACACCACCGACCACCCTCACCTCCCACACCACCCACCATCCTCACCTCCCACACCACCCACCAACCTCACCTCCCTCACCACCCACCAACCTCATCTCCCACACCACCCACCACCTTCACCTCCCACACCAACCCTCACCCTCACCTCCCACACCACTGACCACCCTCACCTCCGACACCACCCACCATCCTCATCTCCCACACCACCCACTATCCTCACCTCCCACACCACCCTCCATCCTCACCTCCCACACCACCCACCACCCTCACCTCCCACACCACCCACCACCATCACCTCCCACACCTCCCTCACCACCGAACACCCTCACCTCCCACACCACCGAACACCCTCACCTCCCACACCACCCACCACATTCACCTCCCACACCAACCCCCACCCTCACCTCCCACACCACCCACCACCCTCACCTCCCACACCACCCACCACCCTCACCTCCCACACCACCGAACACCCTCACCTCCCACACCACCCACCACCCTCACCTCCCACACCACCGAACACCCTCACTTCCCCCACCACCGAACATCCTCACCTCCCACACCACCCACCAACCTCACCTCCCACACCACCCACCACCCTCACCCCCCACACCACCCACCATCTTCACCTCCCACACCAACCCCCACCCTCACCTCCCACACCACCGACCACCCTCACCTCCGACACCACCCAGCATCCTCACCTCCCCCACCACCCACCATCCTCACCTCCCACACCACCGAACACCCTCACCTCCCACACCACCCACCATCCTCACCTCCCACACCACCCACCATCCTCACCTCTCACACCACCGAACACACTCACCTCCCACACCACCCAACACCCTCACCTCCCACACCACCCACCACCCTCACTTCTCACACCACCGATCACCCTCACCTCCCACACAACCCACCATCCTCACCTCGCACACCACCGACCACCCTCACCTCCCACACCACCCTCCATCCTCACCTCGCACACCACCGAACACCCTCACCTCCAACACCACCGACCACCCTCACCTCCCACACTACCGAACACCCTCACCTCCCACACCACCCACACCACCCCCCATCCTTACCCCCAACACTACCGACCACCCTCACCTCCCACACCACCGAACACACTCACCTCCCACACCACCCAACAGCCTCACCTCCAACACCACCCACCACCCTCACCTCCCACACCACCGAACACACTCACCTCCCACACCACCCATCATCTTCACCTCCCACACCACCCACCACCCTCACCTCCCACACCACCCCCTACCCTTACCTCCCACACAACCCACCACCCTCACCTCCCACACCACCGACCACCCTCACCTCCCACGCCACCCACCATCCTCGCCTCCCACACCACCGACCGCCCTCACCCCCCACACCACCCACCACCCTCACCTCCCACACCACCGAACACCCTCACCCCCCACCACCCTCACCTCCCACACCACCCATCATCTTCACCTCCCACACCACACACCACCCTCACCTCCCACACCACCCACCACCCTCACCTCCCACACCACCCACCATCCTCACCTCCCACACCACCCACCACCCTCACCTCCCACACCACCGACCACCCTCACCTCCCACACCACCCACCATCCTCACCTCCCACACCACCCACCACCCTCACCTCCCACACCACCCACCATCGTCACCTCCCACACAACCCACCACCCTCTCCTCCCACACCACCGAACACCCTCATCTCCCACACCACCCTCCATCCTCACCTCCCACACCACCCTCACTTCCCCCACCACCGACCACCCTCACCTTCCACACCACCGAACACTCTCACCTCCCACACCACCCACGATCCTCGCCTCCCACACCACCGACCACCCTCACCTCCCACACCACCCACCACCCTCACCTTCCACACCACCGAACACTCTCACCTCCCACACCACCCACGATCTTCGCCTCCCGCACCACCCACCATCCTCACCTCGCACACCACCGACCACCCTCACCTCCCACACCACCCACCACCCTCACCTCCCAGACCACCCACCAACCTCACCTCCCACACCACCCACCACCCTCACCTCCCAGACCACCCACCATCCTCACCTCCCACACCACCCACCAACCTCACCTCCCACACCACCGACCACCCTCACCTCCCACACCACCCACCATCCTCACCTCGCACACCACCGACCACCCTCACCTCCCACACCACCGACCACCCTCACCTCCCACACCACGCACCATCCTCACCTCCCACACCACCGACCACCCTCACCTCCCAGACCACCCACCAACCTCACCTCCCACACCACCCACCATCTTCACCTCCCACACCAACCCCCACCCTCACCTCCCACACCACCCACCACCCTCACCTCCGACACCACCCACCATCCTCACCTCCCACACCACCGACCACCCTCACCTCCGACACCACCCACCATCCTCACCTCCCACACGACCCACCATCCTCACCTCCCACACCACCAACCACCCTCACCTCCCACACCACCGAACACCCTCACCTCCCACACCACCCACCACCCTCACCTCCCAGACCACCGACCACCCTCACCTTCCACACCACCGACCACCCTCACCTCCCACACCACCGAAAACACTCACCTCCAACACCACCCACCATCCTAACCTCCCACACCACCGAACACCCTCACTTCTCACACCACCGAACACCCTCACCTCCCCCACCACCCACCACCCTCACCTGCCACACCACCGATCACCCTCACCTCCCACACCACCCACCACCCTCACCTCCCACATCACCCCCTACCCTTACCTCCCACACAACCCACCATCCTCACCTCGCACACCACCGACCACCCTCACCTCCCACACCACCCACCACCCTCACCTTCCACACCACCGATCACCCTCACCTCCCACACCACCCACCACCTTCACCTCCCACACCAACCCCCACCCTCACCTCCCACACCACCGATCACCCTCACCTCCCACACCACCCACCACCCTCACCTCCCACACCACCGAACACCCTCACCTCCAACACCACCCACCACCCTCACCTCCCACACCACCGAACACCCTCACTTCTCACACCACCGAACACCCTCACCTCCCCCACCACCCACCACCCTCACCTCCCACACCACCCCCTACCCTTACCTCCCACACAACCCACCATCCTCACCTCGCACACCACCGACCACCCTCACCTCGCACACCACCGATCACCCTCACCTCCCACACCACCCACCACCCTCACCTCCCACACCACCCCCTACCCTTACCTCCCACACAACCCACCATCCTCACCTCCCACACCACCGACCACCCTCACCTCCCACACCACCCACCATCCTCACCTCCCACACGACCCACCACCCTCACCTCGCACACCACCCACCATTCTCACCTCCCACACCAACCACCACCCTCACCACCCACACAACCCACCACCTTCACCTCCCCCACCACCCACCACCTTCACCTCCCACGCCACCGACCACCCTCACCTCCGACACCACCCACCACCCTCACCTCCCACACCACCCACACCACCCACCATCCTCACCCCCCACACGACCCACCACCCTCACCTCCCACACCACCGAACACCCTCACCTCCCACACCACCCACCATCCTCACCCCCCACACGACCCACCATCCTCACCTCCCACACCACCGAACACCCTCACCTCCCACACTAACCCCCACACTCACCTCCCACACTACCCACCACCCTCACCTTCCACACCACCCTCCACCCTCACCTCCCACACCACCCACCACCCTCACCTGCCACACCACCCTCACCTCCCACACCACCCACCACCCTCACCTGCCACACCACCCACCACCCTCACCACCCACACCACCCACCATCCTCACCTCCCACACCACCCACCACCTTCACCTCCCACACCACCGACCACCCTCACCTCCCACACCACCCACCATCCTCACCTCCCACACCACCGACCACCCTCATCTCCCACAACACCCACCATCCTCACCTCCCACACCACCCACCAACCTCACCTCCCACACCACTGACCACCCTCACCTCCCACACCACCCACCACCCTCACCTCCCAGACCACCCACCAACCTCACCTCCCACACCACCCACCACCCTCACCTCGCACACCACCGACCACCCTCACCTCCCAGACCACCCACCAACCTCACCTCCCACACCACCCACCACCCTCACCTCCCACACCACCCACCATCCTCACCTCCCACACCACCCACCAACCTCACCTCCCACACCACCCACCAACCTCATATCCCACACCACCCACCACCTTCACCTCCCACACCAACCCTCACCCTCACCTCCCACACCACTGACCACCCTCACCTCCGACACCACCCACCATCCTCATCTCCCACACCACCCACCATCCTCACCTCCCACACCACCCTCCATCCTCACCTCCCACACCACCCACCACCCTCACCTCCCACACCACCCACCACCATCACCTCCCACACCTCCCTCACCACCGAACACCCTCACCTCCCACACCACCGAACACCCTCACCTCCCACACCACCCACCACATTCACCTCCCACACCAACCCCCACCCTCACCTCCCACACCACCCACCACCCTCACCTCCCACACCACCCACCACACTCACCTCCCACACCACCGAACACCCTCACCTCCCACACCACCCACCACGCTCACCTCCCACACCACCGAACACCCTCTCTTCCCCCACCACCGAACATCCTCACGTCCAACACCACCCACCATCCTCACCTCCCACACCACCCTCCACCCTCACCTCCCACACCACCCACCACCCTCACCTCCCAGACCACCCACCAACCTCACCTCCCACACCACCCACCAACCTCACCTCCCACACCACCCACCACCCTCACCCCCCACACCACCCACCATCTTCACCTCCCACACCAACCCCCACCCTCACCTCCCACACCACCGACCACCCTCACCTCCGACACCACCCACCATCTTCACCTCCCACACCAACCCCCACCCTCACCTCCCACACCACCGAACACCCTCACCTCCCACACCACCCACCATCCTCACCTCCCACACCACCCACCATCCTCACCTCTCAAACCACCGAACACACTCACCTCCCACACCACCCAACACCCTCACCTCCCACACCACCCACCACCCTCACTTCTCACACCACCGATCACCCTCACCTCCCACACAACCCACCATCCTCACCTCGCACACCACCGACCACCCTCACCTCTCACACCACCCTCCATCCTCACCTCGCACACCACCGAACACCCTCACCTCCAACACCACCGACCACCCTCACCTCCCACACTACCGAACACCCTCACCTCCCACACCACCCACACCACCCCCCATCCTTACCCCCAACACCACCGACCACCCTCACCTCCCACACCACCGAACACACTCACCTCCCACACCACCCAACACCCTGACCTCCCACACCACCCACCACCCTCACCTCCCACACCACCGAACACACTCGCCTCCCACACCACCCAACACCCTCACCTCCAACACCACCCACCACCCTCACCTCCCACACCACCGAACACACTCACCTCCCACACCACCCATCATCTTCACCTCCCACACCAGCCACCACCCTCACCTCCCTCACCACCCACCACCCTCACCTCCCACACCACCCACCATCCTCACCTCCCACACCACCCACCACCCTCACCTCCCACACCACCGACCACCCTCACCTCCCACACCACCCACCATCCTCACCTCCCACACCACCCACCACCCTCACCTCCCACACCACCCACCATCCTCACCTCCCACACGACCCACCACCCTCACCTCCCACACCACCGAACACCCTCATCTCCCACACCACCCTCCATCCTCACCTCCCACACCACCCTCACTTCCCCCACCACCGACCACCCTCACCTTCCACACCACCTACGATCCTCGCCTCCCACACCACCGACCACCCTCACCTCCCACACCACCCACCACCCTCACCTTCCACACCACCGAACACTCTCACCTCCCACACCACCTACGATCCTCGCCTCCCACACCACCGACCACCCTCACCTCCCACACCACCCACCACCCTCACCTTCCACACCACCGAACACTCTCACCTCCCACACCCCCCACGATCCTCGCCTCCTACACCACCCACCATCCTCACCTCGCACACCACCGACCACCCTCACCTCCCACACCACCCACCACCCTCACCTCCCAGACCACCCACCATCCTCACCTCCCACACCACCCACCAACCTCACCTCCCACACCACCGACCACCCTCACCTCCCACACCACCCACCATCCTCACCTCGCACACCACCGACCACCCTCACCTCCCACACCACCGACCACCCTCACCTCCCACACCACCCACCATCCTCACCTCCCACACCACCGACCACCCTCACCTCCCAGACCACCCACCAACCTCATCTCCCACACCACCCACCATCTTCACCTCCCACACCAACCCCCACCCTCACCTCCCACACCACCCACCACCCTCACCTCCGACACCACCCACTATCCTCACCTCCCACACCACCGACCACCCTCACCTCCGACACCACCGACCATCCTCACCTCCCACACCACCCACCATCCTCACCTCCCACACCACCGACCACCCTCACCTCCCACACCACCGAACAACCTCACCTCCCACACCACCCACCACCCTCACCTCCCAGACCACCGACCACCCTCACCTCCCACACCACCGAAAACCCTCACCTCCAACACCACCCACCACCCTCACCTCCCACACCACCGAACACCCTCACTTCTCACACCACCGAACACCCTCACCTCCCCCACCACCCACCACCCTCACCTGCCACACCACCGATCACCCTCACCTCCCACACCACCCACCACCCTCACCTCCCACACCACCCCCTACCCTTACCTCCCACACAACCCACCATCCTCACCTCGCACACCACCGACCACACTCACCTCCCACACCACCGACCACCCTCACCTTCCACACCACCGACCACCCTCACCTCCCACACCACCGAAAACCCTCACCTCCAACACCACCCACCACCCTCACCTCCCACACCACCGAACACCCTCACTTCTCACACCACCGAACACCCTCACCTCCCCCACCACCCACCACCCTCACCTGCCACACCACCCACCACCCTCACCTCCCACACCACCCCCTACCCTTACCTCCCACACAACCCACCATCCTCACCTCGCACACCACCGACCACACTCACCTCCCACACCACCCACCACCTTCACCTCCCACACCAACCGCCACCCTCACCTCCCACACAACCGATCACCCTCACCTCCCACACCACCCACCACCCTCACCTCCCACACCACCGAACACCCTCACCTCCAACACCACCCACCACCCTCACCTCCCACACCACCGAACACCCTCACTTCTCACACCACCGAACACCATCACCTCCCCCACCACCCACCACCCTCACCTCCCACACCACCCCCTACCCTTACCTCCCACACAACCCACCATCCTCACCTCGCACACCACCGACCACCCTCACCTCGCACACCACCGATCACCCTAACCTCCCACACCACCCACCACCCTCACCTCCCACACCTACCCCTACCCTTACCTCCCACACAACCCACCATCCTCACCTCCCACACCACCGACCACCCTCACCTCTCACACCACCCACCATCCTCACCTCCCACACGACCCACCACCCTCACCTCCCACACCACCCACCATTCTCACCTCCCACACCAACCACCACCCTCACCACCCACACCACCGACCACCCTCACCTCCCACACCACCCACACCACCCACCATCCTCACCCCCCACACGACCCACCATCCTCACCTCCCACATCACCGAACACCCTCACCTCCCACACTAACCCCCACACTCACCTCCCACACCACCCACCACCCTCACCTGCCACACCACCGACCACCCTCACCTCCCACACCACCCACCACCCTCACCTGCCACACCACCCACCACCCTCACCTCCCACACCACCGACCACCCTCACCTCCCACACCACCCACCATCCTCACCTCCCACACCACCCACCACCCTTACCCCCCACACCACCCACCATCCTCACCTCCCACACCACCCACCACCTTCACCTCCCACACCACCGACCACCCTCACCTCCCACACCACCCACCATCCTCACCTCCCACACCACCCTCACCTCCCACAACACCCACCATCCTCACCTCCCAAACCACCCACCAACCTCACCTCCCACACCACTGACCACCCTCACCTTCCACACCACCCACCACCCTCACCTCCCAGACCACCCACCAACCTCACCTCCCACACCACCCACCACCCTCACCTCCCACACCACCCACCACCCTCACCTCCGACACCACCCACCATCCTCACCTCCCACACCACCCACCATCCTCACCTCCCACACCACCGACCACCCTCACCTCCCACACCACCGAACACCCTCACCTCCCACACCACCCACCACCCTCACCTCCCAGACCACCGACCACCCTCACCTCCCACACCACCGAACACCCTCACCTCCCACACCACCCACCACCCTCACCTCCCACACCACCGACCACCCTCACCTCCCACACCATCGAAAACCCTCACCTCCAACACCTCCCACCACCCTCACCTCCCACACCACCGAACACCCTCACTTCTCACACCACCGAACACCCTCACCTCCCCCACCACCCACCACCCTCACCTGCCACACCACCGATCACCCTCACCTCCCACACCACCCACCACCCTCACCTCCCAGACCACCCCCTACCCTTACCTCCCACACAACCCACCATCCTCACCTCCCACACCACCGAAAACCCTCACTTCTCACACCACCGACCACCCTCACCTTCCACACCACCCACCATCCTCACCTCGCACACCACCGACCACCCTCACCTCCCACACCACCCACCACCCTCACCTGCCACACCACCCACCACCCTCACCTCCCACACCACCCACCACCCTCACCTGCCACACCACCCACCACCCTCACCTCCCAGACCACCCCCTACCCTTACCTCCCACACAACCCACCATCCTCACCTCCCACACCACCGAAAACCCTCACTTCTCACACCACCGACCACCCTCACCTTCCACACCACCCACCATCCTCACCTCGCACACCACCGACCACCCTCACCTCCCACACCACCCACCACCCTCACCTGCCACACCACCCACCACCCTCACCTCCCACACCACCCACCACCCTCACCTGCCACACCACCCACCACCCTCACCTCCCACACCACCCCCTACCCTTACCTCCCACACAACCCACCATCCTCACCTCCCACACCACCGAAAACCCTCACTTCTCACACCACCGATCACCCTCACCTCCCACACCACCCACCACCTTCACCTCCCACACCAACCCCCACCCTCACCTCCCACACCACCGATCACCCTCACCTCCCACACCACCCACCACCCTCACCTCCCACACCACCGAACACCCTCACCTCCAACACCACCCACCAGCCTCACCTCCCACACCACCGAACACCCTCACCTCGCACACCACCGATCACCCTCACCTCCCACACCACCCACCACCCTCACCTCCCACACCACCCCCTACCCTTACCTCCCACACAACCCACCATCCTCACCTCCCACACCACCGACCACCCTCACCTCCCACACCACCCACCATCCTCACCTCCCACACGACCCACCACCCTCACCTCGCACACCACCCACCATTCTCACCTCTCACACCAACCACCACCCTCAACACCCACACCACCCACCACCTTCACCTCCCCCACCACCCACCACCTTCACCTCCCACGCCACCGACCACCCTCACCTCCCACACCACCCACCACCCTCACCTCCCACACCACCCACACCACCCACCATCCTCACCCCCCACACGAAGCACCACCCTCACCTCCCACACCACCGAACACCCTCACCTCCAACACCACCCACCATCCTCACCCCCCACACGACCCACCATCCTCACCTCCCACACCACCGAACACCCTCACCTCCCACACTAACCCCCACACTCACCTCCCACACTACCCACCACCCTCACCTTCCACACCACCCTCCACCCTCACCTCCCACACCACCCACCACCCTCACCTGCCACACCACCGACCACCCTCACCTCCCACACCACCCACCACCCTCACCTGCCACACCACCCACCACCCTCACCCCCCACACCACCCACCATCCTCACCTCCCACACCACCGACCACCCTCACCTCCCACAACACCCACCAACCTCACCTCCCACACCACTGACCACCCTCACCTCCCACACCACCCACCAACCTCACCTCCCACACCACTGACCACCCTCACCTCCCACACCAACCACCACCCTCACCTCCCAGACCACCCACCAACCTCACCTCCCACACCACCCACCACCCTCACCTCCCACACCACCCACCATCCTCACCTCCCACACCACCCACCATCCTCACCTCGCGCACCACCGACCACCCTCACCTCCCAGACCACCCACCAACCTCACCTCCCACACCACCCACCACCCTCACCTCCCACACCACCCACCATCCTCACCTCCCACACCACCCACCAACCTCACCTCCCACACCACCCACCAACCTCATCTCCCACACCACCCACCACCTTCACCTCCCACACCAACCCTCACCCTCACCTCCCACACCACTGACCACCCTCACCTCCGACACCACCCACCATCCTCATCTCCCACACCACCCACCATCCTCACCTCCCACACCACCCTCCATCCTCACCTCCCACACCACCCACCACCCTCACCTCCCACACCACCCACCACCATCACCTCCCACGCCTCCCTCACCACCGAACACCCTCACCTCCCACACCACCGACCACATTCACCTCCGACACCAACCCCCACCCTCACCTCCCACACCACCCACCACCCTCACCTCCCACACCACCCACCACCCTCACCTCCCACACCACCGAACACCCTCACCTCCCACACCACCCACCACCCTCACCTCCCACACCACCGAACACCCTCACTTCCCCCACCACCGAACATCCTCACCTCCCACACCACCCACCATCCTCACCTCCCACACCACCCTCCACCCTCACCTCCCACACCACCCACCACCCTCACCTCCCAGACCACCCACCAACCTCACCTCCCACACCACCCACCAACCTCACCTCCCACACCACCCACCACCCTCACCCCCCACACCACCCACCATCTTCACCTCCCACACCAACCCCCACCCTCACCTCCCACACCACCGACCACCCTCACCTCCGACACCACCCACCATCCTCACCTCCCACACCACCCACCATCCTCACCTCCCACACCACCGAACACCCTCACCTCCCACACCACCCACCATCCTCACCTCCCACACCACCCACCATCCTCACCTCTCACACCACCGAACACACTCACCTCCCACACCACCCAACACCCTCACCTCCCACACCACCCACCACCCTCACTTCTCACACCACCGATCACCCTCACCTCCCACACAACCCACCATCCTCACCTCGCACACCACCGACCACCCTCACCTCCCACACCACCCTCCATCCTCACCTCGCACACCACCGAACACCCTCACCTCCAACACCACCGACCACCCTCACCTCCCACACTACCGAACACCCTCACCTCCCACACCACCCACACTACCCACCATCCTTACCCCCAACACCACCGACCACCCTCACCTCCCACACCACCGAACACACTCACCTCCCACACCACCCAACACCCTCACCTCCCACACCACCCACCAACCTCACCTCCCACACCACCCACCACCCTCACCTCCCAGACCACCCACCATCCTCACCTCCCACACCACCCACCAACCTCACCTCCCACACCACCGACCACCCTCACCTCCTACACCACCCACCATCCTCACCTCCCACACCACCGACCACCCTCACCTCCCACACCACCGACCACCCTCACCTCCCACACCACCCACCATCCTCACCTCCCACACCACCCACCACCCTCACCTCCCAGACCACCCACCAACCTCATCTCCCACACCACCCACCATCTTCACCTCCCACACCAACCCCCACCCTCACCTCCCACACCACTCACCACCCTCACCTCCGACACCACCCACCATCCTCACCTCCCACACCACCGACCACCCTCACCTCCGACACCACCCACCATCCTCACCTCCCACACCACCCACCATCCTCACCTCCCACACCACCGACCACCCTCACCTCCCACACCACCCACCACCTTCACCTCCCCCACCACCCACCACCTTCACCTCCCACGCCACCGACCACCCTCACCTCCCACACCACCCACCACCCTCACCTCCCCACCACCCACCACCCTCACCTACCACACCACCCACCACCCTCACCTTCCACGCCACCGAACACCTCACCTCCCCCACCACCGACCACCCTCAACTCCCACACCACCCTCACTTCTCACACGACTGAACACCCTCACCCCCACACCACCCACCACCCTCACCTCCCACACCACCGACCACCCTCACCTCCCACACCACCCACCACCCTCACCTCCCACACCACCCACACCACCCACCATCCTCACCCCCCACACGACCCACCACCCTCACCACCCACACCACCGAAAACCCTCACCTCCCACACCACCCACCATCCTCACCCCCCACACGACCCACCATCCTCACCTCCCACACCACCGAACACCCTCACCTCCCACACTAACCCCCACACTCACCTCCCACACTACCCACCACCCTCACCTTCCACACCACCCTCCACCCTCACCTCCCACACCACCCACCACCCTCACCTGCCACACCACCGACCACCCTCACCTCCCACACCACCCACCACCCTCACCTGCCACACCACCCACCACCCTCACCCCCCACACCACCCACCATCCTCACCTCCCACACCACCCACCACCTTCACCTCCCACACCACCGACCACCCTCACCTCCCACACCACCCACCATCCTCACCTCCCACACCACCCACCACCCTCACCTCCCACACCACCCACCACCCTCACCTCCCAGACCGCCCACCAACCTCACCTCCCACACCACCCACCATCCTCACCTCCCACACCACCCACCACCCTCACCTCCCACACCAACCCTCACCCTCACCTCCCACACCACTGACCACCCTCACCTCCGACACCACCCACCATCCTCATCTCCCACACCACCCACCATCCTCACCTCCCACACCACCCTCCATCCTCACCTCCCACACCACCCACCACCCTCACCTCCCACACCACCCACCACCATCACCTCCCACACCTCCCTCACCACCGAACACCCTCACCTCCCACACCACCGAACAACCTCACCTCCCACACCACCCACCACCCTCACCTCCCACACCACCCACCACCCTCACCTCCCACACCACCCACCACCCTCACCTCCCACACCACCCACCACCCTCCCCTCCCACACCACCCACCACCCTCACCTCCCACACCACCGAACACCCTCACCTCCCACACCACCCACCATCCTCACCTCCCACACCACCCACCACCCTCACCTCCCACCCCCCCCACCCTTACCTCCCACACCACCCACCACCCTCACCTCCCACACCACCGATCACCCTCACCTCCCACACCACCCACCACCCTCACCTCCCACACCACCCCCCACCCTTACCTCCCACACCACCCACCACCCTCACCTCCCACACCACCGAACACACTCACCTGCCACACCACCGATCACCCTCACCTCCCACACCACCCACCATCCTCACCTCCCACACCACCCACCACCCCCACCTCCCACACCACCCACCACCCTCACCTCCCCCACCACCGACCACCCTCACCTTCCACACCACCGAACACCCTCACCGCCCACACCACCGAACACCCTCACCTCCCCCACCACCCACCACCCTCACCTCCCACACCACCGAACACCCTCACTTCTCACACCACCGAACACCCTCACCTCCACCACCACCCACCACCCTCACCTCCCACACCACCCACCATCCTGACCTCCCACACAACCCACCACCCTCACCTCCCACACCACCCACCATCCTCACCTCCCACACCACCGACCACCCTCACCCCCCACACCACCCACCATCCTCACCACCCACACCTCCCACCACCCTCACCTCCCACACCACCCACCATCCTGACCTCCCACACCACCCACCATCCTGACCTCCCACACCACCCACCATCCTCACCTCCCACACCACCCACCATCCTGACCTCCCACACCACCCACCACCCTCACCTCCCACACCACACACCATCCTCACCCCCCACACCACCCACCATCCTCACCTCTCACACCACCCACCATCCTCACCTCCCACACCACCCACCATCCTCACCTCCCACACCACCCACCATCCTCACCTCTCACACCATCCACCATTCTCACCTCCCACACCACCCACCATCCTCACCTCCCTACACCTCCCACCACCCTCACCTCCCACACCACCGACCACCCTCACCTCCCACACCACCCACCACCCTCACCTCCCACACCACCCACCATCCTCACCTCCCACAGCTCCCACCACCCTCACCTCCCACACCACCGAACATACTCACCTCCCACACCACCCCCTACCCTTACCTCCCACACTACCCACCATCCTCACCTCCCACACCACCCACCACCCTCACCTCCCACACTACCCACCATCCTCACCTCCCACACCACCCACCACCATCACCTCCCACACCACCCACACCACCCACCATCCTCACCTCCCACACCACCCACCACCCTCACCTCCCACACCACCCACCATCCTCACCTCCCACACCACCCACCACCCTCACCTCCCACACCACCGAACACCCTCATCTCCCACACCACCGAACACCCTCACCTCCCACACCAACCCCCACCCTTACCTCCCACACTACCCACCACCCTCACCTCCCACACCTCCCACCACCCTCACCTCTCACACCACCCACCACCCTCACCTCTCACACCACCCACCACCCTCACCTCCCACACCACCCTCACCTCCACACCACCCACCATCCTCACCTCTCACACCACCCACCATCCTCACCTCGCACTCCACCCACCACCCTCACCTCCCACACCACCGACCACCCTCACCTCCCACACCACCCACCATCCTCACCTCCCCCACCAGCCTCACGTCTGACACCACCGAACACCCTCATCTCCCACACCACCCACCATCATCACCTCCCACACCACCCACCATCATCACCTCCCACACCACCCACCATCCTCACCTCCCACACCACCCACCATCCTCACCCCCCACACCAGCGAACACACTCACCTCCCACACCACCCACCATCCTCACCTCCCCCACCACCCACCATCCTCACCTCCCACACCACCCACCATCCTCACCCCCACACCAGCGAACACACTCACCTCCCACACCACCCACCATCCTCACCTCCCACACCACCCACCATCCTCGCCTCCCACACCACCCACCACCCTCACCTCCCACACCACCGACCACCCTCACCTCCCACACCACCCACCATCCTCACCTCCCACACCACCCACCATCCTCACCTCCCACACCACCCACCATCCTCACCCCCCACACCACCCACCATCCTCACCTCCCACACCACCCACCATCCTCACCTCCCACACCACCCACCATCCTCACCTCCCACACCACCCACCATCCTCACCCCCCACACCACCCACCATCCTCACCTCCCACACCACCCACCATCCTCACCTCCCACACCACCCACCATCCTCACCTCCCACACCACCGAACCACCCGCATGCACAACTCCCTTCGTTATGTATACCTGCGGTACAATGAGCTGGGAGCACTGGGTTGTCAGTAACGGCGGGTCTGGTCCATGGGATGGAGGATGATGACAGCCCGCTCTGCGATGAGCTCCATGCTCCACATCGTTAGACAATGTCTGACTCATTCCCACAGTAGCACCTTCCACCTGGATGATCACTGCGTGTGAGATGGCCCGTCCATCGCACGGTCCTGTTGAATAGCTGGGGACGGGGTGATGGGAACGGTCGGGGAAGGGGGGGGCTGCATGGTCCACCCAATGGGCTTCACTCGTCCACCACCCCTCACCCACAGTGACCATCACTGACTGCCCCACCCCCACACCCATCAGACAGAGTAGGTTTGAACGTGGTAACAGGTGTTTAATGTGAAGAGGTTGATGCGCAATCAATTACTCTCAAGACAAAGTGATTCATAACTGAAGGCTTGAATCTGCTAGAACTCTTCCCCAGCAACTTCGATACAGAAAGTGAAGGCTGCTGGGACGGCACAGGCTCTTATACTCCGCCTCTCAGGGCAGAGCTATGTACAATAGCCAATGGTAGACTCCTGGTTCTAACCAATGGTCATCCACCTCTTAGGTACCGCAATACATAGTACTACCACAGAGGTATATACAATCTGTGCCCTAGCCCCTGCAACTAAACTGTGCCCGACACCCGTGCCAACTTAACTGGTGTCTAGCTTTCTGGCCTTACGGACCCTAACACTCCACCAAGGTGGTTCCCCAGACGGTACAGCAGGAGTGAAGGTGGACTGCTTGGACTCCTGCCCTGCGGCGAGAGTCCCCGTTGGTGCTCGTCTCCTGGGGCGGCCTGGCCTGGATGGGCTCGGCTGCTCCTCGGAAGTGCCAGGAGGCGTGGTGCTGCCCTGTTCTGTGCGTTACCCACTAGATGTACCAGGAATAGTAGGGAGGGGGGAGTCCGAGGTGCTGCAGTGTCCGGGACCTCCCCTGCAGGTGTCTCCGGCACCAGCACCTCCTCCTCCCTCGGGGTGCCCGATGGCCCCCGTGCTTCTGCATGGGACAGGGGTGTGAGAGGAGCCAACCCACGAGGCCCCCTCGACACCTGGCGCTGCCAGCCCTGGATGCCCATTCTGGTATCAACAGGGGTCTGCACGTTAGCAGCCATGGAGCACGGCTCCATGTCCGTCTGGGACTGCGCCGCCTCCCTCTGGGTCTGTGCGATGCCGGCCAGCACCTGGGCGATGGCGCCGATGCTCTCAGCCATGGCCTGCTGTGACTGGGCCACACTGAGGAGCACCACTTCAACCTGCAGCTGGCTCTGATACATGGTTGCATGTGAGAGGGCGGCCTTGTCCTGGGCCACGGCCCCAGCCTGCACGGAATGCCCCAGGCCTTGCAAAACCTGACCCATGTCTGATATTGCCACCTCCATTGCCTCCACCGCGGATGCCACCCGTGCAGTTTTGGTTTGGGTGGCACGCTGTAGCACCATCGATCACACACGAGGCGAGATTTAGAGAACTTCAATCGAGGCTTTATTGAGCAGACTTGTTCAGACTTGTTTCCCAGCAGCTCAGTCACAGAATGCAGCCGCGGGGAGTAAACCGGGTTCTTATACCCCGCCTATCTGGGTGGAGCCCAGTAGGCAGGTGGACCCAGCATCTGTCCTCCAATAGCTCCTCGGCATTCGTGGTGTACCGTATTACCCCTAATACATACCACCACATTCTCCCCTTGTTAAAAAGGAACCCGGCGGGGTGGTGGGTGGTGGGTGGTAGGGGTTTACAGGGTCGGTACCTTAACCATTGAACTATATACAATCATGCCGCTTTTACTGGGCCACCAAATTATTCACATTTTACCCGATTTGCAGCGTTAATTATTTACAACAATGCCGCTTTACTGGGCCACTGAATTATATACATCTTAAGTTGATTTGATGAGTCGAGATGGTGCTCTGGTCGCCCTTTCCAATTGCCTCAGCCCGGGTGGTGGTGGTGGTGCAGGCTCGGGTCCAGTCGACTCTGGGAGCATTGCGCTGTCCCCCTCTGTTTCCTTACTCCTGGACGGGCCTGGGAGGAGAACTGATCCCCCCGGGAAGGGGGTGGCTGTGGGGTGCACCGGCGGGAGTGAGGGGGAGGTGATTGGTGTTGGGGGGGTGTGGGGAGCTCCGGCGGGAGTCAGGTCCCGCAGAGAGACCGTGTCCTGTCGGCTGTCTGGGTACGCCACGTAGGCGTACTGCGGGTTTGCGTGGAGTAGATGTACCTTCTCCACCAGTGGGTCTGATTTGTGCGCCCGCACATGTTTCCGGAGCAGGATGGGTCCCAGGGCTGCCAGCCAGGTCGGAAGTGACGTTACAGAAGCGGACTTCCTAGGGAAGACAAGGAGGCGCTCGTGAGGCGTTTGGTTAGTGGTGGTACACAGCAGGGACCGGATAGAATGAAGAGCATCCAGGAGTACTTCCTGCCAGCGGGAAGTTGGGAGACTCCTAGACCGTAGGGCCAGTAGGACGGTCTTCCAGACCGTTCCATTCTCCCGCTCTACCTGCCCGTTCCCCTGGGGTTGTAGCTGGTCGTCCTGTTCGAGGCTATGCCCTTACTGAACAGGAATTGACACAGCTCTTCACTCATGGAGGAGGACCCCCTATCGCTATGGATGTCGGCGGGCAAACCGAACAAGGTAAAGATGGTGCATAGGGCTTTAATGACCGTGGCCGCAGTCATGTCGGGGCAGGGGATGGCGAAGGGGAAACGGGAGTATTCGTCAACGACGTTAAGAAAGTACGCATTGCGATCGGTGGAGGGGAGGGGGCCTTTGAAGTCCAAACTGAGGCATTCAAAGGGACGGGAAGCCTTTATCAGGTGCACTCTATCTGGCCTGAAAAAATGCGGTTTGCATTCTGCGCAGATTTGGCAGTTCCTGGTGACTGTTCGGACCTCTTCAATGGAGTACGGGAGGTTGCGGGCCTTTATGAAGTGGTAGAAACGAGTGACCCCCGGGTGGCAGAGGTCCTCGTGGAGGGCTTGGAGACGGTCCACTTGTGCGTTGGCACAAGTGCCGCGAGATAGGGCATCGGACGGCTCGTTCAGCTTTCCGGGACGATACAAGATCTCACAATTGTAGGTGGAGAGTTCGATCCTCCACCGCAGGATCTTGTCGTTTTTTATCTTGCCCCGCTGTGCATTATCGAACATGAAGGCTACCGACCGTTGGTCAGTGAGGAGAGTGAATCTCCTACCGGCCAGGTAATGCCTCCAATGTCGCACAGCTTCCACTGTGGCTTGGGCCTCCTTTTCTACTGATGAGTGGCGAATTTCTGAAGCGTGAAGGGTCCGGGAGAAAAAAGCCACGGGTCTGCCGGCTTGGTTGAGCGTGGCCACCTGAGATACGTCGGACGCGTCGCTCTCGACTTGGAATGGGAGGGACTTGTCGATGGCGCGCATCGTGGCCTTTGCGATATCCGCTTTGATGCGGCTGAAGACAGGGGAAAGGTAGTGGACTGGATTAGTGGGCGGGCCTTGTCTGCGTATTGAGGAACCCACTGGGCGTAATAAGAAAAGAAGCCCAGGCAGCGTTTCAGGGCTTTGGCACAGTGGAGGAGAGGGAACTCCATGAGGGGGCGCTTGCGTTCGGGGTCGGGGCCTATCACTCCATTACGCACTACGTAGCCAAGGATGGCTAGACGGTCGGTGCTAAACACGCATTTTTCCTCGTTGTAGGTGAGGTTGAGGGCGTTAGCGGTCTGGAGGAATTTGTGGAGGGTGGCGTCGTGGTCCTGCTGGTCGTGGCCGCAGATGGTGACGTTGTCGAGGTACGGGAACGTGGCCCGTAATCCGTGCTGGTCAACCATTCGGTCCATCTCCCGTTGGAAGACCGAGACTCCGTTCGTGATGCCGAATGGAACCCTTAAGAAGTGGTATAGCCGCCCGTCTGCTTCGAAGGCAGTGTACTTGCGGTCACCGGGGCGAATGGGGATCTGGTGGTAGGCGGACTTAAGGTCCACGGTGGAGAAGACCTTGTACTGTGCAATCCGATTGACCATGTCGGATATGCGGGGAAGAGGGTACGCATCTAGCTGCGTGTACCTGTTGATGGTTTGACTGTGGTCTACGACCATCCTTTGCTTCTCCCCTGTCTTCACTACTACCACCTGGGCTCTCCAGGGACTATTGCTGGCCTGGATTATGCCTTCCTTCAGCAGCCGCTGGGCTTCGGACCTGATAAACGTCCGGTCCTGGGCGCTGTACTGTCTGCTCCTAGTGGCGACGGGTAGCAATCCGGGGTGAGGTTCGCAAACAAGGAGGGCGGTTCGACCTTGAGTGACGCGAGGCCGCAGATAGTCAGTGGGGGTATAGGGCCGCCAAATTTGAATGTTAAGCTCTGGAGGTTGCATTGGAAGTCCAACCCCAGGAGGGTGGGAGCGCAGAGGTAGGGAAGGACGTACAGCCGGTACTTTTTGAACTCTCTCCCCTGCACTGTTAGGTTTGCGATGCAGAACCCTTTGATTGCAACGGAGTGGGACCCCGCCGCCAGGAAAATGTTTTGGGTGCTTGGCCAAATTACAAGGGAACAGCGTCTTACCGTGTCCGGGTGAATAAAACTCTCCGTGCTCCCCGAGTCGATCAAACACGGCGTCTCGTGCCCGTTCACCAGCACCTTTGTCGTTGTCGTCTGGAGCGTCCGGGGCCACTGTTTACGGGCCACCGGTCAAGGGTCACTGATGCCAAACGTGGTTGGTGCATCAGATCGTTGTCTTCAGGCAGTGTGGAGCCGTCCACGCTGGGGTCCTTGCCTGTCAGCCAAGATGGCGGCGTCCATGGATCGCACGCGGTCGGGGGTGGACACAATGGCCGCTCCCATGGATCGCACGCGGCCCATGGGTAGTAAGATGGCGGTGCCCGTCCCCCCCTGGTGGTGTCCGGGGCCCAACATGGCAGCGCCCATTGGCCGCCCGTGGGTCGCTGGGGGGGTTGAGTCCGTGGTCCCATTTCTACCCCGGAGATAGCGGCGACCCCATGGGACTGGCATACCGCTGCGTAGTGCCCCTTTTTACCGCAATTTTTGCAGGTGGCCGAGTGGGCCGGGCAGCGCTGGCGGGGGTGTTTTGGCTGCCGCAAAAATAGCAGCGGGGCCCCCCCGGGTGGTCTGGTATTCTGGCTGCGTACGCTTGCGGAGGGGTGGGGTGTTCCAGGGGGTCGGTCGCGGGCAGGGGTCCACGGAGCCCAAGGGGCTGCAGCGCAGTCAGGGGCAGAGGCGCAGGCGTTTTGGGAGGCCACGTCGAGGGAGGCTGCAAGGGCCCGTACCTCTGTGAGTCCGAGAGAGTCTTTCTCTAAAAGTCTCTGGCGAATTTGCGACGATGCCAAACCTGCTACGTAAGCGTCTCTGATCAGGAGGTCCGTATGTTTGTTCGCCGTAACCGCTGGGCAGGTGCAGTTTCTTTCCAGGTTGTTAGAGCATTGAAGAATTTGTCTAGCAATTCCCCGGGGATTTGTCGTCTCGTCGTGAGCTGGTAGCGTGCGTAGACCTGGTTGACGGGCCTAATGTAGATCTCCTTCAGCAAGTTGATCGCCGCTGGGAATTCTTCCGCGTCCTCGATGAGGGAGTAGATTTCGGGACTCACCCTGGAATGCAGGACCTGCATCTTCTGGTCTTTTGTTGGTCTGCCGGGGGCCGTTCGGAGGTATCCCTCCAAGCACGCCAGCCAGTGCTTAAACGTCGATGTTGCGTTAGCTGCTTGGGGGCCGATTCGCAGGCACTTTTTAAGTCTGCTCAATAAATTGTAGCACCATCGATCACACACGAGGCGAGATGTAGAGAACTTTAATCGAGGCTTTATTGAGCAGACTTGTTCAGACTTGTTTCCCAGCAGCTCAGTCACAGAATGCAGCTGCGGGGAGTAAACCGGGTTCTTATACCCCGCCTATCTGGGTGGAGACCAGTAGGCGGGAGATCCAATCGGGACCCAGCATCTGTCCTCCAATAGCTCCTCGGCATTCGTGGTGTACCGTATTACCCCTAATACATACCACCACACACGCATGACCGGCACCACTCCCTGCTCCTGCAGGCAGTTGGACTCCTCCACCTACACCAGCAGGTGCTGGACGTTGGCCGCCATCCCCTCCTCTTGTCCCTTGGTCACTGCCTGCACCTGCACTGCAGGTGGTAATTGATCATCCAGGTGCCCGGGACCCATCTGGGTGTGTCTGTCCCCTGTGTGTCTGTCCCCTGTGTGTCTGTCCCCTGTGTGTCTGCCCCCTGTGTGTCTGTCCCCTGTGTGTCTGCCCCCTGTGTGTCTGTCCCCTGTGTGTCTGCCCCCTGTGTGTCTGCGCCCTGTGTGTCTGTCCCCTGTGTGTCTTTCCCCTGTGTGTCTGTCCCCTGTGTGTCTGTCCCCTGTGCGTCTGTCCCCTGTGTGTCTGTCCCCAGTGTGTCTGTTCCCTGTGTGTCTGTCTCCTGTGTGTTTGCCCCTGTGTGTCTGTCCCCTGTGTGTCTGCCCCCTGTGTGTCTGTCTCCTGTGTGTCTGTCCCCTGTGTGTCTGTCTCCTGTGTGTCTGCCCCCTGTGTGTCTGTCCCCTGTGTGTCTGTCCCCTGTGTGTCTGTCCCCTGTGTGTCTGGCCCCTGTGCGTCTGTCCCCTGTGTGTCTGTCCCCTGTGCGTCTGTCCCCTGTGTGTCTGTCCCCTGTGTGCCTGTCCCCTGTGTGTCTGTCTCCTGTGTGTCTGTCCCCTGAGGTGTGGTCCCCTGTGTGTTTGTCCCCTGTGTGTCTGTCCCCTGTGTGTATGTCCCCTGTGCTTCTGCCCCATGTGTGTCTGTCCCCTGTGTGTCTGTCCCCTGAGGTGTGGTCCCCTGTGCGTCTGCCCCCTGTGTGTCTGTCCCCTGTGTGTCTGTCTCCTGTGTGTCTGTCCCTGTGTGTCTGTCCCCTGTGTGTCTGCGCCCTGTGTGTCTGTCCCCTGTGTGTCTGTCCCCTGTGTGTCTGTCCACTGTGTGTCTGTCCCCTGAGGTGTGGTCCCCTGTGTGTCTGTCCCCTGTGTCTCTGTCTCCTGTGTGTCTGTCCCCTGTGTGTCTGCCCCCTGTGTGTCTGTCCCCTGTGTGTCTGTCTCCTGTGTGTCTGTCTCCTGTGCATCTGTCCCCTGTGTGTCTGTCTCCTGTGTGTCTGTCCCCTGTGTCTCTGTCTCCTGTGTGTCTGTCCCCTGTGTGCCTGCCCCCTGTGTGTCTGTCCCCTGTGTGTCTGCCCCCTGTGTGTCTTTCCCTTGTATGTCTGTCCCCTGTGTGTCTGCCTCCTGTGTGTCTGTCTCCTGTGTGCCTGTCCCCTGTGTGTCTGTCACCTGTGTGTCTGTCTCCTTTGTGTCTGTCCCCTGTGCGTCTGCCCCCAGTGTGTCTGTCCCCTGTGTGTCTGTCCCCTGTGTGTCTGTCCCCTGTGTGTCTGCCCCCTGTGCGCCTGCCCCCTGTGTGTCTGTCCCCTGTGCGTCTGCCCCCTGTGTGTCTGTCCCCTGTGTGTCTGTCCCCTGTGTGTCTGTCCCCTGTGTGTCTGTCCCCTGTGTGTCTGCCCCCTGTGCGTCTGTCCCCTGTGTGTCTGTCCACTGAGGTGTGGTCCCCTGTGTGTCCGTCCCCTGTGTGTCTGTCCCCTGTGTGTCTGTCCCCTGTGTGTCTGTCTCCTGTGTGTCTGCCCTCTGTGCGTCTGTCTCCTTTGTGTCTGTCTCCTGTGCGTCTGTCCCCTGTATGTCTGTCTCCTGTGTGTCTGTCCCCTGTGCCTCTGTCTCCTGTGTGTCTGTCCCCTGTGTGTCTGCTCCTGTGTGTCTGTCCCCTGTGTGTCTGCCCCCTGTATGTCTGTCCCCTGTGTGTCTGCCCCCTGTGTGTCTGTCCCCTGTATGTCTGTCCCCTGTGTGTCTGTCTCCTGTGTGTCTGTCTCCTGTGTGTCTGTCCCCTGTGTGTCTGTCCCCTGTGTGTCTGTCTCCTGTGTGTCTGTCCCCTGTGCGTCTGCCCCCAGTGTGTCTGTCCCCTGTGTGTCTGTCCCCTGTGTGTCTGTCCCCTGTGTGTCTGCCCCCTGTGCGTCTGCCCCCTGTGTGTCTGTCCCCTGTGTGTCTGCCCCCTGTGCGTCTGTCCCCTGTGTGTCTGTCCCCTGAGGTGTGGTCCCCTGTGTGTCTGACCCTGTGTGTCTGTCCCCTGTGTGTCTGTCCCCTGTTTGTCTGTCTCCTGTGTGTCTGCCCCCTGTGCGTCTGTCTCCTGTGTGTCTGTTTCCTGTGTGTCTGCCTCCTGTGTGTCTGTCCCCTGTGTGTCTGCCCCCTGTGTGTCTGTCCGCTGTGTGTCTGCCCCCTGTGTGTCTGCCCCCTGTGCGTCTGTCCCCTGTGTGTCTGTCCCCTGTGTGTCTGTCTCCTGTGTGTCTGTCCCCTGTGTGTCTGTCCCCTGAGTGTCTGTCTCCTGTGTGTCTGCCCCCTGTGTGTCTGCCCCCTGTGCGTCTGCCCCCTGTGCGTCTGCCTCCTGTGTGTCTGCCCCCTGTGTGTCTGTCTCCTGTGTGTCTGCCCCCTGTGCGTCTGCCCCCTGTGCGTCTGCCCCCTGTGTGCCTGTCTCCTGTGTGTCTGTCCCCTGTGTGTCTGTCCGCTGTGTGTCTGCCCCCTGTGTGTCTGCCCCCTGTGTGTCTGTCCCCTGTGTGCCTGTCCCCTGTGCGTCTGTCCCCTGTGTGTCTGTCCACTGAGGTGTGGTCCCCTGTGTGTCCGTCCCCTGTGTGTCTGTCCCCTGTGTGTCTGTCCCCTGTGTCTCTGTCTCCTGTGTGTCTGTCCCCTGTGTGCCTGCCCCCTGTGTGTCTGTCCCCTGTGTGTCTGCCCCCTGTGTGTCTTTCCCTTGTATGTCTGTCCCCTGTGTGTCTGCCTCCTGTGTGTCTGTCTCCTGTGTGCCTGTCCCCTGTGTGTCTGTCACCTGTGTGTCTGTCTCCTTTGTGTCTGTCCCCTGTGCGTCTGCCCCCAGTGTGTCTGTCCCCTGTGTGTCTGTCCCCTGTGTGTCTGTCCCCTGTGTGTCTGCCCCCTGTGCGCCTGCCCCCTGTGTGTCTGTCCCCTGTGCGTCTGCCCCCTGTGTGTCTGTCCCCTGTGTGTCTGTCCCCTGTGTGTCTGTCCCCTGTGTGTCTGTCCCCTGTGTGTCTGCCCCCTGTGCGTCTGTCCCCTGTGTGTCTGTCCACTGAGGTGTGGTCCCCTGTGTGTCCGTCCCCTGTGTGTCTGTCCCCTGTGTGTCTGTCCCCTGTGTGTCTGTCTCCTGTGTGTCTGCCCTCTGTGCGTCTGTCTCCTTTGTGTCTGTCTCCTGTGCGTCTGTCCCCTGTATGTCTGTCTCCTGTGTGTCTGTCCCCTGTGCCTCTGTCTCCTGTGTGTCTGTCCCCTGTGTGTCTGCTCCTGTGTGTCTGTCCCCTGTGTGTCTGCCCCCTGTATGTCTGTCCCCTGTGTGTCTGCCCCCTGTGTGTCTGTCCCCTGTATGTCTGTCCCCTGTGTGTCTGTCTCCTGTGTGTCTGTCTCCTGTGTGTCTGTCCCCTGTGTGTCTGTCCCCTGTGTGTCTGTCTCCTGTGTGTCTGTCCCCTGTGCGTCTGCCCCCAGTGTGTCTGTCCCCTGTGTGTCTGTCCCCTGTGTGTCTGTCCCCTGTGTGTCTGCCCCCTGTGCGTCTGCCCCCTGTGTGTCTGTCCCCTGTGTGTCTGCCCCCTGTGCGTCTGTCCCCTGTGTGTCTGTCCCCTGAGGTGTGGTCCCCTGTGTGTCTGACCCTGTGTGTCTGTCCCCTGTGTGTCTGTCCCCTGTTTGTCTGTCTCCTGTGTGTCTGCCCCCTGTGCGTCTGTCTCCTGTGTGTCTGTTTCCTGTGTGTCTGCCTCCTGTGTGTCTGTCCCCTGTGTGTCTGCCCCCTGTGTGTCTGTCCGCTGTGTGTCTGCCCCCTGTGTGTCTGCCCCCTGTGCGTCTGTCCCCTGTGTGTCTGTCCCCTGTGTGTCTGTCTCCTGTGTGTCTGTCCCCTGTGTGTCTGTCCCCTGAGTGTCTGTCTCCTGTGTGTCTGCCCCCTGTGTGTCTGCCCCCTGTGCGTCTGCCCCCTGTGCGTCTGCCTCCTGTGTGTCTGCCCCCTGTGTGTCTGTCTCCTGTGTGTCTGCCCCCTGTGCGTCTGCCCCCTGTGCGTCTGCCCCCTGTGTGCCTGTCTCCTGTGTGTCTGTCCCCTGTGTGTCTGTCCGCTGTGTGTCTGCCCCCTGTGTGTCTGCCCCCTGTGTGTCTGTCCCCTGTGTGCCTATCCCCTGTGCGTCTGTCCCCTGTGTGTCTGTCCACTGAGGTGTGGTCCCCTGTGTGTCCGTCCCCTGTGTGTCTGTCCCCTGTGTGTCTGTCCCCTGTGTGTCTGTCTCCTGTGTGTCTGCCCCCTGTGCGTCTGTCTCCTTTGTGTCTGTCTCCTGTGCGTCTGTCCCCTGTATGTCTGTCTCCTGTGTGTCTGTCCCCTGTGCCTCTGTCTCCTGTGTGTCTGTCCCCTGTGTGTCTGCTCCTGTGTGTCTGTCCCCTGTGTGTCTGCCCCCTGTGTGTCTGTCCCCTGTGTGTCTGCCCCCTGTGTGTCTGTCCCCTGTATGTCTGTCCCCTGTGTGTCTGTCTCCTGTGTGTCTGTCTCCTGTCTGTCTGTCCCCTGTGTGTCTGTCCCCTGTGTGTCTGTCTCCTGTGTGTCTGTCCCCTGTGCGTCTGCCCCCAGTGTGTCTGTCCCCTGTGTGTCTGTCCCCTGTGTGTCTGTCCCCTGTGTGTCTGCCCCCTGTGCTCCTGTCCCCTGTGTGTCTGTTCCCTGTGCGTCTGCCCCCTGTGTGTCTGTCCCCTGTGTGTCTGCCCCCTGTGCGTCTGTCCCCTGTGTGTCTGTCCCCTGAGGTGTGGTCCCCTGTGTGTCTGTCCCCTGTGTGTCTGTCCCCTGTGTGTCTGTCCCCTGTTTGTCTGTCTCCTGTGTGTCTGCCCCTGTGCGTCTGTCTCCTGTGTGTCTGTTTCCTGTGTGTCTGCCTCCTGTGTTTCTGTCCCGTGTGTCTGACCCCTGTGTTTCTGTCCCCTGGGTCGTGGTCTCCTGTGTGTCTGTCCCCTATGTGTCTGTCCCCTGTGTGTCTGTCCCGTGTGTCTGTCCCCTGTGTGTCTGTCCTCTGTGTGTTTGTCCCCTGTGTGTCTGTCCCCCGTTAGAACAGTTTAAGTTTGGGGTGTGACCTATTCACAGTTATTAATGTTTCATGGGCCATTTCAAAGTTGGTGTGAAATCTATTTGAAAGATCGGCCTGTATATCAACCTGGTCATTTGGTCAGAGAGGTGTTTACTCTTTAGGAATGTAATTGAAGCTGCAACTTGATTTGAATATTGGGCTGTAATTAAGAAGCAATTTGGTTTGAAACAGTTCTCTGTGAATATTTGTGTAAACTGCCTTTCGTGCTGGTGTTGTTTCTCTCGCAGTCACTGTTCTCACTGTTACACTGAGACAATGCGCCAGTGTACGTGTGTGCGTGAGCAGCCGTTCCGCACTGGGGACGTGCTGGGGGCAATGCTAACTCTCCTTTATCTAAAGTGGCATTGAGCAGCAAGGAAATGCAGAGTGGCAGTGAGGACGATGCAAAATGTAGCAATCCATCCTCACCATCCTGTGCTAAGAATTGTAGAGAGGGGTGATGAGGGTCTCGAGAGAGAGAGATACAGAAAATCCTGTGCTCAGGAGAGTATCATAGGATCCCTATATTGCAAAGGAGGCCATTCGGCCCATCGAGTCTGTACTGATCCTCTGAAAGAGCACCCTACCTAAGCCCGATCCCCCACCTTATCCCCGCAACCCCTCCTAGGGGCAATTCAGCATAGCCAACCCACCTAACCTGCACATTCTTTGGTCTGTGGGAGGAAACCGGCGAACGTAAAGGAAACCCACGCAGACACGGGGAGAATCTGCAAACTCCACACAGACAGTTGCCCAAGGTCAGATTCGAACCCGGGGCTCTGCCACTGTGAGGCAGCAGTGCTAATCACTGTGCCACCATGCCACCCAAAACAAAGCTGAGAAGTTTGAGAGTATCATTATGAAAATTGTTTCTCAGATTTGTTAATTTTTTAAAAAATGGAATTGCTGCTAATTGTTTCTTGAATTTTGGATTGGGGAGTTGAGCAGTTTCGTTCCCAAGGATAAAATCGCACTGCAGTTTCTGATTCTGGGCACTGAACGGATCATTTACAAGTGTCACTGTTTCCCATTGAAATGGAGTCAGTGTGAGGGTATTACAAGAGCTGCTCATTCTAATACAGGGCAACGTAACACACTCGGGTCTGTTTTATACATTGGGAGCCGTCTAACGCTTATTCTAACAACAGGCTTTGAACACCTGGCCAAATTTTCCATTTTCTCTTCGAAATGCTGGCTCAGATGGACAAAGAGGCGTGCAGCTCACTGGCAGTGCAGCTGGCCTTTCTCACCCTATTGTCCCGCACTTCAGAAGAAATAAATACTGCATCCGCTTCCCATGCTAAGGGGGAGGGGGACCTGAAAAAGCCAATAAGTCCGAGTTACGATAGCCCCAGTTAAGAAAAAGAGGAATCCCCCCACCCCCACCCTATGCACACAGGAACACCCACACCATGGTAACGCCCAGCATGGAGAGAGAATGCCATCCCGTGGACATGGGAACCCCCCAATGGAGTTCCCAGGACAAAAAGCCCACATGGCACTGCCAAGTGATGTTGTGGGACTTCTTAAATCTCCTGAGCAATACAGCGGTGAAAGCCACTGTGCAATGTCCCCCTTCACGCTCACTGTCACACTCTGCAATTTTTTTCACAATTTGTTTGACTCTTAGGAGGGACCATGCAGATTTCAGAGAGATAAGTTTGTTGTCACAATCAGAGGCTTGAGAAAAATCGAACGAAGCGCACGGCATTTGCAGAAAGCAGTGAAAAAGACTGGACCAATAGCTGTTGCAATTGATGCAAGTGAACCTTTCCGCTGGTACAAACGAGGTAAGAGGCAGAAACTTTTTTATTATTAATTATTTCTCAATATTCAGAATGGAAATGACTGCACCCCTTCACCTCGTTCATGTTTTCCACCTCCAGTTCTCCATACTCTCCAGTGCTGTCAAACACCATGGGGTAAAAATTATCGGGATGGACAATTTATCTGCACCCATTCGCAGTGATACAGGCAGCTCAGAAACTTGGTGCTGCTGCTAATTTAACTGATAGTGATGAGTAGCTCAGTGCTGACGTGCTGCTGAATGTCTGTTACCCTCAGCAAAGAACCAGGCTTGTCTGAGATTAGCACCATTTAAAGCGAGTTTGGACGACTTAAACCCAACCTGCAGCTCTGAAAGGAGCAGGTGCTGGAACTCAGGCAGAGACTCTGAGCACAAAGAGAAGTGGAAATGGTGCAACAGGCCAGGCAGCAGCCCCGAGTGTTGTCTTGGGTGTTTCCGATGCACAAATGATCCAACACGGCTGTAGATGGTACAACTCTGTTTTATTGTCTTAAACAATGACAACTACTAACTGCTGGCTTGGGTACGTGCTTCACCAGCTAACCTGTGGACCCAGCCCTATTACTATCTTGGTGAGGCACTCAGCACATGGTCTATGTCTGAGTGGCGCGCTGTGAGATCTGTGCTCTGAGCTATCTCCTGGTAGAATGAGTGGGAACTGTGGTGTTCGCTGTTTTATAGTGCGTGTGAGGTCCCCGTCCTTCAGGGGACCAGGAGACCCTCTAGACAGACATTGAGAAGGCAGTGGGAGCAGGCAGTGTCACAGTCAATGCCAGCAATCTAGTTCCGAGGACCTGGAGGCAGAGACACAAAATGTTCGATGACCCCAAATGAGTGGTCAAGGTGAGTGAATTTGTTACTTGCTGTATACATACAAAAGCACCACTAGCCTCACACACTGCCCCACTCACCACACCTACTTCACTCACCTCCTAAAAACATCCAACACAATCATAGCTCACATGTCTCCACCCCACCCGCACACAGTTAACACCAATGCAAACATCACACCCACATCTCACAGCTTGCACACACTGCCAGATATTCAACCATGAAAGCCACATCACCCAAACAGATTGCAACAAACTCAGTGACACACCTCCCTCTGTCTTGCAGGACAAGGTGGCCCATAACCAGAGGCAACAGCACCAAACCGGCAGAGACTAGCCTGGCAGTATGGGGGCCCGATACCGGAAATAATTGGTGCAGCCACAACTGAGGCTGTGGCCAGTGGTGGGGGTGAAACAATAGAGGATGATGGCTTCTTCCTCCCAAATCCACCTCACATCCCATTTCTCCCTCATCCCACAACCTCTGGTGGTTTACAAGCTGCAGATGGTATATTTGTGAACCTCTTGCTTTCCTCCACTTGCTTCACCCGAACCCTACCCCTGCCCCTCTATCATAGAACATAGAACATAGAAAATACAGCATAGAACAGGCCCTTCGGCCCACGATGTTGTGCCGAACCTTTGTCCTAGATTAATCATAGATTATCATTGAATTTACAGTGCAGAAGGAGGCCATTCGGCCCTTTGAGTCTGCACCAGCTCTTGGAAAGAGCACCCTACCCAAACTCAACACCTCCACCCAACACCAAGGGCAATTTGGACATTAAGGGCAATTTATCATTGGCCAATTCACCTAACCCGCACATCTTTGGACTGTGGGAGGAAACCGGAGCACCCGGAGGAAACCCACGCAGACACGGGGAGGACGTGCAGACTCCGCACAGACAATGACCCAAGCCGGAATCGAACCTGGGACCATGGATCTGTGAAGCAATTGTGCTATCCACAATGCTAACGTGCTGCCCTTAAGAACAAATAAATCTACACTATATCATTTAACCGTAATCCATGTACCTATCCAACAGCTGCTTGAAGGTCCCTAATGTTTCCGACTCAACTACTTCCACAGGCAGTGCATTCCATGCCCCCACTACTCTCTGGGTAAAGAACCTACCTCTGATATCCCTCCTATATCTTCCACCTTTCACCTTAAATTTATGTCCCCTTGTAATGGTGTGTTCCACCTGGGGAAAAAGTCTCTGACTGTCTACTCTATCTATTCCCCTGATCATCTTATAAACCTCTATCAAGTCGCCCCTCATCCTTCTCCGCTCTAATGAGAAAAGGCCTAGCACCCTCAACCTTTCCTCGTAAGACCTACTCTCCATTCCAGGCAACATCCTGGTAAATCTTCTTTGCACCTTTTCCAGAGCTTCCACATCCTTCCTAAAATGAGGCGACCAGAACTGTACACAGTACTCCAAATGTGGCCTTACCAAAGTTTTGTACAGCTGCATCATCACCTCACGGCTCTTAAATTCAATCCCTCTGTTAATGAACGCGAGCACACCATAGGCCTTCTTCACAGCTCTATCCACTTGAGTGGCAGCTTTCAAAGATGTATGAACATAGACTCCAAGGTCTCTCTGCTCCTCCACAATGCCAAGAACTCTACCGTTAACCCTGTATTCCGCATTCATATTTGTCCTTCCAAAATGGACAACCTCACACTTTTCAGGGTTAAACTCCATCTGCCACTTCTCAGCCCAGCTCTGCATCCTATCTATGTCTCTTTGCAGCCGACAACAGCCCTCCTTACTATCCACAACTCCACCAATCTTCGTATCGTCTGCAAATTTACTGACTCACCCTTCAACTCCCTCATCCAAGTCATTAATGAAAATCACAAACAGCAGAGGACCCAGAACTGATCCCTGCGGTACACCACTGGTAACGGGGATCCAGGCTGAATATTTGCCATCCACCACCACTCTCTGACTTCTATCGGTTAGCCAGTTCGTTATCCAACTGGCCAAATTTCCCACTATCCCATGCCTCCTTACTTTGTGCAGAAGCCTACCATGGGGAACTTTATCAAATGCCTTACTAAAATCCATGTACACTACATCCACTGCTTTACCTTCATCCACATGCTTGGTCACCTCCTCAAAGAATTCAATAAGATTTGTAAGGCAAGACCTACCCCTCACAAATCTGTGCTGACTATCCCGAATCAAGCAGTGTCTTTCCAGATGCTCAGAAATCCTATCCTTCAGTACCCTTTCCATTACTTTGCCTACCACCGAAGTAAGACTAACTGGCCTGTAATTCCCAGGGTTATCCCTAGTTCCTTTTTTGAACAGGGGCACGACATTCGCCACTCTCCAATCCCCTGGTACCACCCCTGTTGACAGTGAGGACGAAAAGATAATTGCCAACGGCTCTGCAATTTCATCTCTTGCTTCCCATAGAATCCTTGGATATATCCCGTCAGGCCCGGGGGACTTGTCTATCCTCAAGTTTTTCAAAATGCCCAACACATCTTCCTTCCTAACAAGTATTTCCTCGAGCTTACCAATCTGTTTCACACTGTCCTCTCCAACAATATCGCCCCTCTCATTTGTAAATACAGAAGAAAAGTACTCATTCAAGACCTCTCCTATCTCTTCAGACTCAATACACAATCTCCCGCTACTATCCTTGATCGGACCTACCCTCGCTCTAGTCATTCTCATATTTCTCACATATGTGTAAAAGGCCTTGGGGTTTTCCTTGATCCTACCCGCCAAAGATTGTTCATGCCCTCTCTTAGCTCTCCTAATCCCTTTCTTCAGTTCCCTCCTGGCTATCTTGTATCCCTCCAATGCCCTGTCTGAACCTTGTTTCCTCAGCCTTACATAAGTCACCTTTTTCCTCTTAACAAGACATTCAACCTCTCTTGTCAACCATGGTTCCCTCACTCGACCATCTCTTCCCTGCCTGACAGGGACATACATATCAAGGACACGTAGCACCTGTTCCTTGAACAAGTTCCACATTTCACTTGTGTCCTTCCCTGCCAGCCTATGTTCCCAACTTATGCACTTCAATTCTTGTCTGACAACATCGTATTTACCCTTCCCCCAATTGTAAACCTTGCCCTGTTGCACGTACCTATCCCTCTCCATTACTAAAGTGAAAGTCACAGAATTGTGGTCACTATCTCCAAAATGCTCCCCCACTAACAAATCTATCACTTGCCCTGGCTCATTACCCAGTACTAAATCCAATATTGCCCCTCCTCTGGTCGGACAATCTACATACTGTGTTAGAAAAGCTTCCTGGACACACTGCACAAACACCACCCCATCCAAACTATTTGATCTAAAGAGTTTCCACTCAATATTTGGGAAGTTAAAGTCGCCCATGACTACTACCCTATGACTTCTGCACCTTTCCAAAATCTGTTTCCCAATCTGTTCCTCCACATCTCTGCTACTATTGGGGGGCCTATAGAAAACTCCTAACAAGGTGACTGCTCCTTTCCTATTTCTGACTTCAACCCATACTACCTCAATAGGGTGATACTCCTCGAACTGCCTTTCTGCAGCTGTTATACTATCTCTAATTAATAATGCCACCCCCCCACCTCTTTTACCACCCTCCCTAATCTTATTGAAACATCTATAACCAGGGACCTCCAACAACCATTTCTGCCCCTCTTCTATCCAAGTTTCCGTGATGGCCACCACATCGTAGTCCCAAGTACCGATCCATGCCTTAAGTTCACCCACCTTATTCCTGATGCTTCTTGCGTTGAAGTATACACACTTCAACCCATCTCCGTGCCTGCAAATATCCTGTCAGATAGACAAGAACTGCCACCTGGTCAAGAACTGGTGCAGGATCCTGAAGTGCAAGAGGAACAAGAGATGAAGAAGGAACACCACCATTCAATCTCACACTCACAGGCAGCAGCTCAGATACTGGCACTGAGTGAACGATAGAGGGTGGCACAGGGACAGGATCTGCACGGGGTGAGTCACTGGGCTGTAGCCAGGACAGTGGGAAAGGATAGTGTGGGTGCCAGCTCACCTGCGGTTTCAGATGGTTTCTGCTGCGGAGAACTTAGACTCAACCAGGAAACAAAGAAGAAAAAGTTGACAGGCGTGTGCATCAGGATACTTGGTGCATTGTCAGACCTGGTCTGCTGTCAGTGTGAATGGACATGGATGTGGTCCAATTCCATCCTCGGACAGGACTCTACACAAAACATGGTGCCCAACCTTTCCAGCATGGAATTGCTGACCAACCCCATGAGAACCCCTGTGGCCTGACCGTGATACAGGCTCTGATCGCTGGTGATTGCTGAATAGTCAGAGGCCAATGCACATTGGAGGGTATTTTATGCAGGTGACAGGGGTCTTGGCTGTTTGCTGCAGAGACCCACGTTGTTCCCTTTGAGGAAAGCGTGCCGAATAATGGACCAATCAGGCCATTGGTGGGCGCTCCACAGGACTCCAAGCTCAGGAAGCCCCTCCCACCAACACCTGCCAGCCAATCAGTCGTAAACATTATTTTTCCCCTCAGTACCCCCTAGAAGGCAGCAGTGTCTCAGAGCGACTCAGGGAAGTCACAGGAAGGGGTTGTGGGGGGAGTTTGTGGAGTAAGGAACAAGAGCAGGTCGTTGGCTTTCAGCGGTCTTGCCCCACGTGCCCTTCCTGATGCTGGGTCACTCGATTAAGCACTGAGTGCCTCTGAATGAGGAATTCCCCCTGGGAGACCACAAGAAGCCGGCACAGGTTTGCTCATCGTGCTCCCCGCTTGGTGACAGGTCCGCTTGCGTCTGGATTAATACCAGCGATAGCAGAATGAGACCCATCAGTTGGCATCAGTAACCCAGTTAAGGGCCTGAATGGGCAAGGGGATGGGAAGTTTGTCCACCAGCTTTCCTACCTCAGAGTTGTTCAGAGCGGAGGTGGGAAGTGGGCAGGTTCCCCACCCCACCCCTCTGATTAAATGCCATCCCTTCTTGTAAACGCACCTCAGGGAGGGTACAAGGTACTGCCGAGTATCTGAGCGCTGCCGTGGAAGCTCAGACTGATGTCATGGCATCTCAGCTTGTTGCTGAGCAAGGTCAGCGCTGTCTTCCCCAGTGAAAGACTGTATCCTCCCAGCAGCCACGCTACAGCCACTGGGATCGCAATGAGGAGGAGAGCTCTGGCAGTCCAGGGAAATAGTAAGGCGGGCAGTCAGGGAATTCACCCTTCGTATGGATTGGATTTGTACCGAGGTACAGTGAAAAGTATTTTTCTGCGAGCAGCTCAACAGATCATTAAGTACATGGAAAAAATGAAATAAAAGAAAATACATAATAGGGCAACACAGGGTACACAATGTAACTACATAACACCGGCATCGGGTGAAACATACAGGGGTGCAGTATTAATGAGGTCAGTCCATAAGAGTGTCGTTTAGGAGTCTGGTAATAGCGGGGAAGAAGCTGTTTTTGAGTCTGTTCGTGCGTGTTCTTAGACTTTTGTATCTCCTGCCCGATGGAAGAAGTTGAAAGAGTGAGTAAGCCGGGTGGGAGGGGCCTTTGATTATGATGCCCGTTTTCCCCAGGCAGCGGGAGGTGTAGATGGAGTCAATGGATGGGAGGTAGGTTCGTGTGATGGACTGGGCTGTGTTCACGACTCTCTGAAGTTTCTTGCGGTCTTGGGCCGAGCAGTTGCCATACCAGGCTGTGATGCAGCCAGATAGGATGCTTTCTATGGTGCAATTGTAAAAGTTGGTAAGAGTTAATGTTAACATGCTATTGACTTCTACATTTCTATGTGAACCACAAGCTGTTTCTTACATTGGCCGAATGACCACACAACTAGTATATTAGTTTAAAGACAGTTTATTAACAAACACAAGAGCTTTCTCTATGCAATGATACATGCGACTATGCACTAAACTAGACCTAATAACTAAGATGACCTTTACTTAACTTCGGGGTGATCGGCTCTGTGCGAGAGATAAGGCCACTGTGTCCACGTTGGTCGGTTGGAAGTCTTCAGGTTCGTCACGGCTGGGCTCGTCCTTCAGGTAGCGATCGCGGGTCCTTGAACTTGGCTAGTCGAAATGCTGCAACTGGTCGCACACAGGCCGGTCCAAAAGAGGCTGATCCCTAATGTGCAGGGCTTCTTATCCTTCTTCTCTTTCGCACACTTTTGGGCGGTCCTATCTCTAGCTCCAATGGATCGATAGGGTTTTGATCACCCTCATTGATCCTGGCTAATTAGGGGGCGAATACCTCATTGGCTGGGCGGGTCCCAGCTAACATTATCCTAGTCACGTAGGCCTTTCCAAATCAGGGGTAGTGGCGCCGGTTAGTCTGCTACTGTTCTAAGTCCTTGATTCAAACTCTATTGTCCTGGGGGAAATGGCAATTGACTCTTAATGAATACAAGTTTCAGTAAGGTCTGGCTTCTTTGCACAATACACAGAGGCTGTGTACTTGTCTGTGTCCAAGCTGACCACAATTCCCATGGTCCTTTGCAGGTGGCCATTTTAGATGGCGACAATGCCGAATTTCCTTAGTTTCCTGAAGAAGTATAGGGGCTGTTGTGCTTTGTGGTGGTAGCATTGACCTGGGTGGACCCGGACTGATTTTTGGAGACATGTACCTTTTGTAAGGGCCACGAAGAATCCAGCACGAGTTTTAAGGATACAAAGTAATAACATTTATTTACTATAACAATATATACATAACAGTAGCAGTAACTTCCCTTGCTACCTTCTCCTTCCTGCTGGTTCCTGAACTGGCCAGCTTATTTATACTAGGAGATTCTCCGCCCCCCTCATTGGGGAAGTTCATACTCCCACAGGATTGTGGGATAGTCATTAGTCCCCAGCCAATCGTAATTAGGCAGGTTATAACATCCCTCCCCCCCAAAGTCCAAGGAATCCACCGAAGACCCTGGCGAAGGAAGGCGTCGGACTTGTTTGGCCGCAGGCCGGACGCCATTTGCACGCGGCGCTGGATCAGGCGGCGTGTAACGAGACGGAGACCGGCGCTTCCGTGATGAACGGCACGGTTGTACATCCACGGCCCGTGGACCCGAGGATTCCCCCTCTGATGCATCCTGTGTCTCCATCTCGGAGTCAGAGTCTGCTGCCTCCGTCATGTCAGCGTCTCTATCTCCATTTGGTCCCGTAACGACCTGCGCAGGCTTCGAGTGAGGCACCAGTGGAAGATTTTGAGGACTACCTTCCCTTGTCTCTGGTCTTTGCGGCTGTTGAAATGAGCCCCGGGGGCGGGGAATCTTTTGAGGGGATGATTTTCTGGACCGGACATGGTCGACATGTTTTCGCTGGAGACGACCCTGGGCTTGCACTTGGTAAGATATCGGGACCGTTTGGCGAAAGATTACACCAGGAACCCATTGGGCACCACCAGCAAAATTCCGAACGAATACTGGGTCACCGGGCACAAACTGCCGAATCGGACGATGCCGAGACAATCCCTGTCCCTGCCGTTCTTGTGTGCGGCGTACTTTTGCGCCAATGTCCGGGAAAACCATACTAAGGTGGGTGCGGAGTCTCCGGCCCATTAGGAGTTCTGCGGGAGCTACCCCAGTCACTGCATGGGGGGTGGTCCTGTACGTAAACAAAAAGCGAGCCAGTCTCGTGTCCATTGATCCGGAAGACTGCTTCTTTAGGCCTCTTTTGAATGTCTGCACTGCACGCTCTGCCAACCCATTTGAAGCCGGGTGGTAAGGGGCAGTGCGGATATGGCGGATGCCGTTCATCTTTGTAAACCTAGCAAACTCCTCACTCGTGAATGGAGTGCCATTATCCGTGACCAGCACCTCGGGGAGGCCATGCGTACTAAATGATAAACGCATCTTTTCAATTGTTGCGCAGGACGTTGTCCCCTGCATCTTTTGCACCTCCAGCCATTTGGACTGGGCGTCAATTAGTAGAAGGAACATGGATCCCTGAAAAGGGCCTGCAAAATCTGCATGCAAGCATGCCCAAGGCCGCCCTGGCCATTCCCAGTGATGTAGGGGCGCGGCCGGCGGAAGCTTCTGATGCTCCTGGCAAATGGAGCAGTTTTGGGCCACCTTCTCAATGTCGGTGTCGAGGCCTGGCCACCAGACATAACTCCGGGCCAACATTTTCATCTTGGTCATGCCCGGATGCCCATTGTGCAAGTCTGATAATATCAGCTCCTGGCCTTTTTCCGGGACAATCACACGCGTCCCCCACAAGAGGATGCCGTCTTCCACGCTGAACTCTGACAGCTTGGAGGAAAATGCCCGCAACTCGCCTGGGAGCTGTCTATGCTGCCCACCATACAGGACTATGTGCCAAACCTTTGACAGGACTGGGTCCACTCACGGATCTGTGATGCCGTGACAGGCAAGGTGTCCATAAAATTTAGGGTTGCAACCACCTCACCGGTCGTGGGGGTCGACATGGGGCCGGTCGATAAAGGCAATCGGCTCAGTGCGTCGGCATTTGCTATCTGCGTACCTGGTTTGTGCTCCAGAGAATACTCATATGCAGCAAGAAACAAAGCCCAGCGCTGGATCCGTGCAGAAGCAATGGGCGGTATTGGCTTATCCTCTCTGAAGAGTCCCAGCAGGGGCTTATGATCAGTCACGATAGTGAAATGGCGGCCGTACACATATTGGTGGAAGCGTTTCACCGCGAAAACCACTGCCAGGCCCTCCTTCTCGATCTGCGCGTACTTTTTCTCTGCTGCAGTCAATGTGCAGGAGGCGAAAGCTATCGGTCGCTCGGCCCCGTTCTCCATCTTGTGGGACAGGACGGCCCCAATACCATACGGGGTTGCATCACATGTGACGAGCAAAGGCTTTCCCGGATCATAGTGGGTTAGTAACCCAGACGACGACAATTGTTGCTTTACCCGCCGGAAAGCGGTTTCTTGCGGCTGACCCCAAACCCAGGTGTGATTTTTCTTTAGCAGCAGGTGCAAAGGGGCCAGCGTAGTTGCCAGATTGGGGAGGAACTTCCCGTAATAGTTTACGAGACCGAGAAAAGAACGAAGATGCGAAGTGTCAGTCGGGGCGGGGGCATGTTGAATTGCACGCACCTTCTCTGCGACGGGGTGCAGACCCTCGCGGTCCACCCGATAACCTAGGTAGACTACTTCTTTTGCCTGAAATACGCACTTTGTGCGACGTAAACGGACTCCAGCCTCCGAAAGGCGTCTAAAGACAGCCTCCAGATTTTCCAAATGCTCTTGCTCCGACGTCCCTATAATCAACACGTCATCTAGGTAGACAGCCACACGTGGTAAACCTCTCAAAATGCCCTCTATAACACGTTGAAAAATTGCGCAGGCAGAGGATACTCCAAAGGGCAACCGTGTATATTCATACAGGCCCCGGTGTGTGTTAATTATTACATATGGTCGGGAGGCAAAGTACAGCTTCAACTGCAGGTAGGCGTGACTCATATCTAATTTTGTGAATGAGAGTCCACCTGCAAGTTTTGCGTAGAGATCCTCTATGCGAGGCATTGGATATCGGTCGAGTCGGGAAACTGTATTCACTGTAAGTTTATAGTCGCCACACAAGCGAACTGTGGCATCTGGCTTCATTACTGGTACAATTGGTGCTGCCCAGTCAGCAAAACGGACGGGCCTGATAATACCCAAACTCTCCAAACGAGTGAGTTCCCCTTCTACCTTCTCGAGCAAGGCGTAAGGCACTGGGCGCGCCCGGAAATAGCGCGGCGTGGCTCCTGGTTCAACTTGGATATGGGCTACGGCTCCTTTTATTTTCCCCAAACCAGGCTGGAATACCTCTGGGTATCGTCCTAGCACCTCAGTCAACCCTCCAGAAACTGTTTGGAGGATGTGCTGCCATTGCAACCGCAAATGGCGCAACCAGTCCCGACCCAACAGGCTGGGCCCATGGCCACGCACTACGATAAGTGGGAAACGCCCCTCCTGGCGTCCATAGACAACAGGGGTCATTGTAGTTCCTGCAATGTCCAGTGGTTCCCCCGTGTAGGTGGCCAACCTGGCCTGTGAGTCAGTTAATGTAAGGGTCTGTATACCCTGCTTGATGCGGTCGAATGTCCTCTGGGCGATCACGGAGACCGCTGCGCCAGTATCCAACTCCATCTCCAGCGGGTGGCCATTGACCCATACTGTCACCTTAATGGGGGCCACACGGGGAGCTGCCACACAATGCAGCTGCAGGCAGTCGTCCTCCGTCTCCACGTCCTCAGGAGTGGTCGCCGCAGGTTCATCCACATGGAAGGTACGGCCTCTGGGCTGGTCCCAGTTACGGCCCCTGGGCTGGTCCCAGTTTCGGTCGGAACGACGGCGCCTCTGGCATCCCCAGGACCGCCGTCCGCGACGGGGTCGGCGCCTACAAGTCTGACACGGACATGGCTCCTCATCCATTGGCTCTGGAGAAGGCTCCCTTCGGGGAGGAATGTCCGATGGCCACTGGCGTCGGTCCGGACGTTGCCTCGCCCAAGGTACCGCAGGAGTGCAGGGGGACGTTTTTGGGCGGAAAGGGTTGCGCCCCAAGGCATGCACTTCCATTCCCTGTAGCTCCTGTACTCCTCGCTCTGCGCTCTCTCGGGACAAGACTATTTGTATTGCCTGTTGAAAAGTCAATGTTGGCTCTGCTAACAACTTTCTCTAGGTTGCTGCATTGTTAATACCGCAAACCAAACGGTCGCGTAACATTTCTGACAAGGTCTCACCATAGTCACAGTATTCCCCAATCCCGCGTAGCCTGGATAAAAAATCGGCAAGGGATTCTCCAGTGGTCCTCTCAGCGGTATTAAACCGGTAACGCTGGACTATCGTGGACGGGGTTGTGTTAAAGTGTTGCCCCACTATATTCACAAGTTCGTCAAACATTTTGGTGTCCGGCGCAGCTGGGTACGTAAGGCTCCTAATCACCCCAAACGTACGCGGGCCGCAGGCGGTGAGCAATATGACCACCTGGCGCTCGTTTTCAGTGATATTGTTTGCCCGGAAATAGTAACGCATCCGTTGTGTGTACTGGTTCCAGCTTTCCAGCGCAGCATCAAAAACATCCAAACGTCCGTACAGCGGCATGGTATAATAGAAAACAACTTCCAACCTGTATCCAACAAAAATCCAGGGAGGTGGCTTCAGCAGTGTAGACAGCCATTCACTTTTACCTTTGTCACCAGTTTTGTAAGGGCCACGAAGAATCCAGCACGAGTTGTAAGGATACAAAGTAATAACATTTATTTACTATAACAATATATACATAACAGTAGCAGTAACTTCCCTTGCTACCTTCTCCTTCCTGCTGGTTCCTGAACTGGCCAGCTTATTTATACTAGGAGTTTCTCCGCCCCCCTCATTGGGGAAGTTCATGCTCCCACAGGATTGTGGGATAGTCATTAGTCCCCAGCCAATCGTAAGTAGGCAGGTTATAACAGTACCCCTCGGAATTTAAAACTGCAAACCAGCACCACCTCGGCCCCATTGATGCTGACAGGGGTGTGTACAGTACTTTGCTTCCTGAAAACAATGACCAGCTCTTTAGTTTTGCTGGCATTGAGGGATAGATTGTTGTCGCTTCACCACTCCACTAGGTTCTCTGTCTCCCTCCTGTATTCTGACTCGTCGTTATTCGAGATGAGGCCCACTATGGTTGTATCATTAGCAAACTTGTAGATGGAGTTGGAACCAAATCTTGCCATGCAGTCATGTGTGTACAGGGAGGATAGTACGGGGTTAAGTATGCAGCCTTGCGGGGCCCCGGTATTGAGGACGATTGTGGAGGAGGTGTTGTTGTTTATTCTTACTGTTTGTGGTCTGTGGGTTAGAAAGTCGAGGATCCAGTTGCAGAGTGAGGAGCCAAGTCCTAGGTTTTGGAGCTTTGATATGAGCTTGTCTGGGATGATGGTGTTGAAGGCGGAGCTGTAGTCAATAAATAGGAGTCAGATGTAAGAGTCCTTGTTGTCGAGATGCTCTAGGCATGAGTGTAGGGCCAGGGAGATGGCGTCTGTTGTGGACCGGTTGCGGCGGTATGTGAATTGCAGTGGATCAAGGCGTTCTGGGAGTATGGACGTCTTGCGCTTCATGACCAACCTCTCACAGCACTTTGTTACGACTGAAGTCAGGGCCACCGGACGGTAGTCATTGAGGCACGTTGCCTGGTTTTTCTTTGGGGCAGGTATGATGGTGGTCTTGTTGGGACTTAGGAGTGGAGTAGGGACAGGTTAAAGATGTCCACGAACACATCTGCCAGCTGATCCATGCAGGCTCTGAGTGCCTGACCAGGGATCCCGTCTGGGCCCGTCGCCTTCCGAGGGTTCACTTTCAGGAAAACCGATCTGACTTTGGAAGCTGTGATGGTGGGTCTGGGTGTGTTATGGGCTGCTGGGGCACTTGACAGTGGATCATTGGTTTCCTGCTCGAACCAAGCACAGAATACATTGAGTTCATCGGGGAGGGGTGTGCTGCTGCTGGAGATACTGCACTGCTTCGCTTCGTAGCCCGTTATGTTGTTTAGGCCTTGCCACAACCGCCGAGAGTCTGTAACACTAGTCTGTGACTCTAGCTTGGTCTGATATAGAGGGTTTGATGGAATGGGATGGTTATTTACTGGTGATTTTTATTTGTGATGTGGAGATGCTGGTGTTTTATTTGAGCATTGTAACCAGCAGGATGGTTATTAACAGAGGGATGGTGAGGTGTGAGATGGTTGAACAATGGGGAATTGGGGTTGTGTTCACAGGAACCAGAGTCAAATGAGCCAATCACAGAAAGCTCGGCTGCACCAGGGATGTGTCAGCTATCTCCTCCTCTTCTCGCTTCTCCCCGTATCCCTGGTGGAAAGTCTCTGCCCTCATGATGTTCATGTTGTGTAGGATCCAGCAGATCACCATGAATTGGGACACAGGCTCCAGCAGGAACTGGCTGATCTTCTAGAACAGTCCGGGCAGCACCTCAATGATCAGCTCTGTGATCTATCAGAGGGCAGCATGGCTCTCACTGTGCACACACTGCTCACATGTGTTTGGGATGTGGAACAAAGTCATGGTGTAGAGAGGTTAACCCTTGTCGCCTAGCAACCATTCTCTGGTTTGACATGTGACTCGAATACTGAGGGGACAGTGGCTGGGTGCAGAATGAAAGCACCACGATCGCTGTCAGGGTAACGGACATTCACCAGCATGATGTGCTCAGCATGTTGCACACCACTCATAACACTGAAAGTCCAGACACTTTGGAAGCCAGCTTTGAGGCTGACAACTCTATCCCAGAATTCACATACCCCACAACTTTTCTATCGGGGTCAGTACCTCCCAACCCAATTGGCATATTCAGTGTGATCCTTTTTCATTCCAGGGTGTGGTGGAGCTTACAGAAACCAATATTGAAACAAAAAACAAAAAAAATTATCCAAAAGTAAACAAATGTTTATTGATTATTTCATAAATTTACCGGGACTGCTGTTTGCAAGGACTTTTAATAGGTCCCCAGTAAATTGCCCCAGTGCTGTCTATGGTCAGTTGATGAATATAATGTGCACAATGGAGTTGCGAGATTAAGAAAAGGCACTCCACAGAACTCTGAGTGATCAGGGCCCAGAACCCAGGCTAATTGTGATGTGTGACAGGAAAACTGAATGGAAAATGTGAGCAATGGTAAACATTGACACAAAAACATGAACAAACTTACGGCAATTGGAAATGTGCAATGCAGGCATGATTTGTAATAACATTCCAGTCAATACAAATGCTGAATTTGGCTAAAAATGGGGTAAAAGTTGTAAATAGGCTGAAGGTTGAAGATTAAATGACAAACAGATCTACTGGTGGAAGGCCAAAGGAGTGGTACTGGAAGAAATAAAGAAACTAAAGCTGTGTCCAGAGGAGGTGGGAATGGCAGACGCGAGGAGATTGGGATTTATAATGTGAAAAGCCAATAAAAGTGACAAAATAATGTGACAAAAGGAGTTGAGTTTTGTAGAGTGGATTGTATTCCAGAAGATAATTAGACGGAAAAGATGATGAAAAGTAAATCTCTTTAGAAAGGGAAAAATAATTATATATTTTACAATCTATCTACAGGAATCTACAAGAATAGTCGGTGCAGGAACCTCAGAGTAAACCACGCAGTCTTGGTGGTTGGATATGGACATGAGAGAGGAGGGAACTATTGGCTGGTTAAAAACAGGTATGTACTTTATAAAAACAACAAATAACTGGTCACAGCTGAAGCAGTGACAGGAGAACTGGATTTACTCTCAGTCTTCCTGGGACAGGGAGGGAAGCATCCACCAAAATTCCCCCTGCTGATTACTATCCAAAGGGGAGGTGCAGAAAAAATTCACAAGGATGAAACTGGAACTGAGGAGAAATTTCTCAGAAAAAGCTGAACAGGCCGGAGCTCATCTCTTCAGAAAAGGGAAGGTTGAGAGGTGACCTGATCGAGGTCTTTAAGATTATGAAAAGATTTGATGCTGTCGGAATGGAGAAAATGTTTCCACTTGTGGGGGCGTTTGAAACTAGGGGCGATCAATATAAGATAGTCACAATATGGGTGGCATGGTTGCACAGTGGTTAGCACTGCTGCCTCATAGTGTTAGGGACCTGGGTTCAATTCGGGCCTTGGGTGACTGTGTGGAGTTTGCACTTTCTCCTCATCTCTGCATGGGTTTCCTCCGAGTGCTCCGGTTTCCTCCCACAGTCCAAAGATGGGCAGGTTAGGTGGATTGGGCAAGCTAAATTGCCCCTTAGTGTCCAAAAGATTAGGTGTGGTTACTGCATGATGGGATGGGGGTGGGTGGACCTAGATGGGGTGCTCTTTCAGATGGTTGGTGCAGACTCGATATGCCGAATGGCCTCCTGCACTGTCGTAATTCTATGATTGTATGAATAAATCCAATCAGAAATTCAGGAGAAATCTCCTTATCCAGAGTGGTTGAATTTGGGAAATGTTACCACGAGGAGTTTGAGCTGAATAACACAGATACATTGACGGGGAAGATAAGAACATGAGGGTGAAAGGAATGGAAGGATATGTTGATCGGGCTTGATGAAGCGGGATAGGAGGAGGCTCATGTGGACAAGGAATGACAGCACAGAGCAGTTGGATTGAATTTCCCATTTCCGTGTTGCAGTCCATGAGTCTATGTCAGCAACGCTAAATGATGGGTGAGATTACCCGGCCCTTCCCACTGGCAGATCTTGCAGCCCCGCCGTCGGTGACCCCTCGCTCTCGGAATCACCAGTGGCGGGAAACCCCATTGACAATTAAAGGACAGGAAGATCTCACCGCTGACCAATGGCAGGCTGCTTCCATTGGTGGAATACTCACCGCTGGGTGGGGGAAATCTCCCCCAATATGTTTATGTAGATGCGAAGGGTTAATGGTAGAGTTGGGTAACAACTTCAATGGAAATACATTTTTTGAGTGCTGACAGGGGTACTGGGGGTTTATTGCTGATGGCACTGGACAACTGTGAGGTTGGGGGAGGGGGGATGCTTTGCTATCGGTTGAAGGACTGCACAACCAGCCATCAAATTTGATGTATTTCCAGTGTGAAGTGCCTCAGTTTTCCAAATCTGTCACTTCAATAGAACCGTGATGTTAATATACTTTCTTTCTTATTTTCCAGTTGGGGAACACGCTGGGGGAATAGAGGTTACATCAAAATGGCAAAGGGTGTGCAGACTAACTGTGGAATTACAAGACATGCAATCGTTCCAATCGTGTGAGGAGCCACATGTTAATCCAGAGATTCATGGAACTCCCCTTGAAAGAATGACGGAGACATTTCTGCTGCTGCTTACTCATTCTACGCCATTGCTTTAACTTCCTGCTGCAAGTTTAAAAAGTGGAATAATAACAGCTTCTACAAATTTTTATAGCTTCACTTAAAGACCAAACCCATTGTGTATTTAATGTATGTAACCACATCATCCAACTTGTGTAGAGACAATGGGCTGCATGTACTGGTGATGTCGAGCAAAATAATAAACATTGCAATCACTTTGAGAATCTTTTTATTCCAAATGAACAATTTAGATTGATGAAAAGTGTCTAGGGTTTTACATGAGGTGGCTCGTGAGGTAGTAAATGCATTGGTGTTAATTCTCCAAACTTCCCTCGATCCTGGAACATTTCCATCCGACTGATAACTCCTCTATTGAAGAAGAAAGTGAGCCGAAAACAGTAAACTACAGGCCTCTTAGCTTGACGTCTGTCATGGGGATGGCATTCAAGTCAAACATTAAAGGTGATATAGTTGGGTACTTCGAGAAACTCAAGGTAATCAGGGAGAATCAGCATGGTTTTGCAAAAAGGAAATTATTTGCAAAAAGGAGTTATTTGAAGGAGTAACCTGTATTGTGGATAAAGGGGAACTTGTGGATGTACTGTACTTGGGTTTCCAGGAGGCATTTGATAAGGTGCTGCATTAAAGGTAATTGCAGAAAATAAAAGCTCATGGGTGTAGGAGTAACATATTAGCATGGATTAGCTGGATGGAAGAAAATGGTGAGTATGCTTAAATGGGTCACTGCCTGATTGGCAGGCTGTGATGCACTAAATGCAGGCATGAGGGTGACCTGACCCTCTAACCCAGCCCCCATCAGACCCCCAACAGAGACCCCTGCCTTCAGGCTTCCCACCAGACCCCCATCAGACACCACTCATCAGACCCCTCTATCAGACCCCAACAAACACCCATATCAGAGAACCCCATCTCGGAGACTCCCAAATAGGATACCCCATATCAAAGACCCCCATAGTACCCCATCATCAGGCCGCTCCATCAAACCCCCATATCAAAGACTGCCCCATCAGAGACACCCATATCAGAGGCCCACCACCAGAGAACCGCCCCCCACTAGAGACCCCCATATCAGACCCCCTTATCAGTTACCTGCATATCCGAGATCCCCATACCAAAGAACCCCCCCACCCCCATCAGTCACCACTTCCTGGAAACTAAAGAGCAGCGCAGGCAAATAAATTGCTGCTTTTTCACTTATCAGCCCCTTACCCCTGCTGCCTCAGACAGAAGTGTTGAAAGCAGCAGCCGTTACTTCATAAAAAGCCAAAACACATCACAAAACTTTAAACCTCCTCAGGCCATTTGATCTGTGAGGCTTCTATTCACTTTGAAAGAGAACAAAACAAAGAATAAAGAACAAAGAAAAGTACAGCACAGGAACAGGCCCTTCAGCCCTCCAAGCCTGTGCCGAACATTCTGCCCATCTAAACTAAAATCTTCTGCACTTCCGGGGTCTGTACCCCTCTATTCCCATACTATTCATGTATTTGTCAAGATGCCCCTTAAATGTCACTATCGTCCCTGCTTCCACCACCTCTTCCGGCAGCGAGTTCCAGGCACCCACTACCCTCTGTGTAAAAGACTTGAGTGGTACATTTCCTCTAAACCTTGCCCCTCGCACCTTAAACCTACGCCCCCTCTATCATGGGAAAAAGCCTCCGACTATCCACTCTGTCTATGCCCCCATAATTTTGTAGACCTCTATCAGGTCGCCCCTCAATCTCCGTCGTTCCAGTGAGAACAAACCGAGTTTATTCAACCTCTCCTCATAGCTAATGCCCTCCATACCAGGCAACATCTTGGTAAATCTCTTCTGCACCCTCTCCAAAGCCTCCACATCCCTCTGGTAGTGTGGCGACCAGAATTGAACACTATACTCCAAGTGTGGCCTAACTAAGGTTCTATACAGCTGCAACATGACTTGCCAATTCTTATACTCAATACCCCGGCCAATGAAGGCAAGCATGCCTTATGCCTTCTTGACTACCTTCTCCACCTGTGTTGCCCCTTTCAGTGACCTGTGGACCTGTACACCTAGATCTGTCTGACTGTCAATACTCTTGAGGGTTCTACCGTTCACTGTATATTCCCTATCTGCATTAGACCTTCCAAAATGCATTACCTCACATTTGTCCGAATTAAACTCCATCTGCCATCTCTCCGCCCAAGACTCCAAACAATCTAAATTCTGCTGTATCCTCCGACAGTCCTCATCGCTATCCGCAATTCCACCAACCTTTGTGTCGTCTGCAAACTTACTAATCAGAAATATCTTTTAGTAGGCTGTAACTGACAGGGTAATAACTTCCAGATAGCCAGGGGTCCAGTTTGTTTATTTTTATCTGGCTTTACACTTGAATGTATCTCAAGCACCCTGCTGTGAAGCTAACCACAATGTTTACAAACATCTGGGAGATAAGTGCTTTCACTTCCTATTTTTCTCAGCAGAAAGCGCTTGACTTCTTTTGATGTGGTGAGGACCTGGCAGTCATAGCTAGATGTGTAGAAACATGTGGTTAACGTCAAAGCAGGTACTTGAAATGCTTTAAATAATGATGGGAAATTAAAATAAACAATCCAGACAGCTGGCTGTCTAAAAGCTATTGCCTTGTCAGATACAGCCTACTAAAAATATTTATCTTTCAAAGTGGTGAGAAACCTCGCAGATCATAGATTCTGAGGGGGTTTAAACCGCAGTTAACACTGCAGATTCCAGATAATTGCACAGGGCTAAAGTAAGTTTGGCTGAGGAGATCTGAATCTCAATATCAATCAAGGGGATTAATATCTTCCCCATAATAAAAAATCACCACTAAATAAGGATTTAGAATGAGGAGGGCAACTCAAATGCTGAAAGCAGAATTATTTCATTGCTATGGAAGGAAGGGTTTCAGCCATTAACAGGCAGTGGGAGGAGCTGCAGAGAACATCAATGTAAACAGATTAGAGTCAGTATAAGTTCTCAAAGTTGGAAGAAGTTCAGTGAAACTCACTACAATTTCCATAAGGTCTGGTTTAGCACAGTGGGCAAAACAGCTGACTTGTAATGCAGAACCAGGCCAGCAGCGCGAGTTGAATTCCCATAGCAGCCTCCCTGAATAGGCGCCGGAATGCAACGACTAGGGGCTTTTCACAGTAACTTCATTGAAGCCTACTTGTGACAATAAGCGATTATTATTATGGTAACAATCCTGCCCTTGCCTCTTGCTTACAACACTACCCAACCTCACTACTCCCATGATTCCCCTTTCCCCATGATCCACCATTCTCCTAGAACTGTCCATAGGACAGTTACAGTGCAGAAAGAGGCCATTCAGCCCATCGTGTCTGCACTGGCTAGAAAGAGAAAAATGAAACCAGCCACTCATTTCAATCCCATTTTCCAGCACCTTGCAGGTTTCAACACTGACAGGGTAGACAGTGAATTCCAGACACCCACCACCCAGTGGGTGAAGAAGATTTTTCTCACGCCCCTCTTATCCATCTACCAATCACCATAAATTTATGCTTCCTGGTAATTCATCCCTCAGCTAGGGGAAACCAGTCTTTCCTGTCTACCCTGCCTAGGCCCCTCATACTTTCATTTACCTCAATTAAGTCACCCCTTACCCTCCTCCGTTCTAAGGAAAACAATCTTAGCTTATCCAATCTCTCCTCAGATTTGCAAGTTTTGAGCCCTGGCAACATTCATGGAAATCTCCTCTGCACTCTCTCCAGAGCACATATGTCTTTCCTGTAAAGTGGTGATGAGAACTTGTTGTGGAAATTATAATTAAGGCAAATTCTTCGAGGTACGATTTAAGGAAATTTATTTTCACAAATATTTGCGGAGAGAGGAGTGGTCTGGCTGCATAGCTATGCCACAGCACTCTGATTATACACTTGAAAACCATTATATTTATAGTGCGAATTAAACAACTTTGAAGAGATAAACCTTGAGAACATATGCAAGTGGAAATACAAATGTTTTGACCTTGGTTACAAACAATTCTCGAGGACGCATTTTGTTGTCCTTCAGAAGAACAACTTCTCATAATAAGGCCGAGTCCAAAATATTAAGCAGTATTTTGTTTACGTTACCTGACCTACTTATTTTTGTTCAAAAGCAGTGTTAAACTGTAGTCAAGCATTTCCCAGCATGCTTCTAAGTGGGCAACTCATTAATTTCCCTTCCACAGTTCCCTCCTTGTTGATCTTTTGATCAATACCTTTTAGTACCTTATCATGTCCTCCATAGAGAAGGGTGGTTTATAATATAAGGGGAACAAACGTATGACAGTTCCCTGCATGCTATGAGGCTGGTACCAAGGAGGCAATGCAGCTAGGGCTGTTCCCATGTTTGTACAATACCCTGTGCACCATTTAACCAGAGACCATATGACAATTAAGATTATAATGGCGATTATAATCCAGAACACAATCTTCTGTCCTAACGATCCTAACCACCCAAAGACAAAGTCCCATCCCTCATTTTCATGTAACCTTGTTACCTCTCTACGAATGTGATCCACCAGATTATCAATTTTTTCTGAGTTATCAGGGATGTATTTGCAACAGTCACTTCCAATCAGGGCACAGGTACCTCCCTTTTCAGCTAACAAAAATCAAGGGCCATTCTATTCTGCAGGGCAACTGCTGTTACAGCAACCATCTCAGTTTCTATTTGGTTAACAGCTTCTGAAGTATCATTAGCTACCTGCTCAAGGATGTCTTGTAGTTCACGTAGTTCGTATGCATTAGTGGCTATTCCTAATGGTGGTATCATTATTCCCAGCATTTGTGCCCATGTCACAATACTTTGTGTCGTCCTGTGATGAGGATGGTCCTGCAATTGCTGAATGTGATGCACAAAAGGGACTGCATATCCCAAATAGCAGGAGCCTTCCCAATTTTCTGGTAACCAACCTTATGGCCACAGATAAAATATGTGCCGTTATATGCCATCAGGTTTCCTTTACTATTAGTCATCATTATTCTAATTGGATCCCCTTCCCAGGAGCCTCCACTAGTTCGATTTTCAGCTTCTGACCAATCAAAGATGAATAATCCTTTAACTGTAAGGTGAAATATAGGGGGTTGTCAATTCAAGGTCTGGTCACACTGACTCGTGCCGACTAAGTGGTTCCCATATGTTTAATGTTTCTTGAAGCACATACTTCATTTTGGGACTCCAGTATAATTGGGAAGGATCAAACAGGGCGGTTGACGTGTTACATTAAACCTAGGCCACCATCATGCCTCAAACCTATTCATATCGTATCCAGCTGATCTCCAATCTCACATATTCTGTGTACCTTCACCACGTCCTGTACTATTTCGTCTTAGGGCCCATTCTGCTATCTCTTTACTGGTGAATGGGATGGGTCGCACAGGGATACCCTCCCCCGAGCATCTGGGAATTTGTGTACAAACCCAACAAATGGATTTATTTACCCTCTCTGCGTTCGAGTGAATCATGTATATTAAGGTGTTAGTATGCAGTTTACCCTCTACATGATGTTGGATTTATATGATAATACATAAGAACAGTAGCGCTGTCATTCTCTTCAGGTCAGCTTTTCACTAGTACTCTCAAAGTTCCGTATGATGTAGTTTACACTGAGTGGCATGGATCCCATCTGACTTTTCTTTTACTTTAACGGCTGTTCGAGTTGTTAGCAGCACTTGGTAGGGTCCTTCCCACCTAGGAGAAAAATTATCTTGGTTTAGTGCTTTCACATGTACTTGATCTCCAGGCTAAAAGGGTGTGTGTGTCCCTCTTTTGGTTGCACCTTTTCATGTATTTTGCCAGCGGTTTCACACATGGCCTGGGCATATTTTAGTGATGCCTCATCTGCCCAGATTAAGGCTATTGCCGCTGGAGTCATTGGGGGTTTTGTTCCAGTTGTCATGGGACGTCCCATTAATATTTCATGCGGGGCTAAGCCCGTATTACGATTTCTCTAATTTCTCAGGGCATACATTACTATGGGTATGTCATCTGGCCATAGCCGCCCATTTTTGTTGACACACTTTTGTAACTGCAGTTTTAATTATTCCATTCGCCCTTTCCACCATTCCTGAGGATTGTGGCTGATATGGTATATGCAATAGAAGACAAAATGATATTTGTGTCCGGCACCAATGGAGCAATAGTGATAACAATTTTATTGATGGCTCTGAGATCTTGCACAAACTACCACCCGTTGGGTCTTCCTATCTTTGGAATGGGGAGTATAGGGGTGTTACAGGGGCTTTGTGTTCTCTTCAGCACCCCTTGCTGTAATAGTGCACTGATCACTGTAGAAGCCAAGTATTTCAAATACAACTAGTATAGGTAAAAGATAGCTGTTTAAGCATAAATGTTGAGCCCCAGTTTTTAATACCCATTTATACAGCATAATTCACTTTTACTGAAGTCCGTTGTTCTGGCAAATGCATATTTTCAAAGACAGTGTGACATTAAAACAGCAAGATAATTTGACACTGCTTGTGCTAATTGTCAAGGACAGGGACTGAATACACAGCACCATTGTTCACAATGCAGATAACAGCTAGGTCAGAAAAGCTGATGTTGCACATTGAAGATGGACGGCTTGCCATCAAATCAAATGTGTTTGAGTCTAACCCAAACCAATTAGGATTATATTGGGGTGTAATTAGACGACTTAAGACAGATATGAAAGTGTATAACTAAAAAGTTTCTCCGGGCCATTTTAGGTTAGGTTAGGTTAGGTTAGGTTGGGTTAGGTTAGGTTAGGTTAGGTTGGGTTAGGTTGGGTTAGGTTAGGTTAGGTTGGGTTAGGTTAGGTTAGGTTAGGTTGGGTTGGGTTAGGTTGGGTTTTGTTGTCTTTGTGAGTATTGTCATTGTAAGTTTTGTTTTAGCTTAAGTTTTGTCTTTCTGTTAGTTTAGTCAGTTTTTGCCTTTGATTCTAGTCTCCATTTTAGAGATGTCTTTTGGGGGTTGTCAGTTTAACAGTCTGTGTCAGTGATGTTAGTCCACTTTTGACTTTGAGTTTGAGTTTAGCTGAAGATTAGCTTTCTCTCTCTCTTCATGTTTCATTGCCAGACTTTGACCTTTAAAAAGTTACTTTCGAGCTGTCTGCCTAAGCAAAGAAAGATAATGTCTGTAATTCTCTGAAAGCTTCGAATTGTCTACGAATTGCCTTTTAAATGACTTTCAAATTGTAATCAAGCGACTACAAATAAAACAATTATTTTTGGCACCTGAGGAGTTTATACTGCAAATTTCTGCTGAGTTCCAGTATTCGCAAAGTGCTACTGATAACCGAATAGCAGAGATGATATAAATTCCTTCAACTATACACAGTCGAATAATACAAGGAATCAAACAACTTTACACAGTCTAAAAATAGTACAAATCTTACAACTTGTCGTATTGCGCCAGGACTTGATTCATCAACTAAGCTTCATCCAAACTTGGCGTGGTTCGACAGGTTAAGGTTCCCATAAATTAAAGATTCCTTTAATCACTCCCTCTATCCCTTTTTCTGCTTCCAGTGCCAACCAGTATAGTTTTAAGCAGGGCAGGGCAATGTTCTTCTGTAACTGCACCCTATGCGCTGTGGCAGAATGTACTTTTCCAACCTGATTTTTATGTTGGGCCCATAGATGTGCCAGTACCTGGGCCAGGATTGAAGAGAGTAAATGGTGGGGGTTGTTGTCTTTGAAATGTAGCAGGCCATTGCTCCTCTTTCCAGGTCACTCTGCCCTCCTGTTTGCCATAAAATTCTATCAGGCAATTTTGTCCATCTATTTCAATCTCAATCCCATGTATTACTTTTTTCCTTTGGCCTCTTTGGTCAGTTCTATTTGCTTTGCCTTAGCAGGATGTCTTACGGCAAATGTTAAATGGGGTTCTGAAGCTAAACCCATTCTAAAGAGGTCCCTCTGACTATGGGTCAACTGTACTAACATTCCTAATCCCACAGTACCGAAAAAGAAAAAGGAGTGACATGCAATGATGCCTGCTTTCCTAAGTGACATTGCGCTTGTAAATTGTATGTGTGCTCAACCCCACAAGCATACCAAGCCATGCAATGGGTCACTATATTCTCTCGGCTGGACTCTATCATGTGTTTTAATAGCTGTGCCCAAGGGTCATTAACCTTTTGTAAAACTTCCTTCAGTTTTTTTTTTAAGTGATATTGGAAGGGTTAACATTCAGCTGCCAGACTCAGAGTGGGTGCAGACTCAGAAGTTATTGAATTTAGCTCGTATTTGAGGCAGTTCTATAAACATTCCATTATCAGTGCAATGTATTACCGCTCCTAATTAGCAGAGTGTCTGTCTGCCTAATAGGGGAAGGTGTCGCTAGGTGGGGTACATCCTTCCTGGGGGTTAAATGCTCCTTGGCTCCTTGCATGATAGCCTCTTTCCCTCTATTTGCTAACCAGTGTTCGAGGGACTCATTTCCTTCATTCATATGATTATCAATATTTATATCCCCCATTTATGCCGGGTGGGACTGCAATTCCATCCTTCAAAGCTGGCCAAGATGCACCATAGGAGTATTTTAGAAGCAGCAAAACATCCCCTGGGAGGGGGCTATAAATACCACACATTTAAGTCAATTTCCAATGATTGATTTTACAGGCATTAGCTATTCTTAGAGACGTATATTTTTCTTTGTCAATTCAGAAAAGATCAACTGTCTGCTGCAGAACCTAAGGGGGCGGAGAGTGTGCAGAGAACTTGGAATGGTGCCATTTGCATCTCTTCACTTGATCTAAAAACTTATTTTGTTCAATTACTTTTATTCAAGGCATTTTCCTTCTTTTAAACTGATTTGAATTTCCAATGTTCCAGTGCTTTCGAGAAATCTCAACACAAATCACTAAAGTTATAATCTCGGACTCACAATATCAAATTACAAAAATACAACCCACTTAGCACTTCATGCTTTGACTAAAATTAATTGGTGAAACGAAACACACAGATCCTCACAGCTCGCAAATATCACAGTTAACTCACGGCTACAGACAAATCTGAATTCCCTCTTAGACAGGAACCCATCTGTTACATTTTTACCTTAATCTTCTATTTACTTTTACTCCCCTGTTTTTTTTTCGAGAGGGGGTCAGCTTCATTAGATTCCTATGCGGGACATATAGGTTTTCCTACCTCATTCCGTTGCTTTATGATTGTTTCTTTTCATTTTCTTACTCATTTTGATTCCCTTATCTGTCTTCTTTAAGGAGTTCACCTTCTTTCTCGCTCCGGATGTCTTTACCGAGACTTCGGGACGACCTGTGAGGAGATGGTGAGTTTATTGCTCAGCGTTCCTTCTGCAAAATACTTTAGAACATATATATAACAATAGCAACGACCGCGGAAATCATTTACAAGTACTATAGGGAACTCACCCCGATGTTTATCCTTTCACGAACCTCAAAGTCTCAAAGTTTTTAAAGATCTCTCAGGCACCTTTTTTCTTCCCATGTAGCTATTGTTAATTTATTAATTAAGATAACTCATCCAAGCATGAGTCACCGGCCAGTAATTAAGGCTGCCAAGCGCCGCCTCCTACTTTCAGCTGGTGTCGCGCTATGGCTCTCTCTCTTTCAGCTGAGAGAGTCCTATTTAGAATGTCTTTTCAGGGTTCATGTCCCGTTAAATTAGGGAAACTGCAACGACGACACCAATTTGTTATGGAAATTATAATTAAGGCAAATTCTTCGAGGTTTGATTTAAGGAAATTTATTTTCACAAATATTTGCGGAGAGAGGAGTGGTCTGGCTGCATAGCTATTCCACAGCACTCTGATTATACACTTGAAAACCATTATATTTATAGTGCGAATTAAACAACTTTCAAGAGATAAACCTTGAGAACATACGCAAGTGGAAATACGAAAGTTTTACTTTGGTTTAAAAGCAATTCTCGAGAACGCATTTTGTTGTCCTTCAGAAGAACAACTTCTCATAATAAGGCCGAGTCCAAAATATTAAGCAGTATTTTGTTTACGTTACCTGACCTACTTATTTTCGTTCAAAAGCAGTGTTAAACTGTAATCAAGCATTTCCCAGCATGCTTCTAAGTGGGCAACTTATTAATTTCTCTTTCACAGAACTTGTGGCCAGCTAAAATGGTTTGCTCCAAAGTGTGATGGGAAATGTGGTCAGGCGTGGACACAGACAAACTACAGTTTGTATATTTGCAAACAGCAGCCCAGACTTATGCAGGAATACACACCTGCAAATGGGCCACTTAAAGGTGATTAAAGTAACAATGGGACAATCAGGTCCATCACCTCATCTTCCAGACAAAACAGCACTAAGCTCTTGCTCGGAGCTCTCCCAGGATTGGCCACTGAGTGCCCACCCCAAAAGTGATGTAGCAGCCCCTGAATGGATGTGACTGATCAGAGGATGGAGCCGTGAGGAATTGATTGACAGTGACCCAGAAACCACCCACAAAAGGGGCAGGAGAAACTCAAGCCGGTTAAAAGATAGTGCAGCCATCGTTTCTGTCTCAGTTGGACCGGCTCTACACCTGACCCCTGATCGTAGCTCAGCTCCTGACATCAGCCAAGTTCAAGGACCCACGACAGAAAGATGACCATCAAGCACAACCTACTCGACCTCCAGCCGGCACTCGTGAGGAAACAGATAAGGCCATATCTACCCTGCACTGAGCCGATCATTTGGAAGTAAAGTCAAGGGTGTTTAAATTCATAGTTATAGTCTTAGTGTGCATGAACGCGTGATTACTTAAGTATATAACCTTGTGTCCAATAAATAAACTGATTGAACTGAAATACCTGTGTGATCATTTGTCCTATATACGGGGTACGCTCACATACTTTGGATATTAAAAGAGCAACAAATTGCACACTAAACTCCATCTGTGGCCTAACCAGTGTTATATACAGTTCAACTTACATATCTGCTTTTGCATTGAACACCTCACCCAATAAAGACAAGCTTCCACATGCTTTCTTGACCACATTGTCCACCTATCCTGCCACCTTGAAGGACCTATACACATGCATTCCAATGCCTCTCACTTCCTCAACCTCTCTCAATATTTTCCCATTTATTGGGCATTCCTTTGTTTTGTTACCCTTCCCAAATGCATAAATTAGATCTAATTTGCCATTCATTTTCTGAGTTGAATTCCACTTGCCACTTCTCTGCCCACTCAACCAAACAATTGATATAATTCTGGAGTTGACAGCTTTCCATTTCACCATCAACTACACGGCTGATTTGATTGATTGGTTTATTGTCACATGGACCAAAGTACCGTGAAAATAATTTTTCTGCAGCCAAGGGAGCGTACACAATACGTACATAGTAGACAAAAGAATAATCAACAGAGTACTTTGGCAAATGGTGATTGGAGAGCAGCATAGGGCGTCATGAATAGTGTTCTTATAGGGAACAGATCAGTCTGAGGGGGAGTCGTTGAAGAGTCTAGTAGCTGTGGGGAAGAAGCTATTCCTATGTCTGGATGTGCGGGTCTCCAGACTTCTTTATCTTCTGCCTGATGGAAGGGTCTTGAAGAGGTAAAAGCCTGGGTGTGAGAGGTCTCTGACAATGCTGTTTGCCTTCCTGAGGCAGCAGGAGGTGTAGACAGAATCAATGGGAGAGCTTGTGTGATGCGTTGGGCTGAATTCAACACGCTCTGCAGTTTCTTGCGATCTTGGGCCGAGCAGTTGCCTTACCAAACTGTGATGTGGGTGGATGGGATGCTCTCTATAGCACACGTGTGGATGTTTGTGAGAGTCGATGCAGACATGCTTAATTTCTTTAGCTTCCGTAGGAAGTAGAGATGTTGTTGGGTTTTCTTGACTGTTGCATCAACGTGAGTGGACCAGGACAGACTGTTGGTGATGGTGACCCCCAGGAACTTCAAGCTATTCACCATTTCCACTTTGGAGCCATTGATGTAGACAGGGGTGTGTGTCATGCTATGCTTCCTGAAGTCTATGATCAGTTCCTTGGTCTTGCTAGCATTTAGAGAGAGGTTGTTTTCGGTACACCATGCAACCAAGTGATCTATCTCCCTTCTGTAGTCTGATTCATCATTGTTTGAGATACGACCCACCACAGTCCTATCATCCGCAAATTTATAGATCGAATTGGAGTTAAATCTTGCCACACAGTCGTGTGTGTATAGGGAGTACAGTAGAGGACTGAGCATGCATCCTTGCGGGGCCCCGGTGTTGAGGACTATTGTGGAGGAGGTGCTGTTACCTATCCTGACAGATTGTGGTCTGTTGGTGAGGAAGTCAAGGATCCAGCTACACAGGGAGGGGTCAAGTCCAAGATTGCAGAGGTTGGTTATTAGTCTTGTTGGGATAATGGCATTGAAGGTGGAGCATGATGGCATGATTTTCATGCCATCTGCAAATGTCCCAATCATGCCACATGCATTCAATATATAAAAGGTAAGAGAAAGGCAAAAATAGACATTGGACCACTGGAAAATGTGGCTGGAGAAGTAATAATAGGAAACAAAGAAATGGCAGATGAACTGAATAGTTACTTTGCATCAGTCTTCATGGTGAAAGACATCAGTGGGATGCCAGAGCTCCAGGAAGCAGAGGTGAATACAGAGGCCGTCACTAAGGAGAAGGTTCTGGGGAAACTGAAAGGTCTGAAGGTGGATAAGTCACCTGGACCGGATGGACTACACCCCAGGGCCCTAAAAGAGATAGCTGAGGAAATTGTGGAGGTATTGGTGATGATATTTCAGGAATCACTGGAGGCAGGAAGGGTCCCTGAGGACTGGCATGTGGTTAATGTAACACCACTGTTTAAGAAGGGAGGGAGGCAGAAAATGGGAAAATATGGTCTGGTTAGCCTGACTTCGGTCATTGGTAAGGCTTTCAAGTCTGTTATTAAAGATGAGATCGCAAAGTACTTGGAAGTGCATGGTAAAATAGGACTGAGTCAGCACGGCTTCGTCAAAGGGAGGTCATGTCTGACAAATCTGTTAGAGTTCTTTGAAGAGGTAACAAGGAAGTTAGACAAAGGAGAACCAGTGGACGTGGTTTATTTATGATTTCCAGAAGGCCTTTGACAAGGTGCCGCATAGGAGATTGTTAAATAAGTTAAGAGCCCACGGTGTTAAGGGTAAGATCCTGGCATGGATAGAGGATTGACGGACTGGCAGAAGGCAGAGAGTGGGAATAAAGGGGTCTTTTTCAGCATGCAGCCGGTGACTAATGTGTGCCTCAGGGGTCTGTGCTGGGACCACAACTTTACACAATATACATTAACGATCTGGAAGAAGGAACTGAAGGCGCTGTTGCTAAGTTTGCAGATGGTACAAAGATCTGTAGAGGAAGCAAGGGGGCTGCAGAAGGATTTGGACAAGCTAGGAGAGTGGGCAGTGAAGTGGCAAATGAAATACAATGTGGAAAAGTGTGAGGTTATGCACATTGGAAGGAGAAATTTAGGCAAAGACTATTTTCTAAATGGGGAAATGCTTAGGAAATCAGCACAAAGGGACTTGAGAGTCCTTGTTCACGATTCTCTTAAGGTTAACGTGCAGGTTCAGTCGGCAGTTGAGAAGGCAAATGCAATGTTAGCATTCATGTCAAGAAGGCTAGAATACAAGACCAGGGATGTATGTCTGAGGCTGTATAAGGCTCTGGTCAGACCCCATTTGGAGTATTGTGAGCAGTTTTGGGCCCCGTATCTAAGGAAGGATGTGCTGGCCTTGGAAAGGGCCAGAGGAGTTTCACAAGAATGATCCCTGGAATGAAAAACTTGTATGAGTAACGGTTGAGGACTGTGGGTCTGTACTCGTTGGAGTTTAGAAGGATGAGGGGGGATCTTATTGAAACTTACAGGATCCATCTGCATAGAGTGGACTTGGAGAAGATGTTTCCACTTGTAGGAAAAACTAGAACCAGAGGACACCATCTCAGACAAAAAGGATGATACTTTAAAACAGAGATGAGGAGGAATTCTTTCAGCCAGAGTGTGGTGAATCTGTGGAACTCTTTGCCGCAGAAGGTTGTGGAGGCCACATCACTTTAAGACAGAGATAGATATGTTCTTGATTAATAAGGGGCTCACATGTTATGGGGAGAAGGCAGGTGAATGGGGATGAGAAAATATCAGCCATGATTGAATGGCGGAGCAGACTCGATAGCCCGAGTGGCCTAATTCTGCTCCAATGTCTTATGGTCTCATTTAACTCTAAATCATTAATATACATGCAACAGGGGCCCAACAGTAAGCCCTGTGGAACATGAATGGAAGCTGTTTTTCATTTGCGTAAACATTCATCCATCACTATCCATTATTTCTAAGTGTCAGTTTATCCTGTCTCTCAGAATTATTTCCAATAATTTTCCCACCACTGAAGCCAGACTGACAGGCCTATAGTTTTCTGGCCTATCCCTGGCACCCTTTTTCAGTAATGGTACAATGTTCACAGACTTTCAAACCTCTGATATCTCACCTGTGTCTAGTGAAGATTGGAAAATGATCCTCAGAGCATCTGTTATTTCCAATCTGGCTTCCTTCAACAGCCTGGGATACAATCCATCTGATTCTGGTGATTTATCCACTTTCATGGATGCCAGTGACTCAAGTAGTTCCTCTCTTGCTATGCTTATTGTATCTAATATTTCACACTCCTCTTTAAGTGGAATATCTGTATCATCCTTCTCCTTGGTGAAGACAGAGATGAAGCACTCATTGAGAGTCTATTCCTTGGATTGTCACCTTGCCATGGCAGAGAGGGTTGAACATTCTGTTGATCCCGAGAGCAATGTCATCGGCAGTCTTAGCTCCTGGCAGGGTCACCCATGACGGTAAGGTCGGAGGGGAGGAACTAGACAACGTGCAATCCAAAACAAGTCCTCAGTGGCGATTCGGGGGAAGATACCCGTAAAGTATCAATCGCTGTGATCATGGATGAAGGTTGCAGCAGGAGGGAGATCCCCGGTCATCGAGGTTCTCTTGCCACAGGAACTGGACCTACCCTCCTATCAAGGACCGTGTGTGTGCTGATATGCAATGGCATACCCACATTAAAAGATGTCCCACACCAGTGTTGACCGAGAGGAAACCAGCACAACCCGCACACAGACATTCCCTGTGGTGATCGGCAAGAGGTGACGGGGACAGGACCATGAGATCTGGAAGTCCCCAGCTTTAGACGGGCACATAGGTGGTGAAGTCACACAAAGTTTTTCAGTGGACAATTATATTCATGAGCAAGTGATCACCGAAGAAGAAGAAGACTCATTGAGAACCCTGTGCGCATCTTCTGAATGAATCCACAAGTTATCATGTACATCTGTTCTAGACCCTACTTTTAGGGGTGGCACGGTGCCACAGTGGTTAGCACTGCTGCCTCACAGCGCCAGGGCCCCGGATTCGGTTCTGACCTTGGGTCACTGTCTGTGCGGAGTCTGCATGTTCTCCCTGTGACTGTGTGGGTTTCCTCTGGTTTCTCTGGTTTCCTGCCACAGCCCAAAGATGTGCAGTTGAGGTGGATTGGCCATGCTAAATTGTCCCTGCAAGTGTCCTTCCTCTTTATTCCCTTATTTTCCCTTTCTTTTATTTTGCCGTTATTATTTTGATCCATGGGTGATTAATGGGCATGTATCTTTAAGTCAAGCAGCAGGGAGAATGAGGAAGTTACGGGAGAGAATATGCTGCTATTCTTCGCTGTTTTGAACAGGAATTTCAGTCTGTTAGGCACCAGAGAGAGAGAGAGAGAGATAGGGTGGGATTTGGTTTGACTGATTGGCTGGTGGCCAATGAATTACCCAGTAACAGATGGTGACTGGATCTTATTCTAGTTGGATGGTTCTCACAGACCTGAGGGAGCCGCTGAGAGCGAGACACAGAAAATCAAGGATCTGGGGCGGGATTCTCCGACCCCTGCCGTCGGAGAATCGCCGGGGGCTGGCGTTAATCCCGCCCCCGCCGTGTCCCGAAGTCTCCGCCACCAGAGATTCGGCGGGGGCGGGAATCGCGCCTCACCGGTTGGTGGGGGCAGGAATCGCGCCGCGCCAGTCGGCGGACTCACTCCCGCCGATTCTCCGGCCCGCGATGGGCCGAAGTCCCGCTGCTGGAATGCCTGTTCCGCCAGCGTGGATTAAACCACCTTTTGAACGGCGGGACAAGGCGGCGCGGGCGGGCTCCGGGGTCCTGGGGGGGGGCGATCTGGCCCCGGGGGGTGCCCCCACGGTGGCCTGGCTCGCGATCGGGCCCCACCGATCCGCGGGCGGGCCTGTGTCGTGGGGGCACTCTTTTTCTTCCGCCTTCGCCATGGACTTCACTATGGCGGAGGCGGAAGAGAGCCCCTCCCCTGCGCATGCGCGGAGATGACGTCAGCAGCCGCTGATGCTCCCGCGCCTGCGCGGACCAGCGAAGACCTTTCGGCCCCGGCTGGCGTGGCGCCAAAGGCCTTTCCCGCCTGCTGGTGGAGCGGAAACCGCTCCGGCGTGGGCCTAGCCGCTCAAGGTGAGGGTTTGGGCCCTAAAGGTGCGGAGACCTCCGCACCTTTGGGGCGGCCCGACGCCGGAGTGGTTCCCGCCACTCCATCAGGCCGGGACCCCCCGCCCGGCCGGGTAGGGGAGAATCCCACCCCTGCTTTCTCGCCCTTTCCAGAAAGGCTGTGATTTCTGTATTCTTGAATCTGCACAAAACCTTAATGAATGAATGAATGAATGAATCTACAGAGGAACCATTGCAGGCTGCAAACAAAGACAAGAACCTGCCCTCTTTTTCTCCAGAAAGTCTGCGAGTGCTGAAACTACAAAGACCTGAATGAATCTACTGTAAAGCCTCAAACGTAAAGCAACGTTTGAAGAGGAGTTAGGTGCTAAAAACCACCACCTGAAACAAATATTCTTTTTCTCTTTCCCTTATGATTTTTTTTTACCCCTTTCATCCCCTCTGTGTTTGCTTGTCTTGTGTGTGTGTGTGTGTGTGTGTGTGTGTGTAGGGTGGGTGGGGGGCAAGTTAAAGAGTAGAATTGGGAATTATATAATAGTTGATTCATGAGATGAGTAATGTTTATTAATATATTGAGTTAATAAGTCTTTGTAGCATTCATTGAGTTAAAGGGTTTTGTAAGGGCCACGAAGAATCCAGCACGAGTTTTAAGGATACAAAGTAATAACATTTATTCACTATAACATATATACATAACAGTAGCAGTAACTTCCCTTGCTACATATTCCTTCCTCCTGGTTCCTGAACTGGCCAGCTTATTTATACTAGGAGCTTACTAGTAGTTTCTCCGCCCCCCTCATTGGGGAAGCTCATACACCCACAGGATTGTGGGATAGTCATTAGTCCCCAGCCAATGGTAAGTATGCAGGTTATAACATCCCTCCCCCCCCAAAGTCCAAGGAATCCACCGAAGACCCTGGCGAAGGAGGGCGTCGGACTCGTTTGGCCGTAGGCCGGATGCCATTTGCACGCGGCGCTGGATCAGGCGGCGTGTAACGAGACGGAGACCAGCGCTTCCGTGATGAACGGCGCGGTTGTACATCCACGGCCCGTGGACCCGAGGATTCCCCCTCTTATGCATCCTGTGTCGCCATCTCGGAGTCAGAGTCTGCTGCCTCTGTCATGTCAGTGTCTCTATCTCCATTCGGTCCCGTAACGACCTGCGCAGGCTTCGAGTGAGGCACCAGTGAAAGGTTGTGAGGACTACCTTCCCTTGTCTCTGGTCTCTGCGGCTGTTGAAATGAGCTCCGGGGGCGGGGAATCTTTTGAGGGGATGATCTTCTGGACCGAACGTGGTCTACATGTTTTCGCTGGAGACGACCCTGGGCTTGCACTTGGTAAGATATAGGGCCCATTTGGCGAAAGATTACACCAGGAACCCATTGGGCACCACCAGCAAAATTCCGAACGAATACTGGGTCACCGGGCGCAAACTGCCGAATCAGACGATGCCGAGAAAATCCCTGTCCCTGCCGTTCTTGTGTGCGGCGTACTTTTGCGCCAATGTCCGGGAAAACCATACTAAGGCGGGTGCGAAGTCTCCGGCCCATTAGGAGTTCTGCGGGAGCTACCCCAGTCACTGCATGGGGGGTGGTCCTGTACGTAAACAAAAAGCGAGCCAGTCTCGTGTCCATTGATCCGGAAGACTGCTTCTTTAGGCCTCTTTTGAACGTCTGCACTGCACGCTCTGCCAACCCATTTGAAGCCGGGTGGTAAGGGGCAGTGCGGATATGGCGGATGCCATTCATCTTTGTGAACCTAGCAAACTCCTCACTCGTAAATGGAGTGCCATTATCCGTGACCAGCACCTCGGGGAGGCCATGCGTATTAAACGATAAACGCATCTTTTCAATTGTTGCGCAGGACGTTGTCCCCTGCATCTTATGCACCTCTAGCCATTTGGCCTGGGCGTCAATTAGTAGAAGGAACATGGATCCTTGAAAAAGGCCTGCGAAATCTGTATGCAAGCGTGCCCAAGGCCGCCCTGGCCATTCCCAGTGATGTAGGGGCGCAGCCGGCAGAAGCTTCTGATGCTCCTGGCAAATGGAGCAGTTTTGGGCCACCTTCTCAATGTCGGTGTCGAGGCCTGGCCACCAGACATAACTCCGGGCCAACATTTTCATTTTGGTCATGCCTGGATGCCCATTGTGCAAGTCTGATAGTATCAGCTCATGGCCTTTTTCCGGGACAATCACACGCGTCCCCCACAAGAGGATGCCGTCTTCCACGCTGAATTCTGACTACTTGGAGGAAAATGCCCGCAACTCGCCTGGGAGCTGTCTATGCTGTCCACCAGGACTATGTGCCGAACCTTTGACAGGACTGGCTCCATCTGGGTCCACCCACGGATCTGTGATGCCGTGACAGGCAAGGTGTCCATAAAATTTAGGGTTGCAACCACCTCACCGGTCGTGGGGGTCGACATGGGGCCGGTCGATAAAGGCAATCGGCTCAGTGCGTCGGCATTTGCTATCTGCGTACCTGGTTTGTGCTCCAGAGAATACTCGTATGCAGCAAGCAACAAAGCCCAACGCTGGATCCGTGCAGAAGCAATGGGCGGTATTGGCTTATCAATTCTGAAAAGTCCCAGCATCGGCTTATGATCAGTCACGATAGTGAAATGGCGGCCGTACACGTACTGGTGGAAGCGTTTCACCTCAAAAACCACTGCCAGGCCCTCCTTCTCGATCTGCGCGTACTTTTTCTCCGCTGCAGTCAATGTGCGGGAGGCGAAAGCTATCGGTCGCTCGGCCCAGTTCTCCATCTTGTGGGACAGGACGGCCCCAATACCATACGGGGATGCATCACATGTGACGAGCAAAGGCTTTCCAGGATCATAGTGGGTTAGTAACCCAGACGACGACAATTGTTGCTTTCCCGCCGGATAGCGGTTTCTTGCGGCTGACCCCAAACCCAGGTGTGATTTTTCTTTAGCAGAAGGTGCAAAGGGGCCAGCATAGTTGCCAGATTGGGGAGGAACTTCCCGTAATAGTTTATGAGACCGAGAAAAGAACGAAGATGCGAAGTGTCAGTCGGGGCGGGGGCATGTTGAATTGCACGCACCTTCTCTGCGACGGGGTGCAGACCTTCGCGGTCCACCCGATAACCTAGGTAGACTACTTCCTTTGCCTGAAATACGCACTTTGTGCGACGTAAACGGACTCCAGCCTCCGAAAGGCGTCTAAGGACAGCCTCCAGATTTTCCAAATGTTCTTGCTCCGACGTCCCTGTAATCAAAACGTCATCTAGGTAGACAGCCACACGTGGTAAACCTCTCAAAATGCCCTCCATAACACGTTGAAAAATTGCGCAGGCAGAGGATACTCCAAAGGGCAACCGTGTATATTCATACAGGCCCCGGTGTGTATTAATCGTTACATATGGTCGGGAGGCAGAGTTCAGCTCCAACTGCAGGTAGGCGTGACTCATATCTAATTTTGTGAACGAGAGTCCACCTGCAAGTTTCGCGGAGAGATCCTCTATGCGAGGCATTGGATATCGGTCGAGTCGGGAAACCGTATTCACTGTAAGTTTATAGTCGCCACACAAGCGAACTGTGGCATCTGGCTTCGTTACAGGTACAATTGGTGCTGCCCAGTCAGCAAAACGGACGGGCCTGATAATACCCAAACTCTCCAAACGAGTGAGCTCCCCTTCTACCTTCTCGAGCAAGGCGTAAGGCACTGGGCACGCCCGGAAATAGCGCGGCGTGGCTCCTGGTTCAACTTGCATACGGGCTACGGCCCCTTTTATTTTCCCCAAACCAGGCTGGAATACATCTGGGTATCGTCCTAGCACCTCAGTCAAACCTTCAGAAACTGTTTGGAGGATGTGCTGCCATTGCAACCGCAAATGGCACAACCAGTCCCGACCCAACAGGCTGGGCCCATGGCCACGCACCACGATAAGTGGGAAACGCACCTCCTGGCGTCCATAGACAACAGGGGTCATTGTAGTTCCTGCAATGTCCAGTGGTTCCCCCGTGTAGGTGGCCAACCTGGCCAGTGAGTCGGTTAATGTAAGGGTCTGTATACCCTGCTTGATGTGGTCGAATGTCCTCTGGGCGATCACGGAGACCGCTGCGCCAGTATCCAACTCCATCTCAAGCGGGTGGCCATTGACCCGTACTGTCACCTTATTGGGGGCCACACGGGGAGCTGCCACACAATGCAGCTGCAGGCAGTCGTCCTCCGTCTCCACGTCCTCAGGAGTAGTCGCCGCAGGTTCATCCACATGGAAGGTACGGCCTCTGGGCTGGTCCCAGTTACGGCCCCTGGGCTGTTCCCAGTTTCGGTCGGAACGACGGCGCCTCTGGCGTCCCCAGGACCGCCGTCCGCGACGGGGTCGCGCCTACATGTCTGACACGGACATGGCTCCTCATCCATTGGCTCTGGAGAAGGCTCCCTTCGGGGAGGAATGTCCGATGGCCACTGGCGTCGGTCCGGACGTTGCCTCACCCAAGGTACCGCAGGAGTGCGGGGGACGTTTTTGGACGGAAAGGGTTGCGCCCCAAGGCATGCACTTCCATTCCCTGTAGCTCCTGGACTCCTCGCTCTGCGCTCTCTCGGGACAATACTATTTGAATGGCCTGTTGAAAAGTCAATGTTGGCTCCGCTAACAACTTTCTCTGGGTGGCTGCATTGTTAATACCGCAAACCAAACGGTCGCGTAACATTTCTGACAAGGTCTCACCATAGTCACAGTACTCCGCAATCCTGCGTAGCCTGGATAGAAAATTGGCAAGGGATTCTCCAGGGGTCCTCTCAGCGGTATTAAACTGGTAACGCTGGACTATCGTGGACGGGGTTGGGTTAAAGTGTTGCCCCACTATATTCACAAGTTCATCAAACATTTTGGTGTCCGGCGCAGCTGGGTACGTAAGGCTCCTAATCACCCCAAACGTATGCGGCCCGCAGGCGGTGAGCAATATGACCATCTGGCGCTCGTTTTCGGTGATATTGTTTGCCCGGAAATAGTAACGCATCCGTTGTGTGTACTGGTTCCAGCTTTCCAGTGCAGCATCAAAAACATCCAAACGTCCGTACAGAGGCATGGTATAATAGAAAACAACTTCCAACCTGTATCCAACAAAAATCCAGGGAGGTGGCTTCAGCAGTGTAGACAGCTATTCACTTTTACCTTCGTCGCCAGTTTTGTAAGGGCCACGAAGAATCCAGCACGAGTTTTAAGGATACAAAGTAATAACATTTATTTACTATAACATATACACATATCAGTAGCAGTAACTTCCCTTGCTACATACTCCTTCCTCCTGGTTCCTGAACTGGCCAGCTTTATTTATACTAGGAGTTTACTAGTGGTTTCTCCGCCCCCCTCATTGGGGAAGTTCATACTCCCACAGGATTGTGGGATAGTCATTAATCCCCAGCCAATGGTAAGTAGGCAGGTTATAACAAAGGGTTAAATTACATTTATTGTGTTTAAAGTCTGTGTGACATTTCAATATAAATAACGAGTCCTTAAGTGAATCTTATTAGTTTTGTACAGTTTGTGTGATTTATCAGTTGTGAACCCTCAAGCAGTAAGGTGCAACAAATGCCACCCACTATTTGACACAGACTTTCCTTTTAATTGTTGTATCCAGTCCACACTTGCCAACTAACCTTTCAGGTTTGTAAAATGTTTCTACCCCCAATTTCAAACTTTTACTTCTGTTCTATCCTTGTCCTTTTCCATATTACGATGAATATAACTATATTATGGTCACCATCTTCAAAATGGTTCCCCACTGCTAATTCATCCATTTGCCTAGCTTCACTTCTTAATAGTAAAACTAGAATTGCGCCCCATCTTGTTGGGTTTGTTATGTGCTGACTAAAGAAAGTTCCCCTGAATGTAGCTCAAGAATTTTTCACTCTCTGTACCCTTCAGATTTTTCATATTGCAATTAATATTAGGGTGGTTGAAGCCCCCAGTGTTTCGATCCGATGGTGTGTCAGTAATAAAAATTCGAAAGCCTTGACTTCTTCAATTCCGATTATAATGTGTTCTGCTATCACTTCTCATCCAATACACAGTGTCACCTGCCTCCCCTTTATATATGTTCAGTCTATTAACCAATCAGTGTGGCCTATTAAACAACTGAAGTTCCCATTCTGATTTAAGATTTGGGGAACATTAATTATTTTCAAACACCCAACGATTACTGCCCTATTGTTTTTGCAATCAGAAATCTGTCGACATATGTGTTTACAATCACTCTTACATATTATGGTTCTGCTTTCTCCTCCATGTGCACATTGAGCACTCTTCCAAATTCTAGTGGTTGATACAAAAACTCAACCTTTGTCCCATCATTTGCGATGCGTGCAGACTTCATGCTGCTGTTGATTTAAATGATAATAATGTGCAGCCCACTGCTAAATGTGCTGCTGAGTGTCTATATACTTCAGCAGGGAGTCCACAAGACTGGAATTGGCTGCAAGAAACATTCTAAGGGAAGGAGAGTGAAAATGGTGCAACTTGGCAAAAAATGTGCCATTATTCTCCGACTCAGTATTGGAGGTTTTGGTGAAGGGAGAGGTTCAACAGGGAATGTAATGTCCCTACGAAAAATATCAGAAACTGTTTAAATCAAATCTTATAGTTTTGCTTATTTAAAAAGTGGGCAATGCTGAGCCAAAAGACGGCTGCCACAGATCCATGATTCTCAAGTTGGCCATGTTTTCTAGAAATCTGCAACAGCAGTTACATGACAAAAACTCAACCCTCTCCTTGTGGAATCTCTCATTATTAGGACAAATTACAATTAACAAAACCAGATACCAGCAGGCGATCTGTCTCTCCAGCCAGGTCCTACAATGGGAGACAATTTAAACTTGTTATACCAGCAGAGGCATTAAAAGTCACCGTCTATCTCCTGTTGTGAACAATGTATTCGACTGGAGCCGTGGAAACTGCTTTTAGCCTGCAATTGATACATTAATGAGCAACATAACATGACCTAAGCTTCATGCTCAAATTAATATTACATTTCTCGAATTGCAACCCAGTCTGCTGTTTAAACACCTGCCTGTAAACATCAAAGCAGGACTCTAGACTGATCAACTTCCTGTATCTAGTCTAACGTTTCTCAGAGTTTGTTTCCCTGGAGGATTCCTACCATTACCTGCCAAACAGACCCACACATCATCTTGCCGTGCCACCATCAACTTTAAAGGAATTCTGCAAATCCTGCTTCAGCTATCGGAACACCCTGAACAGTAACTCCTCCCTGAAGGAAACCTCTCTGGACTCTGACTTTCTGGGCTTCGGAAATCATGTGAACTGCTATCCATGGCCGGGATTCTCCAATCTCACGGCCAAGTTCTGACGCCGGCGTGAAAAGTGGCGGGAGCCACTCCAGCCGGAGTGGTCCCCGCTGCTCCGGTGCCCGAAACCAGGCGCGCCGCGGCAGGCACGGGTTTGCGCCTGCGTGTGGGTTCCCGTCTCTGCGCCGGCCCCCGGGCAATATGGCGGAGCCCTACCGGGGCCCGGCGCGGAGGAAAATAGGCCCCCCACAGAACTAACCCACCTGCCGATCGGTAGGCCCCCCCCCTCCCGGTATAGGATCCCCCCGTCCCCCCACCAGGACGGCCCCCGCAGCCAGAACTCCGAGGTCCCGCCGTGTAGGACCATATGTAACCTACGCCAGCTGGACTCGGCCGAACTCGGCGGGCACTCGGACTGTCGAGGCCCAGAGAATCACCGGGGGTGGGGGGGGCGCTTTCAACGGCCCCCGACTTGCGCGGCGGCGATCCCACGGGCGCACGAGAATCGGCGCCGGAGAATCGGCGGGCCTGCGTGTGAGCCGGCGCAGGGTCGGAGAATACCGCCCATGTCTATGGTGGGTCTTTTTCTTTTAAGGAATTCATTCATATTTGTAAAAACTCTCTTTATTCCTTTCTTCTTATTGCATGCTTGTTTGTGTGTATGCAGTTGTAACCTGGGCCAGGGTTTGAATGTATGAATAAACTATGCTTCTGATGTAACCCTAATGAGAGTTTGTTGTGAGTTCCTTCAAAAATGATATCACAAACAGAGGACGTGGAAAAGACAGCACAGCCTATTCCAAAAATTAAACACATCTGCTTGTGGACAGATGGGGAGAAAAATAAAGGAGTTCAGTTTTGCTTCCCTTCTTTGTCTGTGACAGGGGCAAATGTCCTCAGACAAATACTGAAGATGCTGATTGCTCACTCTCAATGCGAGCAGTTTTGATAAAGCGCAGAAAGAATTTTAATGACTAGAATCCATGCAATCCCCGAAGTGCAGAAGGAGGCCATTTGACCATATATACGGCACCGACCCTCTGAAAGAGCACCCTACCTAGGCCCACTCCCTCGGCCTGGCCTCATAATCTCACCTAACCTATACATTTTTGGACAAAAGAGTCCATTTAAAATGGCCAATCCACCAAACCTGCATGTCTTAGGACTGTGGGGGGAAACCGGACAACCCAGAGGAAACCCATAGAGACACGGGGAGAAAGTGCAAACACCACACAGTCACCCAAGGCCGGAGTTGAACCCTGGTCCCTTGTGCTGTGAGACAACAGTGCTAACCACTGTGCCACCATGCCTCCTCACCCTCACACACGTAGCAGAGCTGCAACTCTTATCACCACCTCTCTCAGCGTTCACAGACTGCTACTATTCAACTATGACAGGTACATCACCCAAACACATGGCAGCATACTCACAGACACACGGCTTTCTCTCTTTCAGGTGAAGTTGGTGAATAATCACACTCAGCAACATGTAACTGGCAGGGGACAGACATGACTGTATGTTCTCATCCCCATGGAGAAGACGGTGCTGGTTAACACTGGAGCAGCCATGACTGTGATCATGGATTGCTGCACAACCTATTGGTTTGATCTCCTTCGGAATCTCTTAATGTGGTAAGTACAGCCGGGAGAAGACTGTGCTATGGATAGAATGTTGAAAAATGATACACAGAGGTACAAGGATCTTGATTGGTTGGTTGCGTTGCGGGAGCAACCAGAGATAGGTCATCTGTGATGTACCCACTGGGATGGGAGACCCAAGCCTCCAATTCAGCTGACCACACGTGGACAATAGCCTTTGGAAAGAAGCTATTGTGACAGCAGGAAAAGAGGGAATAGTGGCAATGTCCAACAGTAAAAATAATGGAGCAGTATGGAATGAAGGGGCAGATGGTGTTAAATCCTCAGTTTCTTTACCCGTCAGTCTGGCCTCAATAAAAGTCGAGATGGATTTGCAGGTACAACATTAGTTATTTTATTCAGCTTGCAAGCTTTCTCAGTTCACAGTAGTACAGAATGCGTCTCGCTCTCTGTACCTCCAGAATCAAGTGCCTTTATCAAACAAAGAGCTCTGTACTGATACATTCAAATGGAATCAAGTTTCACATACTCGACGCCCATAGGTCATCCTATGTCCCTCCTGACCTGTTTGATCTATTCTGATTGGCTCACTTCCAATCCCTTCCTCTGGCCCCTATTATTCAGCATCACTCTCGTAGACACACCTCTTCCTGCTTTTCCATGCGGTCTGCAATCCTTTGTCTGTGAACTAACCAGAATCAAAGTGGCCTATTTTCTACATTACATTAACTAATATCTCTAAAGTAACTATTTTATATCACATTCGTCAGTGGGAAAAATAAAAGTTCAGTCAGCAAGGAGATTGTCTGAATTTGTGCTGTAATTTAGTCCTAATAAATTAAATGAGAGAGTAAAAGTGTTGGAGGAATAGCTTAGAAAACAGTAGCTGCAAATTAGAGAAGTCAGAGGGGTAAAGATAAGTGTAATATCGCCATCTCGTGGTCATTTGCATATATTCATTTATGGAAAATTCCTGAATTCACTGGTTTCCTCTAACAGACTGCTATGGTGTGCAGGTGTGATTTTAATAATAATAATAGTCGCTTATTGTCACAACTAGGCTTCAATGGACCGTCAGGAAAGCTGAACAGTTCTGGTAACGAGAAACATTTTAGATTGAAAGAGCTTCCAACTAAACTGAAGGAATTGTGAGTTACTGTTCGTTGAGAAAATGGTTTAAAATCCAGGTCAGAGAGGTGGATTGACTGACAATAAGTGGCTGCAGCTACAGAACTGATCAAGTGACTGGACGGGTACCGTGATCGCAGGTCTGTCGGTACATACAAACAGAGGGACGGTGGATATAGAAGATATATTTCATTCACAGTGCTCAAAGATTCTGAGAATCCAGCTGTCAAACCAGATAGTGTGGGAGAGGGAAAGGCTGACATTTTTGACTGAAGCTGGTCTGCATGTGAATGAGATGTTCAAACAATTTGCTCAGCCCAGCAAAGCAAGAGGACACGCCAATGGAGGACATTTTGATTAAGCCTGAACAACACTGAAGTCTCAAACCCTTAGAGATTGCAGAAAGCTATTGTTTGGATCAAGGAATTAGCTGTACATAGAACATTGGGGAACCTATTGTGGCTTTGAAAAAGCTGTCATTCATCACAATGTTGGGGAATTTCAAGAGAGTGCATTGTGTGACAGATTTATTTGTGGCTTAAGAAATGGGCGCTTTTGCAGTAAATTTCTGTCATTGCCAAAGTTGACTTTTGACATACCTGGGGCGGTATTCTACAACCCCCTGCCCCGCTGGGTAGGGGACAATCCCGCCCCTTGTGTAAGGGCCTTCCTTTTGATTCCCTTATTTCCCATTTCTTTTACTTTGTCCTTATCAATTTCGATCCATGGATGTTTAGTGGTCATGTACCTTTGAATTGAGCAGAGGAAGTGTGGAACTCAAAAGTTGAAAATAGTACACTGTGCTATGGAGATTTAGATTTTTAATAGAAGAACTCAGACTTTCTGGCACCTGAGAGATCAGAAGGATACGGTTCGTTTGGTTGGCTGGTGGCCAATGGATTGGCCAAAGACCACATTCTGCCCAGCGACAGACAGTGATTGGGTTCAGCCAGACGGGGGTTTTCAGACAGTGTTGTTGGAGCTGCACTCACCCAGACACTTGTGGCTTGTAGATGGTGGACAGGCTTTGACGGGGGGGGGGGGGGGGGGGGGGCGTCAGGATGTGAGTTACTCACTGTCAGATTCCTAGCCTTTGACCTGCCCTGGTAGCCATAGTATTTATATGGCTAGTCCAGTTCAATTTCTGATCAATGGTAACCCCCAGGATGTTGATTGTGGGAGATTCACTGATGGTAATGCCATTGAATGTCAAGGGGAGATGGTTAGATCCTCTCTTGTAGGAGATGGTCATTGCCTGGTACTTATGTGGCGTGAATGTAACCTGCCACTTGTCAGCCCAAGCCTGGATGTTGTCCAGATCTTGGTGCATTTGGACATGGACGGTTCATTTACTGAGGAGTCGTGAATGGTGCTGAACATTATGCAGTCATCCGCAAACAACCCCACTTCTGACCTAATGATGGAAGGGAAGTCATTGATGAAGCTGCTGAAGGTGGTTGGACCTAGGACACTACCCTGAGGAACCCCTGCAGTGATGTCCTGGAGCTGATATGATTGACCTCCAACCAACTGTGTATATCTATGTATATCAACCAAACTGTGTATAACAGCCAAATTAAATTAAACTGGTTTCCTTCTTGCAGCAGACTTCATGTTGCACACAACGAGTGCTTTTGTTCTGTGAAAAGTATCGCATTCAACTGGTTCTCAAAGGCAAATAGGGATGAGCAACAAAGCCAGTCCTCACCAGTGAGTCTCAAATCCTTGAAAGAATAACAAAGTACTTGAAGAGTTGAATAGGTTATTCCTGTCCCTATGTTACCATGGAGTTCCTCAGTTGTGCTGTAGCTGCACAGTGACTATTTAAGATGATAAAATCCCTGACCTGCTCTTGCCTCCATCCTGTCTCCCTGCTCTACATGATGTCCCTTGCCACTTTTCCCTCATTCCACCTCTCTGTCCTTGCGGTGGGCACCAGTCTACCTTGATGAAAGATTGTATGTCAGTTCCCTGAAGGAAGCCAGCACCCTATTGGCAGACTGCTGGTGCCTGAAATCTAGCCCCTATTCCCTCCCGATGAATCCCGGAAAATTCAAATAAGGGTGGCACAGTAGCACAGGTTAGCACTGTTGCTTCACAGCGTCGGGGACCCGGGTTCGATTCCAGGCTTGGGTCATTGTCTGTGCGGAGTCTGCATGTTCTCCCCATGTCTGCGTGGGTTTCCTCCGGGTGCTCCGGTTTCCTCCCAAAAGTCCCGAAAGACGTGCTTATTAGGTGAATTTGCCAATCTGAATTCTCCCTCTGTGTACCTGAACAAGCACTGGAGTGTGGCAACTGGGGGGATTTTTACAGTGAGTTCATTGCAGTGTTAATGTAAGCCTACTTGTGACACTAATAATAAAGATCATCAAAGCATGATGTAAATATTCAAAGGAGCTAAATTTGTAAGGATTAAAGTATTGACTACCATATGATGATTCCAGATCTAACAGCCATTACAGAGACACGGCAACACAATGACAGAGATTGGGACTTAAACATTGACAGGTTGAGGAAAGGTTGAGGGAGCTAGGGATTTTCTCTTTGGAGCAGAGGAGGATGAGAGGCGACTTAATAGAGGTTTATAAGATGATGAGGGGGATAGATAGAGCGGACGTTCAGAGACTATTTCCTCGGGTGGATGTAGCTGTTACAAGGGGGCATCACTATAAGGTTCAGGGTGGGAGATATAGGAGGGCTGTCCGAGGTAGGTTCTTTACTCAGAGAGTGGTTAGGGTGTGGAATAGACTGCCTGCTGTGATAGTGGACTCGGACACTTTAGGAACTTTCAAGCGGTTATTGGATAGGCACATGGAGCACACCAGAATGACAGGGAGTGGGATAGCTTGATCTTGGTTTCGGACAATGCTCGGCACAACATCGAGGGCCGAAGGGCCAGTTCTGTGCTGTACTGTTCTATGTTCTATGTATGTGACCTTTAGGAAGGACAGGAAGTTAGAAAAAGGTGGAGGGATGATTCTGTTAATTAAAGATGACATTAGCATAATAGTGAGTTTAATAGTCTTCATTCAGGAAACCAGGATATTTGCAATACAAAGACTCTCAGAGTGATTGCTGACAGTGTTTATTATATTGATTGACATTACCAGTACATGCAGCCCATTGTCTCAATGGCGTAGAATGAATCAGCAGCCCTAGAAATAGTAGCTGACCTCTTATACCCAGTGCTGGTTAACGCACAGTCCAGTCACCATTAGGGAACAATTATCCCCAGCTGGATGACTCCCATGCAGGGTTATAACAGTCAAGTTCAAACAGAGGTCATTGCTAACATAACAGCCAGAAACTGAAGAAGGGGTACTAATGGAGTCAAGGCTGGCAGTAAATCTGGGGTACTGACTGGGCCTGGCAGGGGTGGGGGTGGGGGGGTGGGGGGGGCAGAGGATGTTTAATAGTTACGCCATCTCCCCCACAGCCCTTACCCAGCATCTTCCCCTTCAACTATAGCATCCAGGCGAATAGCCAATGTTGTTCCTCTGTTTAAGAAGGGTGGCAGGGATAATCCCGGGAACTACAGGCCGGTGAGCCTTACTTCAGTGGTAGGGAAATTACTGGAGAGAATTCTTCGAGACAGGATCTACTCCCATTTGGAAGCAAATGGACGTATTAGTGAGAGGCAGCACGGTTTTGTGAAGGGGAGGTCGTGTCTCACTAACTTGATAGAGTTTTTCGAGGAGGTCACTAAGATGATTGATGCAGGTAGGGCAGTAGATGTTGTCTATATGGACTTCAGTAAGGCCTTTGACAAGGTCCCTCATGGTAGACTAGTACAAAAGGTGAAGTCACACGGGATCAGGGGTGAACTGGCAAGGTGGATACAGAACTGGCTAGGCCATAGAAGGCAGAGGGTAGCAATGGAGGGATGCTTTTCTAATTGGAGGGCTGTGACCAGTGGTGTTCCATAGGGATCAGTGCTGGGACCTTTGCTCTTTGTAGTATATATAAATGATTTGGAGGAAAATGTAACTGGTCTGATTAGTAAGTTTGCAGACGACACAAAGGTTGGTGGAATTGCGGATAGCGATGAGGACTGTCTGAGGATACAGCAGGATTTAGATTGTCTGGAGACTTGGGCGGAGAGATGGCAGATGGAGTTTAACCTGGACAAATGTGAGGTAATGCATTTTGGAAGGGCTAATGCAGGTAGGGAATATACAGTGAATGGTAGAACCCTCAAGAGTATTGAAAGTCAAAGAGATCTAGGAGTACAGGTCCACAGATCACTGAAAGGGGCTACACAGGTGGAGAAGGTAGTCAAGAAGGCATACGGCATGCTTGCCTTCATTGGCCGGGGCATTGAGTATAAGAATTGGCAAGTCATGTTGCAGCTGTATAGAACCTTAGTTAGGCCACACTTGGAGTATAGTGTTCAATTCTGGTCGCCACACTACCAGAAGGATGTGGAGGCTTTAGAGAGGGTGCAGAAGAGATTTACCAGAATGTTGCCTGGTATGGAGGGCATAAGCTATGAGGAGCGATTGAATAAACTCGGTTTGTTCTCACTGGAACGAAGGAGGTTGAGGGGCGACCTGATAGAGGTATACAAAATTATGAGGGGCATAGACAGAGTGGATAGTCAGAGGCTTTTCCCCAGGGTAGAGGGGTCAATTACTAGGGGGCATAGGTTTAAGGTGAGAGGGGCAAAGTTTAGAGTAGATGTACGAGGCAAGTTTTTTACACAGAGGGTAGTGGGTGCCTGGAACTCACTACCGGAGGAGGTAGTGGAGGCAGGGACGATAGGGACATTTAAGGGGCATCTTGACAAATATATGAATAGGATGGGAATAGAAGGATACGGACCCAGGAAGTGTAGAAGATTGTAGTTTAGTCGGGCAGTATGGTCGGCACGGGCTTGGAGGGCCGAAGGGCCTGTTCCTGTGCTGTACATTTCTTTGTTCTTTGTTCTTTGTAATTGCTCACCTAAGTATCACCTTGTGTAAAACAGTGGGCAGAATGGGATGAGCCACATAGGTGGCCAATTTGGGCCTCAATAGGTGCAAAGGTGAGTGGGCTGCCTGACTCTTCCACCATTCCCCATAACATGGGAGATAGGTCGGGGATTGGTGGGTAGATGATGAACCGACACAGACTACATTTTTATGATCCCCACTATCTTCAAACCCGCTGGTGGTGTCTGTTTATATTTCACCCATAAAGTTAGATAACGTGCCAGGAAGTACTTCACTGTGACCTCTGACATAAGTTGCCAGTCTGGACGTTGAGTGTGGATTCACTGAAAACGTCAAAATGGATTTAGTGGAGATCCTGTGAGTGGAGAGATCTCCAGCTACCGTAGGTAGATGGATAGCACAGATAGTGAGATCAGCTACTGTTGCCTCCTGCAGATCGCCTGCATGTTGAGTAGTAGGGTTTGGAAGGGTTAATGTGTGGGGCTGTGTAAATAACATCTTCCAAACTGATGATGTAAGAGAACACATGACTAGGAGAGGAGGGGGAGAATGTTCATGGCGTCAGTAGCGTAACATCGAGTCAACATCTCAGTAATCATTCTGAAGCTAGACCAACCAGAATACGACATGGTGGCAATGGGGACGGACCCCTAAAAACTTTAAAGAAGATTAAACGTCGGACATGTGAATGTTGAATGTGGCACCAAAGCTGCAGAACTCTGTAAGACGTGGTTAAAGAGCTCCAAAGCTTCTCTGTAGAAACAGTGATGGCTGTAGAATCAGAAAATCATCTTTCAAGGTTATTCAGCATCACAGTGCGTGGTAGTCTGTGAATAAAATCCTGATCCAGTGATCGTAGGCTTTGAGTGGGTGAGCCCAGCATCATCACCGAATTGGTCAACAACCCTTAGAAAGAGTAAAATAATTGCATGGTCGGCACCACCTCCTGCTGTAACACACAGCTGAACTCCTCCAACTGCGCCTGCAGGTGCTGGATGCTCGCCGACAAGCCCTCATGTAGCCCTTGGCTCTGCGACTGCATCTCAGATGGAACTGTCCATTCCAGAAGCCCGAACTCTGTCTGGGTGGCAGCTAGTCCCTGGGGTCGGCTCGCCCTCCGGCCATCCACCCCCTCGGGAGTTCCGACCTCCACCTGCTGTACTGCAGCATGTCCAACTGAGGTGAGTGTCTCTGGGATGCTGGAGGGTATTGGAGACAGCTATGACGGGAATTCTGTGTCATTCCCGGAGTCGGGTTCTGGGGTGTCCTGGGATTCAGGATGAGGGCTCCCGCTTGTCAGTGTCGTTTTCGTCCCTGGTTGACACCTGGGGTTCTGGCTCTGGCTGTGGCTGGAGCCGGGGGACACCTGAAGGGCTCGCTCCAACAGCAGCAGCTCTTGCAAGGCACAAGACAAGGCGTTGTTTGCATCGCGGGACGGTGGGGGAGGGGGGGGGGAATGGTGGAGTGTGTTGGGGAGGAGGGAGGGGTGTGTAGGGCTGGTGGTGGTGGTGGAGCAGGAGCACGGGGGTGGTGTTGGTGTGAGGGTGGTGTGGGTGTGAGGGTGGTGTAGGGGTTGTATGGATGTGAGGGTGTTGAGGTGGTGGGTGTGAGGGTGGTGTGGATGTGAGAGTGTTGTGGTGGTGGGGGTGAGGCTGGTGTGGGGGTGGGGGTTGGGGGCAGGGTGACATACTGCCATCGGGAACTGCAACTCAGTGGGGTCTCACTGCCTCACCCAATGCCAGCCTTCACCCCGGTGATTGCCCTTTCTTCGGGCCCGCCGACTACGTCCACGGTCCTCTGCTCTGCTGTGGTGAGAGGCCACAGGCCCGGCGGTCCCCCTCAAGTCTTTTCCCATTCCCGGCAGTAATGAGTGGCCTTCTCCGTGAGGGGAGGGAAATTAGAAAATGCACAGTGTTAGACAGTCCGACGCATGACGCCCTGAGGTGGGGAGCTGGTGGCTTCAGTGGCCGGTGCACCCAGCCATGGCGGCCGGTATGGGTGCTGGCATGTGGTGCAGGGTGGGGGTGGGGGAGGGTGGTAGGTAACAAGTGTGTGGGACAGAGGTTGGTGCCAGGGGCACAATGCTGCCTACTCACCCTGGCCACCCTGTGGAGGATGTGCAGTTTTGCCTCGCGCTGCAGGCTGGTCTGGACGTTGCGCATGGCGCTGACCATCTATGCCACCTCACCTGCATCCTAGCCTGGCGAATGGCAATGGCTGGCAGCCTCCTTCCCACCCCGGGGTACAGGGTCGCCTGCCTCTCCTCGCGGTGTTCAACAGGGTCTCCAGTTCGCATCTGTGAATCTAGGTGCCAGTTATCTTGCTGCCATCTTGTTGGCTGGGATGGTGTGTGTGTGGAGTGAAGTGTGTACATGCAGCTGCAGCTTGTCAGCCTCCTCAATCATGAGTGTCAATCATGGACCCGGCGACTCCCGCACCGTTTCTCATTCAAATTGATAGTGTTCCACGTGGCGCCGGTGCTAACCCCTCAGCGGTTGCTGAATCAGCCTAATGAGACGCCGGTTTTGCTGTCGTAGAATCCCACGAATCCTGCCCGGCATCAACACTCTCAGGAATGGAGAATCCGACGGCTGATCTTCCAAATCTGACAGGAATACGATCGTGGAGAGTCGTGAAGCCTCCCTGATGCACGATCAATTGCACAAAGATGAGAGTTGAATACAACTGAGGCTTTATTGCTCTAGGATGTGTGGCCTCCCACAGCAGCTGGCGAAATGGCTGCTGCATGGAGGACACGCATATTTATACTCCGCCTACTGGGCGGAGCCAGCAGGCAGGGACTACCGCCGTACCTGTAGTACAGGTCCTACCATCCATCACCTAATATAGGTGCAACAGTGGTTTACCACACTCCCCAGAAGGAAAAACAGTTAAAACGGGATAATGAGAATGCTGGTCTGAACTGTATTTTCCTTCTGTGTCGTGACAGATTGAAGCTGTGGGGTGAGAGATTTGGCTGGAGACGCAGTATGCATGTATGAATGTAAAAATATGAATGTAAAAGTATAACTGGAAGAAGACTTGGAGGGAGATGTAGTATTCGGGTTTATCGGAGTTCATACGTGGGACTGTGTGAATAATGATGATGTAAGAGAATGCATGATGGGGAGAGGAGAGAGAGAATGTTCACGGTTTCAGCAGTGTGAACCCCCGGTCATGGAGAGCTTTACGTTCTTCACTTGTAGAAAATAAACAATTGTTTGAACATACCAACATCTCCGTAATCATTCTGAAGCCTCGCACAGGAGATTGTGTGACTGCAGAGGGTGGGGTGATTGAGTGTGCAAATTACTTCCAAATGTTACTGCCCCATCCAATGCTTATACAACCCACCTCACTAAACTATCCTGCCGCCCCATTAAACACCAATGTAATCCATCTTATCCAAACATTCTACCACATGTTCCAAAACTGATACCATCTCAACCAAATCTGTCAATCTTCATGTTGTTTATTCGACCAATGAAAAGAACTGCTGCCGCAGTGTTCAGTGCTTGAATACCAGCCCGAGGACCATCAGTAATGCCAGTCTGGGTGTAGGCTGCAGTTTTTAAACTCCTGCTGAATGGTTCCTATTGGCCAAGCCTCCGCCTGCTCGATAGAGGAACTCGTATTCCACAGACCCCACGGGGAGACCTGTCGACCATTCCCCATGGACCTTCATTGTCATCATAACATCCCTCCCCCCTCCAGGTGCTTCCATGTCGAGGAGGCCTCTTCAATTCCTTCACACTCATCTTGAGTCTGCAGTAGGTGGAGCCGGATCAGGAGGTGCGGTACGTGTCTCCAGGGAGCGCCTTGGGGTCACCAAAGTGGGTTTTTCTTTGGCATTGGCTGTTGGGGGAATACCTGTCTTCACAATCCGGGGAGATAGACATCGGGTCCTCTTTGTGCGGTAACCCTGCACCAGTAATGGCCACTACTGGAGATGGAAGCGACGCCTCAACGGGGGCAGGTTCCCTACTTCTGAGTGGTCCAGGTGCTTCCTCAGAGCTTTTCCTTGGACCATAACCTGATAGGATACGGCCCTGTTTTCTCTAATATGACTCCAGGGACAAAACTGGAACCATCTCCAAACTTCTCTATGTAGGCTGGGGCACCAGTCTTGAACACTCTCTCGGATCTTATGACCTCATAATTTATTTTTTGACTTTTCTGTGGTGATATGTCTATTGGCTATTTCATAGTTGGAAGGTGTGCGACCTCAAACCAGCAGGTGGTGGTACAGACACACCATGCGCTCTCTAGACTAAGGTCATGTCACCTGTAACTCCGATATAAAGGGAGACACAGCCGGCCATGTGTAGAATAAGATTGCTAGCGTAATAAGATGGACAGGTGAATGGTCAGTGCTAAGTGCAAGTTCTAGAGGAGTAGTTAGCAGAACTCCATGATAATGTGCTCTGTATCAGATTGCTATCTTACCACATGAGACTCAATAAAAGATTCTGGTTTGGACAAGTCGAAATGTTTGGTGAGTTCCTTCGTAAAGTACAAATTGTTGTGTTGGGTGTTCTGGTTCACAAACAAGCCAACAATGCTGGAAGGGCTGTAACGCTATTTTATTAACTGTTCAATTATGCTAACATACTGTAAACGTGGGTATAAGCAATACCAGCTTAACTGTGGACCCTTTCCTATCACTAGCTATGGTGAGGCACTCAGCACATGGTGAATGTCTGTGTTGCAGGCTGTGGGCTCTGTGCTCTGAGCTGGCTGCTGCTAGAATGAACGGGAACTCTCTTGTCCCCTGTCTTTATAGTGCTTGTGCTCTCACTGGTGATTGGCTGCGGTGTTATGTATGCTGGTTGGTCCTACTGCATGTCCATCAGTGTGTGTGTGTGATTGTACCATAATGTATTATGACACAAATGACCAAACACAATATTTTCTATTGGGAGTCCACCCTTCCTGCCAAGTTTGAAAATAACAAATTTAACCTGATGATAAGCTGTCGTCCCATCAATAGTTCTGCTAGGGCGACTCCTGTCATGGTATGGGGAATGGTCTTATCATCAACTATGACCCGTGCAAACCTAATCTCTATAGAAGCTGCCCGTTATTTTTTTCATGCCGCGCTTGAAGGTCTGCACTGCTCACTCTGCCAGTCCATTGAATGATGAGTGATATGGTGCCGTCTTAATGTGCTGGATGCCATTTGATTTCATGAAGGCCTGGGACCACACTGGTGCCCAGCTGTGCCATAGTTGGAGACTAAGACCTCCGGTATGCCTTATGTGCTAAAACTTTGTTGAAGTTTCCCAATAGTGTAGGCGGTCACAGAGGCTATACGATGTACCTGCATCCACTTGGAATGTGCATCCACCATGATCAGGAACATATCCCCCAAGAAAGACCCAGTGAAGTCTGCATGCACCCACACCCATGGCCTGCCTGGCCACCCCCATGGGTGTAAGGAGGCCGAAGGAGGGACATTCTGGTTTTCCTGGTCTAAGTTTTATCAAATCCGCGATGTCCGTGTCGGTCCCTGGCCATAAAACATAGGTCCTGGCAAGCATCTTTGTTTTGGAAACCCCAGGGTGGCCGTTATGTAATTTCATCAGGATTGGGCACCACACTGAACAACCACCCGGGATCGCCACAAGATTATATCCCCCTCGACACTGAGTTCTTCTCTCTTAATTAGGTTTGGTTTCATGTCATCAGAGGGTTGTCCTCGGGTCCCACCGTTCAGGATCATGTGTTTTAGCTTTGATAATGTGGGATCCTTCTGTCTCCAAGCCTTGATTTGCTTTGTCAATACCGGGAGAGTTTCTGAGAAATTCAAGGACATTGTGACTTCTTCGAACGCAGGCAATGGAATCAGGCTTGTGGGCAGCGGGGGATGGCTCAAAGCATCAGCGTTGGCGACTCGTATTCCAGGGCGATGCTCTAAGGAATTTCTGTGGGATGTCAGTAACAAGGCCCAACGCTGTATCAGAGCAGAGGAGATGGGAGGGATTGCCCTATCTTCTTTACAAAGGACCAATAAAGGCGTGTGATCTGTCACTATCACAAAATGCCCTCGATAGACATACTGGTGAAGCTGGGGAAGCTTTCCCTCTCAATTAGTGAGTAGCGACGCTCTGCATCCACAAGAGTCCTGGACACATAGGCTGTCTTTCAAATGATGCGAGAGGAAAGGCCAACTCCATAAGGAGATGTGTTGCAAGTCAATATGAGCTCCTTCTTGGGATCCACAATGGGCCAATAAATTAGACGATAATAGTTGCCATTTGACTCTTTGAAAGGCCTCTTCTTATGGCACCTCCCAGGACCATTTCAGGTATTTCCTCAATAGTAGATGCCATGGTGACAGCAAGGAGGCCAGGTTCGGGATCAATTTTCCATAATAATTGACTAGTCCCAGGAAGGATTTCAATTCCATGGCATTTTGTAGGATTGGCGCTTCCTGAATGGATTTGACCTTGCCCTCAATGGGGTGTAGGACTTTTTTGTCCCCTCTGTAGCCTACATAGGTAATTACTTGCTTGGAAAATGAGCTCAGATTTGCTCCAGTGTATCAGACTGTACCCTTGCTTTTGAAAAGTGTTGCAGGATCTCGCCTAGACTTACTAGGTGCTCCTGCTCAGTAGTCCCTGTGAGCAGAACGTCATCCAGGTACACCACCACCTTAGGTAACCCTTGGAGTATATTCTCCATAACCTGCTGAAATCTGGCACACGCTGATGCGACCCTGAAGGGAAGAATGGTATACTTGTGCAAGCCCTTGTGTCTTAATTGTGGCATATTTATGGGAGGGAACATCCAGTCCGAGTAGAAACTAGGCGTGGCTCATGTCTAGTTTTGTGAATGACTGGCCACCTGCCAGTTTGGAGTCCAAGTCCTCTATGCATGGCATGGCACACCTGTCCAATGTTGAGACCTGATTAACTGAGTTTATAATCCCCGCAACGGTGGAGTGATTTGTCAGGTTTGAGGACGGATATGGTGGGTGCAACCCATTCCATGAATTGCATTGGTCTTATTATCCCCAGGCTTTCCAGATACCCAAACTCAGTTTCTACTTTCTCTAGAAACAAGTATGGTGCCGGTTGTGACCTGAAGTGTTTTGGCATGGCTTTGATGTCGACATTGATTCTGGCTCTGACTCCTTTCATTTTTCCAAGCCCCTCTTGGAAGACTTCAGGGTATTTACTGATAATTTTGTATGGTCCTCCAAAGCCCAATGTGAAAATTTTCAGTCAATTCAGTCTGATACATTGGAGCCAATCTCTGCCCATAAGACTCGATCCCTGTCCTCACACGACAATGAGTAGACGTCAGGCTGACTGTTGTCTGTAGGTCATTGGGGTCAAACGTTAAAGGGTTTTCATGGTCTTCACGTCGCAAATGATTGACTTGCCAGCTGATTCACTGGGACCACGCCCGGCAGCTCCCTGAAACCGATCCCGCAAAGTTAAACCCACACTGCCATGCCACCGAGCAGACCAGCCTCATGATTCAGGGATGCTGATCTGGCAAGCCTGTTGGCCGTGGTCGAGACCAGATGTCCAGTTCCCCTGAGGGCCTTGTAGGGTCAGCCACAGGGAAGCCAGTGTCACCTGGGAGGAAGTGTCAGCGGCTGTCAGCTCAGGGAGCGTCACCAGGAGGACTGGCACCCAATGCCATAAGAAGATCAATCACCTCCACCGGGCCACACAGGAGAGTTGGCACCGGCCTCCGGCACTTGTTCTGCATGCCCTCCCCGCCCCCAACAACCATGCCCCGGCACCGCCCCAACCAGTACCATACTGTGTCCAGCCCACCCAAGTCCAGCAGTGCTGCCCATGCCTGCCTCCAACCCCAGTTCCACCCCCTCCACCCCCAGCGATGCACAAAGTGTGTGGCCCACAATGCCCTCTCCGTGTCCCCACAGGAGAAGTTGGCCCACAGCAGCTGGGAGAGGGCCCAGACAGGCGGCAGGGCGCCGGATATCAGAGTCCTCACCCCTGTAAGGAATGGCCCTGGTGGTCGCGAGGGTGGCCAAGGACAGATCGGTCATCAACGTAGAGGTTGGCGGATGGCGCAAAGGTGAGGATCCACTGACCCCCATATCACCTGTCACACGTGAGTTGTTAATGCCATACAGACCGACCTATCCCTCCCACTGACAACATGGCCATTATCCAGCAGATCTCCATCTGGTGATGCCGGCCAATTCAGGGTGGTCCTTCCCCCTGCCTCTCGTGAGGGGAGCTCCGAGGAGACCTCCATTGATACGTCACAGCTGTCAACCCCACTATCCACCAGTGCTGAGACACACACCTTACTGGATAAAGTTATTGGACAGGCTTCTACGGCACAATCTTCTGAGCACCACACAGTTGCTGATGCACATCAAGTCAAGGCAGGAACGTCTGGGGCCCAGTCAGATGCTGAGCCTCTGGACCAGGTTTACCCAATGCTGATGGGGCATGGCATGAGATTCAGAGGGGGATGTCAGCAACACACAAGTGGGTCCATAGCTCATTGGACAAGTCCCAAAAGCTATTTGTGCAATATAAGGTGCAGGCAATGCTTGGCACCGAGGCCAACACTGCTAGAGTGGCGACCGCAATGGCGAGCCTGGAGCACAATGTCAGTTCCATGAGTTGTGGTGTCCAAGGCCATTGCTCAGACAGTAACGGCCATGCTTGAGGGCCTCAACAGCATGTCCCTGTCACTGGGGGACGTGTCCCAGACACAGGTGGGCCTTGCTGAGATGCTCCAGGGCATGTTCCAGTTTTTGAGGACCATGTCCCAGGTGCAGATGCAGGTTGGCGAGGCACTGCAGAACATGGCCCAGGCACAGAAGGGTATCAGTGAGGGCATCAACACCATGGTGCAGGCAACGGGGAGTCGTCAGACCTGGCAGAGCCTGATGACGCAAGGGCCTCTGAAGTTCAATCCAGCTGCCCTTCCACCCAAACGGGTGGCACGGTAGCATAGTGGTTAGCATTGTTGCTTCACAGAGCCAGGGTCCCATGTTCGATTCCCGCTTGGGTCACTGTATGTGCCGAGACTGCACGTTCTCTCCGTGTCTGCGTGCGTTTTGTCCAGGTGCTCCAGTTTCTTCCCACAGTCCAAAGATTTGCAGGTTAGGTGGATTGACCATTCTAATTGCCCTTTGTGTCCAAAAAAAAGGTTAATTGGGGTTACGGAGGTATGGGGATATGGGGATATGGGTGGAGTTGTAGGCTAAGGTAGGGTGCTCTTTCCAAGGACCAGTGAAGACTTGACTGGCTGAATGGTCTCCTTCTGCACTGTAAATTCTATGGTTCTATTATTTTATGATCCCAAGGTGACTCCCAGGACCCTACGGACATTGACCGGGAGGACGGAGCACTGGAAGTCAACCCGGTGGTCACCAGCTCTCCTGAGTGTGTGTCCCCTGTCCCCCCCACTCGTGCCAACAGCAGGTCTTGGGGTCAGTGGACGGGACAGCGTGGCATGGCGAGACATGTGCCACCGGCAAGTCGGCCTGGTCCATCAGTTCCCAGACCCTCCAGAGGACGGTTGCCAGGGGCATAAAAGGCCACAGGAGGCGGCGGTAAGCAGCAGGCTGCCTCCCCTCTGATGTGCATCCTGGGACATAGCTAGATATTTTGGCTAAGCACAGAAGGCTAAGAGGATGGAGAATCACTGTGAGGTTTGGTGGTGGGGGGGGGGGGGGGGGGGGGGGGGGGGGGGACCATCGCTCGCTGGAGATAGTGAGGGTCACTATTGTACACCATTAAAATACGTTACACCCGAGACGTGTGAAGCTTCTGTCACGTAATTCTGCACTGTGGGCCAGCCTGCATCCTTTGCCCTCTCCCTGTCCCCCCCCCCACACCCCCAGGCACTAGAGTCCTTGATCTGCACCCCCCCCCCCCCGCCCCCCCCCCCCCCCCCCCCCCCGCCATGGCACACCACATGTAGGTGATTGGTATGAGTGTGCTGGCATCATTGGAGTCAGACTATGGCACAGATTGAGGAGCACCAGAGCTCAGCTGACAGCAGGTTATCGTCACCCTGCTGCCTTGAATATTGACCAACTGACAGTCCCAACACAGGCCCATCACCCTCGAATGATGTAGTACCGACATTGGGAGGGTTGAACAAGGCGATCGGAAGTTGGGTGGGGTGGGGGGGGAAATGTTTTTTTTGGGGGGGCAGAGAGAGGTGGGATAATATTGCAATTGATGAACTGGATAGTGGAGTAACTAAACCTGAGGGCAGAGATTGGTATTTAGCATTTAGTTTTACAGTAAAAATTTAGCGTCAGGGTCAGATAGTTAATTGTAACTCAATCTAACAATAATTCAAGTGTTTATTTTAAATTAATTAACTAGTGCTTAAATGTCACTCAGCGGGGTGCAGTGCTCCAAATGTGAGATGTGGCAGATCTGTGACGCTTCCAGCGTTCAGGTCGACTACATCTGCAGCAAGTGTAACCAATGGCAGCTCCTCACAGACCGCGTGGTTCGCTTGGAGCAGTAATTGGATGCACTTAGGAGCATGCAGGTGGCAGAAAGCATCATAGATAGGAGTTATAGAGATGTGGTCACACCCAAGGTGCAGGCAGAGAGATGGGTGACCACCAGAAGGGAGAGGCAGTCAGTGCAGGAATCCCCTGTGTTTGTCCCACTCTCAAACAGGTATACCGCTTTGGATACTGTTGGGGGGAATAGCCTATCAGGGGAAAACAGCAGCAGCCAGAGCAGTGGCACCACGGCTGGCTCAGATGTTCAGCAGGGAGGGTCAAAGCGCAGGAGAGCAATAGTCACAGGGGACTCTATATTCAGCGGCACAGATAGGCGCTTCTGTGGACGTGAAAGAGACTCCAGGATAGTATGTTGCCTCCCTGGTGCCAGGGTCCAGGATGTCTCAGACGGGTAGCGGACATCCTGAAGGGGGAGGGCAAACCTGGGGTCGTGGTACATATTGGTACTAACGACATGGACAGGAAGGGGGATGAGATCCTGCAGCAGGAGTTCAGGGAGCTAGGCAGAAAGTTAAAAGACAGGACCTCTAGGATTGTAATCTCGGGATTACACCCTGTGCCACATGCCAGTGAGGCTAGAAATAGGAAGATAGAGCAGCTAAACACGTCGCTAAACAGCTGGTGTAGGAGGGAGGGTTTCAGTTATCTGGACCACTGGGAGCTCTTCCGGGGCAGGTGTGACCTGTATAAGAAGGACGGGCTGCATCTAAACTGGAGAGGCATAAATATTCTGGCCGCAAGGTTTGCTAGTGTCACACGGGAGGGTTTAAACTAGTATGGCAGGGGGGTGGGTACCGGAACAATAGGTCACAAGGTGAAAAAATTGAGGGAGAACGAGGGAATAGGGCCAGTATGGCTCTGAGGAAGAGCCGGCAGGGAGATGTTGCTGAAAACAGCAGGACTGGTGGCCTGAAGTGCATATGTTTTAATGCAAGTATAACGGGTAAGGCAGATGAACTGAGAGCTTGGATTAGTACTTAGTACTATGATGTTGTTGCCATTACAGAGACCTGGTTGAGGGAAGGACAGGAATGGCAGCTAAACGTTCCAGAATTTAGATATTTCAGGCGGGACAGCGGGGGATGTAAAAGGGGTGGTGGAGTTGCGCTAATGGTTAGGGAGAATATCACAGCCGTACTGCGGGAGGACATCTCAGAGGGCAGCGAGGCCATTTGGGTAAAGATCAGGAATAAGAAGGGTGCAGTCACAATGTTGGGGGTTTACTACAGGCCATCCAACAGCCAACGGGAGATAGAGGAGCAGATAGGTAGACAGATTTTGGAAAGGAGTAAAAGCAACAGGGTTGTTGTGATGGGAGACTTTAACTTCCCCAATATTGATTGGGACTCACTTAGTGCTAGGGGCTTGGACGGGGCAGAGTTTGTAAGGAGCATCCGGGAGGGCTTCTTAAAACAATATGTCGATAGTCCAACTAGGGAAGGAGCTGTACTGGACCTGGTATTGGAGAATGATCCCGGCCAAGTGGTAGAAGTTTCAGTCGGAGAGCATTTCGGGAACAGTGACCACAATTCAGTAAGTTTTAAAGTGCTGGTGGACAAGGATAAGAGTGGTCCAAGGGTAAATGTGCTAAATTGGGGGAAGGCTAACTATAACAATATTAGGCAGGAACTGAAGAACCTAAATTGGGGGCGGATGTTTGAGAGTAAATCAACATCTGACATATGGGAGACTTTCAAATGTCAGTTGAAAGGAATTCAGGACCGGTATGTTCCTGTGAGGAAGAAGGATAAATACGGCAAATTTCGGGAACCTTGGATAACGAGAGATATTGTAGGCCTCGTCAAAAAGAAAAAGAAGGCATTTGTCAGGGCTAGAAGGCTGGGAACAGACAAAGCCCGTGTGGAATATAAGGAAAGTAGGAAAAAACTTAAGCAAGGAGTCAGGAGGGCTAAAAGGGGTCATGAAAAGTCATTGGCAAACAGGGTTAAGGAAAATCACAAGGCTTTTTACATGTACATAAAAAGCAAGAGGGTAGCCAGGGAAAGAGTTGGTCCACTGAAGGACAGGGGAGGGGATCTATGTGTGGAGCCAGAGGAAATGGGTGAGGTATTCACCAAAGAGAAAGAATTGGTGGATGTTGAGTCTGGAGAAGGGTGTGTAGATAGCCTGGGTCACATTGAGATCCAAAAAGACGAGGTGTTGAGTGTCTTGAAAAATATTAAGGTATATATGTCCCCAGGGCCTGATGGGACCTACCCCAGAATATTGAAGGAGGCAAGAGTGGAAATTGCTGAGGCCTTGAAAGAAATCTTTGGATCCTTACTGTCTTTAGGTAATGTCCCGGGGGACTGGAGAATAGCCAATGTTGCTCCTCTGTTTAAGAAGGTTAGCAAGGATAGTCCAGGGAGCTACAGGCCGGTGAGCCTTACGTCAGTGGTGGGAAAATTACTGGAGAGAATTCTTCGAGATAGGATCTACTCCCATTTGGAAGCAAATGGACGTATTAGCGAGAGGCAGCACGGTTTTGTGAAGGGGAGGTTGTGTCTCACTAACTTGAAAGAGTTCTTCGAGGAGGTCACAAAGATGATTGATGCAGGTAGGGCAGTGGATGTTGTCTGTACGGACTTCAGTAAGGCCTTTGACAAGGTCCCTCATGGCAGACTGGTACAAAAGGCGAAGTCACACGGGATCAGTCGGGGCCCTCTTTCAATGGGCCCCGACCGGCGGCGGGTCGACCGCGTGCGCATGACTGGCACCGAATCTCCAGTCGCCGGAGAATCGCGTCCCGGCGTCGGAGCGACGTGGCGGGAATTTTCAGCGTCAATGGCGCTTCTCCGACCCGGCGCAGGCTCGGAGAATCCTGGAAATAGTTTCCGGGGCTAAAGGGATCCAAGGGTAGTGGGGGGAGAACACGGGAACAGGTTACTGAGTTGGTTGATCAGCCATGATCATAATGAATATAGGAGCAGGCTCAAAGAGCCTCCTCTTTCTCCTATTTTCTATTCCCCAGTGTCTCAGAAAATCCTCTGCTGAAAATGTGAATAAAATAGTTAATTTGGTAAATTGAACCAGATCATCTCCAACTCTGCTCAGTTACTGAAGTTCCAGGACTGGTTAACCTTCAGAGTCAATCACGACCGGCAATAACCAATTGTGTAATTGGATGAACAAGACAATTTTGATCAACTTTCAGCGTAGGAATGCTGTATTACCAAGAAACAGTCAATAATTGTGCAGATAACTCAATAAGTGCTCAATATATTTTGCTGCAATTGTTGTGCTGATTTTCAATCTGTATTTCTATCCGGTTATGGGAAACGGCTACACAAAACAGTGGCAGAAAGTGCAGATTGGACAACGGATCTATTTCTTAATCCAAAGCTGGTTTCAACCACACATTTAAGATAAAGTGGTAGATGAACTGAAGTAGACAATGACTATTCCCAAGAGGGCATCTGGATCTCGGGTGGCTCTTTCCTGAAGAAGGTTGTGAAAAAGACACCGTTGCAGCAATGAGTGATCTATTGGAAGGTGAGGGGTGGGATTCTCCGATGGCTGAAATCGGGAAACACGATTGGACGGAAAATAGGTTCCAACGCTGGAATCACGGCAGGCGCGATTTGATACCAAATCGCAATTCTCTGTCACCTTGACAGCGCCGTCCATGCGTTCCAGAACGCATGTACAGTAAACACCGTTTGCATGTCATTTGCGGGCCTAACCCGGTTTTCTTCGGGACCTCTGTGATTTTCCGCCTCCGATGGGCCGACTCCCGACGGCGTGATTCCCTTGTGCTTTTACAAGTTGTGAAACTGGCGCCGTGGCTGATGAGGGAGAGAGAGGAGGGAGGACATGGAGAGGCGCAACTGTGGGCTTCCGGGCCAGACACTGGGCTGGCTGAGGTGGGGTGGGGGGGCGGCGGTGGGGGGGGAGTGGGGGGGGGAACGGGCCGAGTGGCTGGCTTGCCTCTCCCCCATGGGACGAGAGCCGTGTCCATTGCTGCGGCCTGCTGGGCAGTCACCTTGCTGGGCAGTCATCTTGCTGTGCATCCCACTGACCACCCACCTTGGCCCCTGGTTCTGCAGAGTGACATCGGCTGTATGGGTGCCCTCACCCCCCACCCGCACCACACCCTCTGCCATTCTCCCCCCCCCCGAACATCACCTGCCAGCAGGGCATCAGGCAGCCCACCATGGGCAACGGCCACTGTGACCCCTACAGGGGTGCTGGACGGGGGCTGCAGAGAGTACCGCTGGCATGGGCAGCGCCAGCCAAGGGTACCCCTGACGCAAGGATGGGCACCTGGGCCTGAGTCCCCACTGTGACGGGCAATGACGGGGCCAGAGGTGCGGTGATGAGGGGGGCGAACATGCCGGGGCAGAGCCTGCAGTGCTAACCGGGGCCAGCATGCAGCCCGTGGGCCTGGTTGTGCACGGGGGTACGCACCATGCTAACATATCAGCCTTTAACCCACTGCAGACAATGGATATTGGAATTTAACCAGCAATGGTGGCCTTCCTGCTACTCACCGCAGCCCTGGGGGATGCCCTGCGGCTCTACGAGCTGGAACTGCTCGAGGAGGAGGAAGCTGCAGCAGTGACGCATGAAACAGTGCAGCGTGCAGCAGCAGAGTGTGCCTCAGAGCAACAGGAGGCAATGACCAGGTTGGAGAGCCGGCCGCCAAACAGGCCAAGGAGGAGGAGGTGCCAAGAAGGTGCCACATGAGGCCTCGTGTGTACCGGTAGCACTTATCATTCGAGGATCTGCTGGTCCGGGCATTCTGTCGAAGACTCCGGCTGAGCAGGGGGACAGTGCAACATATCTGCCAGATCATGGCGCACCTGGCACCGCGGGGGTATGGGGGAGATCACTCGCTCCCAGTGGCCATTAATGTGACGTCGCCCTGAACATTTACGTGATGGGGTCTTTCCAGGTGCTGGGTGGGGACCTGTCCGGGATCTCACAGAGCTCGGTGCACTGGTCCATCCACGCCGTCACGGAGGCCCAATATGCCCAGTTCAGCTCAATACATCCATTTCAATGTGGACTGAGCCCACCAGGATGAGCGAGCAGCGGGGTTCGTTGCCATTTCTGACATATCCTGGGTCCAGGGGGTGATCGACGCCACCACCGGACTCGTGGTGCACCTAATCGGCGGGAGCGGCAGCGGTGCTGTCACCAGCGCTCCCAGACTCATGCCCACACAGGACGCCATCTCCGGCCTCTTCCACGCCGCCCCCTCCCCCTCCATTACCCATTTGCGTAGCATTGCCACATTGGCAGCTCAGTAATACCCACACAGATTAGGTAACGCTAACCTTACTCTGTCCCTACTCCGCTCCAGAAACACCCTTCTCACCCTCAGGGTCTTTTTCACCCACACGAATCCCATGATGCTCCTACTGACCCGCTTAAAAAAAGCCTTAGGGTTCAGGATGGGGAGGCACTGGAATATAAAAAGGAACCTCGGGAGCACCGTCATCTTCACCGACTGTACCCTACCCGCCAGGGAGAGTGGCAGCATATCCAACCTTTTAAACTCCTCCTCCATCTGCTCCACCAGCCTCGTCAAGTTGAGCTTGTGTAGGGCCCCCCAGCTCCTGGCTACCTGGTTCCCTAAGTACCGAAAACTCCTTTCCGCCCACTTCAGTGCAAGCTCGTCTATCCCCCTTCCCTGGTCCCCTGGGTGTACCACGAAGAGCTCACCCTTCCCCACGTTGAGCTTATACCCGGAAAAGTCCCCAAACTCCCTGAGGATCTGCATCACCTCCGGCATCCCCCCTACTGGGTCCGCCACATACGGTAACAGGTTATCGGCATACAAAGATACCCGGTGTTCCTCCACGCCCCGGACCAGCCCCCTCCAGCTCCCTTAGAGCCATAGCCAAAGGCTCAATTGCCAATGCAAATAGCAAGGGGGATAGGGGGCACCTCTGCCTCGTCCCCCGGTACAGCCGAAAGTATTCCGACCTCCTCTGATTCGGGGCCACACTCGCCACCGGGGCTGGTTAGGCTCAGACCTATACAGCCCCTCATAAAAGTCTCTAGATACTCCATTTATTCCCACCGCATTCCGCACTGTGTTCCCCCCTTTGTCCCTAACTCCCCCAATCTCCCTTGCTGCCTCCCGCTTCCGAAGCTGGTGTGCCAGCATCCGGCTGCCTTCTCCCCATATTCGTACACCACCCCTTGCGCTTTCCTCCACTGCACCTCTGCCTTCTTGGTGGTCAACAGGTCAAACTCGGCCTGGAGGCTTCGTCGCTCCTTGAGTAGTCCCTCCTCGGGGACCTCTGCATACCTCCTATCCACCCTTAAAATCTCCCCCACCAATCTCTCCCTCTCTCTCCTCTCCTTCTTCTCCATGTGGGCCCTAGTGGAGATTAGCTCTCCCCTAATCACCGCCTTCAGCGCCTCCCAGACCACCCCCACCTGCACCTCCCCATTATCGTTAGCCTCTAGATAGCTTTCAATGCACCCCCGGATCCGCCCGCTCACCCCCTCATCCGCCAGCAAACCCACATCCAGGCACCACAGCGGGCGCTGGTCCCTCTCCTCCACTAGCTCCAGCTCCACCCAATGCGGGGCATGGCCTGAGATGGCTATGGCCGAATACTCCGTGTCCTCCACCCTCGGGGTTAGTGCCCTGCTCATAACGAAGAAGTCTATCCGGGAGTAGGCTTTATGTACGTGGGAAAAAAAAGAAAATTCCCTGGCCCCCGGCCTGACAAACCTCCACGGGTCCACTCTTCCCATCTGGTCCATAAACCCCCTCAGCACATTGGCCGCTGCCGGCCTCTTACCCGTCCTGGACCTGGAGCGTTCCAATGCTGGATCCAGTATCGTGTTGAAGTCCCCCCCCATTATCAAGCTCCCTGCTTCCAGGTCCGGAATCCGGCCCAACATGCACCACATAAATCCGTCATCGTCCCAATTCGGGGCATATACATTCACTAATACCACACGCACCCCCTACAGCTTACCACACACCATCACATACCTACTTCCATTGTCTGCCACGATGTTTAGCGCCTCAAACGACACCCGCTTCCCCACCAATATCGGCACCTCTCGATTCTTTGCGTCCAACCCCGAGTGGAAAATCTGCCCTACCCACCCCTTTCTCAGCCTAACCTGATCTGCCACCCGCAAATGCGTCTCCTGGAGCATAACCACATTTGCCTTCAGTCCCTTCAGGTGCGCCAACACACGGGCCCTCTTGACCGGCCCATTCAGGCCTCTCACATTCCAAGTTATCAGCCGGATCAGGGTGCTTCCCGCTGCCTCCCCTGCCGATTAGCCATCCCCTTTTCAAGGCCAGACACGTGCCCGCGCCTCCCGCACTCTCCATTCCCCCCAGCGGCAGACCCCCGCCCCGACTCTCTCCCCGAGTTCCAGCTCCCCTTTGGCCAATGTAGCAGCAACCCAGTCTCCCCACCCCCCTCCCACCCAGCTAGGTCCCCCTTAGCTTCATTGCTCCCCCCATAGCACTCACGTAAGTCAGCTGACTCGTGCTGACCCTGGCCACACCCGCCACTCCATCGACCCCCAGTGTGGTAGTTTCCCCCCCCCCCCCCCCTCCTGTCCATCAGCGGGCGCTCCTTTCCAACACCGGCCTTCCCTCTTGGCCCCGCCCCCTTCATTCCCTAGCGCGGGAAAAAGCCCGCGCTTTCCATCAAACCGGCCCCGCCCTCTCTGGCGCAGCTCCCTTTTGTGGCCTCATCCCAGCTCCCCCACATCGGGCCTCCCATCTCCCCTTCCCCCAACGGGGCCCAGTCCTTCCAGCCACCGACGCCCACACTCTCACAAAATCCCCACTTCGAACCATTTCACCCTATCCCACCCAGCACCCAAGGAAACAATACAGAACAGAACAGAACATCCCCCAATGCACAGTAATCACAGTAGCCCCCCGCGACCTCCCCTCTCAACCGACCCTCAGTCCGTGTCCAACTTTTCGGCCTGAATAAAGGTCCACGCCTCCTCCGGCGTCTCAAAGTAATGGTGCCGGTCCTTAAACATGACCCACAGTCGCGCCGGCTGCAGCATCCCGAATTTCACCCCTTCCGATGCAGAACCGCCTTAGCCCGATTGTACCCGGCCCTCTTCTTGGCCACCTCCGCGTTCCAATCCTGGTATATACGGACTTCTGCATTCTCCCACCTGCTGCTCCGCTCCTTTTTTGCCCATCTTAGGACACACTCCTTGTCCACCAAGTGGTGCAATGGCACCAATACCGCCCGCGGCGGCTCGTTAGATTTGGGTCTCCTCGCCAGGACTCGGTGGGCCCCATCCAGCTCCAGGGGCCTCGGGAAGGCACCCGCGCCCATCAACGTGTTCAGCATCGTGACCACATATGCTGCAGTATCCGACCCCTCCACTCCCTCCAGGAGACCCAGAATCCACAGGTTCTTCCTCCTCGACCGATTCTCCATGTCCTCAAACTTCTCCTGCCATTTCTTATGCAGCGCCTTGTGCGCCTCCACCTTCACCGCCAGGCCCAATATCTCGTCCTCATTCTCCGTGGCCTTCTGCCGCAACTCCCGGATCGCCGCCCCTTGGGCCTTCTGGGTCTCGACCAGCTTGTCGATCGAAGCCTTCATCGGCTCCAGCAGCTCTGCTTTCAATTCCGTGAAGCAGCGCTTGAGAAACGCCTGCCGCTCTTGCGACCACTGCGCCCATGCTGCCTAGTCTCCACCCGCCGCCATCTTGGCTTTCCTCCCTCGTACTTTTCGCTGCACCAGAATTACTTTTTCCACCACTCCACTCCTGGTCCAATCCATACAGTGCCGGGGAAATCGTACTGTCACCTTCCCACACTGGGAACCGTCGAACAAATGCCGCTGGGGCCCCTAAAAAGAGCCTAAAAGTCCGTTTCTGGCAGGAGCTGCCGAACGTGCGACTTAGCTCAGCATAGCCGCAAACGGAAGTCTCCTGGTTTCTTTATCATCAACTCATCAGACCATTCTGGATCACAAGGCAAAGAATAATGACATATTACCACAAAGTGTAATATAACAATGGTATGTTGGCCTTCATTGCGAGCGGTTTCAAGTACAGGAGCCGGAATGTGTTGTTGCAATTATATAGGGCCTTGGTGAGGCCACATCTAGAATATTGTGTGCAGTTTTGGTCTCCTTTTCTGTGGAAGGATGTTCTTGCTCTCGAGGGAGTGCAGCGAAGGATTACCAGGGATGGTGGAACTGTCATATGAGGAAAGATTTACTAGGTTGGGATTGTTCTCGCTGGAGTTCAGAAGAATGAGGGGGGATCTCATAGGGACTTATAAAATTCTAACAGGACTAGACAGGGTAGATGCAGGGAAGATGTTCCCAATGTTGGTGTGTCCAGAACCAAGGTTCACAGTTTGAGGATTCAGGGTAAATCATTTGGGACAGAGGTGAGGAGAAATTTCTTCACCCAAAGAGTGGTGAGCCTGTGGAATTCCTGATCAAGGGAGTAGTTGGTGCTAAAACATTGAATATATTCAACAGGTGGCTGGATATAGCACTTGGGGCAAATGGGAACAAAGGCTATAGGGAGAAAGCAGGATTAGGCTTTTGAGTTGGATGATCAGCCATGATCATGATAAATGGCGGAGCAGGCTCGAAGGGCCAAAAGGCCTCCTTCTGCACCTATCTTCTATGTATGCATGTATCTATGTCCTGCGATCCAGCAGACCTCCGACTGCTGACTCCCTTGGATATACCTGCCTCCACCGGATGTGAATCAGCAACTGTGTGATGCTGACCAGATTTGCCCTGAAGCCTGTCCACTACTGTTGCCCACCGAGGGGTGTGTCTCTGTGCTGGTGGATTGTGGGGATGACAACCATGACGCATCGATGGTGGCATCCTCAGAGAGATCATGCAGGAGAATGGACATTGGTCAGTGAGAGGGAAAGATTGTCTGACATGAACAACTCATTTGCAACAGGTCACCTGGGTGGGGGTGCGCTGGATACTCACCTCTGCAGCGCAGGCCAACCTCGCTGTTGCCGACCGATCTGTCCTCGGCCACCCCAGCGATCTCCAGGGCCCGTTCCTCAGAGGGAGCGAGGACTCTGATATCCGGCTCCCAGCCCCTGTCTGGACCTTTTCCCACCTGTTATGCACCAACTTCTCTTGTGGGGACAAAGAGAGGGCATTCTGGACCGCACAGTTCAAGCTTCATGGGGCAGGGGGGCATGGTGGGTGCCAGGCGTGGGCACCACTGCTGGGCATGGGTAGGCTATGCTGGTGGATGCCAGGGTGTGCTGGAACACAGGTGTGATATTGTGCTGTAGGGGGGAGAGGCGTGTGATGTGTTGGGTAGGCTGGGTCGGTGTGGACTGCACTTGATGCAGTGTAGCGAGAGACAGACCTCCAACACTTGATAAGATGCAACACAATTTTATTTAACATCTAAACTATTATACATGTTCAACTGTGGGTTGACACTATGCTGACCTGACTGGAGACCTGATACTAGCCTAACCAGACTTACTAGCTATCACATGGTGTTTGCACTGGCCAGCTCAATAACTCTGACTGTCTCAGAGGCTGGGTCCCGAAAGAGAGCGAGAAAACTGGTGCCCTCTGGCTTTATAGTGGTCGTGTCCTGTCTGGTGATTGGCTGCTCTGTTCTGTGTGGTTACTGGTCATCCTGTGTGTCACTCACTCCCTGTCTGCACTCCACTATACACATAGATGTATATTATGACATCTCCCTTTTCTTTTGTATTGTGTGTGTTGAGATAATAAATATTAAGGTGCATGAGCGTGTGGATGTGTATATGTGCGTGACTATATAAAGAATGTGCTAACATGACCTTATGTACACAGGAGGGTGTCGATAGTGCAGATATAGGGCAGATGAAATGGTAAAAAACAATATTTACAGAGGTCAAAACGATAAGGTAACACAGTTGTGCAAAAGTTCAGTCTATAAGTTTACTCTCTGCGGCGGGTGATGAATTCTGGTTGACCGCCTCAAGGGTGGATCAGGGGCCGCCTGCACTTGGATAGGCGGGACCGCTGCCAATGCGGTGGTCGCAGAGGTCGGCAGGATTGCTGGTAGATCAGTGGCCTCGTGGTAGGGCATGTCCGGAGGAAGCATTGTGTGAGGCGGGACATCATGGTTAGCTGGCGGGCGTGGAACTCTGCACAGCGCCCGTCTGTTGCGTCGTAGGAAGGAGCCATCAGCCATGTGGACGAGGAATGATCTCAGGGCCACTTGCTTGACCACCACAGCTGTGGCGGACCAGCCGCCGTCAGGCAACTGCACACGAACACGATCAGTTGGGACCATCTCAGGGAGACCCATGGCATGAGCATCGTATGCTGATTTCTGTTGAGCCCGAGACTGCTGCATCTTTTGTATGACCGTGAGGTGGTCAAGGTCTGGAACATCGATGGCTGGAACCGTGGTTCGCAGAGTGCGATTCATGAGCATCTGCGCGGGAGACAACCCAGTGGACAGCGGGGATGCTCTGTATGCCAGCAGCGCTGACGTCGGAGCCTGAGTCTGCAGCCTTGCATAGTAATCTCTTGACGACATAGACCCCTTTTTCGGCCTTCCCGTTTGACTGCGGGTAGTGGGTGTGGTGTTGGGTGTTCTGACACACAGATGAGCCAACACGGTTGTATATGGTACAACGCTATTTTATTCAAACTTACTATGTACAGTTTTGTCTTTGCACTCTGCACGTGGGGGTTCCCTGCTTGTGATGTTGTAACAGCTCTTCTCTGTTTCTTTGTCCCCAGACCTACTGACCACCAGGTGTCGTGCTCGTGCTTTTTATGTGGTTGGTGTTCTTGTCTGTGATTGGTTGTGGTGTTGTGTGCTCTGATTTGCCTGTTGGTGTGTCCATCATGATGTGTGTGTTTGAATATCATGACATCCCCCCTTTTTACAAAGATATGTGCCTACGTGGTAATAAATATGATCGTGTCGTGAGTGCATCTAAGAGTGTGTGTGTGTCGTGTGCAGCATGTGCATATGACGGAACTATGTACATGGGGCGATGTCGGGTGCGTCACATGAACCAAGTTGTACCATAACATAACATAAATGCGAACGAGAGAAGAAGAAAAAAAAACTTGAACAGTTGTCCAGTCAGACGACATCTGGAACGATAAACAACAACAGGTTATCATGTAAAATTGTGCAACTTGTTAAACATATGAACGGTATTATAAGTCCAGTCTAATGGGCTTGCGACGAGTTCGGGTTGACCGTCAGGGTGGCACACCACTCATCGGCTGGATTGATGGCATTGACCTTGTTGACATCGATGACGGAAACGCGGAAGGCATCCTGGTCATCTGCATCACTTAACTGGAAGTCTTGATGCGTGGGCTGGACGGTCCTGACTTGTCTGCGAGATTGTCGAGGATGCGCCGGATCCATGGGTTGAGCCGAACGACAGTGGGCTGCGTAGTGGCCCATCTTGCCACATCTGAGGCACTGTCGGTTTTTTGCAGGACATTGCCCTTTTAAATGTAGAGCTCCACAATTGCCGCACGTCATGACGTCACGGCGTTCGTTGCGCCACTGCGCATGCGCAGTGCGATCTTGCGGTGGGCGCGCCTGCGCAGTGCGTCCCTCGTTGTGGCCGTTATTTTTGGCGCGCACCTGCGCGGGAGACCGCGAAAAGCGCGGGAAGCGGCCGCTGTCGTCCGGGCCGTGGGTCGGGAAGTAATCGACGGCCTGGATGCGTTCGACGTCGTGGGCGGCCTGGCTTGCCGATTCGACGGCTGGGGACCCCCTCCGTGCCAACTCGGACGCCTGAAATCGGGCAAAACGGCAGGTAGCATTTTCGTGGAGGACACAGGCTTCCACAGCAGACGCTAAGGTGAGGCTTTTTATTTTAAGAAGCTGCTGGCGTAGGCCACTAGAGGCAACGCCAAAAACAATCTGGTCCCTGATCATGGACTCTGTGGTGGTGCCGTAACCGCAGGACTGCGCTAGAATCCGGAGGTGCGTCAAGAAGGGTTGAAAAAGCTCCTCCTTACCTTGCAGGCGTTGCTGAAAGAGGTATCTTTCAAAACTTTCATTTACTTCAACTTGAAAGTGCTGGTCCAGTTTGAGGATAACCGTGTCATATTTGGATTGGTTTTCGCCTTCTTCGAACACCAGTGAGTTGAAGACGTCGGTGGCGTGCTGACCTGCGTAGAAGAGGAGCATTGCAATCTTCGTTTCATCCGAGGCACTCTGTTTTTCGGTGGCACGGATGTACAGGTCAAATCGCTGCCTGAAGAGCTTCCAATTGGTACCTAGGTTCCCCGCGACTTGCAACGGCTGCGGTTTGTCGGTGCGGTCCATGTCCAGAATGGCAGGTTAGTAGGCAGGTATCGATCCACTCCTGTACCATGTGGTGTTGGGTGTTCTGACACACAGATGAGCCAACACGGTTGTATATGGTACAACGCTATTTTATTCAAACTTACTATGTACAGTTTTGTCTTTGCACTCTGCACGTGGGGGTTCCCTGCTTGTGATGTTGTAACAGCTCTTCTCTGTTTCTTTGTCCCCAGACCTACTGACCACCAGGTGTCGTGCTCGTGCTTTTTATGTGGTTGGTGTTCTTGTCTGTGATTGGTTGTGGTGTTGTGTGCTCTGATTTGCCTGTTGGTGTGTCCATCATGATGTGTGTGTTTGAATATCATGACAGTGGGGGCTGGAGGTTACGTGACAAAAGTTGTATAGGCGGCCAAATTAGACCATTCCTGGCTGTAAAAACAGGGACCGTTGTCACTCATCACCGTGAGCGGTATCCCATGCCTGGCAAACGTTTCTTTGCATGCTTTAATCACCACCTTCGACGTGAGGTCGGACAGTTTCACCACTTCTGGGTAATTGGAGAAGTAGTCGACCAAGAGGATATAGTCACGCCCCTTGGCGTGGAAAAGGTCAACACCAACTTTGGACCATGGGGAGGTCACAATCTCATGTTACTGCAGAGTTTCTTTGGGTTGAGCTGGCTGAAATTTCTGACATGTGGGGCAGTTGAGGACCGTGTTGGCAATGTCCTGGCTGATGCCCGGCCAATAGACTGCCTCTCGAGCTCTGCGTCGACATTTCTCGACCCCCAGGTGACCCTCATGGAGTTGGCCAAGCACCATAGCTCGCATGCTCTGCGGAATCACAATCCTATCGAGCTTCATGAGGATGCCGTCCACCACCATCAGGTCGTCCTTGACATTGTAAAACTGGGGACACTGTCCCTTCTGCGAGCCATTTGTGAGGTGCTGCATCACACGCTGTAGCAGAGGATCTGTGGCCATTTCTGCACGAATTTGAATGACCCTCTCATCAGTGGCTGGAAGGTTGGAGGCACAAAATTGCACCTGCACATCAATTTGGCAGACAAAGTCAGTTTGTTCACACGGTGTGGTGATAGACCTGGAAAGGGCATCTGCAACAATGAGTTCGTTGCCTGGCGTGTAGACAAGCTCAAAGTCATAGCTGCGTAGCTTGAGAAGGATTTGTTGTAACCGAGCCGTCATGTCATTCAAATCCTTCTCAATTATGTGGACTAGTGGCCTGTGGTCCATCTCAACCGTGAATTTTGGGAGGCCATACAGATAATCGTGAACTTTGTCGATTCCCGTTAGGAGGCCCAGGCATTCCTTCTCGATCTGAGCGTACCGCTGCTCAGTGGGCGTCATGGCTCTGGAGGCATACGCAACTGGGGCCCATGAGGAGGAGTCATCCCGTTGGAGGAGCACCGCCCCTATACCGTCCTGGCTCGCGTCAGTGGATACTTTGGTCTCTTTGGTAGGGTCGAAGAACGCCAGAACCGGGGCTGTGGTGAGTTTTGCCCTCAGCTCACGCCATTCGTTCTCATGAGTGGGCAGCCACTGGAATTCCGTCGACTTTTTGACGAGATGGCGGAGGTGTGTGTGTGCCGCCATGTTGGGAATGTCCTCTGGGGTCAATCTGGCGTTGATCGCCGAGACCTTGTCAGCATCTGGCTGCACGCCTTGCTGCGAGATGTCATCACCAAGGAGTTTGATTTCTGATTGACCGAACGAGCACTTGGCTCTGTTGAGTCCGAGGCCATTCTCATGGATTCTGTGGAATACCTGCTTGAGGCGATCGATGTGTTCTTGAGGAGTTGAGGACCAGATTATGACATTGTCAACATACACGCGCACCCCCTCGATACCCTCCATCATCTGTTCCATGATGCGGTGAAATACCTCTGAGGCAGAGATGATGCCAAAAGGCATCCGGTTGTAGCAGTAGCGACCGAACGGGGTACTGAATGTGCACAGCTTGCGACTGGATGCATCCAGCTGTATTTGCCAGAACCCCTTGGAGGCGTCCAGCTTAGTGAAGAATTTGGCATGAGCCATCTCACTGGTCAACTCCTCTCGTTTTGGTATCGGGTAATGTTCCCTCATGATGTTGCGGTTTAAATCCTTGGGGTCGATGCAGATTCGAAGCTCCCCTGACGGCTTCTTGACGCAGACCATGGAGCTGACCCAGTCCGTGGGTTCTGTGACCTTTGATATGATGCTCTGGTCCTGGAGGTCCTGTAACTGCTGCTTGAGGCGGTCCTTGAGGGGTGCCGGCACCCGACGTGGTGCGTGGATCACAGGGGTGGCGTTTGGTTTGAGCAGGATTTTGTATCGATATGGGAGCGTGCCCATTCTGTCGAACACGCTTTGGAACTGCATGATGATGTCATCAATTTCAGCCTGGAAGTTCTCATCAGGTGAGGCCGTCGCCTGTGAGGATGACATGGTGTGGATTTGCTGAACCAAGTTCAGGAGTTTGCAGGCCCGGGCACCGAGCAGGGATGCTCTGTCAGGTCCCATGATCTCAAATCGCAGTGTCGCTTTAAATGACTTATTGGAAACTCCGGGTTGGCATGAGCCACTTGCAGCTATGGCATTGCCATTGTAGTCAAGGAGCTGGAAGGCCGGTGGAAGAATGCCTGGTCTGACGCGGATGGTGTCGAGATCGGATTTGGAGATGAGGTTCGCCAATGCGCCGGTGTCCAGTTTGAACCGGATGCGAGCCTTGTTGACTGGGAGGACAGCACACCACTCGTCGACGAGATCCACACTGAGGATCGGGAGGTGCTTCGCTGTCTTAGAGAAAGGCAGCACATGCTTTGTAATGATGCCCACCCAGTATTGAGATTTGAGGCACGCAGCATCAGGATCTGTTGGGCTGTTGGGGTCAGAGTCTGGCATGGCCTGCTGTATTGAACGGACACTTCTGCGCCGCGGCTGGGATTGCTGGATGCTGGGCAATGGAGCAGATCTGCAAAGGGCTGCGTAGTGGCCAAGCTTGCCACACTTTAGACACGGTCGTGATTTTGCCTGACATTGCCGCTTTAAATGGGCGGAGCCACAATTCGGACACGTCATGACGCCAACGTCAGCACGTTCCGTGCGCCATCGCGCATGCGCAGTGTGGTCGAACGACGTATGCACCTGCACAGTCTGGTTGTCGGTCTCACCATCCCCTCGGTCGTGGCGCGCATGCGCAGGGACCCGGGAAAAGCGCGTGGAATGGCCACTCTCGTCGATACTTAGGCCCTGCATTTGTGCGATGGCCTGCACCCGTTCCGCCTCGTGGGAGGTTACCTTTGCCGTTTCTGCCGCCTGATGTGGGAGTACCGATTGTTAGCATGTTCGTGGAGAACATGGATGGCGATGGTGAGGGTGAGCTGCTTGACTTTCAGGAGCTGCTGGCGAAGGGAATCGGAGTGGACCCCGAAAACGATCTGATCCCAGATCATGGAATCAGTGGTCGAGTCATAGTTACATGACTGCGCGAGGATGCGGAGATGGGTCAGAAAGGATTGAAAAGGTTCATCCTTACCCTGAAGCCTCTGCTGGAAAACGTACCGTTCAAAGCTCTCATTCACCTCAATGTCGCAGTGGCTGTCGAACTTCAGTAGGACTGTTTTAAATTTCTTCGCCTTCAGCGAATGTAAGGGAGTTGTAGATGTGGATGGCGTGGTCCCCGGCTGTGGAGAGGAAGAGTGCGATCTTCCTGGCGTCCGATGCGGCCTCGAGGTCAGTGGCTTCTAGATAGAGTTGGAACTTTTGTTTGAAGATCTTCCAATTTGCACCGAGGTTGCCGGCGATGCGGAGCTGTGGAGGAGGGCGGTCGTTTTCCATGTCGCCGGATGGCTGTTTGCTGGTCAACGCTGATTCACTCAAGGTAGGTCCGTCAATTTTCAGCATCACACACTGGTACCGTGATGTGTTGGGTAGGCTGGGTCGATGTGGGCTGCACTTGATGCAGTGTAGCGAGAGACAGACCTCCAACACTTGACAAGATGCAGCACAATTTTATTTAACATCTAAACTATGATACATGTTCAACTGTGGGTTGACACTATGCTGACTAGACTGGAGACCTGGGGCGAGATTCTCTGACCCCCCGCCGGGTCGGGGAATCGCCGGGGGCTGGCGTGAATCCCGCCCCCACCGGTTGCCGAATTCTCCGGCACCGGAGATTCGGCGGGGGCGGGAATCGCGCCGCGCCGGTTGGCGGGCCCCCCCCCCCCCGGCGATTCTCCGGCCCGAATGGGCCGAAGTCCCGCTGCTACAATGCCTGTCCCGCCGGCGTGGATTAAACCACCTCTCTTACCGGCGGGACAAGGCGGCGCGGGCGGGCTCCGTGGTCCTGGGGGAGGGGCGCGGGGCGATCTGGCCTGCGATCGGGGCCCACTGATCCGCGGGCGGGCCTGTGCCGTGGGGGAACTCTTTCCCTTCCGCATTCGCCACGGTCTCCACCATGGCGGAGGCGGAAGAGACCCCCTCCACTGCGCATGCGCGGGGATGCCGTGAGCGGCCGCTGACGCTCCCGCGCATGCGCCGCCCGGCAATGTCATTTCTGTGCCAGCTGGCGGGGCACCAAAGGCCTTTCCCGACAGCTGGTGGGGCGGAAATCAATCCGGCGCAGGCCTAGCCCCTCAAGGTTAGGGCTCGGCCGCTCAAGATGCGGAGGATTCCGCACCTTTGGGGCGGCGCAATGCCGGACTGATTTGCGCCGTTTTTGGCGCCGGTCGGCGGACATGGCGCCGATTACGGAGAATTTCGCCCCTGATACTAGCCTAACCAGACTTACTAGCTACCTCATGGTGTTTGTACTGGCCAGCTCACTAATCCTGACTGTCCCAGAGGCTGGGTCCCAAGAGAACAGGAAAACTGGTGCCCTCTGGCTTTATAGTGGTCGTGTCCTGTCTGGTGATTGGCTGCTCTGTTCTGTGTGCTTACTGGTCATCCTGTGTATCACTCACTGCCTGTCTGCACTCCATTATATACATAGATGTATATTATGACAGCGTGTGCGGTGACAGCCGCCAATTCGGTTGGGGATCAGGAGGGCAGGTGCGGGAGTGGCATATGGGTCCGGTGCCACAGGGCCGATGCCAAGTCACCCATGCAGCCTGATGGAGCTCGTTGAGCTTCGTACGACATTGAAACACTCCCCTAGCTGACGCCACTGCCTCCCAGGTGCCACTGGCTGACCTGTGGCGGACCCTCCGACCCTGTTGGGGGAACAGGGTGTCCAGTTTCATCTCCACCGCATCCAACAGTCTGACCAGGATGGTACCTCCGAAACGTGGGGCAGGCCTGCGTGGTGGCATGGCTGCGTGCTGTCTGGGGTTTGCTTGGAGGGCACAGTTTATGTGCCGCTTCCCCTTGTTACCATGGAGCCGCCGGGCACGGTCCAGGCAAATCAGCTAGTGGGACAGCCATTGCTGCCGTGAAGGATTATTACCAGTCTAATTGATGTTAGATATCGGTTGCGGTCCCACCTGGTCGGCTACTGGGAAGCACTCGGCAAGTCGTGTTCGCCACCACACTTAGTGCTACTCCTGTTAGATCTGCTGACATGGGGAGGCTCCTAGATGCAGTGGAGACCAGGAGCCCTGTGTCCCCGAGGGTCCCGGAGGGTGAGCCACAAGGCAGTCAGTTATGCCTGGGATGAGGTGGCGGCAGCTGTCTGCCTGGAGAGTACACCTTCAGGGCAAGAAGAAGGTCAATGGCCGACACCGGGCAGCATGAGTGAGTAGACACCAATGCCACCCCCCACCCCTCCCAAGAGAACATCCATCCCCCAATGCACCAAGTGACCCCCCCAGCTCTACTTCCATCCCCCCTTCACCCCTCTACCAACCCCTCCTTCACACCCTCTCTCAGCAAAAGCTCTCTCATAATCATTGGGAGAGGGCCAAGACCGGCGGTGGGGTGCCAGACATAAGAATCCTCACTTCCTTCAAGGAGTGGACCCTGAAGGTAACGGGTGGCCGAATACTGATCGGTCACCCACACGGAGGCTGGTGGACACCACAGAGGTGAGGAACCACCAGGCTCCACCTGGGTGACCTGTCCAATATGAATTGTTACTGCCTTACTGACTGACCCATCCCTCCCACTGACCACATGTCCATTCTCCCACAGGTCCTCTAACCGACAGCACCTGCCCATCCTGGGTGGCCCCTATCCTTACTCCGAGGAGAACACAGCTGTCATCCCCAGCGCGGATACTCACACCTCGGTAGCACATGCTAGTGGACAGGCTTCTGGGGCACAATCTGGTGAGCACTACAATGCTGATGATGCACATCAGATGAAGGCAGGAGCCCCCAGGCGAGGTAGCGGTCGGGGGTCTGCTGCATCTCAGGACAGGTGCCAGGTGCCAAGCCGGACCCTTCCCATGGAGTGGTGACGGTGGCCACCAGCTTCCCCGAGTTCCACCCCTCTGGTGCGACTGTGTCTTGCAGTCAGCACATGGGGCAGGGAGGCAGGGCATGTGCCGCCTGTAGTGGTATGTCTCTGAATAATATTGTACATAGTTACCAATGTTGCCTCCAACCAGTTGGTGGCTTCAGACATCGGTCATGTGACATCCGACTCATGCAGTTGGTAGTAAGGCGTACAACAGGACAGTCGCACATAGAGTAGTTCCAGGAGAGTTCACGGAATTCAAATAGTAACTGAATCTGTATAGGATTATGTCTGTTATCTTTCCATGTGTTTACCAGTAAATGATCATTCTAGTTGAGCCACCAGCAGTACTGTGTGCATCATTGAAATGGCAAGGTCACAGAACACAACACCGCCACCAAGTAAGCCGGGGCCCTCCAGCCCCAGAACCCCCAGAGGACACCCGCCAGGGGCATCGAAGGCCACGGGACAAGGTAAGCAGCTGGCTGCCTCCATCTCTGATGTGTATCCCGGGGAAACACCAAGACGTAGTGGTAGAGCTAGGGGGGCAGAGCATGTCAAGGATCACTGAGAGCACTGGGGGAAGGCGAGGGGGTGGGGAGAGGGAACTGGGAGGGGGGGGGGGCGCGGCACCACCAGGAGTGGGGTTTGTACAACACATTAAACACCTTTTCGCAAAATCATTATGATGTCTCTGTCACTTTCTCATACAATGACCTTTGCCCATCTCTCCAGGCATCCCCCGCCCCTCTTCCATGGTGTTCACCCACCCTCCAGCCATAGACAGGTCCCCGGAGCTGTGTCCCAACCTCTGGGTGTTCGGATGTTGCATGTGTGGTGTTACCTCCCGCAGTGTTCAAGCACAGTGTCCATGCATCAAGGTGTGGTTGGGATGCTATCAATGACTCACACATGCTACATGGTCCGCCCATCCAATGGAATCCACTTGGCATCTGTGAAATGCTCACTTCACCACAATTTCCAATTCCCTATTAGCGATAGCCTTCAGCCACGCAACCAGAGGTCTCGACAGTTGGGGGGGGTTATGGGTGGTCATTGGGGCAGACAGGCAGGGGCAAGGGTTGCCCCCGGAATGGGTAAACGATCCAGGGGTTGGCATGGTGTAGCCACGAGTGCTTGCCCCCCCTGTCGCCCCCCCCCCCCCCCAGCAACCTCCCCCCCCCAGCAACCCTCCCCCCCCACATCCCCATGGCAGCCCACCCCTGCAGAAGGTCCCCCACCCCCAGCTGAGGGTCCACCAACCCCCCACTGGGGTGGCAAGCCCAGTGTCCCCGGGCTCTTTGCCCGTGAGCAAAGATGGATACTCATCTCCTCGGCTCTCCATAGAAGCCCTTCCGCCAGGTTAACGTTTTTCAAAAGGAGAACTAATCGGCGCCAGCGTGAGCACTTGCTGGGGTGGCAGCTGAAAGATGGGAGGCCGTTGAGTATGGGTCGCTCTCATTAATTGTATGGAAATGGGGCTTAAGTGGTGATAATTGGTTTCTCGTCACGCTAAGGCAGGATCCCGATTTCACCTATGGGACCATGCTGGCTGTATCGCAAACTGTTTGGCACCTGGTGCGGATCCTCTCCCACTATTCACCGGCCTTGTTACGCTTGAGCGAGAGCTTAACAAGGCCGGAGAATTGGGCCCTTGAAGTTCTTTGGTTGAATTCCACCCTAGAATATGAGAGGAAGCTAAACATAGAAATAAGATTGGATAGCAGAGATTCTACAGGTATTTATAAAAGAAAAGAGAAAGTATAATCAGTTGTGATCTGTAGATAGTGACAATGGAGAGTTAATATTCTACTAGGGGTTGGTTAGCACAGTTGGCTGGACGGCTGTTTCGTGATGCAGAGCAAGGCAAACAGTGCAGATTCAATTCCTGTACCGGCTGAGGTTATTCTGAAGACCCCCACCTTCTCAACCCCGCCCCTTGCCTGAGGTGTGGTGACCATCAGGTTAAATCACCACTAGTCAGCTCTCTCTCAAAAGGGGAAAACAGCCTGAGCGGGATTCTCTGCTGCCGGCGTGATTCTCTGTTTTGCCGGCGCCCAGGGGTTTCCCGATGGCATGGGGCTGCCCCACAATGGGAAACCCCATTGACCGGCCGGTGTAACGGAGAATACCGCCGGCGGGTCGGGGCAGAAATGTGGTGGGGCGGAGAATCCAGCCTCCCATGTTCCTTGGGGACTATGGTAACTTTCAACAGTGGATGATAAGTGACAGGTGAAATAAATAAATCCCATAATTGTTACAGTGCAGAAGGAGGCACATTGTTCCTGCACCAGCTCTCATTGTTCCTGCACCAGCTCTCATTGTTCCTGCACCGGCTCTCATTGTTCCTGCACCGGCTCCCATTGTTCCTGCACCGGCTCTCATTGTTCCTGCACCAGCTCTCATTGTTCCTGCACCGGCTCTCATTGTTCCTGCACCGGCTCCCATTGTTCCTGCACCGGCTCTCATTGTTCCTGCACCGGCTCCCATTGTTCCTGCACCGGCTCTCATTGTTCACCGGCTCTCATTGTTCCTGCACCGGCTCTCATTGTTCCTGCACCGGCTCTCATTGTTCCTGCACCAGCTCTCATTGTTCCTGCACCGGCTCCCATTGTTCCTGCACCGGCTCTCATTGTTCCTGCACCAGCTCTCATTGTTCCTGCACCGGCTCTCATTGTTCCTGCACCAGCTCTCATTGTTCCTGCACCGGCTCCCATTGTTCCTGCACCGGCTCTCATTGTTCCTGCACCGGCTCTCATTGTTCCTGCACCAGCTCTCATTGTTCCTGCACCAGCTCTCATTGTTCCCGCACCGGCTCTCATTGTTCCCGCACCGGCTCTCATTGTTCCCGCACCGGCTCTCATTGTTCCTGCACCGGCTCTCATTGTTCCTGCACCATCTCTCATTGTTCCTGCACCAGCTCTCATTGTTCCTGCACCGGCTCTCATTGTTCCCGCACCGGCTCTCATTGTTCCTGCACCAGCTCTCATTGTTCTCGCACCGGCTCTCATTGTTCACCGGCTCTCATTGTTCCCGCACCGGCTCTCATTGTTCCAGCACTGGCTCTCATTGTTCCTGCACCGGCTCTCATTGTTCACCGGCTCTCATTGTTACTGCACCGGCCCTCATTGTTCACCGGCTCTCATTGTTCCTGCACCGGCTCTCATTGTTCCCGCACCGGCTCTCATTGTTCCTGCACCGGCTCTCATTGTTCACCGGCTCTCATTGTTCCTGCACCGGCTCCCATTGTTCCTGCACCGGCTCTCATTGTTCCTGCACCGGCTCTCATTGTTCCTGCACCAGCTCTCATTGTTCCTGCACCGGCTCCCATTGTTCCTGCACCGGCTCTCATTGTTCCTGCAACGGCTCTCATTGTTCCCGCACCGGCTCTCATTGTTCCCGCACCGGCTCTCATTGTTCCCGCACCGGCTCTCATTGTTCCCGCACCGGCTCTCATTGTTCCTGCACCGGCTCTCATTGTTCCTGCACCATCTCTCATTGTTCCCGCACCGGCTCTCATTGTTCCTGCACCAGCTCTCATTGTTCCTGCACCGGCTCTCATTGTTCCCGCACCGGCTCTCATTGTTCCTGCACCAGCTCTCATTGTTCTCGCACCGGCTCTCATTGTTCACCGGCTCTCATTGTTCCCGCACCGGCTCTCATTGTTCCAGCACTGGCTCTCATTGTTCCTGCACCGGCTCTCATTGTTCACCGGCTCTCATTGTTACTGCACCGGCCCTCATTGTTCACCGGCTCTCATTGTTCCTGCACCGGCTCTCATTGTTCCTGCACCGGCTCTCATTGTTCCTGCACCGGCTCTCATTGTTCCTGCACTGGCTCTCATTGTTCCAGCACCAGCTCACATTGTTCCTGCACCGGCTCCCATTGTTCCTGCACCGGCACTCATTGTTCCTGCACCGGCTCCTATTGTTCCTGCACCGACTCTCATTGTTCCTGCACCTGCTCTCATTGTTCCAGCACCGGCTCTCATTGTTCCTGCACCGGCCCTCATTGTTCACCGGCTCTCATTGTTCCTGCACGGGCTCTCATTGTTCCCGCACCGGCTCTCATTGTTCCCGCACTGGCTCTCATTGTTCCTGCACCGGCTCTCATTGTTCCTGCACCGGCTCTCATTGTTCCAGCACCGGCTCTCATTGTTCCTGCACCGGCTCTCATTGTTCCTGCACCGGCTCTCATTGTTCCTGCACTGGCTCTCATTGTTCCTGCACCGGCTCTCATTGTTCCTGCACCAGCTCCCATTGTTCCTGCACCGGCTCTCATTGTTCCCACACCGGCTCTCATTGTTCCTGCACCGGCTCTCATTGTTCCTGCACCGGCTCTCATTGTTCCTGCACCGGCTCTCATTGTTGCTGCACCGGCTCCCATTGTTCTTTCACCGGCTCTCATTGTTCCTGCACCAGCTCCCATTGTTCCTGCACCGGCTCTCTTTGTTCCTGCACTGACAAGGAAATCAAAGTTGACAGAGTTGATAGGAATTTGGAATTCAAAACACACACAGATCAGTCGTGATCCTATCGAATGGCAGACAGGCTTGATGGGCTGAATGGCCTACTCCTGTTCCTTTTGTGCATTCCTCATTGGATCAAACCACGAGAGAAAATGCAGAGCTTATTAGTTTGTATGAATGGGAGCTTCCGCTTCGTTGGAGAAGCAAAGATGGCAAGACAAGAATATGTTGGTTACAATAAAACCGCAACAAACCTCTGCACCGACTCGAAACCAAAACTGTGCACAAAACCTTCCCGTCCGACCTCTGGAACCTTTCCTACTGATAATGTAAAATTCAGAAAAGAAACAAAATTACATTTTTGACCTGTGGTTCCTGGAAATCTGTGTGCTGTGTGTGCCTGTTGTGTAGTGAGCTGACTCTGGGGCGGGGGCACACACTCAGCTCACTCACATTCCATCATCCTGGTCTCAACACACAGCAGGGTGAATGGACAGAATCATTGACATCATTGGCTTCTAAAATCCTCAGGTGATACCCAGTGATCGAGACAAACAGAAAATTAATCAAAAATAATTAAAAGAGGAATTTGATTCTTGAGCAACATTCTGAGAGTCATGAGACAATCCCACATCATTTGTTCGTTACTGTCCTCCATTTCCCAGTCAATGATGTGTCCATAGATCTGAAGGATGGGTCCTGGGAGGCTGTGTGTGTATATAATGTGGGAGGACACCCGCCGTTCAGTCGAGCTGCTCGGGGGATCTCTCCAAGGCGAGTTTGTTAATACAAAGTTTCTGTCTCATTCCTTCCAGTGTTCATTGATAAGTGACAGGTGAAATAAATGGGTGGAGTGGGATGGGTTCAGTTCCCATTCTGAGTGTTCGTCCAGATGGAGCGGGGGATAAATTCACCGGTTTCAGTATTCTGGGAAAGTGTTTGAACATGTTTGGAATCACCAAGTTAATTAACTCCTCCTCCTCTGTGTTATATTTTAAATATCTATTTTCAGATTATGATTGATGCCGGTAAGTTTGGCATTTATAACTAGCTGTCCCGAGCTACTTTGAGAAGGTTGTGGGGAACCTTCTGTTTAAACTGTTGCAGTCCTTGTAGTGAAGGTGCTCCCACAATCCCATTCAGTAGGAATTCCCATGACAATGACGAGAGAGCAGCAATATATGTCCAAGTCCGGATGGTGTGTGGCTTGGAGAGGAATGTGGAGTTGGAGATGTACCCAAGACACTGCTGCTCTTGTTCTTGGTGTTAGAGGTTGTAAAGGAAGAAATAGCCTTGTTAATTTGCTGCAGTACATCCTGTAGATAGTACGTACTGCAGCTGTAGTGTGGTAGACGGTGCAGGAGAAACTGAGTCTCGTAGCAGGAGCACCAATCAAGTGAAATGCTCCGTCCTGGATGGTGTGTTGTTGTGGCTGCACCTTCCAGGCGAGTGGTGATGATTCCATCACACTCCTGACTTGGAGCTTGGAGATTTAGGAGAGACTGAATGGTCAGGAGGTGAGACACTTGTCTCGGAATACCCAGCCTCTGCCCTGCATGTATAGCCAGAGTGTTGATACGGCTGCTCCAGTCCAGCTTCTGCTCAATGCTGTGCACTAGAAATTGGCAGTGAGAGCATAAAGGGGATTTTATTTTTAAATAGAGAAACCAAGGTGCAAGGTCAATGGCCAACAAAATGACAAATTTGTAAAAAAATTGGAGGAAAGGGAAACTAAATTAAGGCGTTCTTGGCAATGTCAAATTTACAAGTATTACAATGGCCCACAACTTCCTTTAGAATAATAATCTTTATTGTCACAAGTCGGCTTACATTAACACTGCAATTAAGTTACTGTGAAGATTCCCTAGTCGCCACACTCCGGCGCCTCTCCGGGTACACTGATAGAGAAATCAGAATGTCCAATTCATCTAACAAGCACATCTTTCGGGACTTGTGGGAGGAAACTGGAGCACCCAGAGGAAACCCACGCAGACACATGGAGAATGTGCAGACTCTGCACAGACAGTGACCCAAGCCGGGAATTGAACCTGGGACCCTGGTGCTGTGAAGCAACAGTGCTAACCACTGTACTACCGTGCCACCGAGCATTGCATTTAGGGGGAACCCCAATAATGCGCTGGGAAATCCTTCTAGGAAGTTGCCATGTAAGGGCTTACCTGGCAATTGTCCAGAAGTGCTAACTACCTCTGGACAATTGCAATGGGCTGGGAGCCATCTGTCAAGAAGTGATGTAAATCACTAACTGTGATGAATGGGTATTGTGCCTTTAAGATCATGCATGTAATGTCCCTTTAAGACCAGGTTTGGAACCCTGGGGGACTCCGCCTCAGGCTCCACCTCCCAGGGGCCGGATATAAGGTGACGTCCTGTGGGCGGCGCTCAGTGAGCACTCATCTCTCTGGCTGGTGAAGTTCTCTGTTTATTAAAGCCTTTGTTTCACGAGTACACTCTCTCGTGTCATGATTGAGGGTATATCACTAACCTTGGATGGCTCTGCCAGTTCTAACTTGATGTTTGCTCTGAATAAGTTAGAAGAAACAAAAATCACTTCTAACGCCAGAAAAACCAAAATCCAGCCTTGCGTGGAACACCCCCAATGCACATGACCCCGCAGGGGACCCAGCACACCACCCACGCCCCTGACCCGACCAAACCCCCCCTTCCAGAACCCTCCTCCTCGCCCATCCGATCCTCCCCCCTCCTGTTCGACCCAAGCTTCCTCCCGGATTGACCACGCCGCCCCTCATGCCAATCAGTGTATCTATGCTCCACATGAACCTCCTCCCACCTCTCTTTATCTCATCCCATCAGCTTCTCATCCAGTTCCGCTTTTCATCATCTGCTTATCGAGCTTACCCTTATACTTCCTGCTTCCTGTTCTATCGGTGAGTCCCTCATTCCAACCACTCTGTGGATAGAGACGTGTCCCCTGAACTCTCCATCCGATTTGTTAGTGAATATCTTATATTTATATTTATCACTAGGCTATCAAACTTTTTCATAATCTGGAGGCCATCCATTAGGTTACCCATTAGCCTTCTCTTCTCCTGAGAAAATAGTCCCAGCTTAATCGATATTCCTTGTTCTGAGCAACCTCTCAGTTTTGGCATCATTCGAATAAATCTTTTTTGTACTTTCTCCAGTGACATTTTTTGGCACTTTAAGGGTTGCGTAATGTTACACCAGCTTTCCTGACCAGAATGGAGTTAATTGGATAATTCTCCAGTCAATCACTTCTGAATAGCCCAATTATCTTTTATTGGCAGATACAGAAAATAAACCCTGGTCAAATTTGAATAATCATTTGCTGGATGTTCAGTATAAGTTTTTGAAGTACTAACTTCATGGGCAGCACGGTAGCCTTGTGGATAGCACAATTCCTTCACAGCTCCAGGGTCCCAGGTTCGATTCTGGCTTGGGTCACCGTCTGTGTGGAGTCTGCACATCCTCCCCGTGTGTGCGTGGGTTTCCTCCGGGTGCTCCGGTTTCCTCCCACAGTCCAAAGATGTGCGGGTTAGGTGGATTGGCCATGATAAATTGCCCTTAGTGTCCAAAATTGCCCTTAGTGTTGGGTGGGGTTACTGGGTTATGGGGATAGGGTGGCGGTGTTGACCTTGGGTAGGGTGCTCTTTCCAAGAGCCGGTGCAGACTCGATGGGCTGAATGGCCTCCTTCTGCTCTGTAAATTCTATGATAATCTATGATAACCCCGTGACATAATAATTACACTGGTACTTTAGACATTGAGAGGTTGGTGATGTGTTAGGCAGGTCGGTTCGGTGTGGACTGCACTTGATGCAGTGATACGAAAAACAGACCTCTAACACTGTAGAAGATCCAACACGGTTTTATTGAACGATAGAACTAACATACATATTTAACTGTGGGTCGACACGATACTGAACTGACTGGAGACCTTGTACTAGCCTGACCAGACTTACCAGCTACCGCATGGTGTTTGCATTGTGCTAGCTCGTGGACTCTGACTGTCTCAGTGGCTGGGTCTAGAGAGAGCGGGAAACCTAGTGCCCTCTGGCTTTATAGTGGTGGGGTCCTGTCTGGTGATTGGCTGCACTGTGCTGTGTGCTTACTGGTCATCCTGTGTGTCAATTACTGCCTGTCTGCATCTCATTATATACATGCGTGGATATTATGACATCTCCCCTTTTGTAAAAACTAACGTGTGGATGCTTATAAATATATATATATATGTGCCTGACTATGTACAGAAAGATGTCTAGACGAACGTATATACATAGGAAGGTTGTGATAGTGCAGATACATGGCTAACGAAACAATATTTACAGAGGTCCAATTGGTGAAGTCACAAAAATGTACAAAGCTCAGTCTATAGATTTAGTCTTTGTGGTGGGTGACGAATTCTTGTTGATCACCGCAGAGGCGGATTAGGAGCCGCCTGCGCTTGGAGAGGCGGGATCGCTGGCATCGCGGTGGGCGCGTGGACCGGCAGGATTGCTGGTAGGTTGGTGGCCTCGTGGGCGGGTACGTCCGGAGGAGGCATCGTAGGCGGCGGGGCACACTGGTCAGGTAACGGGCGTGGAACTCTTTGCAGTGCCCGTCTGTTGAGCTGTAGCAGGGAGCCATCAGCCATGTGGACAAGGAATGATCTTGGGGCCACTTGTTTGGGCACAACAGCTGTGGCTGACCAGCCGCCCTCAGGCAACTGTACGCGAACATGATCAGTTGGAGCCAGCTCGGGCAGATCCGTGGCATGGGCATCGTACGTGGCTTTCTGTTGGGCCCGTGACTGCTGCATTTTCTGTAGGACCGTGAGGTGGTCTAGGTCGGGAACCTGGATGGCTGGAACTGTGGTCCTCAGAGTGGGATTCATGAGCATCTGGGCTGGAGACAATCCAGTGGACAGTGGGGTGGCCCTGTATGGCAGCATCGCCAGGTTAAAATCGGAGCCTGAGTCTGCAGCTTTGCACAGCAGCTGCTTTACAATGGGGGCCCCCTTTTTCGGCCTTCCCGTTTGACTACGGGTAGTGGGGACTGGAGGTAACGTGACAGAAGTTGTAGGACTGTGCGAAGTCAGAACATTCCTGGCTGTAAAAGCAAGGACCGTTGTCGTTCATTACCGTGAGAGGTATCCCATGCCTGGGGAATGTTTCTTTGCAGGCTTTGATTACCGTCTTCGACATGAGGTCAGACAGTTTCACTACTTCTGGGTAACTGGAGAAGTAGTCGACCAGGAGTACGTAGTCACGCCCCTTGGTGTGGAAAAGGTCTACGCCTACTTTGGACCACGGAGAGGTCACAATCTCGTGCTGCTGCAACGTTTCTTTGGGTTGAGCTGCCTGAAACATCTGACAGGTAGGGCAATTGAGGACTGTGTCGGCAATGTCCTGGCTGATGCCCGGCCAATAGACCGCCTCCCGAGCTCTGCGTCGGCATTTCTCGACCCCAAGGTGACCCTAATGAAGTTGGCCCAGCACCATAGCTCGCATACTCTGAGGAATTATGATTCTGTCGAGTTTCAGAAGGATTCCCTCCACCGCCATCAGGTCGTCTTTTACGTTATAGAACTGGGGACATTGTCCCTTCTGCCAGCCATTGCTGAGGTGCTGCATCACGCGCTGCAGCAGAGGATCCTTGGCTGTCTCCTCACGAATTTGGACCACCCGTTCGTCAGAGGCCGGAAGGTTCGAGGCACACAACTGCACTTGGGCTTCTATATGGCAGATGAAGTCACTTTGTTCATGCGGTATGGTAATGGACCTGGAGAGGGCATCTGCAACGATCAGCTCTTTACCTGGTGTGTAAACCAGTTCGAAGTTGTAGCGGCGTAGCTTTAGAAGAATACGCTGTAGCCGAGGTGTCATATCTTTTAAATCCTTCTGGATTATGTGGACTAGAGGCCTGTGGTCCATCCCTACCGTGAATTTCGGCAGGCCATAAACATAGACGTGGAACTTGACTATGCCTGTTAGGAGGCCCAGACACTCTTTCTCAATCTGAGCGTATTGTTGCTCAGTGGACGTCATGGCCCTGGAGGCATACGCCATTGGAGCCCAGGACGCGGAGTCATCCCGCTGGAGGAGCACCGCCCCAATGCCGTCCTGGCTTGCATCAGTTGATTGGATTGGTTTCCTTGATTGGATCGAAGAATGCTAGGACCGGGGCTGTCGTGAGTTTCGCTTTCAGCTCGCGCCATTCCTCTTCATGCGTGGGCAGCCACTGGAATTCCATTGACTTTTTGACGAGATGGCGGAGGGCTGTGGTGTGGGATGCCATATTGGGAATGAATTTCCCGAGGAAGTTGACCATTCCGAGCAAGCGGAGGTCCGCCTTTTTGTACTTCGGTGTCCTCGTGGCGTTGATCGACGAGACCCTGTCGGCAACTGGCCGTACGCCCTGCTGCGAGATGTGTTCACCTAGGAATTTGATCTCCGATAGACCAAATGAGCACTTGGCTCTGTTGAGCTGAAGACCATGTTCATGGATTCTTTGGAATACCTGCTTGAGGCGAGCGATGTGTTCCTGGGGCATTGTGGACCAGATAATGAATTGTCAACGTACACTCGCACTCCCTCGATGCCCTCCATCATCTGTTCCATGATGCGATGAAATACTTCGGAGGCAGATATGATGCCAAAAGGCATCCGGTTGTAGCAGTAATGACCAAACGGGGTGTTGAACGTGCACAGCTTGCGACTGGACGCGTCCAGCTGTATTTGCCAAAAACCCTTGGAGGCATCGAGCTTAGTAAAGAATTTGGCATGAGCCATCTCACTGGTCAACTCTTCTCATTTTGGTATCGGGTAATGCTCCCTCATGATGTTTCGGTTTAGATCCTTAGGGTCAATGCAAATGCGAAGCTCCCCTGACGGCTTCTTGACACAGTCTGTGGGCTCTGTGACGTTTGATATGATGCCCTGGTTTTGGAGGTCCTGTAATTGCTTCTTCAGACGATCCTTGAGGGGTGCCGGCACCCGGCGAGGTGCATGAATTACAGGGGTGGCGTTCGGCTTGAGCAGGATTTTGTATCGGTATGGGAGCGTGCCCATTCCGTCGAACATGCTGTGGTACTGCCTGATGATGTCATCTATGCCGGCTTGCAAGTTTCCAATGGGCGAGGCCGTCGCCGGTGATGATGACATGGTGTGGATGCGTTGAACAAGGAGCTTGCAGGCATGAGCACCGAGCAGAGACACTCTGTCAGGCCCGACGATTTCAAACCGCAGCGTCGCCTTGATCGCCTTATTGGATACCCCCAGTTGGCACGGGCCACTGGCAGCTGTGGCATTGCCATTGTAGTCAAGGAGCTGGCAGGCCGGTGGAAGAATGTTCGGTTTGGCGCGGATGGTGTCGAGGTCGGATTTCGAGATGAGGTTCGCCGATGCACCGGTGTCCAGTTTGAACCGGATGCAGGCCTTGTTCACTGTGAGGACTCGTCGTCGGGATCCACACTGAGGATCGAGAGGCATTGCGTAGGTGTGGTGGAAGGCAGCGCATGTGTCATTATGATGCCCACCCGGTATGGGGACTTGAGGCACTCAGCATCAGGGTCCATTGGGCTGTTGGGATCGGAATCTGCCATGCCTTGTTGTATTGAGCGGACACTTCTGCGCCGCAGCTGGGATCGCTGGCTGCTGAGCAGTGGAGCAGATCTGCAAAGGGCTGCGTAGTGGCCAAGCTTGCCACACTGTAGACACCGGCATCATTTTGCCGGACATTGCCGCTTTAAATGAGCGGAGCCACAATTCGGACACGTCATGACGTCGATGCCAGTGCGTTCCGTGCGCCATCGCGCATGCGCAGTGCGGTCGGTCGACATACGCACTTGCGCAGTTAGGTTGTCGGGCTCGTCGTCCACTCGGTCGTGGTGCGCATGTGCAGGGACCCGGGAAAAGCGCGTGAAACGGCCACTCTCCTCGATGCTCAGGCCCTGCATCTGTGCAATGGCCTGCACCCGTTCCGCTTCGTGGGAGGGCAGCTTCGCAGTTTCTGCCGCCCTGATGTGGGAGTAACGTTTCTTATTTTTTTAATTTAGAGTACCCAATTCATTTTTTATTTCTTTATTTTTTTCCCAATTAAGGGGCAATTTAGCGTGGCCAATCCACCTAGCCTGCACATCTTTGGGTTGTGGGGGCGAAACCCACGCAAACACGGGGAGAATGTGCAAACTCCACACGGACAATGACCCAGGGATGGGATCGAACCTGGGACCTCGGCGCCGTGGGGCATCAGGGTTAACCCACTACGCCACCGTGCTGCCCTGAGTAACAATTCTTAGCATGCTCATGGACAACGCATGTCTCGATAGCAACAGAGAGGGTCAACTGTTTGACTTTCAGGAGCTGCTGCCGAAGGGAGTTGGAGTGGACCCCGAAAACGATCTGATCCCGGATCATGGAATCAGCCGTCGAGTCATAGTTACATGACTGCGCTAGGATGCGGAGATGAGTGACGAAGGACTGAAAAGGTTCATCCTTACCCTGAAGCCTCTGCTGGAAAACGTACCTTTCAAAGCTCTCATTCACCTCAATGTCGAGTGGCTGTCAAACTTCAGCAGGACTGTTTTGAATTTTGTTTTGTCTTCGCCGTCAGCAAACGTGAGGGAGTTGCAGATGTGGATGGCGAGGTCCCCTGCGGTGGAGAGAAATAGCACGATCTTCCTGGCATCCGATGCTGCTTCGAGGTCGGAGGCCTCGATGTACCAGAGGAACTTTTGCTTGAAGAGCTTCCAATTTGCGCCAAGGTTGCCGGAGATGCGGAGGAGGCTGGATGTTTTCCATGTCACCAGCTGCTTGCTGGTCAATGCTGATTCACTCGAGGTAGGTCCGTCAATTTTCAATATCACTCCGTGGTACCATAATGTGTTAGGCAGGTCGGTTCGGTGTGGACTGCACTTGATGCAGCGATGCGAGAAACAGACCTCTAACACTGTAGAAGATCCAACACGGTTTTATTGAATGATAGAACTAACATCTTTAACTGTGGGTCGACACTATACTGAACTGACTGGAGACCTAGTACTAGCCTGACCAGACTTACTAGCTACCGCATGGTGTTTGCACTGTGCTAGCTCGTGGACTCAGACTGTCTCAGTGGCTGGGTCCAGAGGGAGTGGGAAACCTAGTGCCCTCTGAGTTTACTCGGCAGCTGGCTCCTGATGCAGAACTGACACCAACAGCACAAGTTCAATTCCTGCAACATCTGACGTTACCAGGAGGCCCCGCTTTCTCAATCTGATGTGAGACCCCTAGGTTAAATCAGCACCAGTCAGCTCTCTCTCTCCTGTGAGACTATGGTGATTTTCATTTTAGATATTACCTTCCTGACTGAGGCTAGAATGTTAGTACTGAGCACAGACCACCACATCAGCACAATTTAAATTAATTTCACAAGTTTTCTGCTCTTCACAACACTTAGTCTTAACTATTGATTAATTTTAATTCAATAGATTTAATGGCAGGAAGATTCCGATCCACTGACAATGAGCAAGAAATATATTATCTGTTCAATGAAGCTAAAATGCAAAAAGGTGACAGCAATTGATTGAGCAGGATAATATTGGCAGCATATCTATACCAAACAGCTATTTTCCCAGTAATCTGTGAGTATTGTCCGCTCCATGTCTGATGCCATTGGTTTTGCTCCATTAGATTGTCCATCATGAAGCTCTCTCTGTTTCTGGGCTGTGTGCTGCTGTCGATTCTGGTTGTAGCTTCAGGTCACACATTCGATTCAAAACTGGATGAAGACTGGAAGAGCTGGAAATCTCAATATAAGAAACAGTACACTGAGGTAAAAGGGGAATTTGTTCTAGTGTGGAGCCTATTCCAAACATTCAGCTCACTGTGATGGGGGAAGGGGTTCCACACACTCACTAAATATTGACAATTCGTAATTGAAGTTAACATGGGAGAGGAGGGCTATTTGTTGGGTGGAATGGATATGTGCAGTGAAATAAAAAACATAATTCCATGGCAATTCTCCCAGTCTTTGACCCCAACAGATGGCTGACAGATTTCACAGTGAAACAGTAGAGCCTTACGGAAGAATTTAATGTAGATGACAATGAACCATTGGCTGGCGAGCCGGTGTCAGACAACCGTCACCTAATTTCCGAAGGCCTATATGAGGCTGGCAGGTGTGCATTGCTCCGTAGTGCCACTGGGCAGGTGCTGCTGCTGCCAGTGATGAGCCCTCCCAAGGTGATTTTGAAATATATCACCATTCCTTCACTGTTGCTGGGTCAAAAACCTGGACCTCCCGATCCTAACTGCATCGTGGGTCTACCTGCACCACATAGACTACTGTATTTCAAAAAGGCAGTTCACCACACCTTCTCAAGGGCAATTAGGGATGTGTAATCAACGCTGTCCTAGCCAGTGATCTCTACATCCTGTAAGTGAAATTTTAATAGGTTACAGGCCGCAGGTGAGTAACAGTGGACTGGGGGAGGGGGAGATGACCGCGCAGCAAGGGAAAGGGCTTGGCTCCCAACGGGGCCCCCACCTCATTGATGCTGCGTGACCTGATGAGGCACTGAGTTCCTCTGAACAAGTGACACATTTCTGGAAGCCTGTCACCAACGCAACAAGGTTTGCTTCACGGGCTTCCTGCATGGTGGACCCCTGTCTACCACTGGGTGAACGCCAGTGGTGATGGGATGAGGCCTTTAATTGGGCATGAACTGCCCACCTAAGTGGTTGAATAGCCATTGGGGTCGGAAGGCTGTTCATGAGTGTTCCTTCCTAGGTTTAACTGGGTTTAGACAGAAAGGCATAGGGATTCCCACCAATTTTAAAAACCATCTTGCCACCAAGCTCACATGAATGAAATGAATGAAAATGAAAATCTCTTATTGTCACAAGTAGGCTTCAAATGAAGTTACTGTGAAAAGCCTGTAGTCACCGCATTCCGGCGCCTGTTCGGGAAAGCTGTTACGGGAATTGAACCGTGCTGCTGGCCTGCCTTGGTCTGCTTTCAAAGCCAGCGACTTAGCCCTGTGCTAAACAGCCCCTGCAGGGAGGGCATTAAATTTACGCCTTTGGTGTCACTCAGTTTACTAGACCCCTGCCGAAGCTACTGTAGAAACCATGGGCACGATCCAATTGCCACATTGTATCTCAAAAGCAGCTCACCACGACGCAGCATGGCTGATGAATGCCGAGAGACCCCGCTCCCAGGATGTACCCGGCTCGCAAGGCACAAATGATGTAATGCGATCTTGCGAGATGCTGTGACGTAAATCCCGCTGATTGTGGGTGGGATCATGTTTTGGTAAAACTGCATATTAAAGCGAGACAGCTCGCCTCACTTTAATGTGCAGATTCTCAAGGTAGCTGAGGCTTTGTGATTTAGCCCCTTCGCCTTGAAGATCACGGGTGAGTGCAGTTTGGTACTGGTCTCCACAAATGGGGACCAGACAGAATGGCACTTGTGGGGGTCTCCCAGGGGATTGGAGGCACCCAGCTGCATGCCCTATGGGCAGGGTGGTGCCCTGGCACTGCTGGCACCACCTAAGCACCTTAGCAGTGCCAGCCTGATACTCTGGCTGTGCCAACCTGGTATCATGGCAGTGTCACCAGGGTGTCAGCCTGGCACTGCCATAGTGCACAGATGGCACTGGCATAGGCCGGGGGTGTCCTGCGTGGTTGTTGGGGGGCTTCATGGAGGGCCCAGGACCCTCCCATAGTGTGTTCGGGCTGGGTGGTGTTGAGGGTCGCTTCAGGGGCTTTGGAGATCAGGACGCCATTTAAAAACGGCCCCTCAATCTCTCACTACACCGGAGAGCTCTGCTCACTCGAACAAAACGGGTCTACGTGCGGCCTCGGCCACGGGTTCCCGCTGAGGCCCCTTGTACACGCTCGTTATGGGACTTTCTTCCCAATTAGTTGAATCGCGCCCCATAAATACACCTTGAGCAGCTTCCGGACCATCCCCTTTCAATAAAAGTAAAGTCGCCATAGTCCCAGATGACCATAGACTGCTTTCCCCTTTGAGGGGGAGAGCTGACTGGTGGTGATTTAACCCGAGGATCACCGCACCTCAGACGAGGGGCAAGGTTGAGAAGGTGGAGCCTTCACGAAGAACCTCAGTCGGTATGGGAAGTGAACCCATGCCATTGGCCTGGCTCTGCAGCACAAACCAGCTGTCCAGCCAACTGAGTTAAACCAACCCTCTTTTTCCATCTATTGACATTGTCATCATGTTCACCAATCAGAACATAGCTGTAAAATTAACGGGATAGCGGAGGCAAATCTGATCTATAAAATGCATGAACTATATTGTCCCACTGCTACCTTATTTTCTGTTGTTTGTTCCAATGTTGAGGAATAAAGATGTTGATCTTGTTCAGCTGTTTACTCCTACCATAATTCTGTCACTCTCTCAGAGATTGGTTTATTTTTCTGTATCTGTGGGAAAAGGAGTAAGTGTAACTTCTCCGTTATGAAAGGATAGAAACCCAACTATAAACTTTTATTTCAGCTTTACTACAGGAATCTTTAAAGCCAACGCACAATTTTATGAAGGACAAAAGATACTAGAATCTGACTGTCTTCATGTCTTTATTCAGGAAGAAGAGACCTACAGGAGAAAGGTATGGGAGGACAATGTGACATACATCGAACAGCACAATCTGGAGTACTCAATGGGGAAACACACGTTTACCGTGGGAATGAACCAGTTTGGAGACCTGGTGTGTACAAGATGTCTAGTCTGAGGGATCTAGATATGAGTTATTGTGGTGCTATTACTGAATGAGGTGTGATTGTGGTTCGTGACATCAGAGCACCTCATTATAACAAAGAAACCAACCTCCTTTACCAATATATAAGTGGGTATTGTGACTAAGTATTGTGTCAAGGTTCAAGTTCCATTCCAGGTCTTGCTGGGCAAGAAAGAGGCACTCCTAAAGTAACCAAATGGGTTCCATATCAATATATAAATTCTTCCACCATGTGCCAACGGCAGGAGGTAAGAGCAGGAGCCTCCACAATCACCATTCATAGCTCCAGCCGACAACATGCATGGACATGAGTGTGTTACCTGAACAACTTAGTCTCCTTTGGGTGGGGTGGTTGGCTGGACACCAACAAGAAGGATTTTGATCCCGGCTCTGGACTGGGTGGATTTGGGATCTTCCTCCCTGCCCTACCTAAGGTGGAGGTCGTAGCACTATGGGTTGGACCTGCCTTCGGACAGAGAACTCAACAAGACCAAGGTATGTTTTTGTCAAGATAAATTCTCCTGTCCTTTTAATACCCAAATTAATTGGGTGCGATTGAAGATTAAATGCTCTTGCCAGCGAGAAAACTGGAATGATTCCAACTGGTGCTAGTAGCAAACCTGACCTGCCATGCAAGGTACCTGCTCTTTCTAGGAAGCTCTTCAGAACAAAGAGACAACCTCTTTATAAAAATACTCCAGTTAGAAAAGCAACTGCCCCTCAGAGTTAATGGCCCCCTCTGGAGCTGTATGAATAAACATCGGTAATCCTTCCTTTTACACTGCTGGACCTGTCAATTAAAAGGTTTTTAAAAGGCAATGAAATTGAATGCAAACAATGCAGTTCAAAGCGTTTTGGCTTCTGGGCATGCACACAGGCTTGAAAAAGATAAAGGGCAATGAAATTAACATTGAACAAAACCACTTCAAAGGTTTCACCACATAAAGGGAATACTTATACCTTCATCTCACAGCTCTTTGAAATTGGCATGCTGATAGACAGTTGAAAGGATTTAAAGGCTGCAAATGGGAAGACCAATCAAATAAACCCCCACCCCAGGAAAGACCCCTGACCTGAGCCCACCAGCCCAATACAAGCTCCCGATCTCCACTTTCCGTGAAGAACCTGGAGGCAATTGTAGGGAGGGTAGTCACCCCCTTGCCAACCCTTGAACTGCAAGCCGCCAGTTCCCCATTTGTCAGGACTTGCACCAATTCACACCAACGGGACTCCCGGTTAGCAAATGAGATTCAAATTAGCGATAATTGCTTGCATGTTCTCACGGGTCTGTCAAGGAGTGACATGGTGGCTCAGGGGTTAGCAATGCTGCCTCACAGTGCCAGGGAACAGGTTCAATTCTGGCCTTGGGGGGACTGTCTGTGCGGAGTCTGCACATCCTCCCCGTGTGTGCATGGGTTTCCTCCGGATGCTCCGGTTTCCTCCCACACTCCAAAGATGGGCAGGTTAGGTGGATTGTCCATGCTAAATTGCACTTAGTGTCCAGGAATGCGCAGTTTAAGTGGGGTTAAGGGGATAGGGCAGGGGACTGGGCCTGGATAGGATACTCTTTTAAAGGGTCAGTGCAGACAAAATGGGCCGAATGGTCCCCTTCTACACTGTAGGATTTCTATGATTCTAAGTTCAGGGACGCTAGCAGGGCCGGTGGGGCAGGCTAAGAGACTCACAACGGGTGTCACAACCTGTTCAAATCCATTTTTTGCCCAATGTCCGATTTTAAAAAAACATCAGGGTTGGTGTTTGGCGCCGTCATTCGGGTGGGGCGGAGATCGAAGTGTCATTTGTAAAGAGTGACCCGATCTCAAAGTCAAAGTAAAAGCCCCCTTTCCACACCCTGCCATTTACATCGGAATCCCGGAAAGCAGGGGAAACACCCTAACCCTAGAAGACAGAAGTGTACACTCCCCCCACCACACAGGTTACCCCCCTGCCCCACACCCCTTACACACCATGCAGGCATCAGGATGACCCAACCCCCCACCCATCATCGCCAGCACGGGGTATCATCTCCCCCATCATTTCCGCCCATCCCTCACATAACAGGAAGATCTCAAACTGAGATCCCGCGGCAAAAATCCCATTATGGCCCTCTCACAAGAGTCAGCGGCCATGACGGGATCTGGGCCCGTGGCAAAGCGGCCCAGGAAATCACAGCCCTGATCTTTGTGTAACAGTTACTTTCCAGTATGATCAGAAATGGGAATACTGTCCAATTATCTCTCTAAGTCCAAGGGTCCTGAGGTCAATTCTAGACCAACTGCCGCCTGAGCCGTGAGCAGGGAATTAAAACTGGACTGGTGATGGAACCTGAGAGACTCCTGATCGGGATGGTTCAGTTATTGGTGGACTTTATCCACTCTCCTCACTGTGATACTCTGAAAGCGATCTGGAAGATTTTACCAAAAAATTATTAAATTATTTCACACAACTGAGGCACAAAATGCATAATCACTGCTGCCATTTTGATTGTTGAACCTGAGAGATACTTTATCACCTTCAAGTCCTGCACCCACCTGGAGAGTGAAGAAATGGATGGACCATTTACCAGCAGTCCTTTAATTTAGTCGAACGTTAGGCATGAGTATGGGGTGTGATCGCTGCTTGATACTTTGATCTGTCTATTTATTTAGCATTTATTTTGCATCCCTTGAGAGAGTATTTAAGAACCAACCACCTTTGGTCCGGAGTCACATAAAATCACAGAATTTACAGTGTAGAAGGAGGACATCAGTCCATCGAGACTGCACTGGCCCTTGGAAAGAGCACCCCACTTAAGCCCGCTCCTCCACCCTATCTTCGTAACCCAGCAACCACACCCAATCTTTAGACACTAAGGAGAATTTTATCATGGCCAATCCACCTAACCTGAACATCTTTGGACTGTGGGAGGAAACTGGAGCACCTGGAGGACACCCACGCAGTCACAGGGAGAACGTGCAAACTTCATACAGGCAGTCACCCGAGGCTGGAATTGAACCTGGGTCCTTGGAGCTGTGCGGCAGCAGTGCTAACCACTGTGCCACCGCGCTGTAAGGAAGATAGATTTCTTTCCTCAAAGGACAACACAGTTGACAATGGTCATCATTAGACTTTTCAATTCCAGTTCTATTTTTAATTGAACTCAAATCCCACCACCTGCCAGAGGATTACCTTGAGCCTCTGAATTGTTCGTCCAGTGATAATATCCCTGTGTCATTGCCTCTTCACTCAGCAATGGATGAGAATGTAGCCCTGTGAGCTTATCAACCCTCCTCCTACACATTCTCCACAAAAGGTCAGGCAGTTCATTAATGAATGTCCATATATGTTTGACTTTCTAGACTGATAAAGAGTTCAATGATTGCATGAATGGATTCCTCCCAATTGAATCTGATAACGCGACTAAAGAAGTTGAAGAAGATGAAGAATTTGATGATGCTCTGCAAGGTTTAACTGTCAACTAATGTAAAAACAGGCTATGTTACTTCAGTGAAGGATCAGGTAAAAATCGGTCAGGACCCTTCAAGTCTTCATTAAGTGTAAGGTTCTGGAGAAATTTAAAAGTTATGATGGGCATGGAGAAACCAAGATTGAAGGTTTTGCTACAGTTTTAGTTCCTATTTACCTGAAAATGCCTGCCCTGCTTGCTGGTTGATATTGTTTCTACACATTGCTTGTGGTCTCCCCTTTGCTTTAGATTTTAACAAAAATATAACATACATCATTTCAACCAATTATCATACATATGATGTGCACAGCATAACAATTCAGATTATTTCCAATTACAGTGTCCACTACAGATTCAGTCTGTCAGGCTTCTTTCGATGTCTCGTTGACCTTCTAAGCTTTTGTTGATCTGCCGAATCTGCTTGACATTCTAGTGGCTCTGAAGATTCCTCTATTGGAACTGCATTACTCTGTGCATCTTCAGGTGCTACACTTGATTCTTGTTCAGGTTGCGTTGGTTTGGAGAGACAGAAATTTTCACACACATCATCTGCTGACAGTGAAGTAACAGGTTGCTGAATTTTTAACAAAGCTCTTCAGTTCCTCCTGTGTGCCTGTCCTTGTTCTGTGATGACTGTGTAGGATCTTGGACCTATCTTCTGTATCACTTTTACACACTTTGACCAGCCATCAGGATCCTCCACCCTTATATATCATTGTATTCTAAAGGTTGTAGAGACCTGGTTGACCTGTCATAGATTCTCTCCTGCTTCCTCTTTTGAGACTGCAGTTGATGTTTTATTTTGTGACTTGCTTGTTGATATGAAGGGCATGGAAATGTTGTTCTTGTCTTCCTTTTCATCAGTAATTGTGATGATGACAAACCATTACTCAAAGGTGATGCTCGATAACAGAGCAATCCAAGATATGGATCATCCTGGCTGTCCATCGATTTTTTTAAGTAATTGTTTTACTATCTGCACACCTTTCTCTGCCTTTCCATCTGACTGTGGATATAAAGGACTGGATGTGACATGCTTGAAGTCGTACTTCTGTTCAAATTCCCTCCATTCCAGACAACTGAAACATAGAACATAGAACATACAGTGCAGAAGGAGGCCATTCAGCCCATCGAGTCTGCACCGACCCACTTAAGCCCTCACTTCCACCTTATCCCCATAACCCAATAACCCCTCCAAAAGTATTCATCTTCTTGATAACTTCTCTCAGACACGTTGTCTTGGCTGACAAATTCGGAATAAATTTGCCTATAAACTTGACCATTCCTAATATCCTCAGAACTCCTTTCTTGTCTGACGGTCGTGGCATATTCATTATTGCCTGTATTTTCATTTGATCGGGTTATACGCCTTGAGCAGACAATCTGTCTCCCAGAAACGTAATTTCCTTAATGCCAAATTGATACTTGGCTTTGTTCAATCTTAGCCCATACCTCTTAATACTCTGCAGTACTTTGATAAGTCGGTCGTGTGTTCTTCCTTCATAGAACCCCATACTATTATATCGTCAACATACACACAAATTCCTTGAATACCTTCCACAATGTGTTCCATTGACCTGTGAAAGATTTCAGATACGGATATTATCCCAAAACACATTTGAAGAAAACAGAAGCGCCAAATGGAGTGTTAAGCGTACAATACGTTGTACTCTCTTCATCCAATTTGAGTTGCCAAAAACCCTGCGATGCATCCAGTTTACTGAAGCACGTCCCACCTGACATTTCACTCGTTATTTCTTCACGTTTTGGTATTGGATAGTGTTGTCGTTTGATGTTGGCATTGAGGTCTTTAGGATCCATGCATATTCTTACATCGTTATTGCATTCTTTAATACATTTAATTTACCCAATTTGTTGGTTCTTCGATTTTATTACTGTGGTAAATCACTGTTGCACCTCTATCAGTTGATGTATGGTAGGACCTGTACTACAGGTACGTTGGTAGTCCCTGCCTGCTGGCTCCGCCCAGTAGGCGGACCATAAATATGTGTGTCCTCCATGTTGCAGCCATTTCGCCAGCTGCTGTGGGAGGCCATACATCTTAGAGCAATAAAGCCTCAGTTGTCCGGAACTCTAGTCTTTGTGCAATTGATCGTGCATCAACTTATTGCTCAAAAGATTGACCTCCGTATCAAACCGGATCGCCTGCAGCTGGATCCGCATTCAAGCAACACCAAAAAGGACTTTCAACACTGGCTGACTTGTTTCGAGGCGTACATCAACTCGCCGCCCAGCCCTGTCTTGGAGGCTCAGAAGATACAGATCCTGTACTCAAGGTTGAGCTCCAGCGTCTTTCCGCTAATCCAGGACGTGCTGAACTACGCCGAAGCCATGCCGCTTCTCAAAGAGAATTACGCTCAGAAGACGAACACGCTCTTGACCAGGCACGAACTCGCCACTCACTCTCAACTCCCTGGTGAGTCCATAGAAGACTTCTGGCGGGCCCTAATCCCACTCCTCCGGGACCGGGACTGTCAGGCATTACGGCCACTGAACATTCAAACCTCCTAATGTGGGACGCATTTGTTACGGGGATTGGGTCGGACCTCATACGCCAGCGACTGTTAGTAGAAGGGGCCACGCTCGACCTAGCAGAGACAAAGAAACTAGCGCTCTCTATGACAGTTGCATCGCGCAACATTCAGGCCTACACCCCCAGCCGTGTGGCCCACCTCTCCTACGCATCGTGTACCCCACAGACAGCCGCCCCAGCGGGGGCCTTACCCAGTCAATACGCCTGCGCCACGCACCAGCCAGCGAACCCCGGGGGTCCCCGATGTTACTTTTGCAGCCAGCAGAAACACCCCCGCCAATGCTGCCCGTCCCGCGCTGCCCTTTGTAAGGCTTGCGGCAAGAAGGGGCACTCCGCCGTGGTGTGCCAGGCCCGTGCAGTCGCCGCTATTGCACCCACATCCCTCATTTACGGACAATGGGCGCCGCTATCTCTCCCCCCCGTCAGACCAAGCGCGGCCAGTGGGTGCTGCCACCTTCCCTCCCGAGCAACACGTGCGGCCCATGGGCGCTGCCATCTTGTTCAACCCCCGCCACGTGCAGCCCATGGGCGCCGCCATTTTGTCCTCCTCAAGATCTTCAGGCGCCGCCATCTTGGCTCCCCCACGGCACATGGGCACCGCCAACGTTCCAGGACCCGTGCCCCCCCCCCCGGGCACCCCATCATCTGACACCAGCTACGATCGGCCACGACTCGCCTCAGTGACCATCGACCAGTCTCGTCCGCACAACCTGGCCACCGCATCGACCAGCATTAAAATCAACGGACACGTGACCTCTTGCCTGCTGGACTCCAGGAGCACTGAAAGCTTCATCCACCCAGATACGATAAGGCGCTGCTCCCTCGCGGTACACCCCGCCAACCAAAGAATCTCCCTGGCCTCCGGATCCATTCCGTGGCGATCCGGGGGTACTGTACAGTCACACTCACGGTCCAGGGCGTAGAATTCTGCGGCTTCCACCTCTACATCCTCCCTAACCTCTGTGCTGCCCTACTACTCGGCCTGGACTTCCAGTGCAACCTCCAGAGCCTAGCCCTGAAATTCGGCGGGTCCCTACCACCCCTTACTGTGTGCGGCTTCGCAACCCTAAAGGTCGATCCGCCTTCCCTCTTCGCCAATCTAACCCCGGATTGCAAACCGGTCGCCACCAGGAGCAGACGGTACAGCACCCAGGACAGGACCTTCATCAGGTCCGAGGTCCAGCGGCTGCTTCGGGAAGGCATCATCGAGGCCAGCAACAGCCCATGGAGAGCCCAAGTGGTAGTAGTTAAAACTGGGGAGAAACACAGAATGGTCGTGGACTACAGCCAGACCATCAATCGGTACACGCAGCTCGACGCGTACCCCCTCCCACGCATATCTGATATGGTCAATCAGATTGCACAGTACCGGGTCTTCTCAACGGTAGACCTCAAATCCGCCTACCACCAGCTCCCCATTCGTAAAGCGGACTGTCCATACACTGCCTTCGAGGCAGACGGTTGCCTCTATCACTTCCTCAGGGTTCCCTTCGGCGTCACCAACGGGGTCTCGGTCTTCCAAAGGGAGATAGGCCAAATGGTTGACCGATACGGGCCACCTTTCCGTACCTAGACAATGTCACCATCTGCGGTCATGATCAGCAGGACCACGACGCCAACCTTGCCAAATTTCTCCGCACCGCCCCTCTCCTAAACCTCACTACAACAAGGAGAAGTGTGTGTTTAGCACAAACCGCTTAGCCATCCTCGCCTATGTGGTCCAGAACGGCGTTCTGGGGCCCGATCCCGACCGCATGTGCCCCCTCATGGAGCTTCCCCTCTCCCCACTGCCCCAAGACCCTCAGACACTGCCTGGGGTTCTTTTCGTACTACGCTCAGTGGGTCCCAAACTATGCGGACAAGGCCCGCCCACTCATACAGTCCACCCATTTTCCCCTGACGGCCGAGGCACAACAGGCGTTCGCCCGGATCAGAGCCAATATCGCCAAGGTCGGGATGCACGCAGAAGACGAGAAACTGCCCTTTCAAGTAGAGAGCGACGCATCAGACGTCGCCCTAGCCGCCACCCTCAATCAGGCAGGCAGACCCGTGGCATTATTTTCCCGCACCCTTCATGCCTCAGAAATTCGGCACTCATCCATCGAAAAAGAGGCCCAAGCTATCATTGAAGCTGTGCGGCATTGGAGGCATTACCTGGCCGGCAGGAGATTCGCTCTCCTCACTGATCAACGGTCGGTAGCTTTCATGTTCAATAACACACAGCGGGGCAAGATCAAGAATGATAAGATCTTGAGGTGGAGGATCGAGCTTTCCACCTATAATTACGAGATTTTGTATCGCCCCGGCAAGCTCACCGAGCCCCCAGACGCCCTATCCCGAGGTACATGTGCCAGCGCACAAGTAGACCAACTCGGGACCCTGCATGACAGCCTTTGTGACCCGGGAGTCACATGGTTGTACCATTTCATAAAAACCCGCAATCTGCCCTACTCCGTCGAGGAAGTACGGACATTCACCAGGGACTGCCAGGTATGTGCGGAGTGCAAGCTGCACTTCTCCCGGCCGGACCATGCGCGCCTGGTGAAGGCCTCCCGCCCCTTTGCAGCCTCAGCGTGGATTTCAAATGGCCCCTCCCCTCCACCGACCGTAACGCGTATTTTCTCAGTGTGGTCGATGAGTACTCCAGATTCCTCTTTGCCATCCCATGCCCCGATATGACGTCTGCCACCGTCATCAAAGCCCTCAACACAATCTTCGCTCTGTACGGTTTCCCCGCCTACATCCACAGTGACAGGGGATCCTCATTCATGAGTGATGAGCTGTGTCAGTTCCTGCTCAGTAGGGGTATCGCCTCCAGCAGAACGACAAGCTACAACTCCCGGGGAAACGGACAGGTAGAGAGGGAGAACAGGACGGTGTGGAGGGCTGTCCAACTGGCCCTATGGTCCAGAAACCTCCCGGCCTCCCGCTGGCAGGAGGTCCTCCCTGATGCACTACACTCCATTCGGTCACTATTGTGCACCGCCACTAACAACACACCCCATGAACGTCTTTTTGCCTTCCCCAGGAAGTCCACATCCGGGGTGTCGCTCCCGACTTGGCTCGCAGCTCCAGGACCCGTCCTAGTCCATAGGCATGTCCGACTCCACAAGGCGGACTCGTTGGCGGAAAGGGTGCAATTGCTCCATGCAAACCCCCAGTATGCCTACGTGGCGTACCCCGACGGCCGCCAGGATACTGTCTCCCGCAGGGACCTGGCACCAGCAGGTTCCACACACACACACACACACACGCCCCCGGCCCGGCACCACCCTCCCCTCCCCCAGCGCTCCCAGTAGCAACCCCCCTGGGACCATCCGTCCTCCCCCTGCCCACGCCCGAGGAAGAAGAGGATTTCGGCACGCTCCCGGAGGCACCGTACATCAGACCAGCATCGGCATTGCCGCCACCACTACATTGCTGCCAGCGGCACATCAAGGCCCCGGACCGGTTAAACCTCTAACTGGTCCACTGAACTTCAAAAGACATTTTTTTCTCTCTATCAAATATTGTAAATGTAAATGTAAAAAAAAAGAAAAACATTTGTTGTATATATATGTATGCCGGACTCAATTTTAACAGGGGGTGAATGTGGTAAACCACTGTTGCACCTCTATTAGGTGATGTATGGTAGGACATGTACTACAGGTACGTTGGTTGTCCCTGCCTGCTGGCTCCGCCCAGTAGGTGGAGTATAAATATGTGTGTCCTCCATGCTGCAGCCATTTCGCCAGCTGCTGTGGGAGGCCACACATCTTAGAGCAATAAAGCCTCAGTTGTACCCAACTCTAGTCTTTGTGCAATTGATCGTGCATCAATTACTAACGCACAGATTCAGCATTCTGTCAAGTTCAGCTTTCAATCGATCCCTTAATGGTGCTGGCACTCTCCTAGGAGCATATATTATGGGTTGCGCATTATCCTTTAGTTGAATTCGGTAAGTAAATGGCAAGACACCCAAATCTTGAAAAATCTCCGGAAATGCTTGTACTATTGAATCCACCAATCTACTGTGTGCATTCAAAGCATAGTCAGCACTATATATTCTCTTGACTGACTGAAGTGTTTCACATCTCGTGACTATTCACGATCCGTGGCTACAATTGAAAATTTCACTTTATGGATTCATCTTTGATTTGAACTTCAAGCTCACACACATCTAAAGAATTAATCCTTTGACCATTGTAATCTTTTAAAAATGCTGGTCTGTTCAAAATCTTGGGCTTGATTCTCATTGCTTCAATATCTCTGATACTGATGAGATTCGCTCTCGCTCCCGTGTTGAGTTTGACATTCAGAAACATTTGATTTATAAGTAAAGAAACTGTCCAGTTATCTTTATTTACAGTAGATACTTCATTATTACTACTTCTCATTTTAGTAGAAGACATTTCACTTCATTTGGATTGGTTGGCCCTGTCTGCATTAGAAATGGCATCAATGAAGAATGTATCCTCTAAATTAGTTTCATCAATGGTGTTAATGGATTTTTGTGAGTCGATTTTCTTGTTGGAAAAACATTGCTTGGCAAAGTAGTTTTTGCCCTTGCACTTCGCACAGATTTTCCCAAAGGCTTCTGTAAGTGCCGATTTTCACACTGCTTACAAAATGGTGGTGTCTGGCAATTGCTTAAAATGGCCTCTGCTGTTGAGACCACATTTTACTTTTTGGAGCGTCACAACATTTATGGTGCCGGCTTAATTCCCAATTTTCGCGCCTAAACATCTCATGTTTAACGTGTTGATGTCCTGCGCAGCTAACATACTGGCATGGCAAATTTTTATTGCATCTTCGACCTGGAGTTCATTCTCCCTCAAAAGACATTCACGCACTTTACCATTTTTTATGCCAAATACGATTTGATCCCTGATCATTGATGATTTTAATATGGCAAAATTACAAGTCTGAGCCTTTAATTTTAGATCCATTAGAAAACTGTCGAACGACTCACCTGTCTGCTGTGTGCATGTTCTGAAAATGTACCTTTCAAAAGTTTTGTTCTTCTTCGGGGTACAATCAAACTTTTTAACAATAGCATCAAAATCTCACTATCTGCCTTTCGCTCAAATACAAATGTGTTTAAGATTTTGATTGTCTGTGGACCTGCTACAGTGAGCAGCAATGCTATTTTTCACTCATCAGGCTGTGCATGTAGACCTAAGGCTGCCACGTACAAAGTAAACTGCTGCTTGAAAATGCGGCAATTTGCATCTACGTTGCCAGTTACATGAAGACTTTGTGGTATTTTCAAGCCATCCATCTTTTTCTTCGGTGACTAGTTGAGTGTTGAGATGTGTTCTTTTGATGTTCTTCATCGATTAGTAGATTATTTTAGTAGTACCGTTTCCTAGGTTCTTTACTTCAGATCTTCAATTCCTAGATCACCACTTCTGGTACCATGTTACGTTCTAGTGTATTGCAATGATTGAGTCAGTACACCAAAGAATGTCTAGTTCGTGAGTAGTTAAGATTTATTAAATTACAATAATGTGGGGAGAAAACAATACTAATACTGCTAACGAACTACAAACTGTTAACAACTAGAATATGAGAGCTAATACTAAACACGACTATCCACGCCAACTCCTCACTCACTCCACAAAGTTGCAGTGTCATGTGGTGCAGTTCTACTGCCATCTGCTGGTTGGAGATCTAACATGTTAACATACAGAATTGCTTCTGCATATCTTTGCACAGCCCTCGACAAGCCAACCACTCTACTCAAGGTTCACACCCTTCTGAAGGACCATGTAGTGGAGAGCACAGCTGACCATCACAAAGACCACGACCTTTGTAGGTGATGTGAGAGTGACTGTCTTTGACATCAAGGCAGCATTCGACCAAGTAATGCATCAATGATTTCAAGCAAAATGGGACTCAATGGGAATCAGGGGGTAACACTCTGCTGGTTGAAGTCATACTTAACACAAAGGTTGTGGTGGTTGGAGGTCAATCATTTCAGCTATGGGACATCATTGTTGGACTTCCTCAGGGCAAAGTCCTGGGTCCAAACATTTTCATCTGCTTAATCAATTACCTTTCTTACATCACAAGGTCAGAAGTGGGGATGTTCGCTAATGGTTGCACAATGTTCAGCACCATTCAGAACTCCTCAGACACTGAAGCAGTTCACATGAAAATGCAGCAAGACTTGGACAATATCCAGGTTGGGGCTGACAAGTGACAAGTGGCATTCACGCCACACAAGTACCAGACAGTGACCATCTCCAACAAAAGAGAATCTAACCATTACCCCATTACATTCAATGGCATTACCATTGACGAATCCCCCACTATCAATATCCTGGGGGTTACTGTTGACCAGAAACTGAACTGGACTAGCCACATTAATACTGTGCCTATGAGAGCGGGTCAGAGGCTCAGAATCCTGCGATGAGTAACTCACCTCAAGCTACCTCAAAGCCTGTCCAAGTCAGTTGTGTGATGGAATACACTCCACTTGCCTGATGAGTGCAGCTTCAACAATACTCAAGAATGCTCGACAACATCCAAGAGAAAGCAGCCGCTTGATAGGCACCGCTTCCACAAACACTCACTCCCTCCACCAGTGACATACAGCGGCAGCAGTGACTCTTTTTCAGAGCTGAAGAGAGGGAGGAGTCGTATCGACTCAAAAACTCTGTTTTCTCTCCCTACAGATTAGTGATGGGAAACCTGCAGCCCGAGGGCAGCACGTGGCCCATCAGGGCTCTAAGTGCGGCCCGCTGACTACTGCTCAAGCAGAGGAATCGTGCTCCTGCAGTTCATGCTGGAATAATTCAGCCAGTGGCCGATTTACTGTGAAACTTTGGCCCAGACTCCCAACCGATCAAAATTGTGGTCACAGCTTGGAAAGCTTGGAAGGGTGGCACGGTGGCACAGTGGTTAGCTCTACTGTCTCTCAGTGCCAGGGACCCGGGTTCAATTCTGGTCTTGGGTCACCGTCTGTGTGGAGTTTGTACATTCTCCCCGTGCCTGCGTGGATTTGCTGCGGTTTCCTCTCGCAGTCCAAAGATGTGCAGGTTAGGTGGATTGGCCATGATAAAATTGCCCCTTAGTGTCCAGTGATGTGCAGGTCAGGTTACGGGGATGGGGGGGGGGGGGGGGGGGGAGTGGGTATGGGTTGGTGCAGATCGATGGGCTGAATGGCCTCTTTCTGCACTGCAGGGATTCTATGATTCTATGAAGGATGACAAACGTCCTGCAGGCACTAACAAAAAAAAAAATCCATTTCCCCACAAACACCTTCAGCCCTACATGATAAAAGTTGTATAAGTGTCAGGAGTAACTTATTCCTGGACTCCCAACTAGGGTAAAACTTTGTACCTTAAACTTTGAAGCAAAAGTGTGGTCATTGCTCTACTCGACAGTAAAGACTTATGTATCAAAAGCAATTTTTTCGGGACTTCCGGTGGTGACCATGGTGTGAGGGGTCACACACCGGGCAGCTCCTGCTTGAAGACACAGAAAATAGCTCTTTTTACCTGACACTGGGTGGAATTTTGATGAAAATGCGTAGGTGAAGTTGGAGGAGTAGTTTCCCCAGGTGTGGTATGCCTGCTGGTTATCAAACCCGGTAGAATACAGTGAGAGAACATAAGGCCATAAGACCATAAGACATAGGAGCGGAAGTAAGGCCATTCGGCCCATCGAGTCCACTCCACCATTCAATCATGGCTGATTTCAACTCCATTTACCCGCTCTCTCTCCATCGCCTTAATTCCTCGTGAAATCAAGAATTTATCAACTTCTGTCTTAAAGACACTCAACGTCCCGGCCTCCACCACCCTCTGTGGCAATGAATTCCACAGACCCACTACTCTCTGGCTGAAGAAATTTCTCCTCATCTCTGTTCTAAAGTGACTCCCTTTTATTCTAAGGCTGTGCCCCCTAGTCCTAGTCTCCCCTGCTAATGGAAACAACTTCCCTACGTCCACCCTATCTAAGCCATTCATTATCTTGTAAGTTTCTATTCGATCTCCCCTCAACCTCCTAAACTCCAATGAATGTAATCCCAGGATCCTCAGACGTTCATCGTATGTTAGGCCTACCATTCCTGGGATCATCCGTGTGAATCTCCGCTGGACCCGCTCCAGTGCCAGTATGTCCTTCCTGAAGTGTGGGGCCCAAAATTGCTCACAGTATTCTAAATGGGGCCTAACTAATGCTTTATAAAGCTTCAGAAGTACATCCCTGCTTTTATATTCCAAGCCTCTTGAGATGAATGACAACATTGCATTTGCTTTCTTAATTAAGGACTCAACCTGCAAGTTTACCTTTAGAGAATCCTGGACTAGGACTCCCAAGTCCCTTTGCACTTCAGCATTATAAATTTTGTCACCGTTTAGAAAATAGTCCATGCCTCTATTCTTTTTTCCAAAGTGCAAGACCTCGCACTTGCCCACGTTGAATTTCATCAGCCATTTCTTGGACCACTCTCCTAAACTGTCAAAATCTTTCTGCAGCCTCCCCACCTCCTCCATACTACCTGCCCCTCCACCTATCTTTGTATCATCGGCAAACTTAGCCAGAATGCCCCCAGTCCCGTCATCTAGATCATTAATATATAAAGAGAACAGCTGTGGCCCCAACACTGAACCCTGCGGGACACCACTCGTCACCAGTTGCCATTCCGAAAAAGAACCTTTTATCCCAACTCTCTGCCTTCTGCCTGACAGCCAATCGTCAATCCATGTTAGTACCTTGCCTCGAATACCATGGGCCCTTATTTTACTCAGCAGTCTCCTGTGAGGCACCTTATCAAAGGCCTTTTGGAAGTCAAGATAGATAACATCCATTGGCTCTCCTTGGTCTAACCTATTTGTTATAACTTCAAAGAACTCTAACAGGTTTGTCAGGCATGACCTCCCCTTACTAAATCCATGCTGACTTGTCCTAATCCGACCCTGCACTTCCAAGAATTTAGAAATCTCATCCTTAACAATGGATTCTAGAATCTTGCCAACAACCGAGGTTAGGCTAATTGACCTATAATTTTCCATCCTTTTCTTTGTTCCCTTCTTGAACCGGGGGGTTACAACAGCGATTTTCCAATCCTCTGGGACTTTCCCTGACTCCAGTGACTTTTGAAAGATCATAACTAACGCCTCCACTATTTCTTCAGCTATCTCCTTTAGAACTCTAGGATGTAGCCCATCTGGGCCCGGAGATTTATCAATTTCTAGACCTCTTAGTTTCTCTAGCACTTTCTCCTTTGTGATGGCTACCATATTCAACTCTGCCCCCTGACTCTCCTGAATTGTTGGGATATTACTCATGTCTTCTACTGTGAAGACTGACGCAAAGTACTTATTTAGTTCCTCAGCTATTTCCTTGTCTCCCATCACTAGATTACCAGCGTCATTTTGGAGCGGCCCAATGTCAACTTTTGCCTCCCGTTTGTTTTTAATGTATTTAAAGAAACTATAATTCTTAATGTTACTGGCTAGCCTACCTTCATAATTGATCCACTCTTTCCTTATTTCTCTCTTTGTTATTCTCTGTTTGTTTTTGTAGCCTTCCCAATCTTCTGACTTCCCACTACTCTTTGCCACATTATAGGCTTTCTCTTTTGCTTTGATGCATTCCCTAACTTCCTTTGTCAGCCATGGCTGCCTAATCCCCTCTCTGATAACCTTTCTTTTCTTTGGGATGAACCTCTGTACTGTGTCCTCAATTACTCCCAGAAACTCCTGCCATTGCTGTTCTACTGTATTTCCCACTAGGCTCTGCTCCCAGTCGATTTTCGTCAGCTCCTCCCTCATACCCCTGTAGTTACCTTTATTTAACTGTAACACCTTTACATCTGATTCTACCTTCTTTCTTTCAAATTGGAGATTGAATTCTACCATATTATGATCACTGCCTCCTAAGTGTTCCCTTACTTTTAGATCTTTAATCAACTCTGGCTCATTACATAACACTAAGTCCAGAATGGCCTGTTCCCTCGTGGGCTCCATCACAAGCTGTTCCAAAAAGCCCTCCTGTAAACATTCAATGAATTCCCTTTCCTTGGGTCCACTGGCAGCATTAGTTTCCCAGTCCACTTGCATATTGAAGTCCCCCATGATCACTGTGACCTTGCCTTTCTGACATGCACTTTCTATTTTGTGGTGCATTTTGTGCCCCCGGTCCTGACCACTGTTAGGAGGCCTGTACATAACTCCCATTATGGTTTTTTTGCCTTTGTGGTTCCTCAACTCTACCCACACAGACTCCACATCATCTGACCCTATGTCGTTTAGTGCTATTGATTTAATTTCATTCCTAATTAACAAGGCAACCCCGCCCCCTCTTCCCACCTCTCTGTCTTTTCGAAAGGTTGTGAATCCATGGATGTTTAAATGCCAGTCCTGAACCCCCTGCAACCACAGGCTAAAGAGTTGGAGGAAGCCTGTACTTCGGCAGCCAATGCAAGCATGGAGGCAGGGGAAGGGCTGATGCAAGCTGGAAGGCCCCAGCAGGAGTAGTTGATGGCTTTTATTAAGGAGGAATTCCGGCCACAGAGGAAGGAAATGCAGGAGGATTACTCAAAGGCCATCGAAGGAGCTGTGGCACCCATAAAGACTTCAATGGAACGGGTGGAGAAATGTTTGGAGGTGCAGGGGTTGCAGATTCAGGAGATCAAAGGAGTGATCTCAGACCACAGCGATCATGTGGTGGTTCTGGGGGCGGAGGTGGGGCTCCTAGGGGACCTCTGTAAAAAGTAAGGGCAAAGGTGGAGGAGCAAGAGAATGTCTCGAGAAGGCAGAACCTGCGAATAGTGGGCCTGCCTGAAGGAGTGGAAGGTGTGAGTGCCGCGAGGTACGTGTCGAAGATGCTGGCGGGGCTGGTGGCAGAAAGGGTGCTAGATAAGGCGCTTGAAATGGACCAATCTCATAGGTCCCTGAGGCAGAAGCCTACAGCTGGGGAGCCACCACAGGCGGTGATCGTGAGACTCCACACATTTGTGGCGAAAGAGAAGATTTTGCCATGTGCCAGGGAGAAGTCTACCTGCAACTGGGAGGGGAATAAGGAGCAAATTTATCTCCCACCCTGAACCTTATTGTGATGCTTCCACATCCTTCCTATAGTGAGGTGACCAGAACTGCACACAATACTCCAGATGTGATCTCACCAGGGTCATGTACAGTTGCAGCATAACCCCACTGCTCTTAAACTCAAGCGTTAATAAACGCGAACACACTATAGGCCTTCTTCACGGCTCTATCCACTTGAGTGGCAACCTTCAGAGATCTGTGGACATGAACCCCAAGATCTTTCTGTTCCTCCACATTCCTCAGAACCCTGCCGTTGACCCTGTAATCCGCATTCAAATTTTTTCTACCAAAATGAATCACCTCGCACTTATCAGGGTTAAACTCCAACTGCCATTTTTCGGCCCAGCTCTGAATCCGATCAATGTCTCTTTGCAGCCTACAACAGCCCTCCACCTCACCAATCTTGGTGTCATCAGCAAATTTACACTGAATTTTGTGTGGAATTTTATGAAGCTGACAGGGGCCTTGTTCAATGGCTGGAGAGTCGGCAAGAGAGTCCCACTACTTCCTTTGGGGCATGTCCACCAAATTAGTGGTCAATCAGGCAGTTGAGAGGTCATTGGCAAGCCTTCTACAGGATCAGGACATATGGGTGGGTGGTGGGAAGTCCCGTCCCCTTGAAATTGCCAGCCAGTCAGAAGGTTTTTGCTTCATAGTACTTTGGGGACTCAGTGGCTGGTGCCGGTATGACAGCTACCAGAGGCCCAGAATCAAAGAGAAACGCAGGTCGGAGGTAAGTGATGGCGGGAGGCATTTGGTGGGGGAATGTTTGTAATGGTCAGAATGGAGGAGTATGGTGGGATTCAGCAGTAAGGGTGAGTGGTGGCTCTCAGTGACCACAGCTCCCCCCCCTCCTTTCCCATGACCAAGAACTGAATGCCTTTGAGCTGTCTGTGTGGAGTCTTCATGTTCCCCCCCCCCGTGTCTGTGTGGATTTCCTCCAGGTGCTCTGGTTTCCACCAGTCCAAAGATGTGCAGGTAAGGTGGATTGGCCATGTTAAATTTCCCCTCAGTGTCTGGGATGTGCAGGTTAGGTATTGTTATGAGGTTGGGGGTGGGGGGGGTGTGGGGGGGGAGCTGGTTTTAGGCAGGGTGCTCTTTCAGAGGGTAGGTTCAGACTCGGTGGGCTGAATGGCCTCCATCTACACTGTAGGGAGTCTATGATTCAGGGTCTTCCCTGTGAGACCACAAGTAACATGCACAGGTTTGCTCATCATGCTGGTGACAGGCCTGCCTTCTGCTGGATTAATAGCAGTGGTGTACATGAGCCTTTCCTTCACAGACTTCAATGGTGTGCAGGCAGGAAGGTGGCAGAGTCCTTAGTTGGCACCTTCATACCTGATTAAATGGCCTCTCCACCTCCATACGAACATTGGAATTGGAAGCAGGAATAGGCCTCTCGGCCCCCAAGCCTGCTCCACAATTCAGTAAGATCATGGCTGTTCCGATTGGAACCTCAACCCCACATTCCTGACTACTCTTTTGATTGTAACCTTTCACCCCCTTGCTTATCAAGAGTCTAAACAATTCAAATCCGCCTATACCACTATAACCCAATATTCGAGTGCTGCATTGAAGATAAGCCTAAAGCAATCCAACAATCTGTACACCCACAGATTACTCGGATTACTGAGGCACAGCCCTCTGGCGGTGCTGCTACCTCCATGAAGCATGAAGTTGGATCTGGATATTGTGATGGGGCCGGGAGGGATGCATTCTGGTCTTGTATGCCTTAAAATGGGACACCAGTAAAAACTAGGACATAAGAATACTGATCCAAAGTGTTTTTTTCCTTCTGGGAACATGGATAACTTCACATTTTCCACATTCCATCTGCCGATTTTGCCCATCATTTAACCTATCTAAATCCCTTTGTGGACCCTGTAGTGCTTCTGAGAACTTAGTTGCCTATCTACCTTTGTGTCATCAGCTAATTTAGAAATCATACATTGGGCCCCTTTGTCCAAATCAATAATGTTGATTGTAAATAGTTGAGGCCCCACCACTGATCCCTCGGGCACTCCACTAGTTACAGCTTGTCAACCCACAAATAACCCATTTATTTCAATTCTCTGCAGCCTGTTAGCTAATAAATCCTTGATCCATTCGAATGTGACCCCCCAACAGCATGAACTCTTAATTTGTGCAGACCCTTCCGAGGTGTTTATTTTATTTCAGCCAGGAGGAGGGATGGTGAGGTGTGAGGTTGAACATTGTGTTCACAGGAACTGGAGACAAATGAGGCAAATACGGAAAGCTCGGCTGGACTCCTCTTCTCCCTCCTCCCCAGTTTCCACTTGTATCCCTGATGGAAAGTCTGTGCCCTCAGGAGGGCCAGGCTGTGGAGGATACAGCAGATCCCCATGAATTGGGTCACAGGCTCCAGCGGGAACTCCAGGCAGCACCTCAATGACACAATCACAGAATACTACAGTGCAGAAGAGGCCCTTCAGCCCATCGGGTCTGCACCCATGCATGACCTGCCCAACTAATCCCACTTGCCTGCACTTGGCCCATAGCCTTGAATGTTATGGCGAGCCAAGTACTCATCCAGGAACTTTTTAAAGGATGTGAGACATCCCGCCTCTACCACCCTCATATTGTTATTCCTCTTCAATGTATCTGTGTTATTACCTCGTGGTGGCACTTTCCACAGTTCCACCACTCTCTGGGTAAAAAGGTATTTCCTGAATTTCTGATTGGATATATTAGTGACGACCTTATATTGATCATCCCTAGTTTCAAACACCCCCACAAGTGGAAACATTTTCTCTCCACTGACCGCATCAAATCGTTTGATAATCTTAAAGACCTCGATCAGGTCACCTCTCTCCAAGTTGACCACCCTCGCCAACAATGTCGTATCCACCACAAAAAAGTAAGTCCGGAAATACACCTGGAGCACATGCGAAAAAAGTGAACATTCCTCCACCCTCGGCCTCCCAAACCTTCACGGGTCCAACGCCCCCCCCCACCCCCCCCGCCCCCAATATGCTCAATAAACCTCTGCAGCTCCTTCCCACTGCCGACACCTTCCCCAACCTCGGGCTCAACCGGCCCAAACGTGGCCCCGTAACCGTCTTAAAATCCCTCTCCCCCATCCGCATGATCAACCGGTGCAAGTCCAGGTCAGGGATCTTCCCCAGTACCCGGCCCAATTTGGGGCCGAAACGTTTACCAGGATACCGACAACCCCTCCAGTTTCCCACTCACCATCACTAACTTCCCACCCAGGTCTGCCACAATGTTCCCCACCTCGAACATCACCCGCTTATTCGCCAGCACCACCACTGTGCCCCTCTCGTCTTCATGTCCCGAGTGGAACACCTGCCCCACCCATCCTTTCCTCAACCTCATCTGATCCCCTATCTTTAAGTGTGTCACTTGTAAACAGGACAACAAGGCCGGAGTGGGGGGGTGGTCAGTGCCTGCGGTGGAGGCTGGATGTGGGGTTGTTGACGGATGCAGAAGTGTGCGAGCGACTGAGCGACGCCATCCGAGCGTATGTGGAGCTCCATGACACAGAGGAGGTCACGGACGCCACACTGTGGGAGGCACTCAAGGTGGTGATTCGGGGGGAGTTTATTTCAATTCGGGTGCATAGCGAGAAGGCTGCTATTTTACCTCTGCCCAGGCTAAGCACCTGTAAAAAGCCTCGATCCTCCAATCCTGTCAGTTCAACAGAAATGTGATGGAACACTTTTGTTTCCTTTACAGTTATGGAAAAAGCTGGGATGCGGCTCAAAATGGCTGCGGATGTGAGGAATGACTGTGGAATTTCCAGTTTTGGAGTCTATCCAATAGTGTAAGGAACCCATGTTAAACCAGAGCTTCATGGAACTCCCCTTGAAAGAATGACAGAAATGTTCCTGCTGCTGCTTACTCATTCTACGCCATTGCTTTAACTTCCTGCTGCAAGTTTAAAAAGTGGATTAATAACAGCTTCTACATATTTGTATAACTTTACATGAAGACCAAACCCATTGTGTATTTAATGTATGTAACCACATCATCCAACTGGTGTAGAGACAATGGGCTGCATGTACTGGTGATGAAACATAATAAACATTGTCTGCAATCACTTTCAGAATCCTTTTATTGCAAATAGCCCGGTTTCTTGAACGTACGTCAGCCCTCACTATTGTGCTAATGTCATCTTTAATGAACAGAATCACCCCTCCACATTTTTCTAACTTCCTGTTGTAGAACATAGAACATACAGTGCAGAAGGAGGCCATTCGGCCCATCGAGTCTGCGCCGACCCACTTAAACCCTCACTTCCACCCTATCCCCGTAACCCAATAACCCCTCCTAACCGTTTTTTGGGCACTAAGGACAATTTATCATGTCCAATCCACCTAACCTGTGTCATGATATTCAAACACACACATCATGATGGACACACTAACAGGCAAATCAGAGTACACAACACCACAACCAATCACAGACAAGAACACCAACCACATAAAAAGCACGAGCACGACACCTGGAAGTCAGTAGGTCTGGGGAGAAGGAAACAAGAAAGAGCTGTTGAAACACCACAAGCAGGGAGCCCCCCACGTGCAGAGTGCAAAGACCAAGTTGTAAATAGTGAGTTTAAATAAAGAAGCGTTGTACCATATGCAACTGTGTTGGCTCATCTGTGTGTCAGAACACCCAACACCACATGGTACAGGAGTGGATCGATACCTGCCTACCAACCTGCCATTCTGGACATGGACCACACCGGCAAACCGCAGCCGATGCAAGTCACGGGGAACCTAGGCACCAACTGGAAGCTCTACAGGCAGCGATTTGACCTGTACATCCGTGCCACCGAAAAACAGAATGCCTCGGATGATTCGAAGATTGCAATGCTCCTCTTCTACGCAGGCCCCCACCCAAACGATGTCTTTAATTCACTGGTGTTCGAAGAAGGCGAAAACCAGGCCAAATATGACACGGTCATCCTCAAACTGGACCAGCACTTTCAAACTGAAGTAAACAAAACTTTCGAAAGATACATCTTTCAGCAACGCCTGCAAGGTAAGGAGGAGCTTTTTCAACCCTTTTTGACGCACCTCCGGATTCTAGCGCAGTCCTGCGGTTACGGCACCACTACAGAGTCCATGATCAGGGACCAGATTGTTTTTGGCGTTGCCTCTAGTGGCCTACGCCAGCAGCTTCTTAAAATAAAGAGCCTCACCTTAGCGTCTGCTGTGGAAGCCTGTGTCCTCCATGAAAATGCTACCTGCCGTTTTGCCCGATTTCAGGCGTCCGAGTTGGCACGGAGGGGGTCCCCAGCCGTCGAATCGGCAAGCCAGGCCGCCCACGACGTTGAACGCATCCAGGCCGTCGATTTCTTCCCGCCCCACGGCCCGGACGACAGCGGCCGCTTCCCGCGCTTTTCGCGGTCTCCCGCGCAGGTGCGCGCCAAAAATAACGGCCACAACGAGGGACGCACTGCGCAGGCGCGCCCACCGCAAGATCGCACTGCGCATGCGCAGTGGCGCAACGAACGTCGTGACGTCATGACGTGCAGCAATTGTGGAGGTCTACACTTAAAAGGGCAATGTCCTGCAAAATACCGACAGTGCAACAGATGTGCCATGATGGGCCACTACGCAGCCCGCTGTCGTGCGGCTCAACCCATGGATCCGGCGCATCCTCGACAACCTCGCACACGAGTCAGGACCGTCCAGCCCACGCATCAAGACTTCCAGTTAAGTGATGCAGATGACCAGGATGACTTCCGAGTTGCCGTCATTGATGTCAACAAGGTCAATGCCATCAATCCAGACGATGAGTGGTGTGCCACCCTGACGGTCAACCGATCGCGCGTCGCCTTCCGTCTGGACACCGGCGCATCCGCCAACCTGATTGCTTACTCTGCAGTCCAGGCCATGAAGGTCAAACCACCCATCACACCATCCCGGCTTAAGATGGTTGACTATAACGGGAACGTTATCCCGTCCGTAGGATCTTGCCAGCTACAGGTGACTCACAAGAGGTACACGGCAACACTCCCCTTCGAAGTTGTGGGCTCATCAAAGGACTCGTTACTGGGCGCACAAGCGTGTAAGGTCCTTCACCTGGTACAGCGCATCATGTCTCTCTCTCCAGATGAGATATCCGACTTCCCGGATGCTGAGTTCCACGCGAATCTCCATTCCCTCCTCGCTCACAACCAGGAGGTTTTTGAAGGCATGGGGACATTGCCACACACGTACAAGATTCGACTCAGACCGGACGCCATCCCTGTCGTTCACGCACCTCGCAGGGTTCCTGCGCCTCTCAAAGACCGCCTCAAGGCACAACTGCAGATTCTTCAGGACCAAGGGGTCCTATCCAAGGTCACGGAGCCCACGCCATGGGTCAGCTCCATGGTCTGTGTAAAGAAGCCCTCTGGCGAGCTCCGTATATGTATAGATCCAAAAGATCTGAACAACAACATCATGCGGGAACACTATCCCATCCCGAAACGAGAAGACCTCACCAGCGAGATGGCACGAGCCAACATATTCACTAAATTGGATGCGTCCAAAGGATTCTGGCAGATCAAACTGGACCCGGCCAGCCGAAGACTATGCACATTCAACACCCCTTTTGGCAGATTCTGCTACAACCGGATGCCATTCGGCATCATTTCGGCATCTGAAGTATTCCACCGCATTATGGAGCAGATGATGGAAGGCATCGAAGGGGTACGTGTATATGTGGACGATATCATCATTTGGTCCACCACTCCGCAGGAACACATGCATCGTCTTCGACGTGTCTTCACCCGCATACGGCAAAATGGCCTGCGTCTCAACCGTGCGAAGTATGCTTTCGGCCAGACGGAGCTGAAATTCCTCGGGGACCACATCTCAAGGTTCGGGGTCCGTCCCGATGCAGACAAGGTTAGCGCCATCACAGCCATGCCACGACCGGCTGACAAGAAGGCTGTCTTAAGATTCCTGGGCATGGTCAACTTCCTTGGGAAGTTCATTCCCAACCTGGCTTCTCATACAACAAACATGCGCCATCTCGTAAAAAAATCGACGGAATTCAACTGGCACCAGTCGCATCAGCGGGAATGGGAGGAGCTCAAGCACAAACTGGTCACGGCACCAGTGCTGGCCTTCTTTGACACGACTCGCCCTACAAAGATCTCAACAGACGCCAGCCAATCTGGTATTGGAGCGGTACTCCTGCAAAAAGACAGCACGTCATCATGGGCCCCGGTTGCGTATGCCTCACGAGCCATGACCCCTACCGAACAGCGCTACGCGCAAATCGAAAAAGAATGCCTGGGCTTGTTAACTGGACTGGACAAGTTCCACGACTATGTGTATGGCCTGCCACGATTCACGGTCGAAACTGACCACCGCCCCCTGGTCAACATCATTAACAAAGACCTGAACGACATGACTCCTCGCCTCCAGCGCATCTTACTTAAACTCAGGAGGTACGATTTTGAACTGATCTACACTCCGGGGAAGGAACTCATAGTGGCGGACACTCTTTCCCGAGCAGTGAGCACACCACCAGATGCGGAGGGGTTCGTGCGTCAAATTGAGGCACACGTGACTCTGACAGCAGCAAATATGCCAGCTGATGATCCTAGTCTGGCCCACATACGCGCAGAGACGGCGACTGACCCTCTGCTGCAGCGAGTTATGCGCCACATGACGGAAGGGTGGCTAAAAGGGCAGTGCCCCCAGTTTTATAATGTGCGAGATGATCTCACCAATATAGACGGGGTCCTTATGAAATCGCATAGGATCGTCATTCCACACAGTGTGCGCCAGATGATTCTTCGTCAACTACACGAAGGCCACTTGGGCGTCGAAAAATGCAGACGAAGGGCCCGGGAGGCGGTATATTGGCCGGGTATTAATGAAGACATAGCCAACATGGTGCTCAACTGCACAACCTGTCAGAGGTTTCAGCCAGCGCAACCTCCGGAAACACTTCTGCCACACGAGATGGTGACGTCCCCCTGGGCGAAGGTGGGTGTTGACCTATTTCACGCGCTCGGCAGAGATTACATTGTTATTATAGACTACTTCTCAAACTACCCGGAAGTCATGCCTCTCCATGATCTGACGTCGTCCGCAGTCATTGGGGCCTGCAAGGAAACGTTTGCTCGCCATGGCATTCCAAGGACTGTCATGTCAGACAATGGACCTTGTTTTGCCAGCCGTGAATGGTCGTCCTTTGCCGCAGCATATGGTTTCACTCATGTGACATCCAGCCCTCTGCATCCACAATCGAACGGGAAGGCTGAAAAGGGTGTCCACATCGCAAAGCGGCTCCTGTGCAAGGTGGCTGATGCCGGATCGGACTTTAACCTTGCCTTGCTGGCCTATCGATCGGCCCCGTTATCCACGGGCCTCTCGCCAGCGCAGCTACTAATGGGTCGCTCCCTCAGGACGACGGTACCTTCCGTCCTGGCACCGACAACAGACCATGAGGCGGTTCTTCGGAACATGCAACTGCAGCGTGATCGCCAGAAAGGTCGGTACGACACACGAGCGACGGACCTGCCCCCCCTGTCCTCCGGAGACAAAGTACGCGTCCATCAACCGTATGGTGGCTGGTCAGCACCGGCCGAAGTCCTCCGACAAGTGGCTCCCCGCTCGTTCCTGGTTCGCATGCCGGATGGTTCCGTGCGTCGGCGCAATCGGCGCGCCCTTCGCCGACTTCCACGCTCACAGCCACACAACACGCCAGATCCTCAACAGGCTTCCGAGGATGACTTTGTGGAGCTGCCGCACATCACGCCCTTTCCATCGCCACCCATGGCCATGCCTGCCAGCAGCCGGTGGTTCTTGATCCACCCTTAAGGCGGTCAACCCGAATTCGTCGCAAACCCATTAGAATGGACTTATAATACAGTTCATATGTTTAATAAGTTGGACAATTTTACATGATAACCTGTTGTTGTTTATCGTTCCAGATGTCGTCTGACTGGACAACTGTTCAAATTTTTTTTCTTCTTCTCTCGTTCGCATTTCTGTTATGTTATGGTACAACTGGATTCATGTGACGCACTCGACATCGCCCCATGTACATAGTTCCGTCATAGACACATGCTGCACACGACACACACACACTCTTAGATGCACTCACGTCACGATCATATTTATTACCACGTAGGCACATATCTTTGTAAAAAGGGGGGATGTCATGATATTCAAACACACACATCATGATGGACACACTAACAGGCAAATCAGAGTACACAACACCACAACCAATCACAGACAAGAACACCAACCACATAAAAAGCACGAGCACGACACCTGGAAGTCAGTAGGTCTGGGGAGAAGGAAACAAGAAAGAGCTGTTGAAACACCACAAGCAGGGAGCCCCCCACGTGCAGAGTGCAAAGACCAAGTTGTAAATAGTGAGTTTAAATAAAGAAGCGTTGTACCATATGCAACTGTGTTGGCTCATCTGTGTGTCAGAACACCCAACACCACAACCTGCACATCTTTGGACTGTGGGAGGATACCGGAGTTCCCGTAGGAAAGCCACGCAGACACGGGGCGAACGTGCAGACTCCGCACAGACAGTGACCCAGTGGGGAATCGAACCTGGGACCCTTGCGCTGTGAAGCCACAATGCTATCCACTTGTGCTACCGTGCTGTCCTCCCAATAATTGACAGGAAACTGTATTGAACAACGGAACAGGAAACCTCTAGGGTTCAGGATAGAGGAAAAGATTGGGGAGGGGGAGGGAAGCAGGAAAGGTGTTTCCTTTTATATGAAATAACATTTTCTGGTAAGTGGAATTAAACCCGCATTACTGGTGTCCATTTGGTGGGTTTCCCAGGAATGAACTGAGAGGACTACAATGGGAGTAGAGTCTCTCTGTCAGTGCAGAGGTCATCCAGCAACCTGTTCAGAACAGGACACCTGAATCCTGAAGCGCTGGAGCTCAGGGATGTGTCCGCTCCTCATTGTCACATTCCCCAGGTGTCCTTCCATTTTGTGACTCACCCAGAGATAAACCATCATCCCAATTATCCCATTCTCCCCAAACCACTCCCATCACTCCCCACCTGGGTGGATTTTCCTGGGCTGGGGGAGTGGGAGTGAAATGGCAAATGAATGTGTGAGTGATAAGAGCATTGTTAGGGAAGAGGTAAAAGATTGCTGTTGACTTCCTCCTCCAGCTCTGCAATTGCATCTTGCCGTGATACAGAAAACTAAAGGAAAAGATAGAAGCTGGGTTGTTGATCAGAAGTCTCATTGATTGCATTTCCACAAGTCCAAGCAGGCTTCTTTGATGGGTTCACTATTAAACAATTTTTCAGTGTAGATAGATGTTGCTCACAGACAACACTTTACAACATAGATTTCATAGATTTCATAGAATTTACAGTGCAGAAGGAGGCCATTCGGCCCATCAAGTCTGCACCGGCTCTTGGAAAGAGCAACCTACCCAAGGTCCACACCTCCACCCTATCCCCATTACCCAGCAACCCCACCCAACACTATGGGCAATTTTGGACACTAAGGGCAATTTTGGACACTGAGGGCAATTTATCATGGCTAATCCACCTAACCTGCACATCTTTAGACTGTGGGAGGAAACCGGAGCACCCGGAGGAAACCCACGCACACACGGGGAGGATGTGCAGACTCCGCACAGACAGTGACCCAAGCCGGAATCGGTTGGTGTGAAGCAATTGTGCTATCCACAATGCTACCGTGCTGCCCCTATGACATGACAGAATGTAGCTCTTTATAAATTAAAGATGGCCACAAACCTTCAGCGATATGTTGTTGCTTTACAATCTTGGTGTAAATGGGCTGCTCAACCAAGGGTTGAAGTTCCAGATGGTGAGGCTTAACCCTGCCTCTCATTCTGATATCATTGTATTGTCCTGATCTCAATTGCATCCTCCAAGCCCAACCCTTGGTTTAATCACAGTTTCCCACCCACAACAAGTAAATCACAGACGGGAGAGCAGGGTGCAGAGTTCCAGCATCCATTCTGCCCATCTGTTATAACCTGCCCGGATCCTATTGGCTGGGGACAATTGGTTACCCCACGTTTTATTTTAGGGATCAATCAACTAAATCGAATAACAGAAATTAACTGAGGAACAAATTAAAAGGGGTTTCTCCTGGCAGGGGCAGTGCCACAAAACAACAGAGAACAACAGAAGCTTATCAACATCAAATCATAAAGTGAAAAGAGGGGTTGATCAAGCAATCCAACCCCTGCAGTGCCCACCGGGCATGGAAAGACTCGAGAGTGAACACTGCATACTCCCTTTCCAGGGACACCCGGCCGCAACTAAAGCCGTGGACGAGGTGCAGACAGTCTGGCCTGACGACCCCCTCGGTCACCCGCTGCCTGGACCTGTTAATGGCGGGTTTCGCCAGACCCAGGAGCAGATTCATGAGGAGGTTCTCTGCCTTCCCTGCCCCTCTCCGCACCGGGTCCCAGTAGATCAGGAGCGTGGGACTGAACTGCAAACAAAACCTCTGATGTACGATCAATTGGACAAAGACAGAAGTTGGATACAACTGTGGCTTTATTGCAGTAAGATGTGCGGCCTCCCACAGCAGGTGGCGAAATGGCTGCTGAATAGAGGACACGCATATTTATACTCCTCCTTCTGGGCGGAGCCAGCAGGCAGGGGCTACCAGCGAACCTGTAGTACAGGCCCTACCTTACATCACCTAATACAGGTGTAACAGTCGTTTACCACATTCACCCCCTGTTAAAATGAGTCCGGCGGGGGTGGTGGAGAACTATCTACAGTAGTGAATTTATGTACAGTGTTTTATCAGGGGAGAAAAAAATGTCCTTTGAAAGTCCGGTGCCAGTTAGAGATTCAACCGGTCTGGTGCCTTGACGTTCCGCTGGGAGCGACATAGCGGTGGCGGCGATGTCGATGCTGGCGATGTCGATGCTGGCCTGATGTTGGATGACTCTGGGAGCGTGCCGAAATCCTCTTCATCCTCTGGCGTGGGCAGGGGGAGGAGGGATGGTCCTGGTGGGGTTAATGTTGGGAGCGCCGGGGGAGGGGAGGGTGGCGCCGTGCCGGAGAAGTGTGTATGAGTGGAACCTGCTGGTGCCAGGTCCCTGAAGGAGACAGTATCACGGCGGCCATCGGGGTACGCCACATAGGTATACTGGGGGTTGGCATGGAGCAAGTGCACCCTTTCCACCAACGGGTCCGCCTTGTGGAGTCGGACGTGCCTACGGAGCAGGACCGGTCCTGGAGCTGCGAGCCAAGTCGGGAGCGACACCCCGGATGTGGGCTTCCTGGGAAAGGCAAAAAGACGTTCATGGCGTGTGTTATTCATAGCGGTGCACAGTAGTGACCGGATGGAATGTAGTGCATCAGGGAGGATCTCCTGCCAGCGGGAGGCTGGGAGGTTCCTGGACCGTAGGGCCAGTTGGACAGCCCTCCATACCGTCCCGTTCTCCCTTGCTACCTGCCCATTTCTCCGGGGGTTATAGCTGGTCGTCCTGCTGGAGGCGATACCCCTGCTGAGCAGGAACTGACGCAGCTTATCGCTCATGAATGAGGATCCCCTGTCACTGTGGATGTAGGCGGGAAACCGAACAGAGCGAAGATTGTGTTTAGGGCTTTGGTGACGGTGGCAGACGTCATATCGGGGCATGGGATGGCAAAGGGGAATCTGGAGTACTCATTGACCACACTGAGAATTCACATGTTTTGTTCGGTGGAGGGGAGGGGCCCTTTGTAATCCACGCTGAGGCGCTCGTACAAAGACTGAAGTTGGATACAACTGTGGCTTTATTGCTACATGTGTAGCCTCCCACAGCAGCAACGAAATGGCGGCTGAATAGAGGACACGCATATTTATACTCCTCTTACTAGGCGGGGCCAGGAGGCAGGGGCTACCGGCGAACCTGTAGTACAGGTCCTACCTTACATGACCTAATACAGGTGTAACAGTGGTTTACCACAGCGTGGGGGGCCCAGGTCGTAGAATGCTGTTGGTGTCCATGCCCTGTGGGGAAGACAAGATGGCGGCGCCTGAAGATCCTGCGGGGGAAAAAATAGAGGCGCCCATGGGCCGCACGTTGCGGGGGCTGGACAAGACGGCGGCACCCATGGGCAGTACGTTGCGGGGGCTGGACAAGATGGTGGCTCCCATGGGCCGCACGGGTCTGAGGGGGGGGGAGATGGCGGCGCCCACTGGCCGCTCGTGGCCCCGGGAGGTGAAGATGGCGGCGCCCATTGTGTGTAGGTCAGGGGGGAGGGGGCGATAGCGGTGACTGCGCGGGTCTGGTACACCGCGGCGAAGTGCCCCTTTTATCTGCAAGCCTTGCAAATGGCAGCGCGGGCCGGGCAGCGTTGGCGAGGGTGCTTCTGCTGGCCAATTAAGTAACATCGGTGACCCCCGGGGTGGGCGGGTCGGCATGTGGCGCAGGCGTACTGGCTGGGTAAAGCCCCGGCTGGGATGGCCTTCTGTGGGGTCCACGAGGTGTAGGAGGGATGGGCCGCACGGCAGGAGGGGTAGGCCTGAACATTACGTGAGGCGACCGTCATGGAGTGCGCTAGCTTTTTAGTCTCCGCCAGGTCGAGCGCGGTCCCTTCTAGCAGTGTTTTGCGTATGAGGTCCAACCCAATCCCAGTTACAAACGCATCGCGCTTAAGAAGGTTGGAATATTCGGTGGCTGTAACGGCCTGACAGTCACAGTCCCGGACGAGTGGGATTAGGGCCCGCCAGATGTCTTCTATGCACTCAGCAGGGAGTTGAGAGCGAGTGGCGAGTATGTGCCTGGCGAAGAGTGTGTTTGCTTTCTGCGCGTAGTTTTCTATGAGGAACGCCATGGCTCCTGCGTAGTTCGGGGCATCCTGGATCAGCGGAAACACGCTGGAGCTCAACCTTGAGTACAGGATCTGTATCTTCTGAGCCTCCGGAATAGGGGTGGTCGCTGAGTTGATATAGACCTTGAAGCAAGCTAGCCAGTGATTAAAGTCCTTTTTGGCATCGCTTGCGGATCCAGCTGCAGGCGATCTGGTTTGATTCTGAGGTCCATCTTTTAGAAAATCTTACAGCAATAAATTGATGTAACAGTGGTTTACCACAACCTCAACAACAACATTGTCATAAAACTAAAATGGGAATGCAGCCTAGGACATTCAACATAGACATGGCTCACGGACTCCACAAGACCGCAATAACGGCATGGTTCTTGGGTGTCCATGAAGCGATGCATCCGGTGAATGCACGGCACTGCTGCGTGCATCACCCTCCACCCCAGGTCCGCAAACGTAAGGGCGAGGATGGCTCCGTAGAGGGACCTCCAGTGGGAACCTCTGCCAGCAGATGGCAACAAGGCACGTCCAGGCATGTCCGGATGGCAGGCGAGGGCCAGGAGGTGGAAAGTGTGCAGCAGCAGCCCGTACAGGAAACCCCTCCGCGCGGTGCGAAAAGGCACGGAGGGCATTTCTGCGAGGCAGCTAGGATTGTGGGGCACCGGCACCTGAGGGAGGATTTGGGGCTTGGGGCCAATGTGGAATTCCGTCCGAGCATAGGTCCGCACCGACAGGATACCACCGCACACCTGTGTCGCCTCAAGACCGAGTGTGCCCTCGGGTCTGAGCACGACCATTTTGAGACCTTGGATGGCTTTGGCTGCAAGCCGGGCAGACACCGCAGTGCACTCCGCAAACTCGTAGGGCATCCACCAGCCCACTCCTCAGCCACCCAGCATGTCCACGATCTTGGTCACCCCGGCAGCCACAGCCCTCCGCTCCACCAGTTACCGGAATGGTTAGTGGCAGAGGAGCGGATTCCTGAATAGCAGCTCCCTGACGACAGCTACTACCGACGGGGGAGAACTGTTGTGCATGGCGACCGTGCTCCAGACTTTGAGAAGGCCCTGGTACAAGACGGGCAGCACCAGCAAGGAGTTACGAAGACCCCGCAGGTCAACAAACAGGAGCTGCACGGCCTAATTCAGGCTGTACACCTGACAGAAGAAAACGTCGCCAAGGCACACCATCGTGGAGGAGGCTCAACGTAAAGGTATCGCGACATGGTCTGAAGGTGGAAAATCGCCACCTGGATGCGAAGGCAAACCAGCGCCTGGCAGCTCTCCCTGAGCGAGAGACTCAGAACCTACGGAGTGACCCAGCGCAGTCCCTTGTCCCAGAAGAACCTCAAGAGTTCTCTGTATGCGTGTGACAAAGTCAGGGGGAGGGGTCAAAATGACCAGCCAATACCACAGCATGGAGGCGATCAGCTGGTTTATAAGGAGAACTCGACCCCTGTAGGACAGCACTCAAGAGCTGTCCCGTGTTCTAGGCGAGCGGTGACCTTGGCCTCAGCCGGGCAAAGATGGGCTCCCACGTAAAGAATGTTGGTCCTGCTCCAGCTGAAGGGCCTGAGCTCCTCAAGGAGGGGTTCCATCTGCCACGGAGCGACCAGGAGTCCGGAAAGCTTGGCCCAGTTGATCCTTGCAGAGGACGCGGTGGAGTACACAGCCTTTCATTCTCGGCATCAGCGTAAGCCGAAACGACCACTGCGATGCACAGCCCGCGCAGAACCTGATCTGGTATCCTCCTCCGCAGGGGGCACAGGAAAGACTCCATGCACAGGGAATAAGGTTAGCCGGACAGAGGACAGCCCTGTCCTCACCCAAAGTGAAGGGGCACCGTCGTGGACCCGTTAATCGTAACCAGACACTCTGCGGCAGTGTACAATAATTGGATCCGGGCGACAAAATGCGACCTGAACCCAAATACCCACAGAGCCCCAAGTAAATACTCATGTCCCACAGCCTGATCAAGAGACAGTAAGGCACTCGACAGACCAGTCCTCAGGCAGTGATAGATTATGTCGCGGAACAGATGGATGGTGTCATATATGGTGCGGCCCAGGACCACGTAGGACTGGTCAGGAGAGATGATGTGTTCCAGCACGGGCCGAAGGTGCAAAGGCATCGCCTTGGCAAAGGTTTTATAGTCTGTGCTGAAGGAGACTAGTCGCCAATTTTTAAGAAGGCAGAGATCCCTCTTCTCTGGCAGTCGGGCAATAACAGTCCTGCGCCACGAAAGGGGATCTCCCAGTTGCGATACATTGCCCCAGCATCCTGCATAGTTGCTCCTCAGGGCGCCACAGAATGCCCTGAAGAACTCCATGGTCAGCACACCTAGCCCTGGGGTGGTGCCTTTTCATCGGCTGTCGAGGGCATCGGTCAGCTCTCGGAGATTAATTGGAGCGCGAGCTTTCTGGCGTTCTTCGGACCGACCTTTGGTAGGTCCTCCCACAGAACTCTGAAAGCATCCTCGCTGGATGGATCCAGAGAGAAAAGGGTGGCATAAAAGTACCTGGTTCAGGCCTGACCCCGTCCGGACCAGAGACAGGGGACCCTTCATCGGCCAGCAGCATAAGGAGCTGCTGACGGGCCCCGTGCACTTTTCCAGCGAGTAGACAAATGGGGAGACATGGTCCATGTCCATCAGGAGATGGATCCGCGACTTCATATACGCGCTGCGGGACCCAACGGGTTGCAGGTCCCACAGCGTGACCTTCTTCTCTCTGTACACCAGCCGCAGGGCCGGGTCCTCATCGGGCTGAGTGAGACGTGATTCCAGGTCGAAGATTTCTTCGGCCAATTGCTTGATCCTGGATTTCCGCCTCGCTGTCGACCCCATCGCATACCCCTGACAGAAGGCACAGGTGTGACTCTTGCCTACGTACCACCATAGCCTCAAGGAGGGGAAGCCTCCCCGCTTCCTTCTTCAGCCGGCCCAGAGTGATGAAACGAGGCCACAAACTCTTTGTCCTCCAGCAGTAGGTTGTTAAAGTGCCAGTATGCAGACTATGTCTGAGCACGGGCGGGCGAGTGTCGCCCCCACCAGGCGGTGGTCCGAGCCTGGCACCTGCTTGGAGCCCGTCGGAATGCTGGCCAAGTACGCCCTGGAAATGCAGAGGTGGTTAATTCTAGACGCTCCAACCCCAGGGCGCTCAAAGGTGTTCACTCTGGAGTCAGGATGGAGAGTTCACCAGATGTCCACCAAGTTGAAGTATTCAACCAGATTCCTCAACTTCATCATCCCCGGCGAGCCAGTTCCTTTCCTAGAGGGTGCACTTAAAATCCCCTCCGAGGATGATACACTCATCTGCCGGGATGATGCCGAGAAGAGTGGATGCTTTATCAAAGAGGATTGTTTGGTGTAGGCCAGCCTGGGGATCGTAGGCATTCACAAAGTGAAGCACCATTCCCCCATCATGCAAACTCCCTGGCACTGGTTCCTTGACCCCCAAGATCTCCGCTTGAAAATGTTGGGCCAACAAATGGCCAGCCCACGTGAAAGCGAGGTCGGGTATCTCATGAAGACCCTGCCTCTTCAGGAGCTACTCCAGGATGGTGTGGGTTTCCTGCAGGAAGCACACCGCATGCTTCCCATCCTGGAAGACCAAGAAGCACAGGAATCTGTGTCCCTCCTGCCATTGATGTTGAGGCTAGCTATGGTGTGGAGGGGAAAGTAATGTGAGGATAGAGTTACCCGCTTAAAGCATTCATTAATATCTAGTTGCTATTAATGAAGACACTTGCTAAAGCATGATGGGGTTGCTTGACTATATTTTAACACTGCTTTTAGCCACATCTTAGGATATCGGGTAAATGTACCAAAATAATGCTTAGAAACATTTGGCCTTATTATGCTGACAAGTTTTTTTTAGCCAAGGGCAAGAACTACGTACTTTGCCAAGGTGTATTTAATATAAACATGGCCAGCCAGATGCGGTTTACTTCTAGAGCTGTTTATTTCAGACTATAAAGATATGCTTTCTTCTGTCTAATGTCAGAGTGCTGTGGAATGGCTATTAACCATTTATAGAGATCTACCATGCGGTTCTAGGAAGTCTCGCAACACTAGAACGCATTAGAAATTTGAGTTACCATTCTCGGATGCAAGTAAGAATCTTTTATTGCCTCTATTGGTTACAATTGAGAAAAACTTAAATCTATTCTCAATAAAGTCTTGCCAGCAAAAGATTTAAAGAGAAGTAATTTATAAAACAATTTAACTTTCAAAATAATACATAATAATAATGGTTTCTTGCTTACGGCAAAACAGCTTGCGCGAACTTCAAGAGTTGGAGTGGAAAAGTGAAAATATGAAAATAAGGATAGCGAATAGAGCAAAGTATACATAGAACATAGAACATCGAACGATACAGCGCAGTACAGGCCCTTCGGCCCACGATGTTGCACCGAAACAAAAGCCATCTAACCTACACTATGCCATTATCATCCATATGCTTATCCAATAAACTTTTAAATGCCCTCAATGTTGGCGAGTTCACTACTGTTGCAGGTAGGGCATTCCACGGCCTCACCACTCTTTGCGTAAAGAACCTACCTCTGACCTCTGTCCTATATCTATTACCCCTCAGTTTAAAGCTATGTCCCCTCGTGCCAGCCATTTCCATCCGGGGGAGAAGGCTCTCACTGTCCACCCTTTCTAAACCCCTGATCATTTTGTATGCTCTATTAAGTCTCCTCTTAACCTTCTTCTCTCCAACGAAAACAACCTCAAGTCCATCAGCCTTTCCTCATAAGATTTTCCCTCCATACCAGGCAACATCCTGGTAAATCTCCTCTGCACCCGCTCCAAAGCCTCCACGTCCTTCCTATAATGCGGTGACCAGAACTGTACGCAATGCTCCAAATGTGGCCGTACCAGAGTTTTGTACAGCTGCAACATGACCTCCTGACTCCGGAACTCAATCCCTCTACCAATAAAGGCCAACACACCATAGGCCTTCTTCACAACCCTATCAACCTGGGTGGCAACTTTCAGGGATCTATGTACATGGACACCTAGATCCCTCTGCTCATCCACACTTCCAAGAACTTTACCATTAGCCAAATATTCCGCATTCCTGTTAGTCCTTCCAAAGTGAATCACCTCACACGTCTCTACATTAAACTCCATTTGCCACCTCTCAGCTCAGCTCTGCAGCTTATCTATGTCCCTCTGTAACCTGCTCCATCCTTCCACACTGTCGACAACACCACCGACTTTAGTGTCGTCTGCAAATTTACTCACCCACCCTTCTGCGCCTTCCTCTAGGTCATTGATAAAAATGACAAACAGCAACGGCCCCAGAACAGATCCTTGTGGTACACCACTTGTAACTGAACTCCATTCTGAACATTTCCCATCAACCACCACCCTCTGTCTTCTTTCAGCTAGCCAATTTCTGATCCACATCTCTAAACCACCCTCAATCCCCAGCCTCCGTATTTTCTGCAATAGCCTACCGTGGGGAACCTTATCAAACGCTTTACTGAAATCCATATACACCACATCAACTGCTCTACCCTCGTCTACCTGTTCAGTCATCTTCTCAAAGAACTCGATAAGGTTTGTGAGGCATGACCTACCCTTCACAAAGTCATGCTGACTATCCCTGATCATATTATTCCTATCGAGATGATTATAAATCTTGTCTTTTATAATCCCCTCCAAGACTTTATCCACTACAGACGTGAGGCTCACCGGTCTATAGTTGCCGGGGTTGTCTCTGCTCCCCTTTTTGAACAAAGGGACCACATTTGCTATCCTCCGGTCCTCTGGCACTATTCATGTAGCCAATGATGACATAAAAATCAAAGCCAAATGTCCAGCAATCTCTTCCCTGGCCTCCCAGAGAATCCTAGGATAAATCCCATCAGACCCCGGGGACTTATCTATTTTCAGCCTGTCCAGAATTGCCAACACCTCTTCCCTACGTACCTCAATGCCATCTATTCTAATAACCTGGGTCTCAGCATTCTCCTCCACAACATTATCTTTTTCCTGAGTGAATACTGACGAAAAATATTCATTTAGTATCTCGCCTATCTCTTCAGACTCCACACACAACTTCCCATCCCTGTCCTTGACTGGTCCTACTCTTTCCCTAGTCATTCGCTTATTCCTGACATACCTATAGAAAGCTTTTGGGTTTTCCTTGATCCTACCTGCCAAATACTTCTCATGTCCCCTTCTTGCTCATCTTAGCACTCTCTTTAGATCCTTCCTCGCTACCTTGTAACTATCCATCGCCCCAACTGAAACTTCACACTCCATCTTCACATAGGCCTCCTTCTTCCTCTTAACAAGAGATTCCACTTCTTTGGTAAACCACGGTTCCCTTGCTCTACGCCTTCCTCCCTGCCTGACCGGTACATACTTATCAAGAACACGCAGTAGCTGACCCTTGAACAAGTTCCACTTATCCAGTGTGCCCAACACTTGCAGCCTACTTCTCCAACCTATCCCCCCCCAAGTCACGTCTAATGGCATCATAATTGCCCTTCCCCCAGCTATAACTCTTGCCCTGCGGTGTATACTTATCCCTTTCCATCATTAAAGTAAACGTCACCGAATTGTGGTCACTGTCCCCAAAGTGCTCTCCTACCACCAAATCCAACACCTGGCCTGGTTCATTACCCAAAACCAAATCCAACGTGGCCTCGCCTCTTGTTGGCCTGTCAACATATTGTGTCAGGAAACCCTCCTGCACACACTGTACAAAAAACGACCCATCTAATGTACTCGAACTATATCTTTTCCAGTCAATATTTGGAAAGTTAAAGTCTCCCATAATAACTACCCTGTTACTTTCACTCTTATCCAGGATCATCCTCGCCATCCTTTCCTCTACATCCCTTGAACTATTTGGAGGCCTATAGAAAACTCCCAACAGGGTGACCTCTCCTTTCCTGTTTCTAACCTCAGCCCATACTACCTCGGAAGATGAGTCCCCATCTAGCATCCTCTCCGCCACCGTAATACTGCTCTTGACTAGCAGCGCCACACCTCCCCCTCTTTTGCCTCCTTCTCTGAGCTTACTAAAACACCTAAACCCCGGAACCTGCAACATCCATTCCTGTCCCTGCTCTATCCATGTCTCCAAAATGGCCACAACATCGAAGTCCCAGGTACCAACCCATGCTGCCAGTTCCCCTACCTTATTTCGTATACTCCTGGCATTGAAGTAGACACACTTCAAACCACCTACCTGAACACTGGCCCCCTCCTGCGACGTCAAATCTGTGCTCCTGACCTCGATACTCTCATTCTCCCGTACCCTAAAACTACAATCCAGGTTCCCATGCCCCTGCTGCATTAGTTTAAACCCCCCCAAAGAGCACTAACAAATCTCCCCCCCAGGATATTTGTGCCCCTCAGGTTCAGATGTAGACCATCCTGTCTGTAGAGGTCCCACCTTCCCCAGATAGAGCCCCAGTTATCCAGAAATCGGAATGCCTCCCGCCTGCACCATCCCTGTAGCCACGTGTTTAATTGGTCTCTCTCCCTATTCCTCATCTCACTAGCACGTGGCACGGGCAACAACCCAGAGATAACAACTCTGTTTGTTCTAGTTCTGAGCTTCCATCCTAGCTCCCTGAAAGCCTGCCTGACATCCTTGTCCCCTTTCCTACCTATGTCGTTAGTGCCAATGTGGACCACGACTTGGGGCTGCTCCCCCTCCCCCTTAAGGACCCGGAAAACACGATCCGAGACATCACATACCCTTGCACCTGGGAGGCAACATACCAAATGTGAGTCTCTCACGCTCCCACAAAATCTCCTATCTGTGCCCCTGACAATCGAGTCCCCAATTACTAATGCTCTGCTCCTCTCCCCCCTTCCCTTCTGAGCAACAGGGACAGACTCCGTGCCAGAGGCCCGTACCCCATGGCTTACCCCTGGTAAGTCCCCCCCCCCCACAAGTATCCAAAGCGGTATACTTGTTTCTCAGGGGAACGACCGCAGGGGATCCCTGCACTGACTGCTTCTTCCCAGTCCCTCTTACAGTTACCCATCTATCTCCAATCTGTGGTGTAACTAATTCCCTCAAGCTGCTAGCTATGACCACCTCTGCCTCCCGAATGATCCGAAGTTCTTCCAACTCCAGCTCCAGTTCCCTAACTCGGTCTTGGAGGAGCTGAAGATGGCAGCACTTCCTGCAGGTAAAATCAGCAGGGACACTAACGGCATCCCTCACCTCAAACATCCTGCAGGAGGAACATTGCACTCCCTTCCCTGCCATCGCTCTAACTTTCTACCAAGATCTGGCTAACAACTAAATTAAATTTTTAAAAAATAATAATACAATATGGTACTTACCTCACACCAATGGGTTTTATTATTAGGTTAGAGGAGGAGGGCGGATGGGAGACACTCCACCAGAATTTATTGGTGAGGGACTTCCCAGAAGTCCACAGGTCGAACTTCCTGTTCCCGCCTTAAAAAATATTTTTTTTTTAAAAACAACAGCAAAGAGGGACAGAAGCGGGACCAGGTAAGTGTTTACTTAAATACTCACCCAGCAGCAGCCCCCGCACTCCGCTCCCACTGAATCTCCAAGAGATGCCCCTGTAAGGTAAGTTAATTTAAACTGCAATACTCACCCACCAGCTGCCTCTGCGCTCCGCTCCCGCTGAAACTCCAAGAGCTGCTCCTGTAAGGTAAGTTACTTTAAACTTCAGTACTCACCCACCAGCAGCCTCTGCACTCCGGTCCCGCTGACGTCGAAGTTTCTAACTGACGGTTCGAAACATATTCACAGAGGGCAGATTAGCAAAGCTGGGGGACCTTACGGACAAGCACCAGCTCCCGAAAGAGAACAAATTCAAATACAACCAAGTCCAAAACATTGCAAGGAAATGACGACATTCCCCCAGGTACCGGGACACACACTACTGGGCGGGCTACTGACTGCGGATGAACTAGGGTAGGGGGACTGTGCGGACATGTGTGGACGACTGCTAAGGAGGTATGATCACCCCTAGATGAGACAAGAAGGAAGTGGGAGGAAGAATGAGGCAGGTAGATAGGGGGAGGACTCTGGGTCGAAGACCTGCACAGGGCAAACCTCACCTCCATGTGTGCTGGGCTGAGCCTAACGCAACTAAAGGTGGTGCACAAGGCGCACCTAATGCAGATAAGAATGAGCGGGCTCTTCCTGGAGGTGGAGGACAAGTGTGAACGGTGGCATGGAGGCGTGACCAAACACATCCATAAGTTCTGGACCTGCCCCAGGCTTGTTTGTTAAAGGTCATCTTTCTTCAAGGCCATGTTCAGGGTTGTGGGGGTGAGGGTGGAGGCATGCCCACTGGTGGTGGCCTTCAGGGTATCAGACCAGCCAGAGCTCTTCATGGGGAGGTGGTCGACGCCTGGCCTTTGCCTCCCTGATTGCCTGCCGGAGACTCCTGCTGGGCTGGCAGTCGGTAGGACCACTCAAGACTGCATACTGGCTGCCCGACCTGGGAGAATTTCTCAGGCTAGAGAAGATAAAGTGTGCCATCAGAGGGTCTGAGGAAGGTTTACACAAAACATGGAGGCTATTCATCAACTTGCTCCAGGACCTGTTCGTAACCAGCGCCCAGTAAAGCAAGGTGGGGGGGTGGGGTGGGGGGGGGTGGGGGGGGGGGGGTGGGGGGGGGGGGGGGAGAGGGGGGGGGGGAGGGAGAGACACAGGTCAGCTCACAAAATGGGGAAGAGGATGGGGGGGTGAGTGGGTGGGGGGAGGACAGGAAGGGAAGGGGTATAGCAGAGTGGGGGGGGGGGGGGGATAAAAGCACCAAGGGCAGAGCAAGTCGGAAAAGGTGAGAACCACAAGTCGAAAAGTGCAACAAGAGCCCACCCAGTGGATGCCCCCCCCCAGCACGGCTAAGCTGCAGGTGACCAGGGTGGGGGCCAGCTGTACAGCGGCGATAGCGATGGCCGACCACCAGGGGCTCTCACACAGCCTCCTTTGCTGCACGGAGGCTCACCCCCAGGGGAGCACAGACAGCTACTAGCCCCCACATGACTGGGTGGACGTACTCCGGGCCAAAGCGTGGCCCAGCCAGCGCTCAACAGCAGTTTGTCTCTTTGTGCAAGCCGCTTCTTTCTGTATCTCTCTCGATCACCTTGCAACCTCGACTCTGAACATTATATGAATGGCCCTGCGGATCGAGATGATCCACCCACTGCAGGATTCTCCAGTCCGCCAGCCGTGAGTTCCTCGGCGCGGCCTCACCGTCTGCTGGATTCTCCATCCTGGTCACCTGACTATGGGATTTCCCACTGTGGCCACCTCACACCACCGGGAATCCCACAGGCGTGAGAGCGCTACCGGCAGAATGGATAATCCTGCCCCTCTGTAGAATAGTAAAAACTACAGTGGCTGTAAAATTCTTGTAAATACATGTCTTGACCCTGTCTTATGTAAAGTATGTTATGAAATGCTAAGACCTGAACAAAAACATTTAAAAAACAGAAGGTGATGGACATGGACCAAAGAGGAACAATGACTGACGTACATTTAACCACTGTACCCCTTACATCCGTGGAAATGGCCGACACAGCCATGGCGGAGAAAACACGCAGACCACGCTGGTCCAGTGGAAGGACACATGTTCCTAGTGACTGTAGATGCACATTCTAAATGACCGGAGTAGTGATTCTAAAATCCACGACTGCAGAACAAACGTTTGAGTAGTTGGATGAAATATTTGCGAGATTTGCCGGACCGGAGCAGGTTGTAAGTGACAATGGAACACCAGCTCATTTCTAAGGAGTTCAAAGGTTACTTAAAAGGAAATGGTTTACAGCAGGGTTGCAAAGTCAGGGTCACGACTTGCAGGTGGGTCATTGGTGGGTGTCAGGATGGTCGCGGAGCGACTGGTCCTGCCATTCCCGTGCTGATTGCAATGGCGGGAACAGCAACCAACAGCCATTACCAGCTTTTACATCGAGAATTGCGGCCACTGTACCTTTTAAATGGAGACACATTAAGCTGTGTGGAGTGGGCCGTGTGGAGTCTTACAGCCAGAAGCAGCAGCAGAGAGCAGGTCACTCACCTGCACCCAAAATTGATGTGAAGCGCCAAAGTAGGGAGCAGAGTTGTTTCAATTTTGCAGCTGCTGGCAAGCAAGGCAAGTGAACTGTGAAGATCAATGTGGTTTTCTGAAAAGGAAGAGATGGCCAGAGACTTAATTAGGAAGTTTACCTATTGGACAGGATTGCACAATAGAATCTGCATGAGAGCTGTCAGGAGAGTCCAGGCAGGTTGGATCAATGGTAGTGTTAGAGCTCCAGGGACTCTGGTTAACGTCCCTGAGAAAAGAAACTTAACTCGGAACAAAGAAGTATAAAGATGATTTCTTGAAGTACGGTTTTGTCAATTGTGACAATTCAAACAAAGAGGCAAAGCCCATATTTGTTATATGCAGGGAAGTACTGCAAATGAGAGAAGTTTCAGAATTTGAAAGAGAGGTGGTGGTGAAAAATACATTTTCAGGTTGAGACTGCAGAGTCAGTTGTTAAATTAGAGCTAACTCCAAATTAAAACATTATGCTGCTGTAGCTGACATGTAATACCACATTAAAAGCACATCAAAAGCCCATGAGATTGTCAACATTCTGGTGTAGCATTTCACAGGAGTATCCAGTGCTGAGTAAAACAAGCATTTTGATGCTATTGTCCTTCACAATGAGCTACATCTGCGAGATTGGATGTTCTGTTTACATAAAGATGAAGACGGCACAAGGGAACTGACTGGAGTCGGCACCTGATGTGTGAATTGTCCTCTGCTCCTTTGAACCTGATTCAAGTGATATCGTGAGGACAAAGCAGGCTCCCCTTTCGCATTAAAAGGTAAGCAAACATGGCGTGTGTTGCGAAGGCCGATCAGCATGTGTCCCAAAGTTTTGCCGCCGTGGGTCCCGAAGGCTGACCGGTTGCCAAAAGTGAATCCCAGGAAAAAAAGTTTGAAAAACACTGGTATACAACACATCTAGTCAGCTTCCTACCAGCCTGGAAAAAATGTATTGGTTGACCAGTTTGCAGGGTCACTTAAGCGTTCAATCAAGGCATCAAAGGACCAAGGTATATTGTCAAGACAAGCAAATAACGTCTTGATGTCATATTGAAACACCACACACGGAACGACACAGAGTTCACCAACAATGCTGCTTTTCAAAAGAAAGCGAAGCTTGACCTTTTGATACCACCTGGTACTTCAGCGATTGTCAAATCACAACAACAAGCTCAGATTGCTAGGAGGGAACTAAACATAGATTATTCACTCAGGGAGAGCGAGTGCTGACAAGAAGTTAACAAGAACAATGAGAAATGGGTACCTGCTGTGATCCCAGCAAATACAAATCCATATCATACACCATACAGACCCATGAAGAAAGAATTTGGCGACATCATACTGACCAATTACTGGTTTCACAAAGTGAAATCGCTGAAACTTCCCAAGAAGCATTTCCATTGAAAAATCTAAACAGCGATACTTCATTTTTAAGGCATTTGTATAGATAAATCAAACACAACAAAACAGAGAGCAAACAGGAATTCAAATAACAAATAAAATTCCAACACTCCACCGTCTACCCTCCCTGCCACCACCCTCCACCTCCCCACGTCCCCACCTCCTTTTTTAAACCCTCCCCCACTGCTGAGATCTTAATTATTCTCAAAGTAGTCGATGAACAGTTTCCATCTCCGAGGCAAAGCCCTCCACAGACCCTCTCAAGGCGAACTTGGTCTGAGGAATTCCGCGAGGTCAGTCAACCACACCCCCAGTTTCAGAGGCCCCAAGTGCCTCCATTCCAGCAAGATCCGTCTTCGGGTACAGCAGCGAGGCAAAGGCCAGCACATTGGCCTTTCTCGCCGCCTGGACTCCCAGGTCTTCTGACACTCCACAGATTGCTACTTCTGGACTCGGGACCACCTTCACCCTCAACACCTCAGACATAACAGGCTTAATTCTCCAATTTCCAGACTAAGTGCTGACGGCGGCGTGGGAACAGTGGTGTTTTATGCCAGAACAAACGCACAACATATGCACCAAATCCAAGACCTTTGAGGGGCTAGCAGCCACGCCGGGTAAAGCTCCCAGCTCCCACAACTAAAACGGCTGAAGAATGGCCGGGTCTGTGGCCCTACGGACGCATGGTGGCAGCCTCGCCGTGCAACATGGCGCCGGACGCGTGCGGACCCGGCCTGACAAATAATGGCCCCCATTAATCCCCCTCGCCACCCCCGGACTACCCCCCACCAGTTCCCCCAGCCCTTGCTGAAGTCCCCATGGCCAGCAGTATGGCTCCCCGCTCCCCCACTGTCTGTGGCGGCGCTGGACACAGTCTGCAACTGCCATGCAGGGTCGACGAAAATAAATAGCATAATCATAGAATTTACAGGGCAGAAGGAGGCCATTCGGCCCATCAAGTCTGCACCGGCTCTTGGAAAGAGCACCCTACCCAAGCCCTCACCTCCACCCTATCCCCATAACCCAGTAACCCCACTCAACCAACACTAAGGGCAATTTTGGACACTAAGGGCAATTTATCATGGCCAATCCACCTAACCCGCATATCTTTGGACTGTGGGAGGAAACCGGAGCACCCGGAGGAAACCCACGCACACACGGGGAGGACGTGCAGACTCCGCACAGACAGTGACCCAAGCCGGAATCGAACCTGGGACCCTGGAGCTGTGAAGCAATTGTGCTATCCACAATGCTACCGTGCTGTATTCTGCGCCATCGGGAACTCGGCCCATCGGGGCCAAGCATCGGGGGAGGGACTTCCGATGATGCACCAACGCCATTCCAATGGCATGCGCTGCACAACGGGATGATGCCATTTTGCGGGGGTGGGCGGAGACCCGAAAACCGGCGTCAAACCGGCGCCGCCCCCAATTTAGGCGTTGGAAGGGATTCTCCACCCGATCGCCGATTATGATATCAGCGTCAGGCAACGACGAATCCCGCCCAACATCAGTAAACTCCCGCCAGAATTCCTCCAGCTTCAAACAGGCCCAAAACATGTGGACATGGTTCGCAGGCCCACCCGCGCACCACCCACACCTATCCTCCACCCCCTCAAAAAAACTACTTATCATGGCCACCATCATATGTGCCTTGTGTACCTTGAACTGAATCAGGCTCAGCCTCGCACATGAAGAGGATGCGTACACTCTTCTCAAAGCCTCCCCACACAGCCCATCCTCCAACTCCCTCCCCAGCTCTTCCTCCCACTTGCTCTTGACATCTCCTATCGGGGTGCCCTCCCAGTCCATTAGTTCTTTGTAGATCTCTGACACTCTGCCCTCAGGCCCCCCTGTTTTCAACACCACCTTGTCCTACATCCCTGAGAACAGTGATATTTCTCAGCCGAGCCTGAACACAGAGACGAGTTCAGAACCTGTTTCTGACGACTTTCCAATATCTATTGAGACGGACGCTGGAGTAACTGCCCAGGAAATACCACCTACTGAATGAACAGAGGACACTTCCAAGGTCTCGCGTAGCCAAGTTCCAGAATGTCGAATACAACCCAAAAGGAATAGATATCCGCCTGAGAGGCTATCTTATTAAGTTGTATACATTGTTAAGAGATAATACATAAGTTAGCCTATTGTAATAATGTTCAGAAAGTTGTCGTCATACTAAAGAAGCAAAGAGGGAGGGGTGTTATGTATCAGAGAATACATTCCTGCTGGCTTCGGTTCTCCATCCTAACCGTCTTTGAGCAACATCTCCTGACAAACCTCGCATTGTTTTTGTAAAAGATCATTGTGGCACTCAGAGATATGCCACCTTTTTAATGAATTTCTGACATTCCTTTCCTCGTTTTCACTTTCTCTCCATCTCTGTGTTTCCAAATGGGACTTTAAACGGCTATATTAATGTCTTGTTTCACTAGTCACTACCACAGATGACTTAACCTTGTGGTGCCTCTGTTCATGATCAGCCACAGACAGACAGATGTCTGCTCCATCCATTCATTCCCCACTGTCTGGGAAAATTCTTTGCTTAAAATGTAACCGTGAGAAAAATCGACTTCAACTCTGCCCAGTTAGTGTAGAGAAGATACAGGGCTGGTTACGCTTTGGAATCGATGACTCAGATTTTCACTGGTGTACAGAGAGGGGAGAATTCCAAGCTCTGCAAAGCCAATCTTTACAAATAGCAGGTCTGCAGTTCCAATTTTTGTTCCGGGATTTCAGATCAGGCCCACTTCCCTGGAACAGGTGCAGAGGTTGCCGGGTGTGGAGGGAGGCAGGGTGGAAGGCCCACCTCTCTACTCTGGCACATTGTTTATTTTATTTTAAAATATAATTAAAACAAAACAGAGTTTTCCAGTTCTCACGCATCCCCTCGCATTCCCCAATCCCCATCCATGTGTCAATTCATGCTTGTGGTGAACGTATTGCATTAACCATTCACCATGTATGTCACTGTTTCTCGCTGTTGCCCATGTGGGTTCCACCTATGGACCATTGTACGATATTTTTTCACACTGGCTCCGCTGTTTCGAGGCCTAGCTCGCCGCCTCCTCCTCGCCTTCCGTCTCCGACGATCAGAAGCTGAGCCTTCTCCACGCCAGGGTGAGCCATCGAATCGCTGTACAACTCGAGGAAGTCTCCACCGACGCAGACGCCCTCGCGATGCTGAAGCGTCTATACGTAAGGCCGGTGAACGAGGTGTACGCACGGCATCTCCTCACTAATTGCCGTCAACGCCCCGGGGAATCGCTGGAGGAGTTACTACGCGAACTCAAAGTCCTTGAGCGAAGTTGCAACTACCAGGCCGTTACGGCCACTCAACATATGGACCTCGCCGTCCGGGACGCCTACGTGGCTAGAGTCAGGTCCAACTACATGAGACAGCGCCTACTAGAGAAAGGTGCCCTAGACCTGGAAGAGACAGTAAAGCTAGTCTCCTCCCGAGAAGTAGCGTTCCAAAGCCTCAACGCGTTCCCGTCAGATCACGCGACCCCCTCGTGGACCCCCGACCAAAGAGTACCCCAGGCCTGTGCCGCGCCACTGCCCGCCCAACACGGGGGGCTACCCTGCTATTTCTGCGGCCAGCATCAGTGCCCCAGGCAGCGATGCCCGGCCCGGAATGCGAACTGCAGCGACTGCGGTAAAAAGGGACATTTTCCTAAGGTTTGCCTGGCCAGGTCCAAATCCTCAAAATCACAAGCCCGACTCTCGGACTCACAGGCCCGCAGACCCCGCAGTGTGGCAGCGTGTCTGCCGGCTCCGCCCCCCCCCCCCCGGATGCGTCATCGGCCTCGTGTTGTCCGTGGGGGCAGCCATCTTCAAGCCCGCACAACGTGTGCGACTCACAGGGGCCGCCAGCTTGGCCATCCTTGCCCACGCGGCCCGCCACGTGCGACTCATAGGGGCCACCATCATGGACGCCATCTTTCTCATCGCCCGACACGTGCGACTGACGGGGGCCACCATCTTGCCCGCCATCTGCAACGCTGCCCGACTTGTGCGACCGACGGGGGCAGCCATCTTGGTACCATCCCAGCACCTTCGGCCACGCCAGCTACCCGCAACTCAGCGCGGTCACCCTTGACCAGTCGCGACCCAGACACCTCCGGAGATCCATGATGGTGTCCGGATAAATGAACATGAAACGCCTTGCCTGATTGACTCCGGGAGCACGGAGAGCTTCATTCATCCCAACATGGTAAGGCGCTGCTCGCTCCCAATCTTCCCTGCACATCAAACCATCTCCCTCGCTTCTGGGTCGCACTTGGTGCAGATCCGGGGGTGCATTATAGCAACCCTCGCAATACAGTGCGCCGAGTACGCTGATTTTACGTTATCTGTACTCCCCGACCTCTGCGCTCCTCTCCTGTTGGGACTGGACATCCAATGTAACCTCAGGAGCCTAACTCTGAAGTTCGGTGGGCCCCTACCCCCACTCACCGTATGTAGCCTCACGACCCTAAAGGTCGACCCTCCCCCACTCTTCGCAAATCTCAACGCCGACTGTAAGCCAGTCGCCACCAGAAGCAGGCGGTACAGCATCCAGGACAGGACTTTTATCAGGTTCGAGTTCCAGCGACTCTTGTGGGAGGGGATCATCAAGGCCAGCAATAGCCCCTGGAGAGCTCAGCTGGTGGTCGTCAGGACCGGGGAAAAGATCCGGATGGTTGTAGACTACAGCCAAACCATAAACCGCTACACGCACCTCAATGCGTACCCCCTTCCCCGGATCGCAGACATGGTTAACCTTGATGTGGAGATGCCGGCGTTGGACTGGGGTGAGCACAGTATGAAGTCTTACAACACCAGGTTAAAGTCCAACAGGTTTGTTTCGATGTCACTAGCTTTCGGAGAGCTGCTCCTTCCTCAGGTGAATGAAGAGGTATGTTCCAGAATCACATATATAGACAAATTCAAAGATGCCAAACAATCTTTGTTTGGCATTATTTGGCATCTTTGAATTTGTCTATATATATGTTTCTGGAACATACCTCTTCATTCACCTGAGGAAGGAGCAGTGCTCCGAAAGCTCGTGACATGGTTAACCAGATCGCACACTGCCGGGTGTTCTCCACGGTGGATCTGAAGTCTGCCTACCACCAGCTCCCAATCCGCCCGGACGACCACCACTACACAGCCTTTGAGGCAGACGGCCGCCACTTCCACTTCCTCCGGGTCCCCTTCGGTGTCACAAACGGGGTCTCGGTCTTCCAAAGAACGATGGACCGAATGGTGGACCAGTACTGGCTGCGGGTCACATTTCCGTACTAGGACAACTTCACCATCTGCGGCCATGATCAGCAGGACCACGACGCCAACCTTCAGAGATTTCTCCAAACCGCCCAAACCCTTAGCTTCACTTATAACAAGGAGAAATGCGTTTTCCACACTACCAGACTGCCCTCCTCGGCTACATTGTGGAAAACAGAGTTCTAGGACCCGACCGTATGCGCCACCTCCTGCAACTCCCCTTCCCCACGGCCCCAAGGCCCTGAAAAGGTGCCTCGGGTTCTTTTCCTATTACGTCCAGTGGGTCCCCAACTATGTAGACAAAGCCCGCCCACTAATCAAGTCCACCATCTTCCCTCTGGCGGCTGAGGCCCGCCAGGCCTTCAGCTGCATCAAGGCGGATATTGCGCGCGTGGTGGATGTGTCCGTCCCTTCCAGGTGGAGAGCGATGCTCGGCCCATCCCGGGCGGAGAATCCCTGTAGAGCGGCCCCCACCTGCCAACGCGCCGACAGCGCCAGTGCCAATGGCACCAATTCTCCGCTCTCCGGAGAATCGGCAGATTGACGTCGGGGTGGCCCTGGGTTTCACGCCCGGCCCCGGGGTGAGGGAATCCCGCCTACTGTGTTCCTTGGACAAGTACCTCGAATCCCTTAGTATTATTGCTTTCTGCTATTCAATAATACCCTGTGTTTTTGTTCTCCCTTCCAAAATAGCCAACTTGATTAGTGGTATCACAGCACTTCATTATGACAAAGAATTTACCGTCCATTCCCAATGTTTCTGTCAAAATAGATTCTTCTCTCCTTTTGATATCTAAGTGCTTAATATTTGCTCTTGTCAGTCAGCCAGCACCATGGGCTTGTGTGTCTGTTGTACTTTCTGAATAAAAAGCATGGGATGGGTTCACTGGCACCAAACCAAGTGACAATTTAAAAATGATGACACAATGTTGACAGTGTTCAAAAGACCAGCTGCATTAACTCTCCATGGCCCTAATCTCCCCGCAGTGATGGACTAAAATCCAACACTGGGACCAATGGCAATTTCTTTTCTTTTATAAATTTAGAGTACCCAATTTGTTTTCCAATTAAGGGAAAATTAGCGTGGCCAATTCACCTACCCTGCACATCTTTTTGGGTTGTGGGGTGAGACTCGCGCAGACACGGGGAGAATTTGCAAACTCCACACGGGATCGAACCCGGGTCCTCGGCGCCTTGCGGCAATTTTAACTCCATTCTGATATCTTGGCATTCAAATCATTGGAAAATTGATTGGACTGTGAATGTGAAGTAATAAAGACATGAAATGTTTGATCCCGGTTCAAAATGGCACCATTCCCACCCCCAAAAGAGACTAAACTGATTGGAGATCGGCCCATGGACATCCTCTGTTTTCTCAGATTTGATGTGTGAACCTCCACAATTTATGTGGGCAGGATATTCGACCATGGGCATCATCAAAATGAAACCTGATCTTTGTGTAACAACTACTTTCCATTGTGATCAGAAATGGAAATGCTGCCCGACTTTCTCCTCTAAATCCCAGGGCTCTAAGGCCAATTCTAGACCAACTGCAGCCTGAGCTGCGAGCAGGGAATTAAGACCAGGCTGGTGATGGAATCTCCGAGCCTCCTGATCGGGATTTTTCAGTTAAACCCCAATAAACTCAGCCATAATGGAGGACTTTACTCACTCTCCTCACTGTGAAAGTGCTCTGGAAGTTTGTAAGACCAGAAGCTTATCAAATTATTTCACAAAAAATCAGGCATCAGTGCTGCTATTTTGTTTGTTGTACCCTAGACCAGAGAGATTCTTTATCACCTTCAGGATCTCCACCCACCTTTATCCTGGAGTGTTGAGAAATGGATGGACCATTTTCCTGAATTTCTTTATTATAGTCAAACATTAGACATGAGTATGGAATGTCAGTGCTGCTTGATACTTTAATCGCTCTTTTTGCTAAACTCAGTGAATGGGTGAGAATGTGGCCCTGTGCGGTTATCTACTCTCCTCCTGAACCTTCTCCATTAAAAATCCATCAATTCATTAATGAATGCCTGATGTGTTTTCCTTTCTAGACTGATAAAGAGTTCAATGAACGCATGAACGGATTCCTCCCAATCGAAGCTGATAACTCGACTGAAGAATTTGAAGGAGACGAATTTGATGAAGATGAAGAAAGTGATGGAGATGATGAACTTGATGAAGAAAGTGATGGAGATGATGATGAACTTGATGAAGAAAGTGACGATGATGTGACACTTGTAAATGTCGATTGGCGTAAACGTGGCATTGTAACTCCAGTGAAGAACCAGGTAAAAATCAGGAGCAGCCAATCTAGTCATTATTGGGGTGGGATTTTAATAGTCAGCTGCTCTCCAAATTTCTCGTCCCGCTCATGACGATGCCCACCGGTGTCAGGGCGGGAAAATCCCACCACAAGTGTGAGGTTCTAATTGGCTTTGAGTTTCGGTCCTTTTTGCCTGAAAATGCCGCTGCTGCTTACTCACAGCAGCTGTTTATGTGCATTGGTTATGGTCAGGCATGGAATCATGGTGGGATTTGTCGAAGTTAAGTTCATTTTTTTTACATAAAAAGGCTATTAACTGTTGTATTCCAAAGTATAAAAGCTTTATTAAGCTGTTAAAATAGATTTAAAATTGAAGTGTAGAAGTACAATTGTTCCATGCTAAATAAGAATTTCAGATCTAACCTGGCAAAACTCAAACCGGACAAGTTTCCGAGATGTGCTCTCCAAGCTCCTTATCATATTATGTCCAGTCTCACTTCATGAGCATTCCATTGTATACTCCAATTATGCATTGTTTAATTATTCAGATGCCTAATGAAAAGTGAATGGGATACGTATTTTATATAGAAAGCACCAATCAACCTAGATATAAGTTTTGTAGGTCGGAGAAATGAGTTCCTGTCCCCTCATCTTTTGATCAAAGCAGCCAATTCCATGTTGTGGCTTTTCTATGATAGTGTCTGAATCATTTAAACCGACACATTGTACCAATTAGAATTATCAGGATAATTAACTGGATAATGACAAAATCCATTGATATTATTCTAACCCTTAGTAGTTGACCCTATCACTAAATTGTCTCTCATCATCTGAGATGTCCCCTTTTACATACAGTATTACATTGCTTCATATACATGAGATTAGAACATAAGAAATGGAAGCAAGAGTCACCCACTCAGCCCTTCAAGCCTGTTCCATCATTCAATATGACTATGTCTGGTCTTCCACCAACTTGTATAGAACTTTGGTGAGGCCACTGTGTGCAATTCTGCTCGCCAACTTATAGGAAGGATGTGATTGCACTGGAGGGGGTGCAGAGGCGATTCACTGGGATGTTGCCTGGAATGGAAAATTTGAGTTACGAAGAGAGGTCGGATTGGCTTGGGTTGTTTTCGCTGAAGCAGCGAGGTCTCAAGAGCGATCTGATCGAGATGTACAAGATTATGAGGGGCATTGACAAGGTGGATGGGAGCAGTTGTTCCCCCAGTTGAAGGGTCAGTTACAAGGGGACACAAGTTCAAGGTGAGGAGTAGGAAGCCTAAGGGGGAATTTGAGGAAAAATGTTTTTATCCAGAGGATGGTGATGGTCTGGAATGCACTGCTTGGAGGGTGGTAGAGGCGGGTTGCCTCACATTGTTTAAAAAGTACCTGGATGAGCACTTGCACATCATAACATTCAAGGCTATGGGCCAAGTGCTGGCAAATGGGGGTCTTTCATGTGTCAGTGCCAACTCGATTGGCCAAAGGGCCTCTTCTACACTATTATTCTTTAATTCTGTAATTCTGCGAACTATTGGGTCCAATCACTTATTTTTCTCATTGGCCCGAACGGCATTCATAATCAATGAGGCAATTAACATAGTGCCCATTTGATGCTGTATTTTTGCTGTTTCCCTGTTGTATCCTCAACCACTCCCTGTCATTTAATTCTCCACATCCCATTAAATATCATTTCATCTCCATTCTAATCCTGGGACGAACATTGACACCCAATACACTGTCATCAAACCTTAAAACATACACTGAACATTCACAAATCAGTCCAAAATCTCAGCACAATTTTGTATATTTTGCTTAACCTCATCTGAGGTCTTTTATTTTCCAAAACAGCAATCAATGTTATACTTGTGTCCACATTATCATTTCAAAATTACTCCAAATGCAGAGATCAGTATTGGAATGCCAAGACTGGTCAATCTTTAATTTTATTTTCCTGATGTAAATTTGTTCTTTAATAGACAACATGGGTCAGACGTTACTTGGATTCAGTCACTGTTGCAATTAGAAATTGCACAATGTTCATAATATGAACACAATCTGAATTAATTAATTATTTCAGTGTTCTCAGGGAAGACAGTGGCACAACTTGGTGGCACAATGGTTAGCATTGTGGCCTCACAGTGCCAGGGACCCGGGTTCGATTCCAGCCTTGGGTGACTGTCTGTGTGTTTGCACCTTCTCCCAGTGTCTGCATGGGTTTCTTCCAAGTGCTCCAGTTTCCTCCGACAGTCCAAAGATGTGCAGGTTAGGTGGAGTGTCCATGTTAAATTGCCCCTTAGTGTCTCAAGGTGTTTCAGGTTAGGTGAGGTTGTGGGGGATAGGGTGAGGGAGTGGGGCTAAATGGGGTGCTCTATCAGAGTACTGCTGCAGACAAGATGAACCGAATGGCTTCCTTCTGCACTATAGGGATTCTATAAATATTCTATGGACAGTATTTTAGTTTGTTTATCTCATTTTTAAAGGTGGTTTTCACAGTTCTGTATTTACAATTCAGATTAAACCGTTCAATAATTCCTCCATTATTTAAAAACAGTCCAAGGGTCATTAACTCTTATATAATGAATAGTCCAACCAGAGGAGTTCTCAAAGTTATTGCTACAAAGAGATCGAAGACCTGCCAGATATTTATTGCACACAGGACCCTTTTAATTTCCATCAATCATAAATTGGAAAGGTGCTGACAGTTTGCTAATGGCTATCACATTCCGATTGAACCAATAGCAATAAACAATGTTATCCAATTATTTAGCACAATTCCATCAACACCAATTACTCTCAACATTCATTTTTTTAATAAACTCATATCAAATAAAGATTTTCACCTAATTTATAATCGCAAGAATTTCACTCTGGTGAACATCAAATTCCAGTTTCCACAATTTAATAAGTTGGTTAACTTCAATAACCCTGATTCCATTCCTTAATATTTTAAACTGGTAAATGGAGAAGACGTAAATTTATCAAAGCAACACATGCTTACAAAAATCCATTAAATTATATCATCTTTACTCTTGATCTTTCTTCAGGCACCTTTTGAAATGACTGTAAAAGTATAACTGAAGAAAAAATTAGTCTCATAGTTAAACACACATTATGACTTAAAAAGGGAAAAGATAGTGAAATAAAAAAGACATTCCATCTTGAATTCAGAATCCATGTTCTCACTCAAACCTTTTACCTCCTACACAATTCTTGATATTCTCCTCTATTGGGATATCAAACGGATGTTACAGGCATTGCTTGGGCACATGACACAATTGGTTCCTGAAATCCAGGTTGTAACTCGAATAGTCAAACGTCCGAACCGACTTTCCTGTAGGAACAATAGTAGGAATTGGTTCTTGAGCCCGGGCTGTAAATCCTTTGTGGGCACCCAGTGTAAAATACTCTCTGCACTTGCCCTGTCAAGTTGCTGGGTCGAGTTTTAATGTCTGCACGCCTCAGCACAAGTTCCTCGGTTAGTGTGGGGGTAATACTGAAGCCATTCGATCACTGTCAGTTGCCTGTTTAACCTTGAACTTTTGTGAGTCTGAGCACATATTAAATAGAACATAAGAAAATAAAAGCTTTAAAACCATGACAGTTGTGAAAAAAAAATTAAACAGAATAAAACAGTTGTTTATAACCTAATAAAGATAGTTTGACCTGCCCAGTTATCCAGATAGAGTGGAAGAATAGAACCAGAAAGTTCCGACAATACAGAAGGAGGCCAGTTGGCCCAATGAATCTGCACCGACCCGCTGAAAGAGCACCCAACACAGGCCTACTCGCCCACCCTATCCCAGTCAACCTTTAGACACTAAGGAGCAGTTTAGCATGGCCAATCCACCTAACCTGTACATCTTTGGACTGTGGGAGGAAACTGGAGCACCCGACGGAAACCCACGCAGACGTGGGGAGAAAGTGTAAACTCCACACAGACATCACCCAAGGTTGGAATTGAACCCGGGTCCCTGGCGCTATGAGGCAGCAATGCTAACCATTGTGCCATCGTACCTATGCAACTCACCTGATCTGCCAAGGCCCTGGGATCTAACTCCTTCACCTTGGAGAACTTAGGCAAGAGCTGTTCAGTGCTGGTCTCACTGGGGTCTCAGAAGAAACGGCATTTGGGTGGGGGGGGGGGGGTGGGGGGCGGTCTCCAAGTGGATCCGAGGTCTACAGGTGGTTGCCACTAGGTACTGCTGATGCTACCTTGGCAGTGCCAGCCTGGCACCCTGACAGTGTCACCTGCCAGAGTGACAATCTCCTCCTGCACTGAGGAGTTCTGGCGAGCAGAGTTCCTCAGTGCAGGAAATGGGACTAACTGCGGCCTCGGTGGGGTGTTCACCGCTGAGGCCCCGGATTGAAACAAAGTCCAGTTAGATAGAATGATGATTCTCGGCGCTGTGAGTGCAGGGAAACACCCGGCTAAACGCGCTCGACACGGGGCTCTGTTGCAAATCGGTTAGATCACACCCGGAATTTTTAATCAGGATGTTATTTTATTTCTGTCATGACCAGGGAAGCTGTGTTTCTTGCTGGGCTTTCAGTGCGACCGGTGCCATCGAAGGGCAGTGGGCTCGGAAACATGGAAAACTGATTTCCCTGAGTGAACAGAACCTGGTTGATTGTACCAAACTATATCGTAACAATGGATGTCAAGGTGGATGGATGAATCGTGCCTTTCGCTATGTGGTCAAAAATAAAGGCATCAACACGGCTGCAGATTATCCATATACTGCTCGGGTAAATCTCTTTAAAATGCTTTTCCAATTCACCAGGTACAATATGTTTACAATATTTATGATATTAGACAGCGGAGCCCAGTCCAAATTGAATGGAAGCTGGCATAATAATAATCTTTATTATAATAATCTTTATTATTGTCGCCAAATAGGCTAACATTAACACTGCAATGAAGGTACTGTGGAAATCCCCTCGTCGTCACACGCTTGTTCGGGTATACTGAGGGAGAATTCAGAATGTCCAATTCACCTCACAAGCACATCTTTCAGGACATGTGGGCGGAAACCGGAGCACCCAGAGGAAACTCATGCAGACGCAGGGAGAACGTGCAGAGTCCACAGAGACAGTGACCCAAGTCGGGAGTCAAACCCGGGTCCCTGGTGTGAAGCAACAGTGCTAACTACTGTGCTACCGTGCGACCCATTGTTCTACGGTGCCACCCAGACTACCATAAATAAGATGAGACGAGATTATGTTACTCAAATATAAGCTGCTTTTTTAAAATAAGGAACAGTTTAAGTTTGGGGTGTGACCTATACACAGTTATTAATGTTTCATGGGCCATTTCAAAGTTGGTGTGAAAGCTATTTGAAAGATCGGCCTCTGTATCAATCTGGTCATTTGGTCAGAGAGGTGTTTACTCTTTAGGAATGTAATTGAAGCTGCAACTTGATTTGAATATCGGGCTGTAATTAAGAAACAATTTGGTTTGAAACAGTTCTCTGTGAATATTTGTGTAAACTGCCTTTCGTGCTGGTGTTGTTTCTCTCGCAGTCACTGTACTCACTATTACACTGGGGACAATGCGCCAGTGTACGTGTGTGCGTGAGAAGTCGTTCCGCACTGGGGACGCGGTTGGGGAAATGCTAACTCTTCCTGATCCAAAGTGGCATTGAGCAGCAAGGAAATGCAGAGTGGCAGTGAGGACGATGCAAAATGAAGCAATCCATCCTCACCATCCTGTGCTAAGAATTGTAGAGAGGGGTGATGAGGGTCTTGAGAGAGAGAGATACAGAAAATCCTGTGCTCAGTATAGTATCATAGGATCCCTATAGCGCAGAAGGAGGCCATTCGGCCCATCGAATTTGTACCAACCCTCTGAAAGAGGGATAAGCCTGATCCCCCACCTTATCCCCCCAACCACACCTAGGGGGAATTCAGCATAGCCAATCCACCTAACCTGCACATTCTTTGGTCTGTGGGAGGAAACCAGAGCCCTCGAAGGAAAGCCTCGCAGACATGGGGAGAAAGTGCAACCTCCACACAATCACCCAAGGTCAGATTCGAACCTGGGACTCTGACACTGTGAGGCAGCAGTGTTAACCACGGTGCCACCATGCTGACTCAGTATTGGCTCTATTCTCATATTCAGACCTTGGTTTAAAACAAAACTGTTAAGAGGTTTGTGAGTGTCATTATTTGCAGACTGTTAATCATATATGTAATTTTTTTTAAAAAGGAATTGTTTCTTGAATTTTGGATTGGAGAGTTGAGCAGGTTCGTTCCCAAGGATAAAATCCCGCTGCAGTTCCTGGTTCTGGGCACTGAAAGGATCTTTTGCAAGTGTCACTGTTTCCATTTGTGGTGTTCTATGTGATTCTTGGGCAGCACGGTAGCACAAATGGATAGCACTGTGGCTTCACAGCGCCAGGGTCCTAGGTTCAATTCCCCACTAGGTCACTGTCTGTGCGGAGTCTGCACGTTCTCCCCGTGTCTGCGTGGGTTTCCTCCGGGTGCTCCGGTTTCCTCCCACAGTCCAAAGACGTGCAGGTTAGATGGATTGGCCATGCTAAATTGCTGTTAGTGACCAAAAAGGTTAGGAGGGGTTATGGGAATAGGGTGGAAGTGAGGGCCAAAGTGGGTCGGTGCAGTCTTGATGGGCCGAATGGCCTCCTTCTGCACTGTATGTTCTATGTTCTTATTTTCAGAATAGATGTTGTAATGTTCACAAAGACCATAGAAGCTAAGTTCATTAACAAAACTGACATTTATTTACACTACTTATTTCATAGAATTTACAGTGCAGAAGGAGGCCATTCAGCCCATCGAGTCTGCACCGGCTCTTGGTAAGAGCACCCTACCCAAGGTCAACACCTCCACCCTATCCCCATAACCCAGTAACCCCACCCAACACTAAGGGCAATTTTGGACACTAAGGGCAATTTATCATGGCCAATCCACCTAACCTGCACATCTTTGAACTGTGGGAGGAAACCGGAGCACCCGGAGGAAACCCACGCACACACGGGGAGGATGTGCAGACTCCGCACAGACAGTGACCCAAGCCGGAATCGAACCTGGGACCCTGGAGCTGTGAAGCAATTGTGCTATCCACAAGGCTACCGTGCTGCACAGTTAAGCTTAGTTAAGCTCGACCACTTATTCCTATAGTAAACAATAGTCTAGTAATCTACAAGCTACACTCCACTAACACTGGTCTCTACACTCTATCTATAACTGTACTGTCCATTCTATCACTGCTCTCTTTAGCTCTCCTCCAGTTCTTTCTCAGAAGTCTGTGAGTCAATGCTTTATAGTTCTGCATCTAGCTCTATCTAGCTCTATCTAGTGGTTAATTATGATATAACATTAATCTGAATATTTCCCATAATATCACACCATTGAAATGGAGTCAGTGTGAGAGTATTGCAAGAGCTGCTCATTCTAATACAGGGCAATATAACACACTCAGGTCTGTTTTATACACTGGGAGCTGTCTGACATTGGGGGCCTTGAACACTTAGGCCGAATTTTCCTTTTTTTCTTCGAAATGCTGGCTCAGATGGACAAAGAGGCATTCAGCTCACTGGCAGTGCAGCTGGCTTTTCTCACCCTATTGTCCAGCAATTCAGAAGAAATAAATACTGCATCCGCTTCCCACACTAAGGGTGGGGCTCCTGAAAAAGCCAGTAGTACCGGGATAAGATTGCCCCAGTTAAGAAAAAGAGGAATCCCCTCCCTATGCACACAGGAACACCCTCACCATGGGAACACCCAGCACGGAGAGAAAACACCATCCTATGGGCATGGGAATCCCCCAATGGAGTTCCCAAGAAAAACTACCCACAAGGCACTGCCAAGTGATGTTGTGGGACTTCTTAAATCTCCTGAGCAATGCAGCAGTGAAAGCCGTTGCAATGTCACCCTCCCCGCTCACTGTCACACTCTGCAAAAAGAAAAAAGGAAAATCCCACTCTGTGTTGCTGAACCTGCTCTAACTGCAGCATTGGTCAGAAGGTAACTGACGGACACGCCGACCAAAATCTTCTCACCGATAGACAAGGAGATTCTTCAATAGTTACCACGCTGATAATTGTCCCATTTTCATTTAAACATGGGAACGATGGACGTGCCTTCAATGTCAGAAACACAGCATCATTTTTATATCCAGGGGGCTGTTAAAGCTCCTACACAGATGTAGCACCGTCAATATGATGCAAGGCAGGTTGAGGTAATGTCAATTGAAGGCTTTATTAATCAGAACTTTATCCCCAGCAGCGTGGTTACGTAATGCAGCTGCTGAGGGAAATGGAGGGAAAAGCTGGGTTCTTATACCGGCATTTCTGGGTGGAGTCCAGTAGGTGGCAGATCCTATCAGGACCTGGCATCCCTCCACCAATAGCCTGTCAACACGTGGTGTACCGTATTACCCCTAATACATACCACCACATTCACCCCTTGTTGAAAAAGAACCCGGCGGGGTGGTGGTTTGCATGGTGGTAGGGGTTTACAGAGTCGGTACTGTGCCGTAACTTTGAACAAAACACAAAATTATCGCTTCAACTGGGCCAACGGGCCAAACAGGGTCGGCATGATGCCATAACTATAACAAGACACAATAACTGAAAACGTTGAGAGTTAAAGTGATTCGATGAGCCGGATGGGCGCCCTGATCGTCCTTTCCGATCGTCTCGGGCGTGGTGGTGATGGCGCTGGCTCGAGTCCCGTCGACTCTGGGAGCGTAGCGCTGTTCCCTGTGTCCTTACACCTGGGCGGGTCTGGGAGCAGAACCGAACCCCGGGAAGTGGGTGGCTGCATCTTTTGTTTGTCTGTCGGTGTGCCGGGGGCCGTTCGGAGGTAGCCCTCAAAGCATGCCAGCCAGTGCTTGAAAATAGATGTCGAGTTAGCTGCTTGGGGTACGATGTGCAGGCACTCCGGGGTGATTCGGAGCTCCATGTTCCCACGTCGTTTTCTTCAATTTAAATTCTGCTTAATAAATTGTAGCACCGTCAATATGACGCAAGGCAGGTTGAGGTAATGTCAATTGAAGGCTTTATTAATCAGAACTTTATCCCCAGCAGCGTGGTTACAGAATGCAGCTGCTGAGGGAAATGGAGGGAAAAGCTGGGTTCGTATACCGGCATTTCTGGGTGGAGTCCAGTAGGTGGCAGATCCTATCAGGGCCTAGCATCCCTCCACCAATAGCCTGTTGGCACGTGGTGTACCGTATTACCCCTAATACATACCACCACAAAAGATATCACGAGGACTTTGAAAACATCACATTGTATTAATCAACTTTAACTTTTAACAATTTGTTTAACTCTTAGGAGGGACCATGCAGATTTCAGAGCAATGGGTTTGTTGTCACAATCAAAGGCTTCAGCTATATCAGACGAAGCACAAAATATTTGGAGACTTCAGTGAGAATGATTGGACCAATAGCTGCTGCAATTGATGCAAGTGGACCTTTCCGCTGGTACAAACAAGGTAAGACACAGAAGCTATGGATGATCTGCATCTATCAGCCTATTAATCAATTTTACACAAAGTATTAAAATCACACATCCACACACACTTCCTGTCAACTTTTTTATTGTTAATTATTTCTCAATATTTAGAATGAAAATTATTCTACCCCTTCACCTCGCTCATGTTTTCCACCCCCTGTGCCCCATACTCTCCAGTGCTGTGAAACACCATGGGTTAAAATTGGATCAGGCTGGTAAACGAGTGCGGGAATCCTGATGGACAATTTATCCGCACCCATTCGTAGTGATACAGGCAGCTCAGAAACTTGGTGCTGCTGCCAATTTAACTAATAGTGATGAGTAGCTCAGTGCTGACGTGCTGCTGAATGTCTGTAACCCTCAGCAAAGAACCAGGCTTGTCTGAGGTTAGCACCATTTAAAGCGAGTTTGGACGACTTAAACCCAACCTGCAGCTCTGAAAGGAGCAGGTGCTGGAACTCAGGCAGAGACTCTGAGCACAAAGAGAAGTGGAAATGGTGCAACAGGCCAGGCAGCAGCCCCTAGGTTCTCTGATACAGCACTGGAGGCCTTGGTACAGGAGGTGGACAGGAGAAGAGAGGTCCCCGTCCTTCAGGGGACCAGGAGACCCTCCAGACGGACATTGAGAAGGCAGTGGGAGCAGGCAGTGTCACAGTCAATGCCGGCAATCTAGTTCCGAGGACCTGGAGGCAGAGACACAAAATGTTCGATGACCCCAAATGAGCAGTCAAGGTGAGTGAATTTGTTACTTGCTGTATACATACAAAAGCACCACTAGCCTCACACACTGCCCCACTCACTACACCCACTTCACTCACCTCCTAAAAACATCCAACACAATCATAGCTCACATGTCTCCACCTCACCCGCACACAGTTAACACCAATGCAAACATCACACCCACATCTCACAGCTTGCACACACTGCCAGGTATTCAACCATGAAAGCCACATCAACCAAACAGATTGCAACAAACTCAGTGACACACCTCCCTCTGTCTTGCAGGACAAGGTGGCCCATAACCAGAGGCAACAGCACCAAGCCGGCAGAGACTAGCCTGGCAGTATGGGGGCCCGATACCGGAAATAATTGATGCAGCCACAACTGAGGCTGTGGCCAGTGGTGGGGGTGAAACAATAGAGGATGATGGCTTCTTCCTCCCAAATCCACCTCCTCACATCCCATTTCCCCCTCATCCCACAACCTCTGGTGGTTTACAAGCTGCAGATGGTATATTTGTGAACCTCTTGCTTTCCTCCACTTGCTTCACCCGAACCCTACCCCTGCCCCTCTATCCTGTCAGATAGACAAGAACTGCCACCTGGTCAAGAACTGGTGCAGGATCCTGAAGTGCAAGAGGAACAAGAGATGAAGAGGGAACACCACCATTCAATCTCACACTCACAGGCAGCAGCTCAGACACTGGCACTGAGTGAACGATAGAGGGTGGCACAGGGACAGGATCTGCACGGGGTGAGTCACTGGGCTGTAGCCAGGACAGTGGGAAAGGACAGTGTGGGTGCCAGCTCACCTGCGGTTTCAGATGGTTTCTGCTGCGGAGAACTTAGACTCAACCAGGAAACAAAGAAGAAAAGGTTGACAGGCGTGTGCACCAGGATACTTGGTGCATTGTCAGACCTGGATTGGATTGGATTTGTTTATTGTCACGTGTACCGAGGTACAGTGAAAAGTATATTTCTGCGAGCAGCTCAACGGATCATTAAGTATCTGGGAAGAAAAGGGAAGAAAAGAATATACATAATAGCGCAACACAAGGTACACAATGTAACTACACAAGCACTGGCATCAGATGAAGCATACAGAGTGTAGTGTTAATGAGGTCAGTCCATAAGAGGATCATTTGGGAGTCTGGTAACAGCGGGGAAGAAGTTGTTTTTGAGTCTGTTCATGCGTGTTCTCAGACTTCTGTATCTCCTGCCCGATGGAAGAAGTTGGAAGAGTGAGTAAGCCGGGTGGGAGGGGTCTTTGATTATAGTGCCTGCTTTCCCCAAGCAGCGGGAGGTGTAGATGGAGTCAATGGATGGGAGGCAAGTTTCTGTGATGGACTGGGCTGCTGTCAGTGTGAATGGACATGGATGTGGTCCAATTCCATCCTCGGACAGGACTCTACACAAAACATGGTGCCCAACCTTTCCAGCATGGAATTGCTGACCAACCCCATGAGAACCCCTGTGGCCTGACCGTGATACAGTCTCTGATGGCTGGTGATTGCTGAATGGTCAGAGGTCAATACACATTGGAGGGTATTTTATGCGTGTGACAGGGGTCTTTACTGTTTGCTGCAGAGACCCACGTTGTTCCCTTTGAGGAAAGCCTGCCAAATAATGGACCAATCAGGCCATTGGTGGGCGCTCCACTGGACTCCAAGCTCAGGAAGCCCCTCCCACCAACATCTGCCAGTCAATCAGTCGTAAACATTTATTTGCCCCTCAGTACCCCCTAGAAGGCAGCAGTGTCTCAGAGCGACTCAGGGAAGTCACAGGAAGGGATTGTGGGGGGAGTTTGTGGAGTAAGGAACAAGAGCAGGTCGTTGGCTTTCAGCGGTCTTGCCCCACGTGCCCGTCCTGATGCTGGGTCACTCGATCAAGCACTGAGTGCCTCTGAATGAGGAATTCCCCATGGAAGACCACAAGAAGCCGGCACAGATTTGCTCATCATGCTCCCCGCTTGGTGACAGGTCCTCTTGCGTCTGGATTAATACCAGCGACAGCAGAATGAGACCCATCAGTTGGCATCAGTAACCCAGTTAAGGGCCTGAATGGACAGGGGGATGGGAAGTTTGTGCACCAGCTTTCCTACCTCAGAGTTGTTCAGAGTGGAGGTGGGAAGTGGGCAGGTCCCCACCCCTCCCCTCTGATTTAAATGCCATCCCTTCTTGTAAACGCACCTCAGGGAGGGTACAAGGTACTGCCGAGTATCTGAGCGCTGCCGTGGAAGCTCAGACTGATGTCATGGCATCTCAGCTTGTTGCTGTGCAAGGTCAGCGCTGTCTTCCCCAGTGAAAGACTGTAACCTCCCAACAGCCACGCTGCAGCCACTGGGATCGCAATGAGGAGGAGAGCTCTGGCAGTCCAGGGAAATAGTAAGGCGGGCAGTCAGGGAATTCACCCTTCGTATGAAGGGTTTGATGGAATGGGATGGTTATTTACTTGTGATTTTTATTTGAGCATTGTAACCAGCAGGATGGTTGTGTGATAGTAGAGGTATTACGGTACCTGGTATGCTGGAGCACCATTGGTGGAAACTGTATGCTTTCTATTGGTTAAGATGTATGGTAGCTCCTGCTAGGCGGGGTATAAGAGCCCATGCCGCCCCAGCAGCCTTCATTCTGTACCTGAGCTGCTGGGGGAAACATCTAGCTTATTAAAGCCTTCAGTTGGACTATAACCTCGCTTTAGTGGTCATTGATCGTGCATCAGGTTGTAATAATAATCTTTATTGTCACAGTAGGCTTACATTAACACTGCAATGAAGTTACTGTGAAAATCCCCTTGTCGCCACACACTGCCGCCTGTTCGGTTACACAGGGGGAGAATTCAGAATATCCAAATCATCTCGCAAGCACGTCTTTCGAGACTTGTGGGAGGAAACCAGAGCACCCGGAGAAAACCCACGCACACACGGGGCGAACGTGCATACTCCACACAGACAGTGACCCAAGCCGGGAATCGAACCTTGGACCCTGCTGCTGAGAAGCCATAGTGCTAACCACTATGCTACCGTTCTGTCCATCAGGGTGATTAGTTACCCTTCATTTGGAGGGTTTGATGGAATGGGATGGTTATTTACTGGTGATTTTTATTTGAGCATTGTAACCAGCAGGATGGTTATTAACAGAGGGATGGTGAGGTGTGAGATGGTTGAACAATGGGGAATTGGGGTTGTGTTCTCAGGAACTGGAGTCAAATGAGCCAATCACAGAAAGCTCGGCTGGACCAGGGATGTGTCAGCTATCTCCTCCTCTTCTCGCTTCTCCCCGTATTCCTGATGGAAAGTCTCTGCCCTCATGATGTTCATGTTGTGTAGGATACAGCAGATCACCATGAATTGGGACACAGGCTCCAGCAGGAACTGGCTGATCTTCTAGAACAGTCCGGGCAACACCTCAATGATCAGCTCTGTGATCTATCAGAGGGCAGCATGGCTCTCACTGTGCACACACTGCTCACATGTGGTTGCAATGTGGAACAAAGTCATGGTGTAGAGAGGTTAACCCTTGTCACCTAGCAACCATTCTCTGGTTTGACATGTGACTCGAATACTGAGGGGACAGTGGGTGGGTGCAGAATGAAAGCACCGCGATCGCTGTCAGGGTAACGGACATTCACCAGCATGATGTGCTCAGCATGTTGCACACCACTCATAACACTGAAAGTCCAGACACTTTGGAAGCCAGCTTTGAGGCTGACAACTCTATCCCAGAATTCACATATCCCACAACTTTTCCATAGGGGCCAGTGCCTCCCTGAGGCAATTGGAATATTCAGCGTGATGTTTTTTCATTCCAGGGTGTGATGGAGCTTACAGAAACCAATATTGATCAAAAATACCACAAAATAATTCAAAAATAAATGAATGTTTGTTGATTGTTTCATAAATTTACCGGGACTGCTATTTCCAAGAATTTTTAACAGGTCCCCAGTAAATTGCCCCCAGTGCTGTCTATGGTCAGTTGATGAATATAATATACACAATGGAGTTGAGAGATTCAGAAAGTCACTCCACAGAAACACTGATCAGGGCCCAGAGCCCACACCTACATTGCGATGTGTGACAACAAAACTGAATGGGAAACATGAGCAATGGTAAGCCATAAGACCCTAAGACATGGGAGCAGAATTAGGCCACTCGGCCCATCGGGTCCAATCCGCCATTCAATCATGGCTGATATTTTTCTCATCCCCATTCTCCTGCTTTCTCTCCATAACCCCTGATCCTCTTAAAACATGAACAAACATTATAGCAATCAGAAATGTGTAACCTAGACATGATTTTTAATAACCAGTCGACACATATGCTGAATTTGGCTGAAAATGGGGTCAAAGTTGTAAATAGGCTGAAGGTCGAAGATTAAATGACAAACAGATCTATTGGTGGAAGATCAAAGGAGTGGTAATGGAAGAAATAAAGAAACTAAAGCTGTGTCCAGAGGGGGCAGGAATGGCAGATGTGAGAATATTGGGATTCAAAATATGGAAAGTCAATAAAGGTGACAAAAAAATGTGACAAAGGGAGCTGGGCTTTGTAGAGTGAATTGTATTCCAGAAGATAATTAGACGAAAAAGATAATAAAAAGTAAACCTCTTTAGGAAGGGAAAAGTAACTATATATTTTATAATTATATCACATTTAAAATAAATGTCTATCTGCAGGAATCTACAAGAATGAAAACTGCAGGAACCACGAGGCAAACCACGCAGTCTTGGTGGTTGGATATGAACGTGACAATGGAAAGAACTATTGGCTGGTTAAAAACAGGTATGTACTTGATAAAAACAACAAATAACTGGTCACAGCTGAAGCAGTGACAGGAGAACTGGATTTACTCTCAGTCTTCCTGGGATAGGGAGGGAAGCATCCACCAAAATTCCCCTGCTGATTACTATCCAAAGGCACCAGGGGAGCTGCAGAAAAGATTCACAAGGATAAAACTGGAACTGAAGAGAAATTTCTCGGAAAAAGCTGAACAGGCCGGAGCTCATTTCTTCAGAAAAGGGAAGGTTGAGAGGTGACCTGATCGAGGTCTTTAAGATTATGAAAGGATTCGATGCGGTTGGAATGAAGAACATTTTCCACTTGTGGGGGCGTTTGAAAGCAAGGGTGATCAATATAAGATAGTCACGATACGGGTGGCGTGGTGGCACAATAGTTAGCACTGCTGCCTCACTACGTCAAGGACCCGGGTTTAATTCGGGTCTTGGGTGACTATGTGGAGTTTGCACTTTCTCCTCGTGTCTGCGTGTGTTTCCTCCGGGTGCTCCGGTTTCCTCCCACAGTCCAAAGATGGGCAGGTTAGGTGGATTGGCCAAGCTAAATTGCCCTTAGTGTCCAAAAGGTTAGGTGGGGTTACTGGGTTATGGGGATGGGATGGGGTGCTTGGGTCTAGATGGGGTGCTCTTTCAGAGGGTTGGTGCAGACTCGATAAGCCAAATGGCTTCCTTTTGCACAGTAGTGATGCAATGATTGTATGAATATATCCAATCAGAAATTCAGGAGAAATCTCTTTATCCAGAGAGTGGTTGAATTTGGGAAATGTTACCATGAGGAGTGGTTGAGCTGAATAACACATATACATTGACGGGGAAGATAAGAACATGAGGGTGAAAGGAATGGAAGGATATGTTGATAGGGTTTGATGAAGAGGGATGGGAGGAGGCTCATGTGGACAAGGAATAACAGCACAGAGCAGTTGGATTGAATTTCCCATTTCCGTGTTGCAGTCGATGTGTCTATGTCAGCAACGCTAAATGATGGGCGGGATTACCCGACCCTTCCCACCGACAGATCTTCCAGCCCCGCCGTCGGTGACCCCTCGCCCTCGGAACCATGAGTGGCGGAGATGCGAATAACACAAAACTCCATTGACAATTAAAGGACTGGAAGATCCCACTGCTGGCCAATGGCAGGCTGCTTCCATCACTGGAATACTCACCGCTGGGTGGGGGAAATCCACCCCCCCCCCAATATGTTTATGTAGATATGAAGGGTTAATGGTAGAGTTGGGGAACAGCTTCACTGGAAATAAATCAGGACACTTTTGAGTTGCTGACAGTAGTGGGGGGTCTATTGCTGATGGCACTGGATGGGGGGGGAGGGTTGGTATCGGTTGAAGGACTGCGCAACCAGCCATCAAATTCTATGAATTTCCAGTGTGAAATGCCTCAGTTTTCCAAATCTGTCAATTCAACAGAACTACAATGTTAATATAATTTTATTCTTATTTCCTAGTTGGGGAACACGCTGGGGGGATAAAGGTTACATCAAAATGGTTAAAGGTGTGCCGAGAAACTGTGGAATTACAAAACATGCAGTCGTTCCAATCGTGTGAGGAGCCACATGTTAATCCAGAGCTTCATGGAACTCTCCCCTGAAAGAATGACAGAAATGTTCCTGCTGCTGCTTACTCATTCTACGCCATTGCTTTAACTTCCTGCTGCAAGTTTAAAAAGTGGAATAATAACAGCTTCTACCCATTTTTGTAGCATCACTTAAAGACCAAACCCATTGTGTATTTAACGTATGTAACCATATCATCCAACTTGTGTAGAGACAATGGGCTGCATGTACTGGTGATGTTGAGCAAAATAATAAACATTGCAATCACTTTGAGAATCTTTTTATTCCAAAGGAACAATTCTTGGCACCAGTAGATTGATGAACAAGTGTCTAGGGTCTTACATGAGGTGGCTTCAGAGGTAGTAAATGCATTGGTGTTAATTTTCCAAATTTCCCACGATCCTGGAACATTTCCATCAGACTGATAACTATGCAAGAAGGAAGTGAGCAGAAAAAAGTAAACTACAGGCCACTTAGCTTGACATCTGTCATGGGGAAGGCATTTGAGTCAAACATTAAAGATGATATAGTTGGACACTTCTAGAAACTCTAGGTAGTCAGGAAGAATTAGCATGGTTTTGCAAAAAGGAAATCAGATTTAACCAATTTACAAAGAGTTCTTTGAAGGAGTAACCTGTGTAGTGATAAGGGGAAACCAGTAGATAAACTGTACATGGGTTTCCAGGAGACATTTGATAAAGTGCTACATCAAAGGTTATTGCAAAAAATAAAATCTCATGGGTGTAGGAGCAACATATTAGCATGGATTGGCTGGCTGGACGAAAACAGAGAATATGCTTAAATGGGTCTTTATTTGATTGGCAGGCTGTGATGAGTGGAGTTCCACAAAGGCCTGTGCTGGACCTCAACCTTTTACAATTTACATGAATCACATAGATCAGGGGAGCGATGGCATGGTTGCTAAATTTGCAGGTGACACAAAGATATGGAGGAAAGTATGTGATGAAGAGGACATAAGGAATTTTCAGACAGATAAAGATAGACAAGGCTCTGGGAGATTGCTCTTTCCTCTGTACCTGTTTCCACATGGACACGTGAAAATACATTCGCTATGAGAGTGATCAGTGAGTGGGCAATAAAACTGGCAGATGGAGTAATAATGTGGTGTAGCCACCTAAAATGGCTGATTCCCTATTAATTTGGCCAAAACCCGATTTAAAATGGCTAACCGAAAAGGCTGATGGGAAAAGCAGCCAACAGGACACAAACGGACAGCTGCAGACAGAATAGCGTATTCGGATCTGGGGAAGTCGGCCCAGATCGATACCTAAGACTATTAGCAGCACATCAACACAGACATCTGCAGTTTAATCGGCTATCCCCGGGAACAATTGCAACATATTAGCAATTGAATGCCGGGCCAGACCTTTCGGCGCCTGCAGTGGCCGAAACAAAGACAGGTGAACGACCACCCCCCGATCGAGGAATCGCCCCATTATTGGAGCATATCGAACCCAGTGATTGGGAACAAGTCCAATCACTTGGGACTCAGGGTCAAGGGCCGCCCCGAGAGGCGGGAAGCCCCTGGGCCATATAAATTGAGGGGCCAAGTTCAGATCGCTCTCTCTCCCTTCTTCTCCTGCTCGCAACCTTCACAAGAACATCGACCAGAAACTGTAAGTTTGACTCCAGCGATCGCTACCCGATAGAGACTCCTAGCCATCGACCCGTATCAGCCTTTTGAATCCCGCAGGCCAGACCCAATTCGATAAACCATTCGTTTCCCTGACCTGGTGGGCCATCTCCTAAAGTTAAGTATTGGCCAGTAGTGGTAGGTTTTGATATAGATAGTAGGATTATTGTGTAAGTATTGATTGCTGGACATAATAAATGACCGTTGATTTCAATCTTACTAAGCGGTGTGCTGATTTATTAATCATAACTCGAGCTTGAACCACGTGGCGGTATCAGAGAGATACCTGGCGACTCGTGAGCAAAGGTGACATAATCAGAGCTAATAAAACTAAGGCTAAAAAGAGCAACAGTGGGAAAATGTGAAGTTGTTCACTTTGGCTGGAAGATTGAAAAATCAGGGTGCTACTTAAATGGAGAAGGACTGCAGAATCCAGAGGTGCAGAGGGACCTAGGTGTTCTAATGCATGAGTTGCAAAATGTTAATCAGCAAGTACCACACATAATTAAGAAGGGTAATAGAATGCTAACCTTCATAATGAGGGAAATTGAGCATAAAAGTACGGATGTTATGCTTCCGTTGTACAAGACATATGCTGCGCAGATTTGGTGTCTGTTATAACCTGCCTGGATCCTATTGGCTGGGGACAATTGGTTATCCCATGATGTATTTTAGGGTTTATCAACTAAAGAGAAGAACAGGAATTAACTGTGGGACAAATTAAAAGGGGTTGCTCCTGAAAACAAATGGAGCGCAGCCCAAAAAGAACTTAAGAACATTAAATCAAAATGTGAAACCTGGGGTCGATAAAGCAATCCAACCCCTGCGGTACCCAACGAGCATGGAAGGCCTCGAGTGTGCCCGTGGACACCGCATGCTCCCTCTCCAGGGACATCCAGCCGTGAATGAAGCCACGGAAGAGGGCAGACAGTCCGGCCAGACGACCTCCTCGGTCGCCCGCTGCCTGGGTCTGTGGTTATCCCATGACACTGGGGAGTATGAGCTTCCCCAATGAGGGGGGGGGGGCAGGGAAATCACCAGTAGTTGCAGCTGTATAAATAGAGCTGGCCAGCGTGGTGCCGGCTAGAGAAAGGAGAAGTGGTGAACCACTGCTGCCGTGTACGTATTGTTGTAAATAAAGTTACCTCCTGTTTGACTCTACAAACGCGTGCTGGATTCTTCGTGGCCCTCACAAAAGTAGCCTTTTTTAAGCAAGAATGTACTGGTGTTGAGGGAAGTTCAGAAGATGTTTGCTGGATTGTTACCTGGAATGAGCATGTTGTCTTCTAAGAGGAGCTTGGACAGGCTGGTCTAGTTAAAATTAGGGGTTCTCTCAAATGATTGTGCGGCTCTGAGAAGGCGGTGGACATGGGAACATTGAACGTTTTTAAGGAAGAAGTCAATAGGCCAGGGAGTCAAACATCATTGGGGGTAGATGGCAATGTGGAATTCGAAACAAAACGATCCGCCATTGGGCAGGAATTTCCTTTTGGGAGACTAAGTTCTCCCACTGGAGTCGAAATGCTCCCGGTCTGTGCAGGCGTTAGGAGCAGCACCCAGGAGTGATTCACTTTGCCTTGCCGTGCAAATGCATGCATGGCAGGAAGCTCACAGGATTCCATTCGAAATATCATAGAATCATAGAATTTCTGCATTGCAGAAGGAGGCTATTCAGCCTATTGATTCTACACAGAGCTTATGAAAGAATACTCTTCCTGGGCCCAGTCCCCCACCCTATCCGAAGATCCTGTAACCTTTGGACACTAAGGGGTTATTTATCATGGCTAATCCACCTAACCTGTACACCTTTGGACTGTGGGAGGAAACCGGAACACTCGAAGGAAACCAACACAGGCACAGGGAAGAAGTGCAAACTCCACACAGACAGTCACCCAAGGCCAGAAGTGAAGGCAGGTCTCTGGCACTGTGAGGCAGCAGTGCTAATCACTGTGCCACCCTGCTGCTCCTATCACAATATCGAGCTACCATTTTGACCGGGCCTCCCGATAGTGAGGTCCAGTACCGTGCCCCCCTTCCCCCCTGCACCACAAATCCTGCCCCTCCAGCTAACAAGAAGGGCCATACTAACTCCCACCACCATGGGAATTATGGGTTCCCACAAAATGCACACATGAGGGTGACCCGACACCTCAAACCAGCTCCCCCATCAGACACCCAACAGAGAACTCTGCCTTCAGACTCTCCACCAGACCCCCCCCCCCCCGCATCACACCCTTAACAGATCTCCAACAGAGACCACCCATCATACCCCTCTATCAGACCCCCAACAGACATCCCCATCAGAGACACTGATATCAGAGACCCCCATCTCAGAGACTCCCAAACTAGAGAGCTCATATCACAGACCCCCATAGGATCCCACCATCAGACCTCTCCATAAAACCCCCATATCAAATACCCCCCCATCAGAGGCTTCCATATCAGAGACACCCTTTTCAGAGACCCACCATCAGAGAACCGCCTACACCCCTCCGCACCAGAGATCCACATATCAGACCTCCTTATCAATTACCCGCATATCGGAAATCTCCATATCAAAGACCCCCCTCCCATCAGTCACCCCTGCCTGGAAGCTAATGAGCAGTGCAGACAGAAACAGTGAAAAATAACTGCTTTTTCACTTATCAGCCCCTTACCCCTGCTGCCTCAGATGGAAGAGTTGAAACCAGAAGCTGTTATTTTGTAGAAAGCCAAAACTCATCACAAAACTTTATCATTTGCTTGTGAGGCTTCTATTCACTTTGAAAGATAAATAGCTTTTAGTAGGCTGTAACTGACAGGGCAATCACTTCCAGATAGCCAGGAGTCTGGATTGTTTATTTTTATCTCCCTTCGAACATGAATGTATCACAAGTGTCCTGCTGCGAAGCTAACCACTATGTTTATAAACATCTCGGAGATAAGTGCTTTCACGCCCTCTTTTTCTTAACTTCTTTGAATGTGGCGAGGACCTGTCAAGCATAGCTAAATGTTTATAAACATTGCGGTTAACATTAAAGCAGGTACTTGAAATGCATTCAACCATGATGAGAAATGAAAATAAACAATTCAGACACCTGGCTGTCTGGAAGCTATTACCCTGTCAGTTACAGCCTACTAAAAGCTATTTCCCTTTCAAAGTGAATAGTAGCTTCGCAGGTCAAAGAATTTGAGGGGGTTTAAACTACAGTTACTATTGCAGAGTTCAGATAATGCATAGCACTAAAATAAGGAGAGATGAGGAGATCTGGATCTCAATATTAATCAAGGGGATTAATATCTCGCACATAATAAAAAAATCAAGAATACATAAAGATGTAGAATGGGGGGCAACTCAAAGGTGATTAAAGCAGAATTATTTAATTGTTATGGAAGCAAGGGTTTCAGTCATTAACATCACTCAGCAGTGGGAGGAGCTGCAGAGAACATCAATGTTAACAGTTTAGAGTCAGTGTATGTTCTCAAAGTTGGAAGAAGTTCAGTGAAGCTCACCACAATTTCCATGGCAACAATCCTGCCCTTATTCCTTGCGTACACCTGCTCTACCCCAAACTCAGTACTCCCAAGATTCCCCTTCCCCCATAATGCTACATTCTCCGAGAAGGTCCAGGACCCTTTTAAATGAATTGAAAGTTTTAGTCTCAATGACCAACTCAATGACAATGAATTCCAGACACCTACCACCCAATGGGTGAAAAAGATTTTCCTCATATCCCCTCTAATCCTTCTACCAATCACTGTAAATTTATGCCTCCTGGTAATTGGCCCCTCAGCTAGGGGAAACCAGTCTTTCCTGTCTACCCTACCTCAGCCCCTCATAATTTTATTCATCTCAATTAAGTCACCCCTTAGCCTCCTCCATTCTAAGGAAAACTATTCTAGCCTATCCAATCTCTCCTCAGATCTGCAATTTTTAAGCCCTGGCAACATTCACGTAAATCTCCACTGCACTCTCTCCAGAACAATTGCGTCTTTCCTGTCATGTGGTGACGGGAACTGTACACTAAACTCCAACTGTGGCCTATATGAGCCCGTGGAACACGAGTGGAAACTGTTTTTCATTTGCAAAAACATTCATCCATCATTATCCTTGATCTCTAAGTGTCAGTTTATCCTGTGTCTCAGGATTGCTTTCAATAATTCTCCCACCACTGAAGCCAGACTGACAGGCCTATAGTTTTCTGGCCGATCCCTTGCATCCTTTTTCAGTGATGGTAAAATGTTCACAGACTTTCAAACCTCTGGTACCTCACCTGTGTTTAGTGAGGATTGGAAAATGATCTTCAGAGCATGTTATTTCCAATCTGGCTTCCTTCAACAGCCTGGGATACAATCCATCTGATAATCCACTTTCAGGGATACCAGCCCCTTCAGCACTTCCTCTCTTGCTATGCTTATTGCATCTGACATTTCACACTCCTTTTTAAGGGGAATGTCTGTATTATCCCTCTCCTTGGTGAAGACAAAGATGAAGTACTCATTGGGATTCCTTTCCTTGGATTGTCACCTTGCCATAGTGGAGAGGGTTGAACATTCTGATGATCCCGAGAGCAATGCAATCGGTAGCCTTAGTTCCTGGCAGGATCACCCATGATGGTAAGGTTGGAGGGGAGGAACTAGACAAAGTGCAATCCAAAACAAGTCCTCAGTGGTGAATCGGGGGAAGATACCCGTAAGGTATCAATCGCTGTGATGATAGATGAAGGTTGCAGCAGGAGGGAGATCCCCGGTCGTCGAGCTTCTCTTACTACAGAACTGGACCTACCCTCCTATCAAGGACCATGTGTGTGCTGATCGGCAACAGCATACCCACATTAAAAGATGTCCCACATCAGGCGTCTACCAAGAAGAAACCAGCACAACGCCCACACAGACATTCCCTGAATGAATGAAAGAAGTGATTGGCAAGAGGTGACGGGGACAGGACCATGAGATCTGGGCAGCGATGCAGAATACTCTGGTTATGGGGTTGAAATCACTCCGTGTGACACCAGTTTGCACATTGACATCAAATTCCTATGCTTGAAATTGTAACAAAGTTGTTCACGCCTTTCATTTAAAGTGTTAACCTGCAGAATAAATGAAATTATAGAGATGAATAGTAACTCCATAGAGAAAATGCTGGAAAATCTCAGCAGGTCCGGGAGCATCTATAGGGAGAGAAAAGAGCTAACGTTTCAAGTCCAAATGACCGTTTGTCAAAGCTAAAAAACAGAGAGAGTGGGAAATATTTATACTGTGGAGTGAGAATGAAAGATAAACCATAGCCACAGAAACCCAGGAAAACGGGGTGCTAATAGCCACAGAAACCACGAGGAAAGAGTACTAATGGCAGTCCCCAGAGAAAACAAAAGGTGTGAGAGGCCCAAACAGCAGAGGAACTGACATCAGCCTCCCCGAACAGGTGCCGGAATATGGCGACTAGGGGCTTTTCACAGGAACTTCATTTGAAGCCTACTTGTGACAATAAGCGATTTTCATTTCATTTTCATTTCATCAGAGGGTAAACTGTGAGAGATGTAGATGTGGGGGTGGGGGGGTGGGGGGGGGGGGGGGGGGCGGGGGGGGGGGGGGGGAGGAGGAAGCAAAGGCGAGAAAGGGTAAAACAAAATGTATGCAAAGAAAGACAAGAGAGAAAGAAATGGTAAAAGATAGTTAAAATGAAATGGGATGAAAACAAATGGGCCGAGGTGGGGTAGAGCTAATCATCTGAAGTTGTTGAATTCAATGTCGAGACCGCAAGGCTGTAGCGTGCCTAACCGGAAGATAAGATGTTGTTCCCCCAGTTTGCGTTGAGCTTCACTCGAACATTGCAGCAGGCCAAGAGCAGACATGTGGGCATGGGAGCAGAGTCTTGTATTAAAATGGCAAGCAATGGGAAGGTCAGGGTCCTGAATGCTCACAAACCGAAAGTGCTCAGCAAAACGATCACCCAGTCTGCCTTTGGTCTCTCCGATATAGATTGAGAGCAGCGAATGCAATAGACCAGATTGAAAGAAATGCAATTGAAACGTTACTTAAACTGGAATGAGTGTTTTGGGCCTGGGATGTTAAGCATGGACGAGGTAAAGGGGCAGGTGTTACACCTTCTGCGATTGCTTGGGAAGGTACCATGGGCGATGGGAGAGGAGTTGGGTATGGTGGAAGAGTGGCCTAGATTATCTCGGAGGGAACGGTCTCTGTGGAGTGCTAACAGAGGGAGTGGAGGGAAGATGTGTTTGGTGGTGGCATCACGCTGGAGTTAGCGAAAATGGCGGAGGATTATGCTTTGCATATGGAGGCTGGTGGGAGAAATGTGAGAACACGGGGGACTCCATCCTTGTTCTGGGAGGGAAGGACAGGGGCAAGGGTAGTGGACCGGGAGATGGTCCGCACACTGTTGAGGGCCCTGTCAACAACTGTAGGTGGGAAATCGTGGTTCAGGAAGAAGGAACACATTTTCTAAGCACCATTTTGGAAGGTGGCATCATGGGAACAAATGCAACGGAGGCGAAGGAGCTGAGAGAAAGGGATGGAGTCCTTACAGGGTGTAGGGTGCGAAAAGCTGTAGTCCAGATAGACGTGGGAGTCAGTGGGCTTGTAGTGGATATTAGTAGATAGTCTATTGCCGGAAATGGAGACAGAAAGATCAAAGAAGGAAAGGGAAGTGTCTGAGATGGACCAGGTGAAAGTGATGGAGGGTGGAAACTGGAAGCGAAATTGATGAATATTTCCAGGTCCGGGCGAGAGCATGAAGCGGCACCAAAGTAGTCATCAATGTATCAGTAAAGGAGTTGTGGGAGGGACCCGGATAGGCCTGGAACAAGGAATGTTCCACATACTCCATAAAAAGGCAAGCGTAGCTGGGACTCATGCGGTTACCATTGCTACACCTTTGATTTGGAGAAAATGGGATGAGTTAAAGGATAAGAACGGGTTCAGCCAGGCGGAGGAGAGGTGGTGGTGGATGGGAATTGTCCAGGCCTCTTTTCGAGAAAGAAGTGAAGAGTTCTCAGGCCATCCTGGTGTGGGATGGAAGTGTAGAGAGATTGCACATCCATGGTGAATAGAATGCGGTTAGGGTCCGCGACCTGGAAGCTGTCACTATGACGCATTGCATCAGAGGAATCCTGGATGTAGGTGGGGAGGGAATGGACCAGAGGAATGAGGATGGAGTCAAGATAAGAGGAAATAGGTTCGGTGGGGCAGGAGCATGCTGACACAATGGGCCAGCCGGGACAGTCCTTTTTGTGGATTTGGGGAAGTAGGTAAAAGCTGGCTGTCCGGGGTTGGGAGACTATGAGGTTGGAAGCCGTAGGGGGAAGGCATCCGGAGGAAATGATGTCGTTAATGGTGTTGGAGATAATGACTTGATGTTCAGTGGTCTGGTCATGGTCCAGGGGGAGGTAGAAGGAAGTATCTGAGAGTTGGCGCACAGCCTCTGCGAGGTGGAAGTCAGTATGCCAGCTGACAATAGCATCCCCTTTGCCGGCAGGTTTGATTTTGATTTGATTTGATTTATTATTGTCACATGTATCAGTATACAGTGAAAAGTATTGTTTCTTGCATGCTGTATAAACAATGCATACTGTACATAAGGAAGGAAGGCGTGACTGCAGAATATTATGTTACAGTTATAGCAAGGTGTAGAGAAAAGATCAACTTAATTGTTTGATGACAAAGTCGAGGTTAGACCTGAGGGAGTGAAGAGCAGAAAGTTCAGAAGGAGAGAGGTTGGAATGGGTGAGGGGGGCCGAAAAATTAAGACGGCCAATGTCCCATTGACAGTTCTCAATGAAAAGATCGAGTGCAGGTAATTGTCCCGCCAGGGGTGTCCACTTGGAGGCTGAATGTTGGAGGCACATGAAAGGATCAGTGGAACGGGGGGGGAGGATTCTTGCCCAAAGAAGTGGGCACGGAGACGAAGGCGATGAAAGAAGAGTTCAACATCATGTAGAGCCCGGAATTCATTGTGGTGGGGACATATGGGTACAAAACTGAGTCCTTTGCTGAGAACAGCACGCTCAGCCTCAGAGAGGGGAAGGTCGGAGGGTATGGTGAATGCGCGCCAAGGGCTGGGAGAAATGGGATATGAGGGATTGGGACCTGGGGGAGGGCCTAGGATGGGCAGCGGTATTGATGAGTTGCTGAAACTTGCATTCCTTAACATCTGCAAGAACAGGAAAAGTTTCTTGTTAAGGCATCGAGTGATGCAAGAATTAAATGAAACTGGGGACAGGGACAGCTTTGAGAGAGAGTAAGATGGTGCTGCTGGAGAGAGATGTTGAGTGTCTTCATGTGGCGGTGCATGGCACTGAGTGTGGCTTTCAGGATGCGGCGAGAGCAGCAGTTGGAAGAATGTTGTATATCCTGGATGTACCTGTAATCCTGGAGGTTGCATGACCCATTTGTTTTCATCCCATTTCATTTTAATTGTCTTTTACCATTTCATTCTCTCTTGTCTTTCTTTATATATATTTAACACCCCCCCCCCCCCCACCCCCCCCCCATCTTATCCACCTTTTCTTACCCTTTCTCCCTTTGCTTCCCCCTTCCCCTCCTTACATATCTACATTTGTCACAGTTAACCCTCTAATGTTAGTTTCTCTGCTGTTTGGCCTCTCACATCTTTTCCTCTCTGGGAACTGCCATTAGTACTCTTTCCCCGTGGTTTCTGTGGCCATTAGCACCCCGTTTCCCTGGGTTTCTGTGGCTATGGCTCATCTTTCATTCTCACTCCACAGTATAAATATTTCCTACTTTCTCTGTTTTATAGCTTTGTGAAAGGGCCATCTGGACTCGAAACGTTAGCTCTTTTCTCTCCCTACAGATGCTGCCAAACCTGCTGAGATTTTCCAGCATTTTCCCTTTGGTTTCAGATTCCAGCATCCGCAGTAATTTGCTTTAATTAATTGTAACTCCATGATGAAATGACAATTTCTTCATCAGGAAGAATTTAATAATAATCGCTTATTGTCACAAATAAGCTTCAAAGAAGTTGCTGTGAAAAGCCCCTAGTCGCCACATTCTGGCGCCTGTTTGGTACAGGCCGTTGCAGGAATTGAACCCGCGCTGTTGCCTTGTTCTGCATTATGATACGGTTTAAATCATAGCCTTGTTGCAGCGATTGACTTTGTAGCTTACTGAATCACAATGCAAAAGCGCTGTTTCCAGTGACACATTGGATTTGATGTGGTGCTCACTTGCACCTCATCACACTTTGCTCTCACGTCATTTATTATGCCAGCTCAAATTGCAATCTTGCATTGTGTGGCTTGTTGATGGATCCTATTTTATAGCAAGCAGAGTTGTATTGCTTTGCAGAAAATGTTTCACTCTGTCACCCCTTTGATGCCATCTCATATTGTTGGGTCTCATGTCTGTAGTAGCTGTTCCTCGAGAAGAAGAGTTGAAAAAAGCATTTTTGCCTTTTTTGTGTCTTCTAAACACCAGCATGGAGCGCATGGATACAGATACAATGTATTATACCTGTAGGAAATTGTTTAGGAGCTAGGAGACAAGGGGCAGGATGCTCCATTTCTGAGATTAATAATAATAATAACAACAATATTTATTAGTGTCACAAGTAGGCTTACATTAACACTGCAATGAAGTTACTGTGAAAAGCCCCCAGTCGCCACACTGCGGTGCCCTATTCGGGTACACAGAGGGAGAATTCGGAATGTCCAATTCACCTAATACGCACATAATTCGGTACCTGTGGGAGAAAACCGCAGCATCGGAGGAAACCCATGCAGAAGGCCAACGCAGTATTTATGGACTTTCACGACAGCAAAACTGGCGCCAAACCTGGACCGATTCTGCCACTGTTAAGGAGCTAGCACCAGCGTCACATGGAACACATTCGATTCCAATGGAAAACAGTGCGTCTTATTGTCTCACTGTTGTTTGCACAATGATGGAGTGCAAGCAAGGGGCAGGGGAATCAGTGGGGGGTAGGATGTTTGGCGCCATGGGCAGGAGTTCTCAGGCTAGCTGGACGAGCTAGCTCACAGGAGCGCAGTGGGGGGTGATTAGGTGGTTAGAGTTTTAGAGGGGGGTGGGATTGTTGTTTTGTCTAGGTGAGGGGGGACTGTTCATGGGGGTGGGGCAATTGAAGTGCAATAACGAGAGAGTTGGTGACTGTGGACGGCTGAGGGAGGGCCTGGCGGGTTGAGGGATGCGAGCTGGTGGCTGGCCCAAGAAGGGTTATGGTTAATTGGCAGGGGAGGGCGGGTGCCCCCCCGACCAAACTGGTCACATGGAATGTGCGGGAGCTGAATGGGCCAGTCAAACAGTCGCGCGTGTGCGCTCAGGAGGAGTTTAAAGGCGGATGTGGCATTTCTACAGGCAACGCATTTGAAGATTAGGGATCAGATTAGGCTGAGGACGCGATGGGTTGGACAGGTTTTTTTTGAGGTTGGATCACCAGCTGCACTGGGTGGACTTGCAAGTGGACTGGGGGAAGGGGGGGCCGCACTGGAGATGCTAATAAATAAGTGGGTAGCTTATTCCTGAGCCGAGATTGGACTGGTCGAGTCTGCGGTTGGGGAAGGTTTCTGCGATGGCGAAAGAGCTAAAGCGAGCACTGTGGGGGGACCTGTGGAGGTTTGGGAGGCCGAGGGAGAAGGAATTTTCATACTTCTCCCATGTGCTCAGCGTGTATTCATGGATCGATTACTTTGTTGTGGATAAGACATACTGTGGTGGGTGGGAAGCGGGGGTCGACTCAGGGCACTCGGCGATTGTGGTTTCTGACCACATGCTGCACTGAATGGACTTGCAAGTGGACGCGGGGGAGGGGGGGGCAATGCCCGCACTGGAGATTATATATGGGATTGTTAGCAGAAGAGGAGGTGTGCGAGTGGGTGAGGGCTGCCATTTGGGGGTACGTGTAGCTGAATGACAAGGAGTAGGTAGCGGTTGCCCCGCTTGCACTCCACCATTGTGCAAACAACAATAAGACTATAAAGATATATTTAGAGTGGTTTTATAGGTCGGCGCAACATCGAGGGCCGAAGGGCCTGTACTGTGCTGTAATGTTCTATGTTCTAAGAAGAAAAAAAGGTGCACTCACCCTCCACCATCCGCGGACCTACCACCAAAGCATCCCATGAAAGAGCTAAACAGCCTCAAAGAAAAGTTCTCCCCTGGCCATCACCCAAGACAAAAGAACCCAGCACAATACAGCAAAAGAGGGGCAGAGAGAACTCACACCTCATTCAATTCCCTCCAAAGTTCAATTTCCTCCCTCTCCTGCTATTCATTGTCTCTCAAGAACTCCATTGCCTCCTCCGGTGTTCCAAAGTAGTATTCACAGCCATTGTGGGTCACCCAAAGATGGGCCGGGTACAGCATCCAGAACTTCACTCCCTTCTTGAAGAGGGCAGCATTGCCCTGGTGGAATCTGGCTCTCCTCTTTGCCAGTTCCGCGCCCAGGTCTTGATATACCCAAAGCTTGTTGGCTGTGATATCGATTCGGACGCACAGGAGAATGGAGCAAACAGAGATGGCAAGGCTGGTGAAGGAGATCCTGCGGGTAGATGGGAGATGTTTGGAGGCCCCGGAGGCAGGCTTATTGAAGGAGCGGCAGAAGTTTGGGTTGGTGTCCACGGGGAAGGCAGTGGGAGAGTTCAGGAGAGCCAAGGGGGCAGTGTATGAATATGGAGAGAAGGCGAGCGGGATGTTGGCTCACCATTTACGAAGCAGGAGGTGGCAAGGGAGACTAGAAAGATGAAGGATGGAAAGGTGGGCCTGGACCCGGTGGGGGTGAATGGTGTAATGTTCCCTGTATTTTCGGATGGTGAGGTCATTGTAGTTGAAGTGATCAGAGAACATATGGCTGTGTAAATGGACAAAACTGTTTATTAATGAACTAAAACACGAAAAGTTTTCTGTGATGTCTACTAAGATTACAGTTTGATATGATGGCTAAATACAAACAACTATGATTAACTATTATAATTACTGTTGACTCAGGAGCTGCTGGATCTGTGACTGCACTCTGTGACTGCTGTCCAGCTTCGGTCTCTCTGTGCTATCCAGGAGAATACATCTCCCACATGTGGGTGTCTTCCAGTGACCTTCTCCGATCGTCACGCCACCTGTGTCTGGATGCTTGAATACTAATCTATACATACAGGCACTAATGGTTACCTACGGTTTGGTCTGCTCAGACGAGGAGGAGCCTAACAGACATCTACAGACACTGAAAGATGCCCTCGTATGAACAGGATGTGGCGTTTGACTCATCGATCGACAGTTCCAACGCGCCACAGCAAAAAACCGCATCAACCTCCTCAGAAGACAAACACGGGACACAACCGACAGAGTTATCTTCGTCGTCCAGTACTTCCCCGGAGCGGAGAAACTACGACATCTTCTTCGCAGCCTTCAACACGTCATTGATGAACACGAGCATCTTGCCAAGATCATCCCCATACCCCCACTACTTGCCTTCAAACAACCATCAACCTCAAGCAAGCCATTGTTTGCAGCAAACTACCCAGCCTTCAGAACAGCGACCACACCACCACACAACCCTGCCATGGCAATCTCTGCAAGACGTGCCAGATCATCGATATGGATACCACTATTACATGTGAGAACACTGCCCACCAGGTGCGTGGTTCATACTCGTGCAACTCGGTCAACGTTGTCTACCTCATACGCTGCAGGAAAGGATGTCCCGAAGCATGGTACATTGGCGAGACCATGCAGACGCTGCGACAACGGATGAATGGACATCGCGCAACAATCGCCAGGCAGGAATGTTCCCTTCCAGTCGGGGAACACTTCAGCAGTCAAGGGCATTCAGCCTCTGATCTCCGGGTAAGCATTCTCCAAGGCGGCTCTCAGGATGCGCGACAACGCAGAATCGCCGAGCAGAAACTTATAGCCAAGTTCCGCACACATGAGTACGCCCTCAACTGGGACCTTGAATTCATGTTGCATTACATTCACCCCCCCACCATCTGGATGGGTTTGCGAAATCCTACCAACTGTCCTGGCTTGAGACAATTCACACCTCTTTAACCTGTGATTATCCCTCTCTCCAGTTGTTCCGTCTGGACCTATAAAGGCTTAATTACCTGCAAAGACTCATATTCAAAGCATCGTCTTGCATCTTTGACTTTGTCAATATATGAGCTTCTGGAGCCCACCTCTTCATTCATCTGAGGAAGGAGAAGTGCTCCGAAAGCTAGTGATTTGAAACAAATCTGTTGGACTTTAACCTGGTGTTGTAAGACTTCTTACTGTGCTCACCCCAGTCCAACGCTGGCATCTCCACATCATATTTACAGCAAGACAGCCCTGCTCCTGTACTCGAATCATCTCATTATGAACGCAAGCATATCATTTGCCTTCTTTATCGCTTGCTGCACCTGCATGCTTACCTTCAGCAAATGGTGTACGTGGACATCCAGGTCTCATTCCACATTCCCCTCTCCTAAATTATGGCCATTCAGATAATAGTCTGCCTTCCCGTTTTTGCTACCAAAGTGAGTAACCTCACATTTATCCAAATTATACTGCATCTGCAATTCATTACTCAACTTGTCCAGATCACACTGAAGAATCTCTGCATCCTCCTCACAGTTCACCCTCCCACCCAACTTTGTGTCATCTGCAAATTTGGAGATGTTACATTTCATTCCCTCATCTAAATAATTAATATATATTGTGAATAGCTGGGGTCCAAGCATGGTTCCTGCGGTACCCCACTAGTCACTGCCTGCGATTTGGAGAAGACCTGTTAATTCCTATTCTTTCTTTCCTGTCTGCCAACCTGAATTCTATCCATCTCAATACACACTAATCCCATGCACTTTAATTTCACACGCTAATCTCTTATGCGGAACTTTGTCAAAAGCTTTCTGAAAATCCAAATAAACCACATCTACTGGCTTCCCCTCATCAACTCTACTAGTTTATCCTCGAAGAATTCCAGTAGATTTGTCAAGTATCAATTCTCTTTCATAAATCCATGCTGACTCTATCTGATCCTGTTTTCCAAGTTCCCTGCAATAAAATCTTTGATAATGGATTCTAGAATTTGCCCCAATACTGACGTCAGGATAACGGGCCTATAATTCCCTGCTTTCTATTTACCTCCATTTTTAATTAGTGGGGTTACATTAGCCACCCTTCAGTCTGTAATTACTGTTCCTGAGTTGATAGAGTCCTGGAAAATGGCCACCAATACATCCATTATTTCTAGAGCCACTTCCTTAAGCACTCTGGGAAGTCCTACCAAGCTAGACATTGATTTCCTCATCTGAGCCAACACTTTGAGAAAAAAAACAGAAAATTCCGTAGATAGTCTAAAAATTAGGGCCAGATCCTTTTGGAGTGAAATTAGGAAACACTTCTACATTCTGCAAGGATCCTCCTATTAATCCCTGTTCGTCCCTTGATAATTCCATTTATTTTCTTTGTTCTTGCTTTTATAATTTTTGTATCCTTTGACTGTCGGCCAATGTACTGTTTATTTTGCAGGGCTCTTAGCGGATAGTCTATGCTGATTGGTGTTGACTGTCCTGGAATGCTCTGCCAAGGATAGGAAAGTTTTATGTGGTTTTTAGTTTAGTTTCATTTTGAACAGAAGCTGGATGGTCAGAGTTCTGATTTCTCTCTCTCACCTGATGGATTCTTTATGAAGGTCCAGAGTAAAGCCCTTCCTCTCTGCATAGCCAGATTGAGCTGCAAAGAAAATCCAGTCCAGCACCAGCTGCAGGCAGGATCAGTAGCTTAACAACGCGTTTTAAATCTTGCGCAGGAAACTCTGTTCTATCTCAGAACAGCTGTTATACATCCTGGTGGAGTTGGAAGCAAATAGGAATTACACAGGCCTGAGGCGGTTCTTTTGAGTGAAGGCCCAGATAAATATAAATTAAAGTGACTCCCCATAGGAATCCTACAGTTTGGGAGTTCAGACTGAAGGTTTTGGCCAGAAGATCCTCGTTACCCATCCAGCTAGTGGCTCTCAATCGCTCTGCGGGCTGGAAGGACAGTCTTCTGCTGCAACAATTTCAATATCTGAAGCAAGGGTGCTCATATTCCATTTTGGATTGATCCTATTTATTTTTCCCCTCCCTCTCCCTCTGCGTGTAAATGTCTTGTGTGTAGTTGGGTAGAGAGTGGGACGGTAAAAGGGGGACTATTGATTGATTAATTGATTTATTGTCACATGTACCAAAGTACAGTGAAAAGTATTTTTCTGCAGCCAAGGGAAAGTACACAGTACGCACACAGTAGACAAAAAGTATAATCCACAGAGTACATTAACAAATAGTACATTGACAAATAGTGATTGGTTACAATGGGGGGGGGGGGGTTTTGTGCTACGCTTCCCGAAGTCGATGATCAGTTCCTTGGTCTTGCCGACATTTAGAGAGAGGCTGTTTTCTGTACACCACGCAACCAAGTGATCTATCTCCATTTTATTGGTCGTTGTTTGAGATACGACCCACCACTGTCATATCATCCGCAAACTTATAGATCGAATTGGGGTTAAATCTTGCCACAAAGTCGTGTGTGTATAGGGAGTACAGTAGAGGACTGAGCGCACATCCTTGCAGGGCCCCAGTGTTGAGGACTATTGTGGAGGAGGTGCTGTTACCTATCCTGACAGATTGAGGTCTGTTGGCGATGAAGTCAACGATCCAGCTGCACAGGGAGGGGTCAAGTCCAAGATTGCAGAGTTTGGTTATTAATCTTGTCGGGATAATGGTGTTGAAGGCAGAGCTGTGGTCCATGAACAGCAGTCTGACTTAGGTGTCCTTGTTGTCGAGGTGTTCGAGGATTGATTGTAGGGCCAGGGAGATAACATCTGCTGTGGACCGATTGAGGCGTAGTTGAGCGGTAGATTAGCTGGCCGTTATTCCAGTATTATTGCACATCTTGGGGCTCGATTCGCCGAACCCCGATGCCAAAATCGCTTTCGGCGATGGGGTGGAGAATCCGCGATGACAGCGAAATCAGGGGCGGCGCCGCTTTCGCGATGTTCTGCCCCATGAAATGGCCTCCGAACATTAGCTGAGGCCTGCCCACAATGCTCCGTCCCTGACCGGCCAAATTCCCGACAGCGTGGGTCGCATGTGGTCTCACCCTTTGGGCACTCAGCATGGTGGATGCGGACTCAGTCAAGCGCCACCTCAGTCAGGGGAGGGCTGATCATATTCAGGGGGGTCATATTCGTGGCTGGGGGCACTGTGGTTGGGCAGTCCAGGGAACGCGAGCCAGCCGAAGGGGGGAACTATTTTGCGGGCTGGGTCCTCAAACAGCTTCCGCCACGAAGCACGGCCACGGACCCGGAAACTCTCCAGGCCGTATCGGCAGCTAGAGCGCGAGCTCTACGCTGCCTGGCTGCTAGTCCCCCCGGAAGAGGGAATCAGTGGCCGTTTAGCGCCACTTTTCCTGGCGTAAAAATGCCACCATTTTCAAACCTGTGTAGGGGCTTTGTCTCCAGAATGGAGAATCCAGCCCTTGATCTCTATTTTGTTATAAATAAACAATTGTTGTGTTTCACTTATAAATCTGGTCTCTGTATGTCATTGGAGCAGCCAAGGGCAAAGATCTCAGAAACTTTGTACAAATTATTGGTTAATTTACTTGTGTTGGGACTCTGGGGCCTGTGGGGCTGGAACTGACCGTGCACTAGCCCAGGGTACAGTAACAATACAGAGAATGGTAGAGGTTTGGAACACTTTTCCACAAATGCCAAATGATGGGAGATGCTAGATCAATTGTTAATTTTAAATAGGGATTAATAGATCTTTATTATTTTCAGGTATTCATAATATGGGGAAAAGGCGCTCCATGGAATTACGTTCAGATCTGCCGTGTTCTTATTAAATGGGGGAACAGGGACAGAAATGCTAATGCCTGTTCTTATGTTCCCATTCGAAAACTCTTGCCACTTCCCCTTTTGTCCAGACTTGTTGTAAACCATTCCAGCATGACGTCATGTCGGCGGGGGGGTGGGGGGAATAATCTTAACGTGGGGGACGATGCAGCGAGAGAGTGCGTCAATCATATTTAAATGTGTGGTAATGGGGTTCCTGATCTTTCCTGGCAGGACTCCCATTATGTCATTCGCGGGAGGCAGGGACAATCTAAACAAGAAACCCGACTGGTGTGAATGCCGTTTGGGGACTCCTGTTGGCTTCTCGCCCCCACCAGCTCCCCTGTCCACCCAAAAGGGAGGCAGAAAATCACAGCAAATATTTTGAATACTGTGTGGGTGATGTTGCGGCTGAATGCGCCGTGAGTGCAAACACCAACATGGGAGCAAAATTTCGCAAGAATTGGAAAGCGAGATTTTTGACAACAAGGTTCTCACCAAAAGGAACACGACGGGATTCTCGGAGGATCGGTGAGACGAAAATCACCCCCATTTCCTACCAAATCAGGGGTGGAGCCGTTTTCACAATTCTCCGCCCCCTCCAAATTGGCGTACTTTGTGAGTACGCCGCGTGCCATATCGATGGCCTCAGGACACTGCCTGAGACCCACCCCCGATGCTCTGCCCCCGACCGGCTGAGTTCCCGACGGCGTGGGTCTCTCATGGTCTCACCCGCGGCATCTCTGTGTAGCAGCTGCGGACTCAGTCCAGCCCCGCCACAGTCGAGAGAGGGTCGATCTGCAGGCAGGAGGGACTTTGTCATGGGCTGGTGGCACTGTTGGGGGTGGTCATGGCTCATGAGCCGGCCAAAGGGGGGCATTATTGTGCAGGCCGGGTCTGCGCACGGCGGGTGCCATGTTGCACGGCTATGCCGCTGCAGGCCGCCGCCGCGCGCATTCGCCGCCATGGACCCAGCAATTCTCCGGGCCGTATCAGCAGCTTGAGCCGGGTGCTTTTCGCTGCCCGGACACTAGCCCCCAGCCAAACAGAGGATCGATGGTTGTTTTGCGCCGAATTTTCAGGCGTTAATTGTCACCGTTCCCACACCGGCGTGAGGACAGCGCCTCATAATCGGATAATCCAGCCCCAGGAATCTCATTTCAATAAATTGTAATATAATTAGCGACTTCTCCACCATATGATCCCCCCAACTTTATAATTTGGCAGACTTACAACTGATTTTTAAAAACATGAATGATTTGAGGGGAACCTATTGGGGAGGCACGGGTACGTATAGTCCCCAAAGGGGAAAGGGACATGCCCGGACAGTATCGGGGAGGACCCTCTGGAGAGCTTTATTGGGGGAATTCACCTTATGTATGGGGGGTGATTTGCCCCAATACCTGTTGTGGTGGGCAGGCCTCCCCTTACCTGTTGGGGGAGTGGGGGTGAGGTCTTTTTTGGTGCAGATTGCAGCCCCTTTTAAAAATGTCATCCCAATCTCTGCGGAGCCAGAGTTGCTGACTCTCTCAGGCCCCGCCCCTCCAGTGTGAAGGCAAAATTCGTGCCATCAGATTTGTTGTGCTGAGCACCATAGAATCTGGAGCGAAAACCCAGCTGTGCAGCTGGAGAGCTGCATGCCAGATTTCTCACCTTGGCCAACACTCTGAACACAGAGTGCATGATTCCATTCAGAGCAAAGGAATAGCTAGGGAAAGAGTAGGCCCGTTAAGGACCACAGTGGTCATTTGTGTGTGGAGCTGGAGAATGTATGTAGGGTTCTAAATGAATACTTTGTGTCAGTGGTAACTCATCAGATTGACAGTGTGGGTATAGAAATCAGCGAGAAGGACTGTAATAAAATTAAAGAGGTCAACATAGACAGAGACGAGGTTCTGAGTAGCCTGGCAGGCTTAAAAGTAGACAAATCTCCAGGGCCAGATGAAATGTAAATGTTGAGTGAGACAAGGGAGGAAATAGCAGGGTCACTGGCAATAATTTTCAATTCCTCTCTGGCCACAGGAGAAGGTGCTGAAGGACTGGAGGATAGTCAATGTGGTACCTTTATTCAAGAAGGAAGGAAGGGATAAACCAGGAAACTAGAGGACAGTCAGTCTAACCTCAGTGGTGGGGAAATTATTGGAAGCAATTCTGAGAGACAGAATTAATCTGCATTCAGAGAGGCAGGGATTAATCAAAAACAGTCAGCATGTTAAGGGAAGGTCATGTCTGACCAACCTTTTAAAAAATTAATTTAAAGTACCCACTTCATTTTTTTCCAATTAAAGGGCAATTTAACACGACCAATCCACCTACCCTGCACATCTTTGCGTTGTGTGGGTGTGACCCATGCCAACACAGGAAGAATGTGCAAACCCCACACAGACAGTGACCCGGGGCCAGGATCGAACCTGGGTCCTCAGTACTGTGAGGCAGCAGTGCTAACCACTGTGCCACCGTGCCACCCATATCAGACCAACGTGATTGAATTTTTTGAAGATGTGACCAGGAGTGTAAATGAGGGAAATGCATTTAACACAGTCTACTTGACTTTTGCAAGGCTTGTGATCAGGTTCCACATGGGAGACTGATAGAGAAGACATGGGATCCAAGGAAATTTGGCAAATTGGATCCAAAATTGGCTGAGTGACAGGAAGCAGAAGGTAATGGTTATGGGATGCTTTTCTGACTGGAAGCCTGTGTCCATTAGGGTCCCACAGGGATCAGTGTTGGGGCCGTGCTGTTTGTGGTTTATATAAATGATTTAGATATGAATGTAGGAGGGTTTATCAGTAAGTTTGCGGATCACTGTCTGTGTGGGGTTTGCACATTCTTCCTGTGTTGGCGTGGGTCACACCCGCACAACCCAAACAAAAGTGGTAGGGTGGTAAATAGTGAAGAATATACCTGTTGATTACAGGAGTATATGGACAGACTGGTCAGATGGGCTGCTCAATGTCAATGGAATTCACTCGGATAAGTGTGAGGTATTGCACTTAGGCGGGGCAGACAAGACAAGGGAATACACAATAAACAGCAGGACCCTGGGAAGCATCAGGGATCAGAGGGAACTTGGTGTGCAGGTACACCAGTCCCTTAAGGTAATACAGCAATTGGATACAGTGGTTAAGAAGGCATATGATATACTGTTGCTTGCCATTTTAACAAAAGACCCTGCTCCCATGTCCACATGTCTGTTCTTGGCCTGCTGCGATGTTCCAGTGAAACGCAATGCAAACTGGAGAAACAACATCTCATCTTCCGGTTAGGCACGCTACATACAGCCTTCCGGCCTGAACATCGAATTCAACAAATTCCGATGATCAGCCCCACCTTGACCCATTTGTTTTTATTTCATTTTAACTGTCTTTTACCATTTCTTTCTTTGTTAATTTACATTTAATTTTCCCCCCCCCCAATCTTATCCACCTTTCCTGCACCTTTCTCTTCTTTGCTTCCCAATTCCCCTCCCCCCACACCTACAGTTCATCCTCTGATGTTAGTTTCCCTGCTGTTTGACCTTTCACATCTTTTGTCCTCTCTGGGGACTGCCATTAGTACTCTTTCCCCTTGGTGTCTGTAGCCATTAGCACCCTGTTTCCCTGGGTTTCTGTGGCTATGACTCATCTTTCATTCTCACTCCACAGTATAAACATTTCCCACTTTCTCTGTCTGTTAGCTTTGACAAAGAGTCATCGGACTCGAAACGTTCGCTCTTTTCTCTCCCTACAGATGCTACCAGACTTGCTGAGATTTTCCAGCATTTTCTCTTTCATATGATATACTTGTCTTTATTAGTGGAGTCATTGAGTTTATGAGCAGGGAGATTATGCTGGAACTGTATGAAACATTGGTTAGCCCACAGTTAGAGTATTGTGTGTAGTTCTGGAATCCACATTGCAGGAGGGACGTGATAGCACTGGAAAGGGCGCAGAGGAGATTTACCGGGATGTTGCCTGGAATGGAGAGATTTAATTATTAAGAGAGATTAGATAGACTTTGATTGTTTTCCTTGGAGCAGAAGAGACTGAGGGGGGACATGATTGAGATGTAATAAAATTATAAAAGGCATAGATAGAGTAGACAGGAAGAAACATTTCCCCTTGGTGGATGGGCCAAGGGGCATCAATTTAAGGTGAGGGCAGGAGGTATCGAGGGGATGTGAGAAAAAGCCTTTCTACCCAGAGGGTGGTGGGACTTCGGAATTCGCTGCCTGAAAGGATAGTGGAGGCAGAGACCCTCATAATATTTAACAAATATTTAGATGTACACTTGTGATCCCAGGGCAGACAAGGCTATGGGCCAAGTGTTGGAAAATGGGATTAGAATGGTTAGGTGGTTATTTTTGACCGGCATATACCCGATTGGCTGAAGGACCTTTTCCGTGCTGTGTGATTCTATGACTCCAATACCCGTACTTTTATGCTCAATTTCTTTCATTATGAAGGATAACATTCTATTAGCCTTCTTAATTATGTGCTGTACCCGCTGACTAATATTTTGCAACTCATGCTCTAGAAAACCTCGATCCCTCTGCACCTCTGGATTCTGCAGTCATTCTCCAATTAACACCCTGCTTTTTTAATCTTCCTGCCAAAGTGAACAACTTCACATTTCTTTCTTACTCACTCAACCTATCTATATCTGTCTGAAGACTCCTTCAGCGGCATTCTCCCTTCTGGGGACTAAGTCCCCACGCCGGCGGGAGAACCGGCGCCAACCACTCCGGCATCAACAGCCCCCGAAAGTGAGGAATTCGCCGCACTTTCGGGGGCAAGGTGGATGCCAGAGGGCTTGGCACCGCTCCAGCCGGCAGCAAAGGGACGGCGCGAGTTCGCGCATGCGCCGAAGGGCCAGCGTGATCTTGCGCATGCGCGAACTACCGGCGTGGTTCCGTGCATGCGCAGACCGGCCGGTGTATTTTGGCGCATGCGCTGGGGGTTCTCTTCACCGCGCCGGTCATGGCGGAGCCCTACAGGGACCGGCGCAGAAGGAAGAAGTGCCCGCACGGAACAGGCCCGCCGGCAGGTCGGTGGGCCCTGATCACGAGCCAGGCCACCATGCCCCCCGCCCCCTCCCCCGGGGTCGGATCCCCCCGCGCCCCTCCGTGGACATACCTGCCAGGTCCTGCGGTGTGGGACCATCCGTAACTTATGTCCTCTTTGTCAGGTACTTTCCTATCTCTCTTTGTTTCACCTGCAAGTTTAGCTACCATGCCTCGCTCCCATCTTATACATCATTAATGTAAATTGTATAAAGTTGAGGCCCCGCACAGACCAGTGCGGAACTCCACTCATCACAGCCTGCTAATCAAACAAGGACCCATTTACGCATACTTTCTACTTCCTTCAGCCAGCCAATCCACGCTGATATGTTATTCCTACACCCATGAGCTTTTATTTTCTGCAATAACCTTTGATGCAGCACCTTATTAAATGCCTCCTGGAAACCGATGTACAGTACATCCACCAGTTCCCCTTTATCCACAACACAGGTTACTCCTTCAAATAACTCTTCGTAAATTGGTTAAATATGATTTCCTTTTCGCAAAACCATGCTGATTCTTCCAAATTACCTTAAGTTTCTCAAAGTACCCAGCCATATCATCTTTAACATTTGACTCTAACACCTTCCCCATGACAGAACTCAAGCTAACTGGCCTAGAATTTCTTGTTTTCTGTTCCCTTCCTTCCTGAATAGAGTACGAAGTCTTATAACGCCAGGTTAAAGTCCAACAGGTTTGTTTCGATGTCACTAGCTTTCGGAATCACACCTGAGGAAGGAGCAGCGCTCCGAAAGCTAGTGACATCGAAACAAACCTGTTGGACTTTAACCTGGTGTTGTAAGACTTCGTACTGTGCTCACCCCAGTCCAACGCTGGCATCTCCACATCATTCCTGAATAGAGGGGTTATATTTGCTACTTTGCAGTCTGATGGAAACTTTGCAGGATCTAGGGAAGTTTGAAAAATTAACACCAATGCATTTACTACCTCATGAGCAATCTCATTTAAGGTCGACACACTTGTTCATCAAATCTACTGGTGCCAAGAATAAAAAGATTCTCAAAGTGATTGCAATGTTTATTATTTTGCTCGACATCACCAGTACATGTAGCCCATCGTTTCTACACCAGTTGGATGATGTGGTTACATACGTTAAATACACAATGGGTTTGGTCTTTAAGTGAAGCTATAAAAATGTGTAAAAGCTGTTATTATTCCACTTTTTAAACTTGCAGCAGGAAATTAAAGCAATGGCGTAGAATGAGTAAGCAGCAGCAGAAATATTTCCGTCATTCTTTCAGGGGGAGTTCCATGAAGCTCTGGTTTAACATCTGGTTCCTTACACTATTGGATATAATGCATATCTTGTAATTCCGCAGTCCATTCGCACATCCTTAATCATTTTGATGTAACCTTGATCACCCCAGCCTGCACCCCAACTGGAAAATAAGAAAAAAGGTATATTAACATCACTGTTCCATTGAATTGACAGATTTGGAGAACTGAGGAGTTCCACATTGGAAATTCATAGATTTTGATGGCTGGTTGTGGACGCCTGATGCCTCCCACCAACCCCCACCCCCCACCAACCAACCCCACCATTGACAAATGTCATAAGCAATAAGCACCCACTACCCCTCGGTCTTATCAGCAACTCAAAAGTGTCCTGCTTTATTTCCATTGAGATTGTCATCCAACTCTGCCATAAATCCTTCACTTCCACGTAAACACATTGGGTGGCAGTTGTGGGATCCCCCCTCCCCCCACACCTCAGTGATGGGTATTCCAGCTTTGGAGGCAGCCTGCCATTGGTCAGTGGTGGGATCTTCCAGTCCTGTCGTTGTCAAAGGGGTTTCCCGTTTATTGCACCCCTGCTGTCGGTGAATCCGAGGACGAGGGGTTGCCGACGGCGGGCCTGGAAGATGCTGCCGGTGGGAACGGTCGGAAAATCCCACCCATTATTTAGCTTTTTGAATGCAGCACAGAAACCTGAAATTCAGTCTAACTGCCCTGTACTGGTGTTCCCTCTCCTCATGATCCTCCCTTTTAGTCCTTTCATCCTCATGTTCTTATCCAGCCTCCCCTTCAATGTATCTGTGTTAATCAGATCAACCGCTCCTCATGGGAACACTTTCCCCAATTCCACCATCCTCTGGATGAAGAGGTTCCTCCTGAATTTCTGATTGGATATATTATTGACTATCTTATATTGATCACCCCTAGTTTCAAACGCCCCCACAAGTGGAAACATTTTCTCCATTCCGAACGCAACAAATCCTGTCATAATCTTTTTTTAAATAAATTTAGAGTACCCAATTACTATATTTTTTTCCAATTGAGGGGCAATTTAGCGTGGCCAATCCACCTAACCTGCACATCTTTGAGGTGTGGGGGTGAAACCCATGCAGACACGGGGAGAATGTGCAAACCCCACACAGACAGTAACTCAGAGCCGGGATTCAAACCCGGGTCCTCAGCGCCATAGTCCCAGTGCTAACCACTGCGCCACATGCCGCCCTCCTTTCAGAATCTTAAAGATCTCGATTAGATCACCTCTCGACCTTCTCTTTTCTGAAGAAATGAGCTCTGGCCTGCCCAGCTTTTTCTGAGAAATTTCTCCTCAGTTCCACTTTCAACCTTGTGAATCTTTTCTGCACCTTCCCCAGTGACTTTGGATAGTAATCAGCAGGGGGAATTTTGGTGAATGCTTCCCTCCCTGTCCCAGGGCGACTGAGTAAATCCAGTTCTCTGTCACTCCCCAGCTGTGACCAGTTGTTTGTTGTTTTTATAAAGTACATACCTGTTTTTAACCAGCCAATAGTTCCTTCCTCTCTCACGTCCATATCCAACCACCAACACTCCGTGGTTTACTCTACGCCTGCTGCACTTTGCATTCGTGTAGATTCCTGTAGATAGACTTTTATTTTAAATATATCATTGTAAAATATATAGTTACTTTTCCCTTCCGAAAGATGTTTACTTTCCATCATATTTTCTGTTTTATTATCTTCTGGAATACAATCCACTCTACAAAATCCAGCTCCTTTTGTCACATTTATTTGTCAATTTTTTTGACTTTCCATATTATAAATCCCAATATCCTCACATCTGCCATTCCTGCATCCTCTGGACACAGCTTTAGTTTTTTTATTTCTTCCATTATCACTCCTTTGGCCTTCCACCAGTAGATCTGTTTGTTATTTAACCTATGTCCAACTTTAACCCCATTTAAGCCAAATTCAGTATTTGTATCGACTGGAATGTTACTAAAAATCGTGCTTGGGTTACACATTTCCAATTGCAATAAGTTTGTTCATCTTTTTGTGTCAATGTTTACCATTTCTCACATTTCACATTCAGTTTTGTTGTCACACATCTCAATGTAGGTGTGGGCTCTGGGCCCTGATCACTCACAGTGCTTCTGTGGAGTTACTTTCTGAATCTCTCAACTCCATTGTGTCTATTGGGCTGAATTTGCAGCTCCACGACGTTGGAATTGCGAATCGCGATCAGGCTCCGCCCCTCCATGATGCTCCGCCCCTCTGTGATGCTCCACCCCTCCATGATGCTCCGCCCCTCTCCAGGGCACAAATTGGTACAAATATTTACAAGCAGGGCCTGGGTGCCATGTTTGTTGAAAGGGTGCAAGAAGGTAAGAAAACTCAAAAACTCTCCAGAACTGTTGGGCTTGCTGGGGGTGGTGGCTGTCTGGGTGCGGGTGCGGGGAGGGGATAGCGGGGAATGACTTGGTGCCAGGCCAGTGGACTCGGGGTGTCCCCCTCAGGACCAGGGTGCCCTGGCTCAGACCGCCATTGCTGCAGGAAATTTACAGACCCCTAGCTGTTCACGCTGCTGACTGCTCACTGTGTCCTATAAATGTTCAGAGAGCCTCTGATTGCGGCTCACCGTGACCCTCTCTGCTGCACAACCAGGTGCCACTCTGTTGTGAGGATAAACACGGCCCACCTAGTGAGGAAATCCACAGTAGTCCCCCCTGGAGGAAACATGACAAAGGCCAGAGAGTCTATTGCTGACAATAGGTACCGGTACCCCTGTTGACAGGATGGGTGGTGAGGATAGATGCTCCCCGGTGCCACTCCCTGCTGGGGACTGGGGTGCAGTGCGGATGACAACATATTGAGGGGGCTGAGTGAGGGGTGGGTGTGGGATGGGGTTGGGGGGCATGCTGAGGGTGGCGCAGCAGTATAACTCAAGGTGACTATGTAACATGGTGGCTTTGAATGGGCAAGAGAATAAGGAAATACTCATCTTGCTAACATGTCTCCCCCCCCCCCCCCCCCCCACCACCACCTGCATAGAATGAATTTCGGAGTAGAGCCAGGAATGCCCGCTATCTACTTGGCCCCAGCTGCCACTGCAGATGCACAGGGCCCATTCAGGGACGACTCTGCCCAAGAGGAGCCTGTCCCAAGGTGCAGCCGGTGAGGCTGAAGTGCCGGCTGTCCAACAGGCAGAGTAGGAGGTGCAAAGGAGGCGCTGCATCAAGACACGTGAATGCTGTATCCTCCTGCCCTTCGAGGAGCTGCTGACTGTTTGTGTCACCCAAGAGTTTGACTAACCAGTGAGACTGTGCACCACCTGTGCTAGATGGTGGCGCAGCAGACACCACCGGGGTTTGGAGGAGGACACATGCTCCCGGTGGCAATCGAGGTGACGGTGGCCTTGAACGTTTATGTCTCTGGATCATTCTGCTCGAGCGGGGAGCTGTCTGGGATCTCGCAAACACCCACACAAAGGTGCATCCACAATGTGATGGATGCCCTATGCACCTGGCCATCAGATGATATAACCTTCAGGTTCGGAAGCACGTCCTCCTCCTTCGGGACGTTTGATTGCCCCAGGGCTACTCCATGGGATGGAGGTGAGACCAGAGTGAGCGTCGGAGGCTCCACCATCACCTGGCACTGCCTGTCCTGGATGCCCACCTTTATCTGCGCCATGGTCTTGATGCCCTCAACCATGGAACACTGAGACTGGGACTCATCTCTCAGTCATTGAGGCATGTCCCCCTGAGACTGTGCCATGTCCCTCTGAGGCTGTGCCTAGTCCCCCTGAGACTGTGCCATGTCTCTCTACTACTATGCCATTTTCCTCTGTGGCTGGCCAAGGTTCGTCAGCATCTGGCTAATGCTCTCGATGCCCTCAGCCATGGCCCTTTGTGCCTGATCCAAGCTCTGGAGCAATATCATTGTGGACCCAGGACATGGCTGCCTGTGACTGGGCTCCCCTGTCCTGTACCTCAGCCATCGACTGCACAGTGTGACCCAAACTTGGATGTCTTGACCCATGGCTGTGACTGTTTGCCCCAGGTCTTCCAATGCAGATAAGAACATAAGAACTAGGAACAGGAGTAGGCCATCTGGCCCCTCGAGCCTGCTCCGCCATTCAATGAGATCATGGCTGATCTTTGTGCACTCAGCTCCACCCTCCGGCCCGTACACCATATCCCCGAATCCCTTTATTCTTTAGAAAGGTATCTTTCTTTTTCTTAAAAACGTTTAAAGAAGGAGCCTCAATTGCTTCACTGGGCAAGGAATTCCAGAGATTCACAACCCTTTGGGTGAAGAAGTTCCTCCTAAACTCGGTCCTAAATCTACTTCCCCTTATTTTGAGGCTATGCCCCCTAGTTCTGCTTTCCCCGACCAGTGGAAACAACCTGCCCGCATCTATCCTATCTATTCCCTTCATAATTTTATATGTCTCAATAAGATCCCCCCCGCATCCTTCTAAACTCCAATGAGTACAGTCCCAGTCTACTTAACCTCTCGTCATAATCTAATCCCCTCAACTCTGGGATCAACCTAGTGAATCTCCTCTGCACTCCCTCCAGTGCCAATATGTCCTTTCTCAGGTAAGGAGACCAAAACTGAACACAATACTCCAGATGTGGCCTCACCAACACCTTGTACAATTGCAGCATTACCTCCCTAGTCTTGAACTCCATCCCTCTAGCAATGAAAGACAAAACTCGATTAGCCTTCTTAACCACCTGTTGCACCTGCACACCAACTTTTTGCGACTCGTGCACCAGCACACCCAGGTCCCTCTGCACAGCAGCTTGTTTTAACATCTTACCGTTTAAATAATAATCCATTCTGCTGTTATTCCTCCCAAAATGGATAGCCTCACACTTGACAACATTGAATTCCATCTGCCAGACCCTAGCCCATTCACCTAACCTATCCAAATCCTTCTGCAGACTTCCGGTATCCTCTGCACTTTTTGCTTTACCACTCATCTTAGTGTCGTCTGCAAACTTTGCCACATTGCACTTGGTCCCCAACTCCAAATCATCTATGTAAATTGTGAACAACTGCGGGCCCAACACTGATCCTTGAGGGACCCCACTAGTTACAGGTTGCCAACCAGAGAAACACCCATTTATCCCCACTCTCTGCTTTCTGTTAGTTAACCAACCCTCTACCCATGCTACCACTTTACCCTCAATGCCATCCATCTTTAGTTTATGCAGCAACCTTTTGTGTGGCACCTTGTCAAAAGCTTTCTGGAAATCCAGATATACAACATCTATTGGCTCCCCGTTATCTACTGCACTGATAACGTCCTCAAAAAATTCTACCAAATTAGTCAGACACGACCTACCCTTTATGAACCCATGCTGTGTCTGCCCAATGGGACAATTTCCCTCCAGGTGCCCCGCTATTTCCTCCTTAATGATAGATTCCAGCATTTTCCCTACAACCGAAGTTAAGCTTACCGGCCTATAATTACCCGCTTTCTGCCGACCTCCTTTTTTAAACAGTGGTGTCACGTTTGCTACTTTCCAATCCTCTGGGACCACCCCAGAGTCTAGTGAATTTTGATAAATTATCACTAGTGCGTTTACAATTTCCCTAGCCATCTCTTTTAACACTCTGGGATGCATCCCATCAGGGCCAGGAGACTTGTCTACCTTTAGCCCCATTAGCTTACCCAATACTGCCTCCTTAGTGATTACAATCATCTCAAGGTCCTCACCTATCATATCTTTATTTCCATCATTCACCGGCATGTTACTTGTGTCTTCCATTGTGAAGACTGACCCAAAAAACCTGTTCAGCTCCTCAGCCATTTCCCCGTCTCCTATTATTAAATCTCCCTTCTCATCTTCCAAAGGACCAATATTTACCTTAGCCACTCTTTTTTGTCTTATATATTTGCAGAAGCTTTTACTATCTGCTTTTACGTTCTGAGCAAGTTTACTTTCATGGTCTACCTTACTCTTCTTTATAGCTTTTTTAGTAGCTTTCTGTTGTCCCCTAAAGACTTCCCAGTCCTCTAGTCTCCCACTAATTTTTGCCACTTTGTATGTTTTTTCCTTCAATTTGATACTCTCCCTCACCTCCTTAGATATCCACGGTCGATTTTTCCCCTTTCTACCGTCTTTCTTTTTTGTCGGTATGAACCTTTTCTGAACACTGTGAAAGATTGCTCGGAAGGTTCTCCACTGTTCCTCAACGGCTTCATCATGAAGTCTTTGCTCCCAGTCTACCTTAGTTAGTTCTTCTCTCATCCCATTGTAATCGCCTTTGTTTAAGCACAAAACACTAGTGTTTGATTTTACCTTGTCATCCTCCAACTGTATTTTAAATTCCACCATATTGTGGTCGCTCCTTCCAAGAGGATCCCGAACTATGAGATCATTAATCAATCCTGCCTCATTACACAGGACCAGATCTAGGACCGCTTGTTCCCTTGTAGGTTCCATTACATACTGTTCCAGGAAATTATCCCGGACACATTCTACAAACCCCTCCTCAAGGCTGCCTTTACCAACATGGTTAAACCAATCGACATGCAGATTAAAATCTCCCAAGATAACCGCTGTACCATTTCTACATGCATCCGTTATTTCTTTGCTTATTGCCTGCCCTACCATCCTGTTATTATTTGGTGGCCTATAGACTACTCCTATCAGTGACCTTTTCACCTTACTATTCCTGATTTCCACCCAAATTGATTCAACCTTGTCCTCCATAGCACCAATATTATCCCTTACTATTGCCCGGATGCCATCCTTAAACAACAAAGCTACACCACCGCCCTTACCGTCCATTCTATCCTTTCGTATAGTCTGATACCCTTGGATATTTAACTCCCAGTCGTGACCATCTTTTAACCATGTTTCAGACTAAATCAGTCATTCACGATGATTTGCGCCATCAACTCAGTCACCTTATTCCGTATACTACGAGCATTCAGGTAAAGTACACTTATGCTGTTTTTTATGTCTTTGTTATGAATCCTAACACCTTGATCAGTAACTTTTCGCAAATTATTTTTCCTCTTACCCTTTCTCCTAATTTTCCTTGTCTTTGAACCCATATCTCTACATAATAACCTGTCACGTAACCTGCTGCCTTGCTCTCCATTAACCATTATCCTGTCCATAGCTTTACCCTCTCCTTCCCCCCAACTTGCTAGTTTAAAGTCCTTGTGACCAACCTATTTATCCTATTCGCTAGAACACTGGTCCCAGAATGGTTCAGGTGACGACCGTCCCAACAGTACAGGTCCCTCCTGCCCCAGTACTGATGCCAATGCCCCATGAAATGGAATCCCTCTTTCCCGCACCACTCCTTTAGCCACGTGTTAACTTCCCTAATTTTCTCAACCCTATGCCAATTGGCACGTGGCTCGGGTAGTAATCCAGAAATTATAACCCTGGAGGACCTTTTCTTTAATTTAGTCCCTAGTGTTTGATAATCCCCAAACAGGTCCTCTTTCCTAGTCTTACCTATGTTGTTAGTCCCAACGTGGACCACAACAACTGGATCCTCCCCCTCCCTCTCCAAAATCCTTTCAAGCCGATCAGAGATGTCCCTCACCCTGGCACCGGGCAGGCAACATACCATGCGGGACTCACGATCTGGCTTACAAAGGATGCCATCAATACTCCTAATTATAGAATCCCCTACAACTACCACTTGTCTTTTTGCTCCCCCCTCTTGAATGGCTTCCTGTACCACGGTGCAGTGGTCAGTCAACACATCCTCCCTACAGCCCTCTTCCTCATCCACACAGGGAGCAAGTACCTCATACCTGTTGGACAAGGTCAAGGGCTGAGGCTCCTCAACTCCTAAACTCAGGATCCCCCACCTGCCTCCCTTGCAGTCACACCACTCTGTCCCTGACTACTGACCGAATTAACAGTACTTATTCTACCGGGTGTGACTGCCTCCTGAAACAAAGCGTCCAGGTAATTTTCCCCCTCCCTGATATGCCACAGTGTGTGCAGCTCGGTCTCCAGCTCATCAATTCTGAGCTGAAGTTCCTCGAGCAGCCAACACTTGCTGCAGATGTGGTCACTGACGGTCTCAATGGGATCCACCAGTTCCATCATCATACAGCAACAGCACATCACCTGTCCAGCCATATTCAACTAGTTAATTAATTTAAATAATTTTAAAAAATGTTTTATAGAACCTCAAGGATAAACCCGAACACCAACAAAAACACAGCCCTCTCTCGCCACTCACCCGAACTCAGTCACTCACCTAAACTCAGATGCACTCTGTTCCAATCAGCACTCCATGTCTAAAGGCACTCCTGCCACACCTTTTGTACCCTGCCTGATTTCCAGTGAGCCAATAGGCCCGCTCCAGGAACTGAAGTCTCCAACTGCCACTCGACCTGTAAACTAAGCACTTTTAAATATGCACTCACCTCTCCCAGCAACCCTGCAGCCTGTGGCCTGCTCCAGGAACTGAAGTCTCTTTTAAATATGCACTCACCTCTCCCAGCAACCCTGCAGCCTGTGGCCTGCTCCAGGAACTGAAGTCTCTTTTAAATATGCACTCACCTCTCCCAGCAACCCTGCAGCCTGTGGCCTGCTCCAGGAACTGAAGTCTCTTTTAAATATGCACTCACCTCTCCCAGCAACCCTGCAGCCTGCGGCCTGCTCCAGGAACTGAAGTCTCTTTTAAATATGCACTCACCTCTCCCAGCAACCCTGCAGCCTGTGGCCTCAAAATGCCACAGATGCCACTCCATGCCTTGTTAACCCCATCTCCTGTACCTGAAGGTGGATGACTCCTCCAGCATTTATTTATTTATGAATTATTTTGTGACCTGTTTGATCAATATTGATTTCTGCGAGCTCCATTACACCCTGGAATTGAAAAAGGATCACACTGAATATTGTTCCAATTGGGCTGGGGTGTGCTGACCCCTATGGAAAAGTTGTGGGATACGTGAACTCTGGGATAGAGGGGCTGGTTTAGCACAGTGGGCTAAACAGCTGGCTTGTAATACAGAACAAGGCCAGCAGCGTGGGTTCAATTGCCGCACCGGTCTCTCCGAACAGGCGCCGGAATGTGGTGACTAGGGGCTTTTCACCGTTACTTCATTGAAGCCTACTTGTGACAATAAGCGATTATTATTATTATTAGAGTTGTCAGCCTCAAAGTTGGCCTCCAAAGTGTCTGTGCTTTCAGTGTTATGAGTGGTGTGCGATATGCTGAGCACATCATGCTGGTGAACGTCCGTTACCCTGACAGCGATCATGGTACTTTCATTCTGCACCCAGCCACTGTACCCTCAGCATTCGAGCTTCCTGTGAACCCTTTCCTGTGATTTTCATGAGTCGCTCTGAAATTCTGGGTCTCCAGTGGGTTCCATTACCATGACAGCCACTGCCTCCTCCAAGATACTGATATCCAAAAAACAGCTGTCGGCTTCTGACTGGCTGGCAGCTGTTGGTCTGAGGGCCTTCCAGACCTTGGTATCCTGATCCTGCGTAGCGCCCACCAGTGGCCTAACAGGTCCATTATTCGGCAGACCTTCCTCAAAGGGAACAACGTGGGTGGCTCACCAGCTCTGCAGCAGACAGCCAAGACCCCTGTCACCTGCATAAAATACCCTCCAATGTGCATTGGCCTCTGACTATTCAGCAATCACCAGCGATCAGAGCCTGTATCATGGTCAGGCACACAGGGGTTCTCATGGGGTTGGTCAGCAATTCCATGCTGGAAAGGTTGGGCACCATGTTTTGTGCAGAACCGTGTCCCAGGATGGAGTTGGACCACACCCATGTCAATTCACACTGACAACAGAACAGGTCTGACAATGCACTAAGTATTCTGATGCACACTCAACCTTTTCGTCTTTATTTCCTGGCATGGTGGCACAGTGGTTAGCACTGCTCATTCTGACTTTGGACGACTGTCTGTGTGAAGTTTGCACGTTCTCCTATGTCTGCGTGGGTTTCATTCGAGTACTCCGGTCTCCTTCCACAATTCTAAGATGTGCAGGGTCGGTAGATTGGCCATGCTAAATTGTCCCTTAGTGTCCAAAAGGTTTGGTGGGGTTACGGGGATAGGGCAGCGGTGTGGGCCTAGATAGGGTGTTCTTTCGGTGGGTTGAGCAGACTTGAATGGCCAAATGATCTCCTTCTTCATTGTAGGGATTCTATGATTCTGTGAGTCTATGCTCTCTGCAGCAGAACTGGTCTGAAATCCCAGGTGAGCTGGCACCCACACTGTCCTTTTCCACTGCCTTGGCTGAATTTTAGGGGTAGGGTAAGGGTGAAGGAAGGGGAGGAAAGGAAGAGGTTCACAATTGCACCATCAGCAGCTTGTAAACCACCAGAGGTTGTGGGATGAGGGGAAATGGGATGTGAGGAGGTGGATTTGGGAGGAAGAAGCCATCATCCTCTATTGTTTCACCCCCACCACTGGCCACAACCTCAGTCGTGGCTGCACCAATGATTTCCAGTATCGAATCCTCCATACTGCCATCCTAGTCTATGCCAGTTTGGTGCTGGGCTACCTTGTCCTGCAAGACAGAGGGAGGTGTGTCACTGAGTTTGTTGCAATCTGTTTGGTTGACGTGGCTTTCATGGTTGAATACCTGGCAGTGTGTGCAAGCTGTGAGATGTGGTTGTGATGTTTGCATTGGTGTTAACTGTGTGCGGGTGGGGTGGAGACATGTGAGCTATGATTGTGTTGGATGTTTTTAGGAGGTGAGTGAAGTGGGTGTGGTGAGTGGGGCAGTGTGTGAGGCTAGTGGTGCTTTTGTATGTATACAGCATGTAACAAATTCACTCACCTTGACCACTCGTGTGGGGTCACTGAACATTTTGTGCCTCTGCCTCCAGGTCCTCGGAACTAGATTGCTGGCATTGACTGTGACACTGCCTGCTCCCACTGCCTTCTCAATGTCCGTCTGGAGGGTCTTCTGGTCCCCTTAAGGAAGGGGACCTCTCTTCTCCTGTCCACCTCCCGCACCAAGGCCTCCAGTGCTGTATCAGAGAACCTAGGGGCTGTTGCCTGGCCTGTTGCACCATTTCCACTTCTCTTTGTGCTCAGAGTCTCTGCCTGAGTTCCAGCACCTGCTCCTTTCAGAGCTGCAGGTTGGATTTAAGTCATACAAACTCACTTTAAATGGTGCTAATCTCACATAAACCTGGGCCCCTGCTGAGGGTTGCAGACCCTCAGCAGAATGTCAGCACTGAGCTACTCATCACTATCAGTTAAATTAGCAGCAGCACCAAGTTTCTGAGCTGCCTGTATCACTGCGAATGGGTGCAGATAAATTGTCCATCAGGATTCCCGCACTCGTTTACCAGCCTGATCCAATTTTAACCCATGGTGTTTGACAGCACTGGAGAGTATGGAGGGGGGGTGAGGGGGAGGAGGCGTCGGTCATTTCCATTCTAAATATTTAGAGATAATTAACAATATAAATAGATGACAGGAAGCGTGTGTGGATGTGTGATTTTTAATATTTTATATTGAATTGGTTAATTGATGCAGATCATCCACAGCTTCTGTGTCTTACCGTTTCTATAGTTGTGGAAACCTCTCCTACTTGCATCAATCGCAACAGCTACAGGTCCGATCCTCCTTACTGTACGTGCTAAACGCCTTCGTCTTTTACTGACACGTATGTAGTGCCTGATTTTGGCAACAAACTTATTATTCGAAAAGGCGCAGTTTCCATCCTAAGTGTTGAAGACAATGTGTAAAGTTAAACTTCATTTATACAGTGTGATGTTTTTCAAAGTTTCGGTGATATCTTTACAGGATCTTTAACAGCCCCCTGGATATTGAAAAAATGAAGAAAAAAAAATGAGAATCACTTATTGTCACAAGTTGGCTTCAAATGAAGTTACTGTGAAAAGCCCCTAGTCGCCACATTCCGGCGCCTGTTCGGGGAGGCTGGTACGGGAATTGAACCATGCTGCTGGCCTGCCTTAAAAGCCAACTCTTTAGCCCTGTGCTAAACCAGCCCCTGGATATTAAAAACGATGTTGTGTTTCAGACATTGAAGACACGTCCATCGTTTCCAGGTTTAAATGAAAATGGGACAATTATCAATGTGGTAGTTATTGAAGAATCTCCTTGTCTATTGGTGGGAAGATTCTGGTTAGTGTCTCCCTCGGTTACCTTCTGACCAATGCGGCAGTTAGAGCAGCTTCATTGGCTTTCACCGCGTCATTTTTTTTTAAAGTTAAGGGGAGGGTCCCACACTATCGCACTGGTGGGGTTAGCTCAGATTGAGCTGGTGGGGGGTGGGGGGGGGCAGTGACAGGGTGTCAGTGGCAGGGGGCAGTACCAAGGTGCCAGGAGGAAGTGCCCGGTGGGGGGTTCGTCTGGGGAGCTCCATGGGGAGGGTTTACCATCTGTCTGTGCCCCTGTGATGAGGGCATGCCTGTGTATGCGTACAAGATTCCTCTGTTTTTTCAGGCCCCACCAACCCGCGTGACAGCATGAGACACGCTTCCAGGACTTTCGAAAAAAAGGAAAATTCGGCCCAGGTGTTCAAGGTCTCGAGTGTCAGACAGCTCCCAGTGTATGAAACAGACCTGAGTGTGTTAGAATGAGCAGCTCTTGCAATATCCTCAGACTGACTCCATTTCAACGGGAAACAGTGACACTTGTAAAAGATCCTTTCAGTGCCCAGAACTAAATATTACAGAATTTTAACCTCGGGAACGAAACTGCTCAACTCCGTGATGCTCGATCAATAACTCCTGAAGAGAGATTGGAGAAAATTGAAGACTTTATTGTGCTAGATGTTTCCCCCAGCAGCGCAGGTACAGAAGGCAGCTGCTGGGGAGACACAGGCTCTTATACTCCGCCTTACTGGGCGGAACCAGCAGGCAGGCTTCACCAATGAAATAGCAGTCTCAGGTACCTCCCACACCAAATGTCTTACAGCATTATTCAGGGTACTGTAATACCCCTAATACCGACTACCACATTCACCCCCTGTAAAAAAAAAGAGACCGGCGGGGTTGGTGGTCGCGCGTTATACAGTGGTAGAGGTTGAGGTTATGGTGGTACCCAGTATACATTAGCACAGTGTTTTGCCTCGTTACATGTCGCAACTATTTACAGTAATTATTTCCAGTCTGAATGAAGTAATTAGTCGATCGGGGGCCCTGGTCGTCCTCTGCGAACGTCGTAGCTTCGGTGGTGATGCAGGCGCCGGCTCGGGCATCCGTGGCTCCGGGAGCGTGGCTTCGGCTTCTTCGGCAGCTTCATCACCCCTAGATGGGACCGGTGGGAGGACCGATCCACCTGGGAAGGGGGTGGCTGTGGGGTGCGCCGGTGGGAGGGAGGGTGGGGTCGATGGTGGAGGTGTGGGTGGGGATCCAGCGGGCGCCAGGTCCTGTAGACGGTATCCTGTTGGCCGTCGGGGTACGCCACATAGGCATATTGAGGGTTAGCATGAAGGAGGTGGACCATCTCGACCAATGGTCCGACTTGTGCGCCCGCACGTGATTGCTGAGCAAGATGGGTCCAGGAGCTGCTAGCCGGGTTGGGAATGAGGTCCCGGAGGAGGACTTCCTAGAGAAGACAAGGAGACGTTCGTGAGGTGTTTGATTGGTCGTGGTACACAACAGTGATCGGATGGTGTGGAGAGCATCCGGGAGGACCTCCTGCCAGCGGGAGACTGGGAGATTCCTGGACCGTATGGACAGTAGGACGGTCTTCCAGATCGTTCCGTTCTCCCTCTCCACCTGCCCATTTCCCAGGGGGTTGTAACTGGTCGTCCTGCTCGAGGCAATGCCCTTGCTAAGCAGGAATTGACGCAGTTCATTGCTCATGAAGGAGGACCCCCTATCGCTGTGTATGTACGCGGGGAACCCAAACAGCGTGAAGATACTGTGGAGGGCTTTTATGACGGTGGCTGGGGTCATGTCGGGGCAGGGGATGGCGAATGGGAACTGGGAGTACTCATCAATCACGTTCAGGAAGTACGTGTTGCAGTCAGTGGAAGGGAGAGGCCCTTTGAAGTCCATACTGAGTCGTTCAAAGGGACGGGAAGCCTTTATCAGGTGCGCTTTCTCTGGGCGGTAGAAGTGCGGCTGGCACTTCGCGCAGATTTGGCAGTTCCTGGTGGCGGTCCTGACCTCTTCGATGGAGTAGGGCAGGTTGCGGGTCTTAATGAAATGGAAGAATCGAGTGACCCCCCGGGTGGCAGAGGTACTCGTGGAGGGCCCGGAGGCGGTCCACTTGTGCGTTGGCACATGTACCGCGGGATAGGGCATCAGGAGGCTCGTTTAGCTTCCCGGGATGATACAAGATCTCATAGTTGTAGGTGGAGAGCTCGATCCTCCACCGTAAGATCTTGTCGTTCTTTATCTTGCCCCGCTGTGCATTATCGAACATGAAAGCAACTGACGGTTGGTCAGTGAGGAGTGTGAATCTCCTGCCGGCCAGGCAATGCCTCCAGTGCCGCACAGCTTCTACTATTGTCTGGGCCTCCTTTTCAACTGAGGAATGGTGGATTTCTGAAGCATGGAGGGTGCGTGAGAAGAAGGCCATGGGTCTGCCCGTTTGGTTGAGGGTGGCCACCAGAGCTACGTCGGACGCGTCGCTCTCGGCTTGGATGGGGAGGGATTCGTCGATTGCGTGCACCGTGGCCTTTGCGATATCCGCTTTGATGCAGCTGAAGGCCTGGCGAGCCTCTGCCGACAGGGGAAAAACTGTGGATTGAATTAGTGGGCGGGCCTTGTCCGCATAGTTGGGGACCCACTGGGCATAATACAGAACAAATCCCAGGCAGCGTTTCAGGGCCTTGGAGGAATGGGGGAGGGGGAACTCCATGAGGAGGCGCATGCGTTCGGGATCTGGGCCAATAACTCCATCATGCACTATGTAGCTGAGGATGGCTAGACGGTCGGTGCTGAACACGCATTTGTCCTTGTTATATGTTAGATTAAGGATTTTTGCGGTATGGAGAAATTTTCGGAGGTTGGTGTCGTGGTCCTGCTGGTCGTGGCCGCAGATGGTGACGTTATCGAGGTACGGAAATGTGGCCCGCAAACCATACCGGTCAACCATTCGGTCCATCTCCCGTTGGAAGACTCCATTTGTGACACTGAATGGAACCCTTAGAAAGTGGTAGAACCGCCCATCTGCTTCGAATACAGTGTATTTGCGGTCGCTAGGGCGGATGGTGAGCTGGTGGTAGGTGGATTTTAGATCCACCGTGGAAAAGACCTTGTATTGTGCAATCTGATTGACCAGATCAGATATGTGGGGGAGAGGGTACGCATCGAGCTGCGTATACCTGTTGATGGTCTGACTATAATTGATGACCATCCTATGCTTCTCCCCAGTTTTTACAACCACTACTTGAGCTCTCCAGGGACTGTTGCTGGCCTCAATAATACCTTCCTTCAGTAACCGCTGGACTTCCGACCTAATGAAGGTCCGGTCCTGGGCACTGTACCGTCTGCTCCTGGTGGCGACGGGTTTGCAATCCGGGATGAGTTTTGCAAACATGGAAGGCGGATCGACTTTGAGAGTCACGAGGCTGCAGACAGTGAGGGGGGGTGTAGGGCCGCCGAATTTAAAAGTTAAGCTCTGGAGATTACATTGGAAGTCTAACGGTAAGAGTGTGGCAGCGCAGAGGACAGGAAGGACGTAGAGCCGGTAATTTTTAAATTCCCTTCCCTGGACTGTGAGGTTCGCTATGCAGAACCCTTTGATCTCTACCGAGTGAGACCCAGAGGTCAGGGAGATTTTTTGGTTAACTGGATGGATGGGAGGAGAACAGTGAACAGTGCCTTACCGTATTGGGGTGTATGAAGCTCTCTGTGCTCCCAGAGTCGAACAGGCAGGTTATTTTATGCCCGTTGATGAGCACGGTCGGCGTCGCAGTCGAGAGTGTTCGATGCCGAGACTGGTCCAGGGTCACCGATGCAAGATGTCGCAAAATTTGGATGTTTTCCTCGGGCGGTGTGTTCTCATCTGAGTCGGGGTCCTGAGAGTCCAGCCAAGACGGCGCCGCCACTGGTCGCACATGGCTGGAGGTGTACAAGATGGCGGCGCCCATCCATCACACGTGGTCCCCGGGGAACAAGGTGGCGGCGCCCGGAGGCCGCACGTGGCTCTGGAGAAGGAAGATGGCGGCGCCCGCTCGTGGCTCGTGGAGAGAATTGTGGTGGCGGTCCCGGTTCGCCCCCGGAGACCGTGGCGACCGCCCGGGCCTGGCATACTGCCACAAAATGGCCCTTTTTGCCGCACCCTTTGCAGATGTATGAGTGGGCCGGGCAGCGCTGCTGGGGGTGCTTGGCTTGCCTGCAAAAATAGCAGCGGGGCCCCTCGGGGTTGCTTGGCAATCTCGCAGCACAAGCTTGTGGGGGAATAGGGGATGCCTCGGAGTCGGCCGCGGGGGGGTTCCACGCTGCCCAAGGGGCTGCCACGCTGTCAGGGATGTAAGTGCGGGCGTTTCGGGAGGCCACATCCAGGGAGCTAGCAAGGGCCCATGCTTCCTTGAGGCCTAGTGTCTCTTTCTCCAGAAATCGCTGGCGGATTTGGGAGGACAGCGTACCTGCAACTAATGCGTCCCGGATCAAAGGTTCTGTGTGGTCGCTGGCCGAAACTTGCGGTCAGTCACAGTTCCTCCCTAACACCAGGAGTGCACAGTAGAGCTCTTCCAGTGACTTCCCGGGGATTTGTCGCCTCATCGCTAGCAGATGTCGGGCGTAGACCTGGTTTACTGGGCGAATATAGTGTCCTTTCATCAGGGTCATTGCGGCCTCGAAATCAGGTGGACCGGCGGGGGTGGTGGTCTCGCATTACAGCATTATTCAGAGTACCGTAATACCCCTAATACTGACTACCACACTCCCCAAACCAAATATCAGGAAATAAATAGCACCCTTATCAGCCGGGTCTGCAATTCCGAGCACAGGATGGTTAGGATGCATTTTGCCTTTTGTATCGGGCATCTGGACTCACTCGTTCTCTCCGCCAACTCTGCATTTACTCGCTGCTCAACGCTGCTTTGGTTAAACAAGAGTTAGCTTCGCTGTGGGCGCATCCCCTATGTGGAGCTTCCTGCACGTGGACACACGTACAAACAGGCACAACATCCCGAGCGTGGAGAGGACAACGATTCCATGTGCCGGAACATTGAGCAACAGGCAGCTTGTCTAACTAGAGCAGCGGCAGCAATCTCAGGAGGAGCAGAGTGATCCCCCTGGTGGAGCTGCCCCAGCTCAGAGGAGCCGCAGCTTGAAGTGCTTCTGTTTATTCTTCTGTTTACTCTTGCAGCTTTTAACAGACAAACCGCAACCAGGCGCTCCCGGCTGTGAGATATGTATAACATGCTTAGATTATCATTTAATTCAGAAAGAAACATTACCCCAGTGGCTAGAAAAGGGGTGCTCCAGGGAGTAAAGTTTTTTTTTGAATATACATATTTTAAAAATCTTATTGCCGATGTTTGCCCTATGAGAATGCCTGAAGAGTTCAGGATTGTAAAATCAGTGAAGAATCAATACTGTGCTTGAGAAACTGTGGTAGTCACCACTAGCTGTATTATATGTATTACGGTAAGACACATATACTAGAGGTACCTGGGTAAATCCCTGCCTGCTGGCTCCGCCCAGTAGGCGGTGTATAAATGTGTGTGCTCACCGGTGCTGCAGCCATTCTGGTTCCAGCTACAGGAGTCACAACATCTTTGCTCAATAAAGCCTCGATTATTCCACTACTCTCGTCTTTGTAGTAATTGATAGTGCATCAAATTATTGAGCAAAGATTTTTAAAACGATGGATCTTCGCATCAAGCCTGATCGCCTGCAGCTGAGCCCTCAAGCAGCCAACGCTACTTCCGCATTTGACCACTGGCTAGCCTGCTTCGAAAGCTACCTCCGAGCACCCACTGAGGAACCCTCGGATGCGCAGAAGCTCCAAGTCCTTTATTCACGGGTGAGCCGTGGCATTTTTCCTCTCATCCGGGATGCACCCACTTACTCCAAAGCAATGGAGCTCCTGAAGGGACATTATGTTCGGCCAGGTCAATCAACTATAAGCCAGGCACCTCCTGTCCACGAGACAGCAACTGCCTGGTGAGTCCCTAGGTCTGGCATGCCCTGCACATCCTGGGGAGGAACTGTGACTGCCAGGCAGTTTCGACAGTACAGCACATAGAACTTTTAATCCGAGACTCCTTCGTTACGGGCAAGAGGTCTGCGTACGTCCGCCAGCGCCTACTGGAAGCGGGTACGCTTGATCTTGCGGGAACCAGGCAGTTCGCGAACTCGTTAACAGTGGCCTCCCGTAATGTCCAGTCATACGCCCCTGACCGTACGGCACCCTCATGGGCGTCGTGGGTCCCACCAGTTGCCAACTCCAGCTCACCGCAAGCCTGCGCCGCGCGCCAGCCAGCCAACTCCGGGGGGCCCAAATGCTATTATTGCGGGCAGAACAAACACCCCCTGGCAGCGCTGCCCGGCGCGGAGCGCAACCTGCAACGGATGTGGAAAGTAGGGACACTTCGCTTCTGTTTGCCACGCCCGGTGGGTCGCCGCTGTTTCTAGGCCCAGTGTCCTTACACCCCCCACGTGCGACCCAGGGGCGCCGCCATTTTCCTCCTCGCAGGCCACGTGCGGCCCGTGGGTGCCGCCATCTTCGCCGCCATTTTGGACGGCACCTCAGGGCCACTGCTCGTCTAGAAGCTCGTCTGGCCGTTCATCGCCTGCCGCTACCCCCACCACCGCTGCCCAGCCTGGGACTTCCAACGTCTGCCGCGGATCGCCTCGATCACCCTGGACCAGAACGGCCACGCAACCTCGCGACCGCAACGACAACGGTGAAAATCGATGGGCACAAGACTTCCTGCCTTTTTGTCTCCGGGAGCACGGAGAGCTTCATCCACCCCATGACGGTAAGGCGCTGCTCCCTCGCGGTACACCCCGTTACCCAGAAAATCTCCCTGGCCTCCGGATCCCATTCCATAGAAATCCGGGGGTGCTGCATCATGATCCTCACCGTCCAAGGTGTACAGTTTAGCAACTTCCGGCTCTACATCCTCCCCCACCTCTGCGCTGCCCTGTTACTCGGCCTGGACTTCCACTGCCACATCCAAAGCTTATCCTTAAAGTTCGGCGGACCCCTATCCCCCCTCACCGCAGGCAGCCTCATGACCCTTAAGGTCGATCCGCCTTCCTTGTTTGTGAACCTCACCCCGGATTGCAAACCCGTCGCCACCAGGAGCAGACGGTACAGTGCCCAGGACAGGACCTTCATCAGGTCGGAGGTTCAACGGCTTCTGCGGGAAGGCATCATTGAGGCCAGCAATAGCCCCTGGAGAGCCTAAGTGGTAGTAGTTAAGACTGCGGGGAAACACAGGATGGTCATTGACTACAGTCAGACCATTAATCGGTACACGCAGCTCGGCGCGTACCCCCTCCCACGCATATCTGACATGGTCAATCAGATTGCGCAGTATCAGGTCTTTTCCACAGTGGGCCTGAAGTCCGCCTACCACAAGCTCCCCATCCGCCCGGAGGACCGCCAATACACTGTGTTCCAAGCAGATGGCCGCCTCTATCACTTCCTTAGGGTTCCCTTCGGCGTCACTAATGTGGTCTCGGTCTTCCAACGTGAGATGGACCGAATGGTGGAGCGGTACGGACTGCGGGCCTCCTTCCTGTACCTAGACAACGTCACCATCTGCTTTTACGATCAGAAGGACCACGACGATAACCTCCTAAAATTTCTCCAGGCCGCCAAACTCCTTTATCTCACGTACAATAAGGAGAAATGTGTGTTCCGCACCAACCGCTTAGCCATCCTTGGCTATGTCGTGGAAAATGGAGTTCTAGGGCCCGACCCTGACTGCATGCGCCCCCTCCTGGAACTCCCTCCCCCCACTGCCCCAGGGCCCTGAAACGATGCCTGGGGTTTTTCTCATACTATGCCCAGTGGGTCCCTAACTATGCGGACAAGGCCCGCCCACTCATTCAGTCCACAGTTTTTCCCCTGACGGCTGAGGCCCGCCAGGCCTTCAACCGCATCAAGGCAGACATCGCCAAGGCCACGATGCACGCGGTCGACGAGACCCTCCCCTTTCAGGTCGAGAGCGATGCATCGGACGTAGTTCTGGCCGCCACCCTCAACCAGGCGGGCAGGCACGTGACCTTCTTTTCCTGCACCCTCCATGCCTCCGAAATTCGGCACTCCTCTGTTGAAAAGGAGGCCCAAGTCATTGTGGAAGCTGTGCGGCATTGGAGGCATTACCTGGCCAGCAGGAGATTCACTCTCCTCACTGACCAATGGTCGGTTGCCTTCATGTTCAATAATACACAGCGGGGCAAGATCAAAAACGATAAGATCTTGAGGTGGAGGATCAAGCTCTCCACCTATAATTACGAGATTTTGTATTGCCCCGGGAAGCTCAACCAGCCCCCTGACGCCCTATCCCGCGGTACATGTGCCAGCGCACAAATGGACCGACTCCGGGCCCTACACGATGGCCTCTGCCACCTGGGGATCACCCGGTTCTTTCATTTCATCAAGGCCCGCAACGTGCCCTACTCCATTGAGGAGGTCAGGGCTGTCACCAGAGACTGCCAGGTCTGCGCAGAGTGCAATCCGCACTTCTACCGGCCAGATCGAGCGCACCTGGTGAAGACCTCCCCCACTTTGAGCGCCTCAGCATGGACTTCAAAGGGCCCCTCCCCTCCCCCGACCGCAACACGTACTTTCTGAACGTGGTCGATGAGTACTCCCGGTTCCCTTTCACTATCCCATGCCCCAATATGACTTCTGCCACGGTCATTAAAGCCCTCCTCAGTGTTCGGTTTCCCCACCTACTTCCACAGCGACCGGGGATCCTCCTTTATGAGTGATGAGCTGCGTCAGTTTCTGCTCAGCAAGGGCATTGCTTCGAGCAGGACGAGCAGCTACAACCCCCGGGGAAATGGGCAGGTGGAGAGGGAGACCGGGATGGTCTGGTAGGCCGTCCTGCTGGCCCTGCGGTCTAAAAATCTCCCGGCCTCCCGCTGGCAAGAGGCCCTCCCCGACGTGCTCCACTCCATCCGATCGCTCCTCTGCTCCGCGACGAACAAAACCCCAATGAATGTGTGTTTGCCTTCCCCAGGAAGTCCACCTCCGGGGTCTCCCTCCAAACATGGCTGGCAGTTCCTGGACCTGTCCTCCTTCGCAAGCATGTGCGGACCCATAAGTCGGACCCTTTGGACGAAAGGGTCTACCTCCTACACGCGAACCGCAGTACGCCTACGTGGCACACCCCGACGGGCGCCAGGACACAGTCTCCCTCTGGGACCTGGCACCCACTGGATGACCACCCACGGCCCCCACCCCAGGAGGATCCGTCCTCCCACTGGTTCCACTCAGAGGTGACGAAGACGAGGACACACTCCCGGAGTCACAGGTGACCAAGTCGGCGCCCATATCACCACCAGGACTGAGGTGATCACAGAGGAGGATCAAGGCCCCCGACAGACTGAACTTGTAAATTTGTTTTCAACCATCCCCCGCCGGACTTTTCTTTAACAGGGGGTGAATGTGGTAGTCACCACTAGCTGTATTATATGTATTACGGTCAGACACGTATACTAGAGGTACCTGGGTAAATCCCTGCCTGCTGGCTCCGCCCAGTAGGCGGTGTATAAATGTGTGTGCTCACCGGTGCTGCAGCCATTCTGGTTCCAGCTACAGGAGGCTCAACACCTTTGCTCAATAAAGCCTAGATTATTCCACTACTCTCGTCTTTGTGGTAATTGATAGTGCATCAGAAACCAAGATTATATCATAGTGTGCATGATAGTGAAATAACCAATGCCCATAGAGTTAGGTTGTGTCTGGGAAGGGGGTCCTGAGGGGGTGCTGGGGGAGGGGGGTCCCAACAATGAAGCCCAGCACAGGGCCAAACTATCTGTAAATCTGCCACTGGTCCCTCGTTCTGGAATTCCTTCCCTGTACCTCTCCGCCTTTCCACCTTGTTTACCTCCCTTAAAACACTAAAACTACTTCCTTGATACAACTTTTGATCATCTGATCTAATATTTGGCTTTGGCCACGATCCAATGGCCATGCTGCACCCAAAAAAGCAACTCATTGCGGTGCAGTGTGGCCGATGAAAGCCGGGAGACCCCGCTTCCGGGATCTACCAAGCTCGTCACGATCTCGCGAGACGTTGTGATGTAAATCCTGCCAACAATGGGCGAGATCCTTTTTTGGCAAATCGACATATTAGAGCGAAACAGTAAGCCTCACTCTGATGTGCAGATTTGCAAGGTACCTGGGGCTTTGGGATTCAACTGCTCGCCTCAGAGATCTTGGGCGAGCACCACAAATGGGGACCAGACGGAATGGCACCCATGAGGGTCTCCCAGGGGATCACAGGCCACCAGCTGCATGCCCTTTGGACAGATGGTGCCCTAGCACTGCTAATGCCACCTAGGTATCCTAGCCCAGATAGCACTGCCAGCCGCCTGTCACATCAACATTCTGCCTCACAGAATGGGGAGCAGCAATATGAATGAACTTTAACACTCTGAACTCCTCATTAAAACTGCAGGAGAGCAGGAGGTGTTGGGTGGAGATTTGAGAGATCATTGCAATGAGAGGGAAAGCTAGCCCGATCCTGAAAGGTGATATTCTCTCCCCCTCCCCCACGCTGGTTAGACGGTGACATTGGTGGAAAGCGGGAGCAGATTCTCAGGGAAGAATTTATCGACAGCTGGATGTCAGCTTCCATTCTATTGGACTGGGCTCTGCAGTCTAATACCATGAACATTCTAAACATATTGTACCTGGTGAATTAGAAACCACATTTAAAAGAGATTTACCTGAGCAGTATATGGATAATCTTTTGCAGAGTTGATGCCTTTATTTCTGATCACATACGCAAAGGCCCTTGACATCCATCCACCACTACATCCATGGTTACCATATGGTCCGGTACAATCAACCAGGTTCACTCAGAGGAATCAGTATTTCAGTGGCGTGAAACAACTGCCCTTCGATGGCACCGGTCGCACTGAAAGCCCAGCAAGAACCACATCGTCCCTGGTATTGACAGAAATAATATTACATTAAAAACATCCTGATATAAAATTAAAATCTTTCCATTTCTTGTCAGGGGGAGTACAGATTTTGCACCAAGGATGTTAGTGCACCTTCTTCATGAAATTTCTCGCAGTCACTTGGGATCAGTGAATGCCTGAGTGACAGGGTTGGGAGGGAAAATTTGATAAGAAAAGTTAAGAATGGAATCATGGGCAAAGTAAGTCAGCCCGCTGCTTGTGACCCAGGTTTCAATCCACGTGTGGAGGAAGTGTTTCCAGCTGTTTCAGCTGGAGCTCAGGGTTGCCGAGCTGGAGGGGAAGCTCAACATCAGGGAGGACGGGAGTTTCCTGTGTTCCAGGAGATGGTCACTCCCCAGCCATGGAGAGATAAGGTTAGGAGGTGGGTGCCTATCTGGAGGAGTAGGAAGAAGAAGAAAGTCCAAGTATTCTCGGGGAGTCACTCTCAGGGGCTGGTTTAGCTCACTGGGCTAAATCGCTGGCTTTTAAAGCAGACCAAGGCAGGCCAGCAGCATGGTTCAATTCCCGTAACAGCCTCCCCGGACAGGCGCCGGAATGTGGCTACTAGGGGCTTTTCACAGTAACTTCATTGAAGCTTACTTGTGACAATAAGCGATTTTCATTCATTTCATTTCATTTCAAGCAGATAATGGCTGCAAGTGACAACACCTCGAAGGGATGCAGCCCTGGTGTCTTCAGCCAAGACGGGAGCGAGACCCTGGAGGTGAATTTCCTGGGGGAAACAAACAGGCGGTCATTGGGGGTCTCGTTTGTGGCTGTGCAAAGGAGGGACCTAATAGAGTGGAACGTGTCGGGGAGGGCCTCCTGCCAGTGGGAAACTGGGAGATTCCTACACTGTAGGGCCAGGAGGACGGCCTTCCAGACCGTCGCGTTCTCCCTCTCCACCTGCCTGTTTTCCCGGGGGTTATAACTGGTAGTCCTGCTCGAGGCGATGCCCTTACCGAGCAGGTACTGACGCAGTTCGGCGCTCATGAACGACGAGACCCGGTCACTGTGAACGTACGTGGGGAAACCAAACAGGGTGAAGACACTATGTAGGGCTTTAATGACGGTGGCCGCGGTCATATCGGGGCAAGGGATTGCAAAGGGGAAGCAGGAGAACTCGTCAACGACGTTGAGGAAATACGTGTTGCGGTTGGTAGAAGGGACGGGCCCTTTGAAATCAATACTGAGGCGCTCAAAGGGCCGGGGTGCCTTTACCAGGTGAGCCTTATCCGGTCGATAGAAGTGTGGCTTCCACTCAGCGCAGATTGGGCAATCCCTGGTCATGACTCTGACCTCCTCAGTGGAGTAGGGCAGGTTGCGGGCCTTGATGTAGTGGAGAAGCCAGGTGACCCCCCGGGTGGCAGAGGTCAATGTGGATAACCCGGAGTCTGTCATCTTGCGCGCTGGCGCATGTGCCGCGGGACAGAGCATCTGGGGGCTCGTTGAGCTTCCCAGGACGATATACTATATCGTAATTATAGGTGGAGAGTTCGATCCTCCACCTCAAGATCTTATCATTCTTGATCTTTCCCCGCAGCGTATTATCAAACATGAAGGCTACCGATCGTTGGTCGGTGACGAGGGTAAACCTCCTACCAGCGAGGTAGTGCCTCCAGTGCTGCACAGCTTCCACGATGGCTTGGGCTTCTTTTTTGACCGAGGAGTGTTGAATTTCGGAGGCATTGAGGATACATGAAAAAAATGCTACTGGCCTGCCTGCCTGGTTAAGGGTGGTGGCAAGGGCGACCTCTGACGCATCGCTCTCCACCTGGAAGGGATGGACTCATCCACCGCGCGCGCAATATCCGCCTTGATGCAGCTGAAGGCCTGGCGGGCCTCAGCCGCCAGTGGGAAGATGGTGGCCTTGATTAGTGGGCGGGCTTTGTCCACATAGTTGGGGACCCACTGGACGTAATAGGAAAAGAACCCGAGGCACCTTTTCAGGGCCATGGGGCAATGGGGAAGGGGGAGTTGCAGGAGGGGGCGCATTCGGTCGGGGTCAGGTCCAAGAACTCTGTTTTCCACGATGTAGCCGAGGAGGCTAGTCTGGTTGTGTGGAAAATGCATTTCTCCTTGTTATAAGTGAGGCTAAGGGTTTGGGCGGTTTGGAGAAATCTCTGGAGGTTGGCGTCGTGATCCTGCTGATCATGGCCGCAGATGGTGACGTTGTCCAAGTACGGAAATGTGACCCGCAGCCCCTACTGGTCCACCATTCGGTCCATCGTTCTTTGGAAGACCGAGACCCCGTTTGTGATGCCGAATGGGACCCGGAGAAAGTGGAAGTGACGGCCGTCTGCCTCAAAGGCTGTGTAGTGGCAGTCGTCCGGGCGGATTGGGAGCTGGTGGTAGGCAGACTTCAGATCCACCGTGGAGAACACCCGGCAGTGTGCGATCTGGTTAACCATGTCTGCGATCCGGGGAAGGGGATACGCATTGAGGTGCGTGTAGCGGTTTATGGCTTGGCTGTAGTCTACAACCATCCGGATCTTTCCCCCGATCCTGACGACCACCATCTGAGCTCTCCAGGGGCTATTGCTGGCCTCGATGATCCCCTCCCACAAGAGTCGCTGGAACTCGAACCTGATAAAAGTCCTGTCCTGGATGCTGTACCACCTGCTTCTGGTGGCGACTGGCTTACAGTCGGCGTTGAGATTTGCGAAGAGTGGGGGAGGGTCGACCTTTAGGATCGCGAGGCTGCATACAGTGAGTGGGGGTAGGGGCCCGCCGAACTTCAGAGTTAGGCTCCTGAGATTACATTGGAAGTCCAGTCCCAACAGGAGAGGAGAGCAGAGGTCGGAGAGTACATATAACTTAAAATCAGCGTACTCGGCGCCCTATATTGCGAGGGTTGCGGTAGTGAACCCCCGGATCTGCACCGAGTGTGACCCAGAAGCGAGGGAGATGGTTTGATGTGCAGGGAAGATTGGGAGCGAGCAGCGCCTTACCATGTCGGGATGAATGAAACTCTCCGTGCTCCCTGAGTCGAACTGGGAAGGCGTTTCATGTCCATTTACCGGACGGTCATCATGGAGCTCCGGAGGTGTTTGGGTCGCGACTGGTCAAGGGTGACCGCGCTGAGTTGCGGGTAGCCGGCGTGGTCAGAGGTGCTGGGATGGTCCCAAGATGGCTGCCCCCGTCGGTCGCACGTGTCGGGCAGTGTTGCATATGGCGGCCAAGATGGTGGCCCCCGTCAGTCGCACGTGTCGGGCGATGAGGAAGATGGCGTCCATGGTGGCGGCCCCTATGAGTCGCACGTGGCGGGCCGCGTGGGTGAGGGTGGCCAAGATGGCGGCCCCCGTGAGTCGCACACGTTGTGCGGGCTAGAAGATGGCTGCCCCCACGGACAACACGAGGCCGATGACGCATCCGGGGGGGGGGGCGGAGCCGGCAGACACGCTGCCACACTGCGGGGTCTGCGGGCCTGTGAGTCTGAGAGTCGGGCTTGTGATTTTGAGGATTTGGACCTGGCCAGGCAAACCTTAGGGAAATGTCCCTTTTTACCGCAGTCGCTGCAGTTCGCATTCCGGGCCGGGCATCGCTGCCTGGGGCACTGATGCTGGCCGCAGAAATAGCAGGGTAGCCCCCCGTGTTGGGCGGGCAGTGGCGCGGCACAGGCCTGGGGTACTCTCTGGTCGGGGGTCTACGAGGGGGTCGCGTGATCTGACGGGAACGCGTTGAGGCTTTGGAACACTACTGCTAGGGAGGAGACTAGCTTTACTGTCTCTTCCAGGTCTAGGGCACCTTTCTCGAGGAGGTGCTGTCTCACGTAGTTGGACCTGACTCTAGCCACGTAGGCGTCCCGGACGGCGACGTCCATATGTTGAGTGGCCGTAACGGCCTGGTAGTTGCAACTTCGCTCAAGGACTTTGAGTTTGCGTAGGAACTCCTCCAGCGATTCCCCGGGGCGTTGGCGGCGATTAGTGAGGAGATGCCGTGCGTACACCTCGTTCACCGGCCTTCTGTATAGACGCTTCAGCACCGTGAGGGCGTCTGCGTAGGTGGAGGCTTCCTCGAGTTGTACAGAGTTACGATGGCTCACTCGGGCGTGGAGGAGGCTCAGCTTCTGATCGTCGGAGACGGAAGGCGAGGAGGAGGCGGCGAGGTAGGCCTCGAAACAGCGGAGCCAGTGCGAAAAAAAATCCCTTTTGCCTCCGCGGCTTGTGGGTCGAGTTCCAGTCGGTCAGGTTTGAGGGCCGATTCCATTGTGGTGTTGCAGTCGATTAAATTGATGCGACCATCAATTCACGCGAAACAGAGAGTAGATGTAAACTGTGTCTTTAATCGACTTGAACAGTGTCTGCCTGCGACTACTCTGCTAGTGAGAGTTGCCTACAGGGCTACTGCTCTTTATACCTCCCCTCAAGGGGTGGAGCCAGGGGCGGAGCCCACAAGGGCACCAACATGATACATTCCAGGTAATATTGTACAATGGTCCATAGGTGGAACCCACATGGGCAACAGCGAGAAACAGTGACATACATGGTGAATGGTTAATGCAATACATTCACCACAAGCATGAATTGACACATGGATGGGGATTGGGGAATGCGAGGGGATGCGTGAGAGCTGGAAAACTCTGTTTTGTTTTAATTATATTTTAAAATAAAATAAACAATGTGCCAGAGTAGAGAGGTGGGCCTTCCACCCTGCCTCCCTCCACACCCGGCAACCTCTGCACCTGTTCCAGGGAAGTGGGCCTGATCTCAAATCCCGGAACAAAAATTGGAACTGCAGACCTGCTATTTGTAAAGATTGGCTTTGCAGAGCTTGGAATACTCCCCTCTCTGTACACCAGTGAAAATCTGAGTCATCGATTCCAAAGCGTAACCAGCCCTGTATCTTCTCTACACTAACTGGGCAGAGTTGAAGTCGATTTTTCTCACGGTTACATTTTAAGCAAAGAATTTTCCCAGACAGTGGGGAATGAATGGATGGAGCGGACATCTGTCTGTCTGTGGCTGATCATGAACAGAGGCACCACATGGTTAAGTCACCACTAGTCTTGTGACTAGTGAAACAAGACATTAATATAGCCGTTTAAAGTCCCATTTGGAAACACAGAGATGAAGAGAAAGTGAAAACGAGGAAAGGAATGTCAGAAATTCATTAAAAGGTGGTATATCTCTGAGTGCCACAATGATCTTTTACAAACACGATGCGAGGTTTGTTAGGAGATGTTGCTCAAAGACGGTTAGGATGGAGAACTGAAGCCAGCGCAAAAAACTCTGCTGATGTCACGACAGATCTTGTGATGTTTCACCAGCAGGAATGTATTCTCTGATACATAACACCCCTCCCTCTTTACTTCTTTTGTATGACGACAACTTTCTGAAAATTATTACAATAGGCTAACTTATGTATTATCTCTTAACAATGTGTACAACTTAATAAGACAGTCTCTCAGGCGGATGTCTATTCCTTTTGGGTTGTACTCGACATTCTGGAACTTGGCTACGCGAGACCTTGGAAGTGTCCTCTGTTCATTCAGTAGGTGGTATTTCCTGGGCAGTTACTCCAGCATCCGTCTCAATAGATATTGGAAAGTCGTCAGAAACAGGTTCTGAACTCGTCTCTGTGTTCAGGCTCGGCTGAGAAATATCACTGTTCTCAGGGATGTAGGACAAGGTGGTGTCGAAAACAGGGGGGGCTGACGGCAGAGTGTCAGAGATCTACAAAGAACTAATGGACTGGGAGGGCACCCCGATAGGAGATGACAAGAGCAAGTGGGAGGAAGAGCTGGGGAGGGAGTTGGAGGATGGGCTGTGTGGGGAGGCTTTGAGAAGAGTGTACGCATCCTCTTCATGTGCGAGGCTGAGCCTGATTCAGTTCAAGGTACACAACGCACATATGATGGTGGCCATGATAAGTAGTTTTTTTGAGGGGGTGGAGGATAGGTGTGGGTAGTGCGCGGGTGGGCCTGCGAACCATGTCCACATGTTTTGGGCCTGTTTGAAGCTGGAGGAATTCTGGCGGGAGTTTACTGATGTTGGGCGGGATTCGTCGTTGCCTGACGCTGATATCATAATCGGCGATCGGGCGGAGAAGCGCTTCCGACGCCTAAATTGGGGGCGGTGCCGGTTTGACGCCGGTTTACGAGTCTCCGCCCCCCCCCCCCAAAATGGCATCATCCCGTTGTGCAGCGCATGCCATTGGAATGGCGTTGGTGCATCATCGGAAGTCCCTCCCCCGATGCTTGGCCCCGATGGGCCGAGTTCCCGATGGCGCAGAATACTTACGCTATTTATTATCGTCGACCCTGCATGGCAGTTGCAGACTGTGTCCAGCGCCGCCACAGACAGTGGGGGAGGGGGGAGCCATACTGCTGGCCATGGGGACTTCAGCAAGGGCTGGGGGAACTGGTGGGGGGTAGTCCGAGGGTGGCGAGGGGGATTAATGGGGGCCATTATTTGTCAGGCCGGGTCCGCACGCGTCCGGCGCCATGTTGCACGGCGAGGCTGCCACCATGCGTCCGTAGGGCCACACACCCGGCCATTCTTCAGCCGTTTTAGTTGTGGGAGCTGGGAGCTTTACCCGGCGTGGCTGCTAGCCCCTCAAAGGTCTTGGATTTGGTGCATATGTTGTGCGTTTGTTCTGGCATAAAACACCACTGTTCCCACGCCGCCGTCAGCACTTAGTCTGGAAATTGGAGAATTAAGCCTGTTATGTCTGAGGTGTTGAGGGTGAAGGTGGTCCCGAGTCCAGAAGTAGCAATCTGTGGAGTGTCAGAAGACCTGGGAGTCCAGGCGGCGAGAGAGGCCAATGTGCTGGCCTTTGCCTCGCTGCTGTACCCGAAGACGGATCTTGCTGGAATGGAGGCACTTGGGGCCTCTGAAACTGGGGGTGTGGTTGACTGACCTCGCGGAATTCCTCAGACCAAGTTCGCCTTGAGAGGGTCTGTGGAGGGCTTTGCCTCGGAGATGGAAACTGTTCATCGACTACTTTGAGAATAATTAAGATCTCAGCAGTGGGGGAGGGTTTAAAAAAGGAGGTGGGGACGTGGGGAGGTGGAGGGTGGCGGCAGGGAGGGTAGACGGTGGAGTGTTAGATATTTATTTGTTATTTGAATTCCTGTTTGCTCTCTGTTTTGTTGTGTTTGATTTATCTAAACAAATGCCTTAAAAATGAAGTATCGCTGTTTAGATTTTTCAATGGAAATGCTTCTTGGGAAGTTTCAGCGATTTCACTTTGTGAAACCAGTAATTGGTCAGTATGATGTCGCCAAATTCTTTCTTCATGGGTCTGTATGGTGTATGATATGGATTTGTATTTGCTGGGATCACAGCAGGTACCCATTTCTCATTGTTCTTGTTAACTTCTTGTCAGCACTCGCTCTCCCTGAGTGAATAATCTATGTTTAGTTCCCTCCTAGCAATCTGAGCTTGTTGTTTTGGTTTGACAATCGCTGAAGTACCAGGTGGTATCAAAAGGTCAAACTTCGCTTTCTTTTGAAAAGCAGCATTGTTGGTCAACTCTGTGTCGTTCCGTGTGTGGTGTTTCAATATGACATCAAGACGTTATTTGCTCGTCTTGACAATATACCTTGGTCCTTTGATGCCTTGATTGAATGCTTAAGTGACCCTGCAAACTGGTCAACCAATACATTTTTTCCAGGCTGGTAGGAAGCTGACTAGATGTGTTGTATACCAGTGTTTTTCAAACTTTTTTTCCTGGGATTCACTTTTGGCAACCGGTCAGCCTTCGGGACCCACGGCGGCAAAACTTTGTGACACATGCTGATCGGCCTTCGCAACACATGCCATGTTTGCTTACCTTTTAATGCGAAAGGGGAGCCTGCTTTGTCCTCACGATATCACTTGAATCAGGTTCAAAGGAGCAGAGGACAATTCACACATCAGGTGCCGACTCCAGTCAGTTCCCTTGTGCCGTCTTCATCTTTATGTAAACAGAACATCCAATCTCGCAGATGTAGCTCATTGTGAAGGACAATAGCATCAAAATGCTTGTTTTACTCAGCACTGGATACTCCTGCGAAATGCTACACCAGAATGTTGACAATCTCATGGGCTTTTGATGTGTTTTTAATGTGGTATTACATGTCAACTACAGCAGCATAATGTTTTAATTTGGTGTTAGCTCTAATTTAATAACTGACTCTGCAGTCTCAACCTGAAAATGTATTTTTCACCACCACCTCTCTTTCAAATTCTGAAACTTCTCTCATTTGCAGTACTTCCCTGCACATAACAAACATGGGCTTTGCCTCTTTGTTTGAATTGTCACAATTGACAAAACCGTACTTCAAGAAATCATCTTTATACTTCTTTGTTCCGAGTTAAGTTTCTTTTCTCAGGGACGTTAACCAGAGTCCCTGGAGCTCTAACACTACCATTGATCCAACCTGCCTGGACTCTCCTGACAGCTCTCATGCAGATTCTATTGTGCAATCCTGTCCAATAGGTAAACTTCCTAATTAAGTCTCTGGCCATCTCTTCCTTTTCAGAAAACCACATTGATCTTCACAGTTCACTTGCCTTGCTTGCCAGCAGCTGCAAAATTGAAACAACTCTGCTCCCTACTTTGGCGCTTCACATCAATTTTGGGTGCAGGTGAGTGACCTGCTCTCTGCTGCTGCTTCTGGCTGTAAGACTCCACACGGCCCACTCCACACAGCTTAATGTGTCTCCATTTAAAAGGTACAGTGGCCGCAATTCTCGATGTAAAAGCTGGTAATGGCTGTTGGTTGCTTTTCCCGCCATTGCAATCAGCACGGGAATGGCAGGACCAGTCGCTCCGCGACCCTCCCGACACCCACCAATGACCCACCTGCAAGTCGTGACCCTGACTTTGCAACCCTGCTGTAAACCATTTCCTTTTAAGTAATCTTTGAACTCCTTAGAAATGAGCTGGTGTTCCATTGTCACTTACAACCTGCTCCGGACCGGCAAATCTCGCAAATATTTCATCCAACTACTCAAACGTTTGTTCTGCAGTCGTGGATTTTAGAATCACTACTCCGGTCATTTAGAATGTGCATCTACAGTCACTAGGAACATGTGTCCTTCCACTGGACCAGCGTGGTCTGCGTGTTTTCTCCGCCATGGCTGTGTCGGCCATTTCCACGGATGTAAGGGGTACAGTGGTTAAATGTACGTCAGTCATTGTTCCTCTTTGGTCCATGTCCATCACCTTCTGTTTTTTAAATGTTTTTGTTCGGGTCTTAGCATTTCATAACATACTTCACACAAGACAGGGTCAAGACATGTATTTACAAGAATTTTACAGCCACTGTAGTTTTTACTATTCTACAGAGGTTCAGGATTATCCATTCTGCCGGTAGCGCTCTCACGCCTGTGGGATTCCCGGTGGTGTGAGGTGGCCACAGTGGGAAATCCCATAGTCAGGTAGCCAGAATGGAGAATCCAGCGGACGGTGAGGCCGCGCCGAGGAACTCACGGCTGGCGGACTGGAGAATCCTGCAGTGGGTGGATCATCTCGATCCGTAGGGCCATTCATATAATGTTCAGAAGTCGAGGTTGCAAGGTGATCGAGAGAGATACAGAAAGAAGCGGCTTGCACAAAGAGACAAACTGCTGTTGAGCGCTGGCTGGGCCACGCTTTGGCCCGGAGTACGTCCACCCAGTCATGTGGGGGCTAGTAGCTGTCTGTGCTCCCCTGGGGGTGAGCCTCCGTGCAGCAAAGGAGGCTGTGTGAGAGCCCCTGGTGGTCGGCCATCGCTGTTGCCGCTGTACAGCTGGCCCCCACCCTGGTCACCTGCAGCTTAGCCGTGCTGGGGGGGGGGGGCATCCACTGGGTGGGCTCTTGTTGCACTTTGCCACTTGTGGTTCTCCCTTTTCCGACTTGCTCTGCCCTTGGCGCTTTTATCCCCCCCCCCCCCCCCTCTGCTATACCTCTTCCCTTCCTGCCCTCCCCCCACCCACTCACCCCCCCCATTCTCTTCCCCATTTTGTGAGCTGACCTGTGTCTCTCCCTCCCCCCCCCCCCTCTCCCCCGCCCCCCCCCCCCCCCCCCCCCCCCACCTTGCTTTACTGGGCGCTGGTTACGAACAGGTCCTGGAGCAAGTTGATGAATAGCCTCCATGTTTTGTGTAAACCTTCCTCAGACCCTCTGATGGCACACTTTATCTTCTCTAGCCTGAGAAATTCTCCCAGGTCGGGCAGCCAATATGCAGTCTTGAGTGGTCCTACCGACTGCCAGCCCAGCAGGAGTCTCCGGCAGGCAATCAGGGAGGCAAAGGCCAGGCGTCGACCACCTCCCCATGAAGAGCTCTGGCTGGTCTGATACCCTGAAGACCACCACCAGTGGGCATGCCTCCACCCTCACCCCCACAACCCTGAACATGGCCTCGAAGAAAGATGACCTTTACCAAACAAGCCTGGGGCAGGCCCAGAACCTATGGATGTGTTTGGTCACGCCTCCATGCCACCGTTCACACTTGTCCTCCACCTCCAGGAAGAGCCCGCTCATTCTTATCTGCATTAGGTGCGCCTTGTGCACCACCTTTAGTTGCGTTAGGCTCAGCCCAGCACACATGGAGGTGAGGTTTGCCCTGTGCAGGTCTTCGACCCAGAGTCCTCCCCCTATCTACCTGCCTCATTCTTCCTCCCACTTCCTTCTTGTCTCATCTAGGGGTGATCATACCTCCTTAGCAGTCGTCCACACATGTCCGCACAGTCCCCCTACCCTAGTTCATCCGCAGTCAGTAGCCCGCCCAGTAGTGTGTGTCCCGGTACCTGGGGGAATGTCATCATTTCTTGCAGACTATGTTTTGGACTTGGTTGTATTTGAGTTTGTTCTCTTTCGGGAGCTGGTGCTTGTCCATAAGGTCCCCCAGCTTTGCTAATCTGCCCTCTGTGAATATGTTTCTAACCGTCAGTGTCCCTTCATCCTGTCTCCTCTTTCTGAAGGAGGTGTCCATTGTTGCTGGGGTGAATTTGTGGTTTTTGCAGATGGGGGCCATGGTGGACATCTTATAATAATAATAATATTTATTGTCACAAGTAGGCTGACATTAACACGACAATGTAGTTACTGTGAAAAACCCCTAGTTCGGGTACACAGAGGGAGAATTCAGAATGTCCAATTCACCTAACAGCACGTCTTTTGGGACTTGTGGGAGGAAACCGGAGCACCCGGAGGAAACTCACGCAGTCACAGGGAGAACGTGTAGACTTCACACAGACAGTGACCCAAGCCGGGAATCGAACCTGGGAGCCTGGAGCTGTGAAGCATAAGTGTGGCAACTACCACTGGGCTTTTTGAGTATTTCGTTTGTGGGGGGGGGGGGGGGGGGGGGGGGGGGGGGGGGGGGGCGGGGGTGACAGGAGCGCGGACACGGCCAGTGCTCAAAGGGATGTCCCTGTGCAGGAACTCTCCTCCATTCTGACCCATTCTGCTCTTGATTCCTTGACCCATCCCCATACCCTTTCTGCCCAGTGGTAGAACTGGAGGTACAGGAGGGCTGGGCCTCCTACTTCTCCTTCTTTGTTGGACCTTCTTCCTTATCCTCGGGTTGTTCTCTTTGTGCGGAGTCTGCATGTTCTCCCCATGTCTGCATGGGTTTCTTCCGGGTGCTCCAGATTCTTCCCACAAGTCCTGAAAAACGTGCTGTTAGGTCATTTGGACATTCTGAATTCTCTCTCTGTGTACCCGAACAGGCGCCGGACTGTGGCGACCAGAGGCGTTTCACAGTAACTTCATTGCAGTGTTAATGTAAGCCTACTTGTGACACTAATAAAGATTCTTATTATTATTCTCCCCCTAAACAAACACCATGATCAGCTTATCAATTGCGGTGAAAAAAGCCTTGGTGTTGAAGTTTGGATGGGATCTGAACAGGAGGATGTACCTGGGCAGCAAGTCCATTTTGATCGTCTGCACTCTCCCCAACAGGGTGAGCGTGAGCAAGTCGTTTTTAACTTCCTCCACCAGACTCATCAGGTTCCATTTGTGGATCCGTGTCCAGGCATGGGCGATTGGATCCCCAGGTATCAGAATTTAGTCTGGGCCAGTTTCAATGGCAATCCCTCCAGCTCTGCTCCTCCCACCTGGGGTTACAGGGAAGATTTCACCCTTACGCAGGTTAAGTTTGTAACCTGAGAAGGTTCTGAACTCCTTCAGGAGTTTTGTTGTTCCTTCCAGCGGGTTTGTGATGTAGATGAGCAGGTCATCCGCATAGTGAGACTCTATGCTCTCTGTCTCCTCTTCAGATACCTCTCCACCCTTTTGCCGCTCTGAGAGCGATTGCCAGTGGCTCAATTGCCAGGGCAAACAATAGCAGGGATAATGGTGTATGGGGAGGTGGTGGCGGAGTGGTATTGTCACTAGACTAGTAAATCAGAGACCCAGCGTAATGCCCTGTGAACCCATGTTCAATTCCCGCCACTGCAAATGGTGAAATTGAATTGAATGAAAATCTGGAATGAAAAGTCTAATGATGACCATGAAACCATTGTCGAGTTTTGTAAAAATCCATCTGGCCTTTAGGGAAGAAAATCTGCCGTCCTTACCTGGTCTGGCCTGCATGGTCTCCAGATCCACAGCAATGTGGTTGGCCTTTAACTACCCCCTCAAGGGCAATTAGGGATGGGAAATAAATGCTGGCAGCCTGCAATCCCTACGTCTCATGAACAGATAAAAAAATAAAAGGCAACCATGCCTCGGGCCTCTGTGCATCTGGAAGTATTCAGAGCTGTTAGTGTTTGGCCGTACACTCGCCCATGGGAGCACTATACAACAGTTTTACCCATGAGGCGAAGCCTGGCCCAAACCCAAACTGTTCCACCACCTCTGTGGGATACTTCCATTCGCGCCTGTCAAAGGCCTTTTCTGCATCCAGGGAGATGATCATCTCCGGTGCTCTCTCCCCGGATGGGGTCATTATCACATTCAGCAGGCGCCTGATGTTCACTAATTGCCTGCCCTTGACAAAGCCCATCTGAACTTCCGCAACTACCTCTGGTAGGCAGCTCCCCAGGGCCTTCGCCAGGATCCTGGAGTCAGTATTAACAAATGAGGTGGGTCTGTGTGACCCACACTTATCGGCTCTTTGTCCTTCTTGGGGATCAGTGATATTGAGGCCTGAGTCAGCGTTGGTGTCGTATTAGGTTCTTCATTAATAAGGGGATCAGGGGTTATGGGGAGAAGGCAGGAGAATGGGGATGAGAAAATATCAGCCATGATTGAATGGTAGAGCAGACTCAATGCACCGAGTGGCCTAATTCTGCTCCTATGTCTTATGTTCTTATGGTGGCAGTGTTCCCCTAGATCGTGAGTCAGTGAACATCTCCCGCAGGTGTGAGGCCAGTGCTGGAGTCTTGCCCCCCTGCATGGAGTTGATGCTTCCCATGACTTCCCCCAGCTCTAATGGTGCTTCCAGGCCCTGTCTCCCTTCCTCCCCTACGATTGGCATGTCCAGTCCATCAAAGAACTGCTTCATCTTCGAGTCTCCCTCCGGGAGCTCGGAGGTGTACAGCTTTAGGCATAAGGTCACAAAGGCTTTATTAATTTTCTCTGGTGCTGTGACTAGTCTGCCATTCCTATCCTTCACTTGAGCTATTTCCCTCGTGGCTGCCTGCTTCCTCAGCTGGTGAGCCTGTAGGCGACTGACCTTGTCTCCACGCTAGTAAAACGTTCCTCCATGTCTGGCAGAGTACTGCTTTCCCAGTGGAGAGGAGGTCAAAGACCATTTGTAGTTTTTTCCTCTCCGCCAGTAGTTCCACTCTCAGGGTCATGGAGAATCGCCGATCCACCTCGAGTATGGTGTTGAGTTGCCTTGCTGCCCTCTCTGTCCTGTCTTTAAGTGTTCTACACGTAATAATCCCCCCTCTTATCACCGCCTTCAATGCCTCCCAGAGCATGGAGGTTGAGACCTCCCCATTTTGGTTGCAGAATACATAACCGTCGTTGGCTTGTGATATCTACTCATAGATTGCCTTGTCGGTAGGAGGGCCACGCCCAGCCTCCAGAGGGGCTTTGAGCATGGCCCGTCCCGTCACTAACCTCATATCCAGGTAATAAAGAGCATGGTTGGAGAATACTATTGCGGAGCATTCCGCTCCGACTCTCCCTGGAAGCACCAATTTTCCCACCAGGAAGAAGTCGATCCCAGACCCTATGGACTAGGGAGAAGAAGAGCTCCTTTCCCTTTGGGTGTGTGAACCTCCATGGGTCCACTGCCCACCTGATCCGAAAGGTATTTAGTTCCCTTGCCATGCTTCACTGTTCCACCGATTGGGGGCTGGATCTGTCCGTCCGTGGGCCCTGTACGCAGTTAAAGTCTCCCCCCCATAATGATATGTCGGGAGTTTCTGCCGTGGTTTTCTTTATAAAGTCAGCGTCGTCCCAGTTGGGAGCATGCACATTTACCAGCACCACTGGTGCCCTTTGAGGACACCATGAACCATGACATACCGCCCTCCTGGTCCGTAACCGTCTTTGTCGCCGTGAGTGCTGTCCTCTTATTGAGCAGTATGGCCACCCCACCTAGCCCTCGTCCTGTAACATGATTGACATGCCTGTCCTACCAAGCTCTTTCTTTCCCACAGTTGTTCCTTCTCCTTCCTCGTGGTGGAAGATAACATTGGCATTCAGATGGGCAAAGACTCTGTTACATTTTATCGGGCTGTTAAATCCTCTGACGTTCTAGGTGACGACCCTGATGGGGGTTTCTGTCACCCCTTCCTGTCTACCCTTCTTGTCTCCCCCTCTCCATGCCCCTGTGGGCCTTCTCCCTATCCTTCCCCCCCCCTGTTCCCCCCCACCACCAGAAGTGATGTCCATCACCTTCTACATCACTGGATCAGTCCTTGTGTATCTCTGAACTTGAGAAGAGTCATAAGCACATTATTCATGAGTGAGAAATATTGGATGTTGACAAAATCTTCTTCAGGTTCTTGTATGATTTGTTGCAGCAATCTTGACAAAGCATCAGCATTTGCATGTTGCCCCGACTTACGATATTGGATATCATAAGTGCGTGCCGATAATATCAAAGACCATCTCTGTAACATATCAGCTGCTAAGGAAGAAATACTTTTAAACGCCCGAAGATTGTCATCAAGGGTCGGTGATCTGTAAAAAAAAGCAAAACGACGCCCAAAAAAAGTAGTGGTGAAACTTTCTTAGCCCGAAAATGATGCTCTAAGCTTCTTTTTCTAGCTGAGCGTTATCAATATCTGAGCCAGTAAGAGTTCATGAAGCGAATGCTTTGATTATTACTCTCCTGAAGGCAAATATGTGAGAAATCTGCCCCAATCCCATAGGGTGATGCATCGCAAGGAAGTTGTAACCTTAGCTTGTGATTGTGGTGGACCAATAGGTCTGACTTCTTTAAGGTATCTTCTACGTCAAGGAATGCACCTTCGCATTCGTCTGACCAGTGCCATACCGATTTACCACACAACAAGGTGTGCAATGGCTTCAATACTATTGCGAAATTTGGAGTGAATTTACTGTAATAATTTATTAAGCGAAGAAATTACCTCAATTATGTCAATTTTGAGGGCTTGGTTCTTCTAAGATTGCTGTCATCTTCTTCAGTTCCTAATGCAAGCCGTCTTTATCAATGATGTGATCCAAGTAGTTTATGGATGTCTTGAAAAAGTCACACTTTTCCTTTTTGTCTCGGCAATTATGGTTTTGTTGATGTTGCAGTGTCTCTTCCAAATTCTTCAGGTGCTCTTGTTCACTTGAACCGGTGATGAGGGTGTCATCTAGGTAGCATTGCACATTCTTTAGCCCACTCAGAATTTGTTCAATGGATCTCTGAAAAGGAGCAGGTACAGGCATTATCCCAAATGGAAGTCTCCTGCAACGGATCAAACCATTGTGTGTCACTTTAAAAAAAAACTTTAGAGTACCCAATTATTATTTTTTCCAATTAAGGGGCAATTTAGCATGGCCAATCCACCTACCCTGCACGTTTTGGGTTGTGGGGGTGAAACCCACGCAGACACGGGGAAGATGTGCAAACTCCACATGGACAGTGACCCAGGGCCGGGATCGAACCCGGGTCCTCAGCACGGAGGCAGCAGTGCAAACCATTGCGCCACCTTGTCACCCCACCTTTGAGTGTCACAATAGTGAGTAACGGTTGTGATTTTGCAGCCACATTCATTTGAAAATATGCCTGTGATGGATCAATTTTACTGAATTTCTGACCTCCAGAAAGCCCAGCAAACACGTCTTCAATTAACGGCAGCGGATAATGATCTGTACACAATACCGGATTTATTGTTTTCGTAAAATCTCCACATATCTTTATCAAGCCATCGGGTTTCATACAGGAACTATTGATGTTGCCCAATGACTTGTAGCAACTAGTTCAATTACTGCTATTTGGACTGGTCTTTCTAGTTCTTCTTTGAGTTTTGGCCTGATGGCATATGGCATGGTTCTGGCATTCAGACATCCTGGAGCACTGTTTGGCATAATTTTGAGTTGGACTTCAATGCCTGTTGATTCACCAGTCTCCAGTTGAGTTTGTTTTTACAAACATGTGACGGGGTTCTCCCGTATCCGGCAGGCGGGCCGTACCAGTGCCAAAGAGTGGTGTGAACCACTCCGGCGCCGGCCCGCCCGAAAGGTGCGGAATCCTCCGCACCTTTGGGGGCGAGGCCTGAGCTGGAGTGATTGGTGCCGTGCCAACCAGCGCCGAAGGGCCTCCGCCGGCCGGCACGAGTTGCCGCATGTGCAGGAGCGCCAGCATGTTCCCAGAATTGCTGGCGGATTCCTGCGCATGCGCAGGGGGTTTCTTCTCCGTGCCAGCCATGGCGGAGCTTTACAGCGCCCGGCGCGGAGGGAAAGAGTGCCCCCATGGCACAGGCCCGCCCGCAGATTGGTGGGCCCTGATCGCGGGCCAGGCCACCATGGCCCCCCCCCCCCCGCTCCCGGGGCCAGATCCCCCGCACCTCCCCGAGGACTCCGCAGGCCGCCCGCAGAGCCAGGTCCCGCCGGTAAGAACCTTGTGTAATGTACGCCATTGGGACTGGCCCAAAACGGGAAGCCACTCGGACCATCGCGGAGCGGAGAGCCGCCGGGGGACCTGCTGCCTACAGCCCCCGGCCGCCGCGGCGCGATTCCTGCCCCCGCCCAAAAACTGGCGCTGGAGAATTCGGCAGCCGGCGCCGGAGCGGGATTCACGCCGCCCCCCCCCCCCGGCAATTCTCCGGCCCGGCGGGGGGTCGGAGAATCCCGCCCATGCTCTGCCAAATATAGCAGGAAATGTTCCGAACAACATGGAGAGATAACTCCGCTGTTTGTCCATTGACTTCTACATTCCCAAGAATGTATTCTTTTAATGGTATGACCTCTTCTGTGTACGTCCCGAGGATCATATTTGAAGATTTTAAAGGAAGGTGCTTTAAATTTTGATTCAGGATATTATCAGGTATCAATGATACAGCCGTCCCTGTATCTATTTCCATTTTGACTAGGTTATCAACAGGTTTTTGGAATACCCAGAAGCATTGTTGATCATCCCACACTGACAAGGCGGCTACTTTCAGCTCTTGAACTTGTTCAGGTACGTCATCTCTTGAGTGGCCTTGAACTTCGTCTACTAACTTACAAACATGACTCGTTTGCTTAGATATGTTTTGCATATCCTTGGCGTTCGTGAAGTTTGTCTGGCCCAGCATGCTTTGGCAATATGGCCCTTCTTGCACCAGTTCTTGCACTTATTTTTTCTACTCCTAGGTTCCTCCACTGAGTGTACATCGATGACATAATTGTACCCTTGCAGCCTTGTTTCTAATGGTCCACAACTTGTGGATCTTCATTTCAGCCCCTATCAGCCCCTATCTATTTCCTCTGTTGCTAGCTCCATTGACATGGCAGTTTCCACAACAGATTTGAGAAAGTAAACAGCTTTCTCTGAATTACTTCCTTGCGGAGTCCACATACCAGCCTATCACAAAGAGCATCATCAAGTGTTGCACAAAACTCACAGTATTTTACTCACCTGCTTAAAGCTACTGCGACGGTGGAACGGAAACCTTTCTGCAATTAGCAATGGGCTGGGTGAGAAATTCCCTTCGGGATTCCATTATCGATTTTCTCTCTTAGTTTTTGCTGGATGAATTAAGTTTTGCAGCAGCATAAAAGTTTTGAACTGAGAAATATTTTACCTTTAGATCCTCCGGTGTTTGATTTGCTGCGAGATAGAATTGAAATCACTCATCACGTGAGATCCAAGTCTCACTATCTTCAAATGCATCCATGGCTTCTGTTTTCCCGACATTCCGGATACCAGCTCCTAGGGTCTATACTTCAACCAACTTCCTCCCTTCCATGTACTTCTAATGTTTCAAAGAAGTGATCCCATTATCCACAATGCAGTTCAGGAATTTTCTTTTTGTCTGACTGTGGTTAGAATTTTTCCCGATATGTTACAGGGGAAAGACATATAAGTCAAAGACATGCAGCACGATTCAGCAGACTGAAGTTAAAGTTCATTGCACAACACATTTAGCGGGGTGTTTCTTGGTGGCTGCAGCGGAGAGAAACATCTGGGGCGGGATTCTCCGTGAACCGGCGGGGCAGGCATTCCGGTGCTGAGGAATGGCGTGAATCACTCCAGCGCCTGGCCGCCCCGAAGGTGCAGAATCCTCCGCACCTTCAGGAACTAGGCCAGCGCTGAAGTGTTCGGCGCTGCGCCAGCCAGCGAGGAAGGGATTGGCGCCACGTCAACGGGCGCCGAAGGGCCTCCGCCGGCCAGCGTGAGTTGGCACATGCGTGGGAGTGCCAGCGTGTGCTGCCGTCATCCCAGCGCATGCGCAGGGGGGTTCTTCTCCGCGCCGGCCGTTGCGGAGGTTGACAGTGGCCGGTGCGGAGGGAAAGAGTGCCCCCATGGCCCCCAGATCCCGGCGGGACCCACCAAAAACGGGTGGCCACTCGGCCCATCGCGGGCCAGAGAATCGCCGGGGGGGCCGCTGCCAGCAGCTGCTGACCGGAGCACCGCGATTCCCGCCCCCGCCAAAAACCCCGGCGGCGGAGAATTCGGCAGCCGCTGGGGGCGGGATTCACGCCGCCCCCTGGCGATTCTCCGACCTGGCGGGGTGTCGGAGAATCACGCCCCTATTATGCAACAGACTTTGCCGTTTTTTTTTTATCTTGGGGTAATCCTCTGCAGCGAAGTCACACTTAGTGGGGTTGCAGGAAAAGCTTCTCATAGATCGGGGCACCATTTTGTTCGGCAGACACGATCTTTTCCCCTGCCTTTCAGGCCATCCCTGCTTTTCTGACCCTCCCCCCTCACTACCCCAACCTTTTGTGGGAGGCCCCGGGAACTCCCCCCTCCCCCATATGCCCTCCAAGTGGCAAGGCACCACCTGACCGAACCTATGGCACTGCAAAACTGGCACATGGGCATGGCACCCTGGGAGTGCCCCTGACACCCTGGCAGTGCCCCTGGCACCCTGGCAATGCCACCCGAGCCACCTGGGAGATCCTCTCTGCCGAGGTTGCACTTGGAACTGCTTTGCTCATTTAAATATTCATATCTGGATCTGCGAGGGTGAGATCCAGATCGCTCTGGGCAGAGGGAGTCAGGTGGCTCGCAAGCTGCCTGGCACCTGGCATGGAACGCCAATTTGGGGCTCACAAGTGATTCACGCATTGTGCCCAGATCTGCGCTGGGATCAACAAGGTCATTGAATCATGCCCAGGAACTACCAAATAATGTCCCAGCTGGTATCAATATTGGCTCTCTGCCAGAGCACTGACATCAACACAGAAATTTGTTATCGCTTTATGGAATTTTGTGATTACCCAGTTCCAGTAATTATCACCTTTGCACAAAAAGACAAAAGACCACGCTATGAATGTGTAACTTCGAGACAGTAGTGATCAACTTTGCAGCAGGACGAACGAAGAACAAAGAGTCCATCAGCTCCCATAATGGTCTGATAGCTGGTCAGACAAGAGTGTTTCAGAGGACAATGGGTCTTAATTGAATTACCCCAGCTGAACAGGAGTATGTTGTTTATTTCTATTAATGAGTTTAAGTCTTGATGGGACAATAGGACACAAGTCAGGCGTGTGTGCGTAGCATGTCTCAGCGCTAGGAGAAGTTGGATAAAAGAAAGAATATCGGAATACATTGTCAGCAGCAACATGGGAATCCCCAGGAGCAACATTTGCATAAGAGGAGCTCTGAGGAATTCCGGTGGCGGCCATGGCGTGAGTGGTCGCACATTTGCTGGCTCCCATTCAAGGTGGATTTTTGTTGGTCCTTCTCCCCCCTTTTGGGGGTGTTTTTGAAGGAAGGTAATACTCCTCTGGTGAGTCTGGTGCATGGATCAGAGGACGAGACGTGCTACGAGAAAGAGAGAGCAGCTGGAGCAGGGCAGTTTTCATGGTGCACCACAGGTCAAGATAGTGAGGGCAAGGGGTCAGCACTGCCTGCCCAGTAGTCAACGGAGCAACTGGTGGAGGTTTTAAATAATGAGTTCCATCTTTGGTGGAGCCACTTAGGGTGGCGATTGAGAAAGTGGGACAGTGGCTGGAGGCTCAGGGCGTGGCGATACAGAAGGTGGGAGAACATGAGGAGTGGATAGCCTCACTGACAGCGGAGTTGGGGATAGTGGTGGACAGCCAGGAGAGGCTGAGAGAGAAGTTGGAGGACCTAGAAAATCGCTCCAGGCGACAGAATTTAAGGATAGTCAGGACGTCAGAGGGTTTCGAGGGAACAGACGGCACCAAGGGTGTGGCAATGACGTTGGCGCAATTGATGGGGGAGGGGAGGGGGCCTTCGATCGGCCCCTTGAGGTGGATCTAGCACACAGGTCGCTGAGGAGAAGGCCGCTGGTGGGGAACCGCCGAGGGCAATGGTGGTGCAGCTGCACCGTTTCGTGGACAAGGATAGGTTTTGCAGTGGCAAAGCAGACCAGGAGGTGCACCTGGCATGGGCGTGAGTTGAGGGTCTACCACACTCCTCCAAGTCCATGGTCTCTCATAATGCCCATCGTCTTCTGCGGCAAGTCAAAATAAAACTCCTGCTTCTGATGTGTCACCTACAAGTGGGCTGGGTACAAAATCCCAAACTTCACTCTCTTCGTGTCTGGGGGTGGTGGGGGTCTACCAGGATCTTTGTATGGGAGCTGGCGAAGAGGAGAACCGGTTTCAACCAGATAACCCCCTCACCCGACCGTTTAACTGGTCCATCAAACCCTTGCACATTCCACGTGACCAGTCTGGTTGGTGGGTCCCTGCCTCCTTCCCCTGCCGATCAGCTATACCCCTTCCTGGGCCAGTCCCTGGCCTGCGAACGCGCCCCTCCAGGCCCACCCTCAGGTCTCTCCCTTCCCAACTGCATCACACCAACCACACCCATGTCAACAGCCCTTCCCCCCACCACCCCCAATCAGGAAGAGAGTGAAGTTTGGGATTTTGGACACAGCCCACTTGTGGGTGACACATCAGAAGCAGGAGTTTTATTTTGACTTGCTGCAGAAGGCTTTATGAGAGACCATGGACTTGGAGGAGTGTGAGTGCACTGAACTTTGGAGAGGAGCTTTGGGTTTGCGGCGAAATGTTTGGGGTGGATATTTTGGGGTGGGTTTCAATGGGAGAGCCGGGATGATGAGTCTGCTTCTTGGTCTTGTTTGTTGGTGGTTGGGGGGGGGTGGGGTGGATTGGAGGAGGATGGGGAGGCTACAGGCCGTGGGCGGGGCCACCATGCTAGCTGGGTGGGCAACTTAACAGAAGTGAAGTGTAGGGGAGGTTCCAGGAGAAAGGCATGGGGGGGGAGGGGATAGGGTTGGTTCTTTATTTGGGGGTGGTGGGGGAAGGGCTGCTGACATGGGCATGGTTGGTGTGGTGCAGTTGGGAAGGGAGTGATGGCAGTGGACATCTGAGGGAGGGCCTGCAGGGGCACATGACACGGGCTTGGGACTGGCCCAGGAAGGGGTATAGCTGATCGGCAGGGGAGGGAAGCAGGGAGTGCCCTAACCACGCTGGCCACATGGAATGTGCAAGGGTTGGATGGACCAGTGAAACGGTCGGGTGAGGCAAGGGAATGTGGGAAACTCCCCCCTACCTTGTCGCCGACTTCTTATTGCCATGATTCTTAAAAAGGATAGAACTCGTAGCAGTGTGGGTCATACCGTCCGATATCATCGTTAAATGTAGATGCCAAACTATTCGTGCAGGTGTTTGCATTGCGGATTGAGGACTGTGTGTTGAGGTTGATTGGGGAGGATCAGACGGGTTTTATGAAAGGATGGCAATTGTCGGCAAATGTGCAGAGGTTACTTAATGATGCCCTTGGGCGGGGGTGCCAGGAGGTTGAGGTAGTGTGGCGATGGACGTAGAGAAGGCTTTTGATCGGGTGGGCGCATTTGTTCAAGGTGTTGGGCAGGTTCGGGCTCGGACAGCGGTTTGAGGATTGGGTATGGTTGCTGTATAAGGTGCCGGTGGCGAGTGTGTGGACGAACCGAGTGAGCTTGGGGTACTTTGGGTTACACAGTGGAACGAGACCGGGGTGCCCACTTTCCCCGTTGCTTTTCACCTTGGCAATAGACCCAATGCCCATGCTGCTTAGGGTGTCGAGGGATTGAATGAGGGGGGTCAAACATAGGGTTTCGCTGAATGCAGATGATTTGTTATTATATATTTTGGACCCTTTGGGCTGCATTAGGGAGATTATGCAGATTCTGGGGGATTTGGCCACTTTTCGGGATATCATTTGGATATGGGAAAGAGTGAGGTGTTTTCGATCAATGCTATGGGGCAGGAAGGGAGACTAGGGGAGCTGCCATTTCGGGTGGTGGGGACGAGCTTTTGCAAACTCGCGATTCAGGTTGCGTGGAGCTGGGCCCAGCTGCATAGTTTGAACTTGGCCCGATTGATTGAGGGGCTGAAGACGGATTTTAAGAGGTGGGGTATTTTTCCGCTGTTGTTGGCAGGGCGGATGCAGACAGTAAAAATGACGGTGCTGCCCAGGTTTCTGTTCGTGCTTCAGAACCTCCCTATCTTTGTCCCTAAGTCGTTTTTCAGGAAAGTTAATGGGTTGATCTCAGGGTTTGTGTGGGCGGGGAAGGCCCCACGGGTACAGCGGGCTTTTTTGAAAGGGGGGCAAGGGGGGCGTGGCTGTCATTGCCGAATATGTTGAATCATTATTGGGTGACGAATATTGCACTGGTGCAGAAATGGACCGTGGAGGAGAGGACGGATAGAGGCGGCATCATGTCGGGGAAAAAGTTTGAACCTTTGTTGTTGGCGTCTCAGCCATTCTCGCCGGCCAGGTTCTCCGTTAGACCAATGGTGTTGTCAGCTTTGAAGGTGTCGGGCAGTGCAGGCAGTGTCGTGTTGGGTGCTCTGCTACACAGACGAACCAACACGGTTACGGAAGGTACAACTCAGTTTTATTACTAACAATATTAACATTTGTAAACTGGTTACTGTGGTTCGTTCATTACCCTCCAACCTGTGGACCCAGCCCTAACACTATCTTGGAGAGGCACTCAGCACATGGTGAATGTCTGAGTAGCTTGCTGTGAGCTCTGTGCCCTGAGCTGTCTCCTGCTGGAATGACCCGGAAGTGTCGTGTTCCCCGTATTATAGTGTGTCTGCTCTTGCTTGTGATTGGCTGTGATGTTGCGTGTGTATTGCTTGGTCCGTTGATCTGTCCATCAGTGTGTATGTGTGTTTGCACCTTGATGTTTATCTGAATATCATGACATCCCCCCTTTTTTACAAGAATGTGTGCCTATGTGGTAATAAATATAGATGTGTACTGAGTGCAGCTGAATGTGTGTGTGTGCAATATCTACAACATGTACATGAGGCTAAACTATATACATAGGAAGGTGTCAGGTGCAACATAGTAACGAGGTTGTACCATAAACAAAACAAGTGTAAACATCAAGCATCAAAACAAATTCCTGTAACGACAAAAGAGAAACTTATTAACATTGTGGCATAAAACTTGAGTGAGTCCAATGTTCAAACAGGCTCATAAGTCCAGCCTAGTAGGTGGGCGACGAATTCGGGTTGACCGCCTCAAGGGTGGGTCAGGATCCACCGGCTGAGGAATGGGCCTGGCCACAGGCAGCAGGGAAATGGGCATGGTGGCAGGAAGCTCCACGAATTCGACATCAGGAACAACAGGAGGGCATGGCACCAGTGTATGACCCCGTAACGAGCGCGGAAGTAGGCGAAGAGCCCGGCGATTGCGCCGGCAAATGGAGCCATCAGGCATGCGAACCAGGAACGAACGGGGAGCCACGCGTCGGACAACTTCGGCAGTTGCCGACCAGCCACCCTCTGGTAGGTGGATGTGGACGTTGTCTCCAGGCGCCAAGGCAGGAAGATCAGTTGCCCGAGTGTCTTGTGCCACCTTCTGCTGAGCACTGGAACGTGGTCGAGTGTAGGGACAAGAATGGATGGCACAGTGGTCCTGAGTGTGCGACCCATCAACAGCTGGGCTGGTGAGAGGCCAGTGGCTAGTGGGGCCGAGCGATAGGCCAGCAGGGCTAAGCAGAAATTCGATCGGGCATCAGCAGCCTTGCAGAGGAGCCGCTTGACGATATGAACGCCTTTTTCCGGCTTGCCATTTGACTGGGGATGCAGAGGGCTGGACGTCACGTGTGTGAAGCCATATGAAGCAGCAAAAGAAGACTATTCTTGGCTTGCAAAACAGGGCCCATTGTCCGACTTGACAGTAATCGGAATGACAGCCAATACCGGGGCTGTGGTGAGCTTAATTTTGAGTTCCTCACATTCCTTCTGGTGTGCGGGCAGCCACTGGAACTCCGTGGACTTCTTTACTAAGTGGCGAAGAGCCGTTGTGTGGGAGGCAAGGTTGGGAATGAACATCCCCAGGAAGTTGACCATGCCTAGAAAGCGTAGCACTGCTTTCTTGTCTGCCGGCTGCGGCATGGCTGTAATAGCGCTCACTTTGTCTGCATCCGGACGCACTCCTGACCAGGGTATATGGTCCCCCAGAAACTTTAGCTCAGTTTGGCCAAAGGAGCACTTGGCTCGGTTGAGGCGCAGGCCGTGTTCCCGTATCCGCGCGAAGACATGCTGGAGACGACTGATGTGCTCCTGTGGTGTGGTGGACCAGATGATGACGTCGTCAACAGAGACGCGCAGCCCTTCGATGCCCTCCATCATCTGTTCCATGATTCTGTGAAATACCTCGGATGCCGAGATTATGCCAAACCATGCCTGCCGAAAGGAGCGTTGAAGGTGCACAGCTTCCTGCTGGACTGATCCAGTTGGATCTGCCAAAAACCCTTCGAGGCATCAAGCTTTGTGAAAATTTTAGCCCGGGCCATTTCGCTCGTGATCTCCTCCCGTTTGGGTATGGAGTAGTGTTCCCTCGTGATGTTGTTGTTCAGGTCTTTCGGGTCGATGCAGATCCGGAGTTCGCCAGAGGGCTTTTTAATGCACACCATGGAGCTGACCTATGGCGTGGGCTCCGTGACCCGGGAAAGCACTCCTTGGTCCTGGAGATCCTGCAGCTGCTGCTTGAGGCGGTGTTTGAGTGGTGCTGGGACTCTGCGAGATGCGTGAATGACCTGGGTGGCAACCGGTTTGAGCCGTATTCTGTAGGTATAGGGCAGTGTGCCCATGACTTCGAATGCCTCCTGGTTGTGGGTGAGGAGCGAGTTGAGCTGTGCCCTAAATTCAGCATCCAGGAAGTCTGACGTGCCTTCTGGAGACGTCTGTGCGCCTAGCAGGGAGTCCTTTGATGATCCAACAATCGCGAAGGATAGTGTGGCCGTGTGCGCATTGTGCGTCACCTGGAGCTGGCAGGATCCCATGGCCGGGATAACGTTTCCGTTGTAGTCGACCATCTTACAACGGGATGGCCGAATTGGTGGTCTGACCTTCAAGGCGTAGAAGGCTGACCATGCTATCAGGTTGGCGGAGGCACCAGTGTCTAAATGGAATGTGATTGGTGATCGGATGGCCGTTAGGGTGGCACACCATTCATCACCCGGATTGACACTGTTCACTGGCATCGGTTAGTGGGTCCTGCTTGGAGACATCCGGTTCCTGTCAATGACCGCAACGCAGAAAGCTTCCCGGTCATCTGTATCGCCGTCTGTATATCGTCCGGGTGTGACTCAGAGTATGGAGGCTGAATGGCCCGCACGTCCCTGCGAGGCTGTCGGAATTGGGGAGCGTTGGCAGGTTGACCTGCTCGACAGCAGGCGGCGTAGTGGCCCATCTTGCCACAGCGGAGGCATTGTCGGTTCTTTGCTGGACATTGCCGCTTTAAATGTGCGGATCCACAGTTGCTGCACATCGTGACGTCATGGTGTTCGTTGCGCCATCGCGCATGCGCAGTTCGGTCCTGTGTAGAGCACGCCTGCGTGTCACGTCCCTCTGCGGCGACGTCTCTTTTGGCGCGTACAAGCGCGGGAGGCCGCGAAAAGCGCGCGAAATGGCCACCCTCGTCCGGGCCGCGGGCTGGGAGGAACTCGATGGACTGGACCAGCTCGGCCTCGTAGGACGCCAGTCTTGCCGATTCGACCGCCTGGAACTGGGAGTAGCGGCTGGTCGCGTTTTCATGGAGGACGCAGGCTTCGATGGCGGTGGCTAGGGTGAGGCTTTTAATCTTGAGGAGCTGCTGGCGTTGGGTGCCCGAGGTGATCCCAAAAACTATCTGGTCCTGAATCATGGAATCGGAGGTGGCCTCGTAACCGCAGGACTGCGCGAGGATACGGAGGTGTGTTAGGAAACATTGAAAAGGCTCATCCTTACCCTGCAGGCGCTGCTGAAAAGAGGAAAGAAAGAAAATCGCTTCTTGGCGCTAGTAGGCTTCAAATGAAGTTACTTTGAAAAGCCCCTATTCGCCACATTCTGGCGCCTGTTCGGGGAGGCTGATACGAGAGGAAGAGGTACCTCTCGAAGCTCTCGTTCACCTCGACGCTGAAGTGCTGCTCGAGTTTAAGAAGGACCGTCTTGTACTTCGTCTTGTCCTCACCTTCCGCGAACACCAGGGAGTTGTAAATGTGGATGGCGTGTTGCCCTGCCGTGGAGAGGAGGAGGGTGATTTTCCTGGTGTCTGAAGCATTCTCCCTTTCTGTGGCTTCTAGGAAGAACTGGAAGCGCTGTTTAAACAGCTTCCAGTTAACGCCGAGGTTTCCAGCGATTTGGAGCGGCTGAGGCGGGCTGATGGCGTCCATGGCGCAGGATGGCGGATTCCTGAGGATGCGTAGGTAGGTTTCACAGTTACTGGGTTCCAATCCTGGTACTATGTCGTGTTGGGTGCTCTGCTACTCAGACGAACCAACACGGTTGCGGAAGGTATAATTCAGTTTTATTACTAACAATATTAACATTTGTAAACTGGTTACTGTGGTTCGTTCATTACCCTCTAACCTGTGGACCCAGCCCTAACACTATCTTGGAGAGGCACTCAGCACATGGTGAATGTCTGAGTGGCTTGATGTGAGCTCTGTGCCTTGAGCTGTCTCCTGCTGGAATGAACCGGAAGTGTTGTGTTCCCCGTTTTATAGTGTGCCTGCTCTTGCTTATGATTGGCTGTGATGTTGCTTGTGTATTGCTTGGTCCGTTGATCTGTCCATCAGTGCGTATGTGTGTTTGCACCATGATGTTTATCTGAATATCATGACAGGCAGCACTTGGGCTGAGAGGTTGTGTCGTTGTGAGCACCTATCTGTGATAACTGTAGGTTTGTGCCAGTGAGACTGGATGCGAGGTCCCCGGGGGTGACGACAGGCGGGGATTGAGCATTTCAGCGACCTGTTTATAGGGGGTAGGTTTGAGGAGTTGGAGGAGTTGGAGGAATTGTATGAGTTGCCTAAGGGGTTTAGGTACCTGCAGGTTTGGGATTTTGTCAGGAGAGAGGTGCCGATGTTCCCGGGTTGCCGCCTCTGGTGCAGCAAAATAAGCTTCTGTCGGAGGACGAAATGGGGGAGGGGAAGGTTTGGATATTTACAAGGAACTGACAGAGTGGGAGGGTTCACTGGTGGAGGATGTTAAGCACAAGTGGGAGCAAGAGTTGGGAGAGCAGATGGGGGCCGAGACGACATGGGCTGAGGCTCTGCGGAGGGTGAATGCGTCCTCGTCGTGGGCAAGGTTAAGCCTCATCCAGTTTAAAGTGGTGTACCAGGCACACCTGCTGGTGGCGAGGATGAGCAGGGTTTTTGAGGGGATGGAGGATAGGCGTGGGCAGTACGCAGGGGCGCCCATGAATCACATCCATATGTTTTGGGCGTGTCTAGGATTGAGGGGGTTCTGGCAGGGGTTCTCGGATGTTATGTCCAAGGAGAGGGTATCCCCGAGTCCGGAGGTGGCGATATTTGGGGTTTCACAGAATTTACAGTGCAGAAGGAGGCCATTTGGCCCATCGAGTCTGCACCGGCTCTTGGAAAGAGCACCCTCCCCAAGGTCAACACCTCCACCCTATCCCCGTAACCCAGTAAACCCACCCAACACTAAGGGCAATTTTGGACACTGAGGGCAATTTATCATGGCCAATCCACCTAACCTGCACATCTTTGGACTGTGGGAGTAATCCGGAGCACCCGGAGGAAACCCATGCACACACGGGGAGGATGTGCAGACTCCACACAGACAGTGACCCAAGCCGAAATCGAACCTGGGACCCTGGAGCTGTGAAGCAATTGTGCTATCCACTATGCTACCGTGCTGCCCACGGAAGACCTGGAAGTGCAGGGGGGAGAGAAGCCAATGTCTTGGCCTTTGCTTCCCTGTTAGCTCAGAGACGGATTTTGTTACATTGGAGGGACTCGGAGAAGCCAAAGGCAGAGGTGTTGGTGAGCAACCTGGCAGAATTCCTGCAGTTAGACATAATTAAGTTCGCTCTGCAGGGGTCGGTAGAAGGGTTCACTCGGAGGTGGAAACCATTTATCGATTTCTTCATGGAGGACTGAAGGGTCAGCAAGGGGAGCAGCTTTCGGGGGTCCCTGTGATCAAAGCCTGATCAGCCTCCTTCACTAGGGCAGGTAACACCTAGAGCTCAGCAGTGAGTCTGAGTCATTTTCTGTGTGATTTATTTGGGCATTTCAATCTCCCAAATCAAATAGAGTTACAGTAGACAGTGTGTGTTTCGTGTGTCTGTCCAAGACGATCATTTCTCAGTCAACACCAGCAGTGGTCTGTACAGAGTCGAAAGACTTCTGAATCCCCATTCCCACAGCCAATTTTGCTTCATCAAATGTGAATTCCTTCCATCTACACTCTACCCAATTCAACAGCAAGCAAATTTTTGAACAGTTGTTCTGCCTTTCAAAGTTGTATTCAGCTTTTTTTGTTTTTAAACCTTCAACATCAGTGGTTTCTGCTTCGGCCAACGTGCGAGTCCAGTCTCGAGAATCTTTTCCTCTGCTCTCGACGCCATTTCCACTTGCTTGTCAACGTGCTTTTTCCGCAGAAAGGTTCTTTCCTTGCCTCAATCCTCATCGCCAGTTTACTCTTTTGTTCGATCTCTCAGTGCCACAAAGAGAAAAGGTATGGAAGTGCCACATTGGATTTCTTACAACCACAAGGCGAGGTTTACTAGAAGATGTTGCTCATCCAGAGTTCAGATGGGGAACTGAAGTCAGTGCAAACACTCTGCTGATGCCACTACAGGTCAGGTGACCTTCCACTAACATGGATGCGTTCTCTGATATGTGCCAAAAGGGAGATAATTGGCTGTAATATTTCTGTAACTTGTTTGAACAACATAGGTGGGATTTAATGGAAATTGCAAGAGTGGAAAATCGGGTCATGCAGGGTGACTGAATTCGGCAGGATGCAAAATTTTGATTTCCCACTGGCTTGTTGAGATGCAGGGAAAAAGTGAACAGTGTGTCTGTGGCGCGTTGAGCCTCATATTGGTCTGTGATGGGCTCATACTGTGATACATTTACATGCCATGTGCACCTATTAGTATGAAACAGTTTTCAATAAACCCTCAGGATGAAGTCAGCAGCACGTGGGTATCCCATGGTGTCCGGTTCACGGTTGTTTAAAGATGGCGTTCGGTAGTCGGCTTTGCTGTTTGTAAGGTCAGCAGATTTCCTTGTTTAACTTTGTGTCTCAAGGAAGGGGAGCAGGAGAATGGCAGCTTGCATAGAGCTTCAGGACAGGGAAGGGTGGGTCAGAGATGACGGGGGTTCTGGAGTGGAGTCATGGGGATGGAGGAGTGAAATTAGATTGATTTCTGGGTGTGGAGGGGCGTAGTAGTGAGAATAGTCAGTCAAGGTATGAAAATTAGGGGTCTAAAGCATCATCCAAATACATGCCCAGCTCATGTTGGCTGGTAGAGAGCTCACACCCACTGAGGGTGATCTTGGACAATCTCCTTTACGATGCATAGAAGAGAGGGCCATGAACATGCAAGTTCAGCCATGTCCCACAGAGTGGTGAGTAAAACACTGGGCATAAACTCAAACATTTAATAAAGAGCGAACCCAAAACACAACATTGTTTCTTCCACAATAAAGTGTCGCTGATTCCCCTGTAACCACCAATGTATGTCATCAATGAGGTGTACCAGGATAGTTAGCCCTCTGACTAACCTAGCCTGAACAAATAATGATGATGCATCATGGATAAAGTGAAGGAATGTAATGTGAAATATTTACAAGTGAAATTTAATTTTGAAAAACACCCGTGTCAGCTTTGTACGTGACAGTCTTTTGTTAATGGCATTGCAAATGGCCATGATGCACACCTTCCCTTTTTGACCAGGAGGCTCTTTTAGAGCTGGCCCATGTCTGCTTTTTCAAAATGTGTTATTTTACAGGATGTGGGCGTCGCTGGCTAGGCCAGCATTTGTTGCCCATCCATAGTTACCCCCTCGAAGGTGATGGCCAGCTGCCTTCTCAGCTGATGGCAGGTTTCATCAATGAAAAGTGCACCCTCCCTCCACCCTCCATCGTTCGTCTTTCCCATACACGCTGCCAGAACAAAGATTTTTGAATTTTAACCATGTGGGAAACGGCAAAATAGAGAGTGGAAGTTGTACACAGTGTCTGTTACGATGTTAGGGACTGCTCATTGTTGACATAATCTCCCTCTGCTCCCTCCTTCACCTCACAGTGAGGGATTTGTGCCCACCAGAGTGACACACACTCAATCCCAACAAGGTTTTCAGGATCAGAAATTATGATGTTTGACCTCCAAGTCTTTAACTGACCGGTGACCGTCCAAATATTGGCAATATTGCTGCAGCAGTTTAAAGGACTGTAACTGGTGTTTAAAAGACAGATCATTTTTTTTCAGGTAAACACTGGGAGCAAGTTTTAAAGAGATTTATAATGAAACATTATCATCATAGTGATTTCTGATTCTGCAATAGAACAACTGCTGCAAGCAGTGGGGAAATGAAGTGTTACAATTCAGGCAACTTCCCAATATTCTTAATGTTCGTTAATTTAGTTTGTTACATCCTCTAACCACAATTTCCAAACATTCCCCATTTCTATTGCTAGTTCTCTATTTGTATTGTTCTGATTTTTCTGTAATGTTACTTCATTTCTGCCAGATCTTTATTGGGAGTAAATCAAATCAAATATTGTCTCGCTGGTCTGACATCATATTGTAGAAAACTATGCAGGTCTCACTCAAAATTCACCATCTTCTCCAACTCAACCTCCTGTAACACCTCTCTGCGCCCCAGGCACACACACACACACACACACACACACAAAACTCCAGTGAAATTATTCCATTTTCTCCCTGTACTCTGTGTGTTCTGAAAATAAATGCTTATTTGTCACAGTTCCGCTCCTTTACTTTTTATGTGCCTTGAGGTTATGAGAAGGGAGTGCATTTTGGGCACCCATTATCTTGTAGATAGTGAAGCTGAGTGGAGCCATGGCAGGGTGATGGATGGTTGGTGTAGAATTGGGTGTTAGGGTTAGTTAAGGCTTCACTGAGATTGAGGATAGTGCCCAGTTAGAGCTAATCGTATCTGGTTTTTATTTTGCTTTGTGTTATTTTGAATTGAAGAATCCGTGCCGACCTCAGTCAATGGCCCGGGCAGATTCTGTATCCTGGGGAGGACTGGGTTCCTTCTGACCTTTCCTTGAGGTTGGTGATTTTCAAGGTAATGAATGGCGGTACATACTGAGGTGGTCTCAGTTAATCCTTGCTTGTTCCTGGGTCAGCTTGGATGCTTTTCCCTTGATGATTTTTGTCCCTTTTCTCTTCTTCTGGGTGAGCAGTGTGCTGTTATAAATCCTGGATTGGTTTGGTGGTCTTCGGGGGAGGGGGGGGGGGTTCCTCATATTGTAGGGAGGAGGGAGTGAAGCCCCTCCTCCCCCACTTGTAGATGTCTTGACGATTCTTCTTTTCTTTGGTGCTGAGGTCTCCCCGGTTGAGGCTGGCGGAATCGTTTCTTTCAGTAACAGTGGGGAAGGTGCACTGTCCTGGGTGTGGTTGAGGAGGTGCAGGACCAGCTGGGGTATATTTGGGGTGTGCTGGAGGTCCTCGGGGTGCTGCCCTTTGTGTGTGGAAGTGTACTGGGCTAAGCCAGGTCTGAGTGCTGTGGTGCCTATCCTGTTGCCCCTAGATCTTGGGATGTCCCATTTTGAAGGCACTTATTAGGGACATCCTGAGAGGACTCCTCTGTCCGCGGGGTGGGGGGGGGGGGTTCTGGGATTGAGCCGAGTGAGTTCTGGACTTTAGTTGATATCTTGTTGCTCCCCGCTGAGGTCGGGAAGCTTTTTTATTTGACTGAGCAATTTTTTCTCCTTCTCAGCAATGATGGTCAACGTGCACCAGGGAAATACAGACCCCCGGTTGGGTCCTGACCTTTGTTATCCTATGACCCACTCCTGGTAGTTTTCAGTTCCTTTTGTTGGGAGGCGTTGATGGCATTGATCATCCGAATATATAACTGCTGGTCCTCTGATTAATTGTATGGAGTGATGTTGGTTCTGTCCTGGGCCCGGGTTCTCATGAATTGTTTTCAACGGTGGGTATAAATAATCCATGATTGGATCCTGCAGGGGTGCAGGCGGGTCTGGTATCCGAGGGAAGGAGGTGCCAGTGTGCCATTGGTGCCTCTGGTGCTGGTGGAGTTGAGGGAGATGTATATTAGTGGGTGAATGAACACGGGGTGCAAACAATATCCTGTATTCTCATGTTAATTGCGAGCAATCACCGCGTGAGAAGGTGTTCACCATTTTTTCATGGCTTTATCCTGTTCTGCCTTCACTGGGGGGGCTTTCAGCGATATGAGGTTGTGTCTGATGATTGTAGTGACCCAGTTGTACTGCTGTTCTCCTGCCCCCCGCTGTATTCATGTACGTTGAGCCTTTACTTTCTCTGGTGCTGCTGGGCCATTCCTGTGGCTTTGTTGTGTTGTTTGTTTAAACGCAAAACCTCAGCAAACACAATTTTAAAATAAAGATAAAAGTAAAGATTTTTAAAAAAAAATATTGCCCTGCGTGTTGGTTGGTGTTACTGGGTTATGGGGATGGGATGGAGTGTGGGCTTGGGTAGGGTGCTCTTTCTAAAAGCCAGTGCAGACTCGATGGGCCGAATGTTCTCCTTCTGCACTGTAAATTCCATGAAAGAAATGCTTATTCAGCCCATGACCAAACTTAATGCTTTGTGATCATACTTTTTATTTTCTTCTCCTGGTTTAGTTCCTTTACATCTTTTAGTTTCCCCATGACTGGTAATGTGTAAATCACAATATTTAACTTTTGCTGTATTCATTGACATTTTACAGGTTTTTCAAACACTTATTTATCCAACCTTTTCCACCTGAGCCCTTCTCCATCAACTGGTTTGAAGTCCTCCTGACCGCCTCATTTATCTTTTCCACGACATATCTGATCACAGCCCAGTTAAAATGGAACCGTTCCAGTGGTGCAGTTCCCTCCTGTCCCTGTTCATGCCAGTGTTCCCTGGAATGGAACCTCGATGTTCCACATCACTCTTTCAGCCACATATTCACCTCCTTAATCTGTTTATTCCCGTGCCAATTTGCACACGGCTTGGATTCTAATACAGAAATTATTATCCTTGAGGTCCTGTTCTATAATTTATCTCCTAGTTTCTGTCACTCTCTTGTCAGAATATCTTGTTGGCTCTTCCATTTGTTGTTGGTTCCAACATGGATGACAACAATTGGATTCTCTCCAATATCCTTACAATCCAGATTGGGATGTTTCTCACCCTGGAACCAGGCGGGCAACAAACCATGAGGGATTTTTGCCCTGACTTATTCTCAGGCTGTGAAATGCCCTGGTAATTATTGACACTCTACCTTATCTGGGTGTCTTTGGGTCGGCACGGTGGTACAGTAGTTAGCACTGCTGCCTCACAGCGCCAGGGACCCGGGTTCGATTCCGGCCTTGGGTGACTATATGTGTGGAGTTTGCACTTTCTCCCCGTGTCCCCATCGGTTTATCCAAATGCTCCAGTTTCCTCCCAGTCCAAAGATGGGTAGGTTAGGTGGATTGATCTATGCATGGGGTTATGGGGATAAGGCAGAGGAAAGGGCCTAGGTGCAGTGCTCTTTTGAAGGATCGGTGCAGACTTGTTGGTAGAATGACCTCGTTCTCCAATGTAGAGATTTTATGTTCCATGTCCTAATTCTGTTTATTAATTATGCACAAGCGAGTCTGGGGCCAAATCACCTGGCACGTCAGGAGCTGATTTGCCCACCTGTCATAGGCTGGCGGGGCCGAAGGTCTGGGCGCCCTATTTAAACACCAGACCACAAGCCTCTCACTCTCTCCAGCCCACCTGCCTTCAGGAGACCATCACAGATATTTGGCAACCAGAAGAACAAGGCTTGCAGCGTCAAGAAGGAGGCAGCACCCCACTTAACCCACCAACTGGCGAGGCCTTGGTCAGGGGAGTGCAGGCACACAGGCATGTCCTGTATCCCAGGAGTAGCTCAAGGAAGCACATTAGCCTCATGTCACCAGCCTTGGAGGTTGTTGTAGAGCAGATCAGTACAACTGGCAACAGCGCCCAAAATGCCATCCAGTTCAGGAAGAGGATGAAGGTCTCATTCCCTCTGCCAGGGTAATCATCCTTCAACCCCGTCCAATATCAAACTCTCATCATGTACCCAAGTGGCCACTCTCTCCCGGGATTGTACACATCTACTGGTGGGGGACAGACATCAGCACTCATTCTCTCACAGAGACTTTCACATCACCACTACCCCATCGATCCTGATTGATACTCTGAGGAGAGGCAGATGACCCTGTACCCCAGCCCGGGAAGGAGGCTGTCAGCCGCCGCCATTCGCTGTGCCTAGGCGCAGGTGGCAGAGGCTGTGAGCGCCGTGGGTAACACCATCTGGACGGACCAGCAGTGCCATAGAAAACTGCACAACCTCCTCAAGGCGACCAGGGTGAGTAGGTAGCACTGTGCGCCTGGCACCAACCCCATCCCACACACCCTAACCCTACCCCCCTCAACCCGGAGGGTGGCCAAACTCCCACCCAGCACCACATGCCGGCACCAATACCGGCCGCCATGGCCGGGTGCATGGCCACTGAGGCCAGTAGTTACCCACCCTCTGGGCTGCATGTATCGGACTGTCTAACACTGTCATTTTCTGTTTGACCCCCCACCCCAGGAGACAGCCGTCCACAATCGCCGGGAGCAGGAGACGACAGGAGGGGGACTGCCGGACCTGTGGCCCCTCACCATGGCCGTGCAGAGGGCCCTGGACGTGGTCAAGGAGGAAAGGGAGGTCGTCGGGGTGGTGTTTGGCCACAGGTGTGGAAGTGAGATCCTGCTGAGTTGCGGTTCCCTGTGACACTCTCACCACTCTCAGCCCCAGCCTCACCCCCACCCTCAGCCCCACCCTCACCCCCACCCTCAGCCCCACCCTCACCCCACCCTTAACCTCACACCACACTCACCCCCACATCACCCTCAGCCCCACCCTCACCCCCACCCTCACCCCCAAACCCGCTCACCCCCACCCTTAACCTCACACCACCCTCACCCCACTCTCACCCCAATATCACCCTCACCCTCACCCTCACCCCCACACCATCCTCACCCCCACCCTCACCCCCACACCACCCTCCTCTACATCACGCCACCCTTATCACAGTCCACCCCCACCCACACGCTCACCCCCCTGATATTCATTCCCCTCCTCCAGGACTTGCAGCCCCAGGTGGCAGAGAAGCCTCAGGGGATAGCTCCGCTCGCACTCCCATCCTATGGAGTAGCCTGTTGGCCATCGGAACCCCGGGGTAGGAGCAGGAGGTGATGTGGCCAGTGCCGATGGTTCCCTCAGGGGACGTGCAGGAACACTGCAGCACCTCGGACCTCCCCTCGCCTGTCCCTGGTTCATCTGGTGGGCAGCGGGCAGACCAGGCACCATGCCACCTGGTACTCCCGAGCAGCAGCCGGGCCCATTCATGCCCAGTCGCCCCAGAAGACGCCCACCAACGGGGACCCAGGTCGCAGGGCGGAAATCACAGCAGGCCACCCCCACTTTGCTGCACTGTTTGGGGACCCATTTGGACAGAGCGTTGGGGCCCGTAAAGCCATAAAACTAGACAGTAGTTAAGTTGGCACAGTTTAGTTATAGGGGCTAGGGCACAAATCTGTACATACGTTGTCACATGAAATACTGTTACCACTGTTGCAACCTGTATTGGTGCTCTGTCAGATAGGTGTGAGGGGTGGTCTGGTCTAGGCTGGCGTGAGAGGAGGTGCGTGGTGGGTGGGAATTGTGGGTACACCCCCGCCACCACCCCCCTGCACTCCCACCCTGCCCACCTCCACCACCGTTGACAAATCAAAATTTCTTTACCCGTCAGTCTGGCCTCAATAAAAGTTGAGATGGATTTTCAGGTACTGCATTAGTTATTTTATTTGATTTGCAAGTCTGTTTCATTTCACACAGGCACAGGTCACAGCTAGTCTCCTAGACCCCGGGAAACAAATGAAGAAGGAGACAAAGGGATTTCTGCAAATACATTCAAATGGCATCAAGTTTCACATACACGATTCCCATAGGTCATCCTATACCCCTCCTGACCTGGCCATACATCCTAATTGGCTCACTTCCAATCCCTTCCTCTGGCCCCCTATTACCCAGCATCCTTTTCCCCTCCGTAGCTAGACACACCTCCTCCTTGCTTTGCCATGCGTTCTGAAATCCTTTGTCTGTGAACTAACAGAATCAGACCGGCCTATGTTTACATTACAGTAACTAATAGCTCTAAAGTAACTATTTTATATCACATTCGTCACCGTCACCCCAGAGATCCAATGGGACAGTGTGATGGAATGGCCAGCTCGCATGCAGGGATCACCCAGGTGGACAGTGAAAGGTGCTACCTGTGGGGAGGAGTCAGGCATTGTTGTACAATGCAGAGTACCACAGCGCATCGCAAAGTGGGCTGTCATCATCCTCCATCCCAAGGACAAGACCCGTTGCTACAGCCAACCCAGGGTCCGCACCCTGTAGTGTGGCAGGTAGGTGTCGCGGAGGAAGATGCAGGTGGTCAGAGTGGCTGGGGGAGTGGGGGGGGGGGGGAGGAATGCGGTGTCTGTGCCTCTGGCCATTCAGAGCGTCTCGTGCGCGTTGGCCCAGGTGGACACGTCGTGCTGCCTCCTTTGTCTGCCTGGGCCACATGTCCTGCCCATCCTCCCCCTCCCCTGCATCCTCCTCATCGGATGAGGCCTGATATTCATCCCCCTCCTCCAGAACGTCACCCCTCGACTGAGTGGGAATCTCTAAAATGTCAAGATTGTCGAGTATGCCAGGATGAAGGGGTTGTGCACACTGCCCAGGTATTGGATGCAGATGTGTATGATGCGCATCTGATGGTTACATATCAGCTGCACATTCACCCAGTGGAAGTCCTTTCGGTTGGTGTAGAGCAGTCTGTCATCTGCGGGCGCTCGTAGCGGGACTTGCATCCCGTTGATCACCCCCTGGGCCCAGGGTATCCCGTCCTTGGCGGTGAACCCCGCTGCCTGGGCATCCTGGTGGGCTCGGTTCATATTGAAATGGATGTATTGAGCCGCCTGGACATATAGCGGGCTGGATTCTCCGCCGTTGGGATGCTCCACTTTGCCAGCAGCCCGGGGGTTTCCCGACAGCATGTGGTTGCCCCACAATGGGAAACCCCGTTGTCTAGCCTGAATAACGGAGCATCCCGCCGGCAGGGTGACTCAGAAATGTGGCGCGGCGGGAAGGGGAATCCAGCCCAGGGCTTCCGTGACTGCGCGGATGCACCTGTGCACCGAGGTCTGTGAGATCCCAGACAGGTTCCTACTCGGTGCCTGGAAGGATCCCGTGGCGTAAAGGTTCAGGGCGACCATCACCTTGACGGCCACCGGGAACAGGTGTCCTGCCCCATACCCCCGCAGTGCCAGATGTGCCATGATCTGGCACGTGGCATTGTCTGCCTGCTCAGCAGGAATCTTCGACAGCAGGCCTGGTCCGCCAGCTCCTCGAATGACAGGTGCTGCCGTCATGCACGAGGCCTCATGCGGCATCTCCTTGGCACCTCCTCCTCCTCGGCCTGTTGGGCGGGTGGCTCTCCATCCTGGGCAGCTACATCTCCTGTTCCTCTGGAGCAGGCTCCTCTGCTGTCCGCTCCGCTGCTGTGGCTTCCTCCGCTTCGTACAGCTGCAGGGCATCCCCCAGGGATGCGGTGACTAGCAGGAAGGCCATCATTGCTGGTTGAATTCCAATATCCATTGTCTGCAGGGAATAAAAAGCCAACATGTTACGGTGTGTACCCCCGTGCCCAACCAGGCCCAATGCGCTATATGGTGGCCCCAGTTGGAACTGCGGGCTCTGCCCCCATGTCTCCCCCATCTCCACATCCCTGGTCCAGTCATTGCCCAGCACCGTGGGGGCCTCTGGTTCTGGCGCCTGTCCCTTATGCCAGAGATACCGTTGGCTGGTGCTGCTTTTGCCAGTGGTATGCTCCATGTCCCCGAGGGTGGGCCGCCTGATGTCCCGCCGGGGTGTCATGGCCGGGTGGGGGGGATGGGTAAGGCGGAGGGTGAAGGGGTGGGGGCACCCTTACGGCGCGTGTCACTCTGCAGAACCAGGGGCCAAGGTGGGTACCGCCCCCGTCCAATGGTGGGGTCACCCCGACCATGTGCGCCGTTCCATCACCCCCACCTCCCCACCTGGCCCTGATCGGGATCCCCTCACTGCAGCCAGCCCGGCCAGTGTCTGGTCCACCAGCCCGCAGTCAGACCTCTCTGTGTCCTACCTCCTCTCTCTCTCCCTCATCAGCGAAGACGGCAGTTTCACGATTTTTAGAAGCACAAGTGAACCGGGCCGTCAAGAACTCGGCCCTTCGGGGGAGGAGATTTGCAGAGGCACCGCAGAATACCGGGTCGGGCCCACCAGGTACATGCAAACGTTATTTACTGTGTGTGCATTCCGGGCTGCATTGGCGCCGCTGTCGAGGTGACGGAGAATCGTGGTTTGGCGTCAAATCGGCGCCTATCACGATTTTAGTATCGGAACCGATTCTCTGCCAAATCACGTTTCGCGATTTTGCCGTCAGCCAACGGAGAACCCCGCCACCAAACTATAAATGATGGCGATGGTGAAGGTGGCGGTAGCGGAGGTGCTGGTCACCCTTCAAGCAGTGCTGGAAAAGATGGACCAATGGCTAGAGACACAGAAGGCAATGACCAGGGAGCTGGAGAAGGCCGCATCCGACCAGAGCAATAGGATCACCTCACTGGAGACAGAGATGGTAGGTTGGTGGTGACACAAGGGGCACTAAGTGAGAAGATCAAAGACTAAGAAAATCGATCGCGCAGCCAGAACCTCCACATTGTGGGCCGACCGGAGTGCACCGAGGAGAGGAACCCTTCGTAGTACGAGTCCCAGATGCTGGGCAAACTGGGAAAACTTCCCACAAACCCCCAAAAGTGCACAGAGGCCAAAGCCCAAGGCTAGGGAGCAATCACAGGCCATCATTGTGAAACTGCACTGGTACCAAGACCGGGAAAAGATCCCAAACTGGGCGAGACAGACAAGGTCCTGTAAATGGGAGAGACACTCGGCCCGGGTGCACCAGGACATTGGGGCAGACCTGGCCAAGCGCCGGGCGCAATTTAACAAAGCCAATGTGACCCTTTATAGAAATAATGTACGGTTCGGAATGCTGTACCCCGCCAAGCTCTGGGTGATGTTCCAGGGCAGGGAATACTATTTCACCCACGACAGAAGCAGATGAAGTCATGCACAAACATGGGCTGGGGAGGACAACAAAACCAGCAGTGAACCAGGCACTTCACCATATTGGTCAACACAAAATGTAGAGACTATTTGCGCAGGACTGAACTGCCTCGTCCTCAAATCTGACGTTGAGTCTCGGAACGGAGGGGGTGAGAGCAGGAAGATGGTCCTGGTGACTATTCTGATGGGGAGTTTCCTCTCCCTCCCTCCTGCAGGATCAACTATAATTACTTGTGGATGCGCCCCGGGTTTCCATTTGTTAGGTGTTGTACAGCTCAGAGGGGGTTCAGGGACAAAGCAGCTCCTCGACAGACTGGACATGCCAGCTGCGGGGGAAGAGAAGAGATTGGGCCTGGGGAAGCACCATTAGAACGAGGGGTAGTCATGGAGATAATCAGCTTCCTGCAGGCAGGGAAGGAGCCAGGGCCAGATGGATTCCCAGCCAACTTCTACAATGCAGCACTGGCCCCGCACCTATGAGAGATGTTCACAGACTCGCTAGTAAGGGGCACCCTGCCACCGACACTGGCACAAGCCTCAATATCGCTGATACCCAGAAAGAACAAAGACCTGACTGAGTGCAGTTCCCACAGGCCCATCTCGCAAAATCCCTGGCAAAGCAACTGGAGAGCTATGTGCCAGAGGAAGGCGCAGAGGACCAGACGGGCTTTGTCAAGGGCAGGCAACTAACTTCGAACATCAGGCACCTGCTGAACGTGATAATGACCCCATCCAGGGCCAGGGTTCACCTCCTAGGTGAAACTACTGGACAATGTTCCCATGGCGAGCATATGGATAAACACCACCAGCTCTGGATACTTCCAGCTCACAGAGGTACCAGATAGTGATGCCCACTATCTCTGCTGCAATTTGCTCTGACAATCGATCCACTGGCAATCGTCCTCAGAATGATGAAGAGGTGGGGAGTTATTCTGAGTGGGGACAGACAGCAGAGTCTCACTCTATGCGGATCATCTGCTTCCTCTACATCTCGAACCCCTGGCCCAGCAAGGAAGGGATAATGGAACTCCTAAAGGATTCCAGAGCTTTCTTGGAGAAACAAAGTTAACCTATGCAAAAGTGAGATCTTCCCGGTGAATCCGCAGGGGGGAGGGGCAGAGCTGGAGGGACTGACATCCAAACAAGCCCAAACCAAATTCTGCTATCTGAGGATCCAAACAGCGCACGACAGCCCACAAATCCACAAAGGGAACTTGATGAGTCTGGTGGAGGAAGTTAAAAAGGACCTGCAGAGATGGTACACACTCCCAGTCTCGCTGGCAGGGAGAACACAGGCGATCAAAATTAACTGACTGCCCAGGATCCTCTTCCTGTTCAGGTCACGCCCGATCTGCATTTCCAAGGCCTTCTTCACCACGGTAGACAAGTTAATTATTGTGTGTGGGGGTAAAAACCTAAGGATCCAAAAGAAGTTTTTACAAAAGTAAAGAAACATGGGAGTCCTGGCCTTCCCAAACCTACAACTTTACCACTGGGCGGCCACCGCAGAAAGTGTGAGGGCATGGGTCAAGGAACCGGGAGAAGAATGGGTGAAGATGGAGGAGAGTTCCTGCATAGGGACGTCCTTCCAGGCCCTAGTCACTGCAGCACTCCCATCCCCCCGATCCAGCACTTGAGAAGCCCAGTAGTGCCAGATGAGACAACACTTCGGCCGACCCAAAATGTCCACCATGGCCCTCATCTGCAACAACCACAAGTTTACTCCCACAATAATGGACACCACCTTCAGAAGGTGGAGACAGGGCGAGGGGACACTGATGGTTAGGGACATGTACATGAATGACAGAGTAGCGACCCTGGGGGAGCTCACTGAGAGGTTCCAATTGTCAAAAGGAAATGAGTTATGACACATACAGATCAAAAACGTCCTCCATAAGAAAACAAAGATTTACTCCCAGATACCAGGACATTCGTTGGTCGAGGGAGGGGAAACTGTGGGGAATTATATGGGCGACTGTGAGAGGTGGTACACTCTGTGAGCTGGATACTTCCAGCTCACAGAGGATGAGACAAGGATGAGACAAGAGAAAAATGGGAGGTGGAACTAGGCACAGAAATAGGGGAGGACTCTGGATCGAAGCACTGCACAGTGCGAACTCCACATGCGCAGGGCTGAGCCTAACACAGCTAACAGTGATGCACAGAGATCATCTAATCAGAATCCGAATGAGTAGGCTTTTCCCAGAGGTGGAGGACAAATGTGAACGGTACCAGGGAGGCCCGACCAACCCCACCCACATGTTCTGGGCCTGCCTCAGACTTGTGGGAGTGAGGGTGGAGCCATGCCCAAAAGTGGCAGCCCTCAGGATTTCAGGCCAGCCGGAACTCTTCATAGGGAGGGGATCGATGCCCGAGACTTTGCCTTGCTGTTGCCCACCGGGGAATCCTGCTCAGCTGGCGATCGGCAGCACCACTCAAGGCTGCAGGCTGGCTGTCCAATTTCTAAAATTGGAAAAAATAAGATTTTCCGTCTGAGGGTCGGGAAGCCATTCACCAACGTATTCCGGGATTTGTTCATTGCCAACAGCCAATAGAACAAGAGGGGGAGGGGGAGAGACACAAGCGAGTCATGAGATAAAGATGGAAAGGAAAGAGAGGGGGATGGGGGGAGAGGGAAGGAGGGGATGCTGGTGGCAGGGCAGGGGAGGACACATGAGGAAATTAAGAGGGACAAGGGACCTAAACTGTAGATAGACATACGCGCCTGGGCCAAACTGGGAACGGCAACAAAGGAGGGACACGGCCACAACAGGAGGGAAAGCAATTGTATGTAAATATCTGCACTGACATCCACCTATCTTTTTACCTCCTTTTATTTCTTGCTCATTTTTTTGGTTATGTTGTTTTGTATGTTTATTTTCTCTGGTCGGCGCGGTTATGTGAAGTGTAACATATAACATATGAATTGTGAAATACAAAATGTGGAAACCCAATAAAAACACTTCTAAAAAAACCATAGAGTCCCTAAAGTGTAGAAGGAGGCCATTCAGCCCATCGAGTCTGTATTGACCCTCCGAAAGAACACCCCACCCAGGCTCAATCCCTTGCCCCAGCCCCATAACGGCACCTAACCTTTGAACACTGAGGGGCAATTTAGCATGGCTGATCAACCTAACCTGCCCATCTTTGGACTGTGGGAGGACACTGGATCACCCGGAGGAAACCCACGCAGACACTGGGAGAGAATGTGCAAACTACACAGACACAGCTGAGATCACAATCAAACCGAGGTCCCTGTTGCTGTGAGGCGGCAGTGCTAACCATTGTGCCACTGTGCCGACCACTTTCTGATGTTCTGTCTGATGTCATGGCTCTGATATACGAGTGCCTCCAGGTCACCATGGGAAGGCTGGTGACCATCATGGAGGCCTTGGTCCAGCAGATCTTTCTGGATATGCAGCATCAGCATGTAGCCAACATGGGGATGAGGCACCTTGACCTCCCTCCAGGTGCCCCACTTTGCGCAGGGGTCAGGCCAGGGACCTCTGGTTCCCATGGGGAGGATGAGTGTTAGCCGGGCACCCCATGACCCTCCACTCAGGATACTCCGAGGGTGTGCAGCCACTCACAGTCACCTTTGCCTGTGCCCCTACCCACTCCAGCTGCTCAAACCACCAAGGCACTTCTGCCCCTGAGCAGGGGACCCTTATCAGGCCAGAGCCCTCCAGGCCACAGGCCACCAGAGATAATCCACCAAATCATCACAGGCATCAGGACGTGACGGTGAGCGGGCTGCCTCCACCACTACTGCAAATTTGGCGATGCACCCAGACATAGCGAACGGTTCAGGAAAGTTATGTATTTTGATGTCACTTATAGGTCACGGCTAAAACTGAAATGAAATTGCACTTTTGTGAATAAATTTGATGGTTATGTGTTATAACCTGCCTACTTACCATTGGCTGGGGACGAATGACAATCCCACAATCCTGTGGGAGTATGAGCTTCCCCAATGAGGGGGGCGGAGAAACCACTAGTAAACACCTAGTATAAATAAAGCTGGCCAGTTCAGGAACCAGCAGGAAGGAGTATGTAGCAAGGGAAGTTACTGCTACTGTTATGTATATATGTTATAGTAAATAAATGTTATTACTTTGTATCCTTAAAACTCGTGCTGGATTCTTCGTGGCCCTTACAAAACTGGCGACGAAGGTTAAAGTGAATAGCCGTCTACACTGCTGAAGCCACCTCCCTGGATTTTTGTTGGATACAGGTTGGAAGTTGTTTTCTATTATACCATGCCTCTGTCCGGACGATTGAAAGTTTTTGATGCTGCGCTGGAAAGCTGGAACCAGTACACACAACGGATGCGTTACTATTTCCGGGCAAACAATATCACCGAAAACGAGCGCCAGGTGGTCATATTGCTCACCGCCTGCGGACCGCATACGTTTGGGGTGATTAGGAGCCTTACGTACCCAGCTGCGCCGGACACCAAAACGTTTGATGAACTTGTGAATATAGTGGGGCAACATTTTAACCCAACCCCGTCCACGATAGTCCAGCGTTACCAGTTTAATACCGCTGAGAGGATCCCTGGAGAATCCCTTGCTGACTTTCTATCCAGGCTATGCAGGATTGCGGAGTACTGTGACTATGGTGAGACATTGTCAGAAATGTTACTCGACCGTTTGGTTTGCGGTATTAACAATGCGGCCACCCAGAGAAAGTTGTTAGTGGAGCCAACATTGACTTTTCAATAGGCCATTCAAATAGTATTGTCCTGAGAGAGCGCAGAGCGAGGAGTACAGGAGCTACAGGGAATGGAAGTGCATGCCTTGGGGCGCAACCCCTTCCGTCCAAAAACGTCCCCCGCACTCCTGCGGTACCTTGGGCGAGGCAACGTCTGGACCGACGCCAGTGGCCATCGGACATTCCTCCCCGAAGGGAGCCTTCTCCAGAGCCAATGGATGAGGAGCCATGTCCGTGTCAGACTTGTAGGCGCCGACCTCGTCGCGGACGGCGGTCCTGGGGGCGCCAGAGGCGCCGTCGTTCCGACCGAAACTGGGACCAGCCCAAGGGCCGTAACTGGGACCAGCCCAGAGGCCGTACCTTCCATGTGGATGAACCTGCGGTGACTACTCCTGAGGACGTGGAGACAGAGGACGACTGCCTACAGCTGCATTGTGTGGCAGATCCCCGTGTGGCCCCCATGAAGGTGACAGTACGGGTCAATGGCCACCCGCTTGAGATGGAGTTGGATACTGGCGCAGCGGTCTCCGTGATCACCCAGAGGACATTCGACCGCATCAAGCAGGGTATACAGACCCTTACATTAACCGACTCACAGGCCAGGTTGGCCATCTACACAGGGGAACCACTGGACATTGCAGAAACTACAATGACCCCTGTTGTCTATGGACGCCAGGAGGGGCGTTTCCCACTTATCGTGGTGCGCGGCCATGGGCCCAGCCTGTTGGGTCGGGACTGGTTGCGCCATTTGCGGTTGCAATGGCAGCACATCCTCCAAACAGTTTCTGAAGGGTTGACTGAGGTGCTAGGACGATACCCAGATGTATTCCAGCCTGGTTTGGGGAAAATAAAAGGGGCCGTAGCCCGTATCCAAGTTGAACCAGGAGCCACGCCGCGCTATTTCCGGGCGCGCCCAGTGCCTTACGCCTTGCTCGAGAAGGTAGAAGGGGAGCTCACTCGTTTGGAAAGTTTGGGTATTATCAGGCCCGTCCGTTTTGCTGACTGGGCAGCACCAATTGTACCTGTAATGAAGCCAGATGCCACAGTTCGCTTGTGTGGCGACTATAAACTTACAGTGAATACGGTTTCCCGACTCGACCGATATCCAATGCATCGCATAGAGGATCTCTACGCGAAACAGGTGGACTCTGTTCACAATATTAGATATGAGTCACGCCTACCTGCAGTTGGAGCTGGACCCTGCCTCCCGACCATAAGTAACGATTAATACACACCGGGGCCTGTATGAATATACACGGTTGCCCTTTGGAGTATCCTCTGCCTGCGCAATTTTTCAACGTGTTATGGAAGGCATTTTGAGAGGTTTACCACGTGTGGCTGTCTACCTAGATGACGTTTTGATTACAGGGACGTCGGAGCAGGAACATTTGGAGAATCTGGAGGCTGTCCTTAGACGCCTTTCAGAGGCTGGAGTCCGTTTACGTCGCACAAAGTGCGTATTTCAGGCAAAGGAAGTAGTCTACCTAGGTTATCGGGCGGACCGCGAAGGTTTGCACCCCGTCGCAGAGAAAGTGCGTGCAATTCAACAGGCCCCAGCCCCGACGGACACTTAGCATCTTCGTTCTTTTCTCGGTCTCGTAAACTATTACGGGAAGTTCCTCCCCATTCTGGCAACAACTCTGGCCCCTTTGCACATTCTACTAAAGAAAAATCACACCTGGGTTTGGAGTCAGCCGCAAGAAACCGCTTTCCGGCGGGTAAAGCAACAATTGTCGTCGTCTGGGTTACTAACCCACTATGATCCTGGAAAGCCTTTGCTCGTCACATGTGATGCATCCCCGTATGGTATTGGGGCCGTCCTGTCCCACAAGATGGAGAACGGGGCCGAACGGCCGATAGCTTTTGCCTCCCGCACATTGACTGCAGCGGAGAAAAAGTACGCGCAGATCGAGAAGGAGGGCTTGGCAGTGGTTTTTGTGGTAAAACGCTTCCACCAGTACGTGTACGACCGCCATTTCACTATCGTGACTGATCATAAGCCCATGCTGGGACTTTTCAGAGAGGATAAGCCAATAACGCCCATTGCTTCTGCACGGATAAACAGCTGATGTAGGAGGGAGGGTTTCCATTATCTGGACCACTGGAAGCTCTTCCGGGGCAGGTGTGACCTGTATAAGAAGGACGGGTTGCATCTAAACCGGAGAGGCATAAATATCCTGGCCGCGAGGTTTGCTAGTGTCACACGGGAGGGTTTAAACTAGTATGGCAGAGGGGTGGGCACGGGAGCAATAGGTCAGAAGGTGAGAGCATTGAGGGAGAACTAGGGAATAGGGACAGTGTGGCTCTGAGGCAGAGCAGACAGGGAGAAGTTGCTGAACACAGCGGGTCTGGTGGCCTGAAGTGCATATGTTTTAATGCAAGAAGTATTACGGGTAAGGCAGATGAACTTAGAGCTTGGATTAGTACATGGAACTATGATGTTGTTGCCATTACAGAGACCTGGTTGAGGGAAGGGCAGGATTGGCAGCTAAACGTTCCAGGATTTAGATGTTTCAGGCGGGATAGAGAGGGATGTAAAAGGGGAGGCGGAGTTGCGCTACTGGTTCGGGAGAATATCACAGCTGTACTGCGAGAGGACACCACAGAGGGCAGTGAGGCTATATGGGTAGAGATCAGGAATAAGGGTGCAGTCACAATGTTGGGGGTTTACTACAGGCCTCCCAACAGTCAGCGGGAGATAGAGGAGCAGATAGGTAGACAGATTTTGGAAAAGAGTAAAAACACCAGGGTTGTGGTGATGGGAGACTGCAACTTCCCCAATATTGACTGGGACTCACTTAGTGCCAGGGGCTTAGACGGGGCGGAGTTTGTAAGGAGCATCCAGGAGGGCTTCTTAAAACAATATGTAGACAGTCCAACTAGGGAAGGGGCGGTACTGGACCTGGTATTGGGGGATGAGCCCGGCCAGGTGGTAGATGTTTCAGCAGGGGAGCATTTCGGTAACAGTGACCACAATTCAGTAAGTTTTAAAGTACTGGTGGACAAGGATAAGAGTGGTCCTAGGATGAATGTGCTAAATTGGGGAAAGGCTAATTATAACAATATTAGGCGGGAACTGAAGAACATAGATTGGGGGCAGATGTTTGAGGGCAAATCAACATCTGACATGTGGGAGGCTTTCAAGTGGCAGTTGAAAGGAATTCAGGACCGGCATGTTCCTGTGAGGAAGAAGGATAAATACGGCAATTTTCGGGAACCTTGGATGACGAGAGATATTGTAGGCCTCGTCAAAAAGAAAAAGGAGGCATTTGTCAGGGCTAAAAGGCTGGGAACAGACGAAGCCTGCGTGGAACATAAGGAAAGTAGGAAGGAACTTAAGCAAGGAGTCAGGAGGGCTAGAAGGGGTCACGAAAAGTCATTGGCAAATAGGGTTAAGGAAAATCCCAAGGCTTTTTACACGTACATAAAAAGCAAGAGGGTAGCCAGGGAAAGGGTTGGCCCACTGAAGGATAGGCAAGGGAATCTATGTGTGGAGCCAGAGGAAATGGGCGAGGTACTAAATGAATACTTTGCATCAGTATTCACCAAAGAGAAGAAATTGGTAGATGTTGAGTCTGGAGAAGGGTGTGTAGATAGCCTGGGTCACATTGAGATCCAAAAAGACGAGGTGTTGGGTGTCTTAAAAAATATTAAGGTAGTTAAGTCCCCAGGGCCTGATGGGATCTACCCCAGAATACTGAAGGAGGCTGGAGAGGAAATTGCTGAGGCCTTGACAGAAATCTTTGGATCCTCGCTGTCTTCAGGGGATGTCCCGGAGGACTGGAGAATAGCCAATGTTGTTCCTCTGTTTAAGAAGGGTAGCAAGGATAATCCTGGGAACTACAGGCCGGTGAGCCTTACTTCAGTGGGAGGGAAATTACTGGAGAGAATTCTTCGAGACAGGATCTACTCCCATTTGGAAGCAAATGGACGTATTAGTGAGAGGCAGCACGGTTTTGTGAAGGGGAGGTCGTGTCTCACTAACTTGATAGAGTTTTTCGAGGAGGTCACTAAGATGATTGATGCAGGTAGGGCAGTGGATGTTGTCTATATGGACTTCAGTAAGGCCTTTGACAAGGTCCCTCATGGTAGACTAGTACAAAAGGTGAAGTCACACGGGATCAGGGGTGAGCTGGCAAGGTGGATACAGAACTGGCTAGGCCATAGAAGGCAGAGAGTAGCAATGGAAGGATGCTTTTCTCATTGGAGGGCTGTGACCAGTGGTGTTCCACAGGGATCAGTGCTGGGACCTTTGCTCTTTGTAGTATATATAAATGATTTGGAGGAAAATGTAACTGGTCTGATTAGTAAGTTTGCAGATGACACAAAGGTTGGTGGAATTGCGGATAGCGATGAGGACTGTCGGAGGATACAGTAGGATTTAGATTGTTTGGAGACTTGGGCGGAGAGATGGCAGATGGAGTTTAATCCGGACAAATGTGAGGTAATGTATTTTGGAAGGTCTAATGCAGGTAGGGAATATACAGTGAATGGTAGAACCCTCAAGAGTATTGAAAGTCAAAGAGATCTAGGAGTACAGGTCCACAGGTCATTGAAAGGGGCAACACAGGTGGAGAAGGTAGTCAAGAAGGCATACGGCATGCTTGCCTTCATTGGCCGGGGCATTGAGTATAAGAATTGGCAAGTCATGTTGCAGCTGTATAGAACCTTAGTTAGGCCACACTTGGAGTATAGTGTTCAATTCTGGTCGCCACACTACCAGAAGGATGTGGAGGCTTTAGAGAGGGTGCAGAAGAGATTTACCAGAATGTTGCCTGGTATGGAGGGCATTAGCTATGAGGAGCGGTTGAATAAACTCGGTTTGTTCTCACTGGAACGAAGGAGGTTGAGGGGAGACCTGATAGAGGTATACAAAATTATGAGGGGCATAGACAGAGTGGATAGTCAGAGGCTTTTCCCCAGGGTAGAGGGGTCAATTACTAGGGGGCATAGGTTTAAGGTGAGAGGGGCAAGGTTTAGAGTAGATGTACAAGGCAAGTTTTTTACGCAGAGGGTAGTGGGTGCCTGGAACTCGCTACCGGAGGAGGTGGTGGAAGCAGGGACGATAGTGACATTTAAGGGGCATCTTGACAAATACATGAATAGGATGGGAATAGAGGGATACGGACCCAGGAAGTGTAGAAGATTGTAGTTTAGTCGGGCAGCATGGTCGGCACGGGCTTGGAGGGCCGAAGGGCCTGTTCCTGTGCTGTACATTTCTTTGTTGTTCTTTGTTGGATCCAGCGCTGGGCTTTGTTGCTTGCTGCATACGAGTATTCTCTGGAGCACAAACCAGGTACGCAGATAGCAAATGCCGACGCACTGAGCCGATTGCCTTTATCGACCGGCCCCATGTCGACCCCCACGACCGGTGAGATGGTTGCAACCCTAAATCTTATGGACACCTTGCCTGTCACGGCATCACAGATCCGTGAATGGACCCAGACGGAGCCAGTCCTGTCAAAGGTTCGGCACATAGCCCTGTATGGTGGGCAGCATAGACAGCTCCCAGGCAAGTTGCGGGCATTTTCCTCCAAGCTGTCAGAATTCAGCGTGGAAGACGGCATCCTCTTGTGGGGGACGCGTGTGATTGTCCCAGAAGAAGGCCAGGAGCTGATACTATCAGACTTGCACAATGGGCATCCAGGCGTAACCAAAATCAAAATGTTGGCCCGGAGTTATGTCTGGTGGCCAGGCCTCGACACCGACATTGAGAAGGTGGCCCAAAACTGCTCCATTTGCCAGGAGCATCAGAAGCTTCCGCCGGCCGGGCCCCTACATCACTGGGAATGGCCAGGGCGGCCTTGGGCACGCTTGCATGCAGATTTCGCAGGCCCTTTTCAAGGATCCATGTTCCTTCTACTAATTGACGCCCAGTCCAAATGGCTAGAGGTGCATAAGATGCAGGGGACAAAGTCCTGCGCAACAATTGAAAAGATGCGTTTGTCTTTTAGTACGCATGGCCTCCCCGAGGTGCTGGTCACGGATAACGGCACTCCATTCACGAGTGAGGAGTTTGCGAGGTTCACAAAGATGAACGGCATCCGCCATATCCGCACTGCCCCTTACCACCCGGCTTCAAATGGGTTGGCAGAAGTGCAGACATTCAAAAGAGGCCTAAAGAAGCAGTCTTCCGGATCAATGGACACGAGACTGGCTCGCTTTTTGTTTACGTACAGGACCACCCCCCATGCAGTGACTGGGGTACCTCCCGCAGAACTCCTAATGGGCCGGAGACTTCGCACCCGCCTTAGTATGGTCTTCCCGGACATTGGCGCAAAAGTACACCGCAGACAAGAACGGCAGGGACAGGGATTGTCTCGGCATCGGCCGATTCGGCAGTTTGCACCCGGTGACCCAGTGTTCGTTCGGAATTTTGCTGGTGGTGCCCAATGGGTTCCTGATGTAATCTTTCACCAAACGGGCCCTATATCTTACCAAGTGCAAGCCCAGGGTCGTCTCCAGCGAAAACATGTAGACCACGTTCGGTCCAGAAGACAATCACCTCAAAAGATTCCCTGCCCCCGCAGCTCATTTCACCAGCCGCAGAGACCAGAGACAAGGGAAGGTAGTCCTCACAATCTTCCACTGGTGCCTCACTCGAAGCCTGCGCAGGTCGTTACGGGACCGGATGGCGATAGAGATGCTGACATGACGGAGGCAGCAGACTCTGACTCCAAGCTGGAGACACAGGATGCATCAGAGGGGGAATCCTCGGGTCCATGGGCCGTGGATGTACAACCGCGCCATTCATCACGGAAGCGCCGATCTCCGTCTCGTTACACGCCGCCTGATCCAGCGCCGCGTGCAAATGGCGTCCGGCCTGTGGCCAAACGAGTCCGACGCCCTCCTTCGCCAGGGTCTTCGGTGGATTCCTTGGACTTTGGGGGGTGTCATGATATTCAAACACACACATCATGATAGACACACCAACAGACAAATCAGAACACACACCACAACCAATGACAGAAAGATATAAAAGCACAGACACGACCCCCGGTGGTCAGTATTAGCTGCAGAGGAGAACCAGGACACATCTATTGCCAAACACACTCAGGGAGACAGCACGTGCAGAGCATCCAGAACGAACTGTATTATAAGAGTTATAATAAAATAGAGTTGTACCACATACAACTGTGTTGGCTCATCTGTGCACCAGAGCACCCAACACCACATGGTACAGGAGTGGATCGATACCTGCCGGCATACCTCAGTGTACACAGACAACCAGCAGTGCCCAGGCATGATGTACGAGCTCCCGGTTCCGCAGGCGCTCCAGTGCCACGGCGACCTCCACGAAAACTGGCGGCGATTCCGGCAAAATTTCGAATTGTTCCTGGTGGCAGCTGAACTCAAAGACCTGGATGATAGGGAAAAAATTGAATTTCTCCTCACCGTCGCCGGTGCAAGGGCAAGAGAAATATTCAGAAGGTTCAGGTTCTTCAGGAGGCAGCAAAGGTACGATTACCAGGCAGTCCTGGGCAAATTCTCCAAGTACTGTGAAGAATACGCAATCCAATGGGCATTTAAAGGTAAGAAAAGCTGCAGTACTCACCTCGTGGCTGGGATCCCGGAGCCCGAATTCCCAGAGGCCGAAATCCCGGGCCTGAGAAAAGGCTGGGTCGAGGTCGGCGGCCATCTTGCTAAAGGTATAACGCTAGCACAGTTGCGCGAGCAGTGCGCAGAACCGGAAGTTTCGTTTGCGCATGCGCGAGATGCTGCGCATGCGCAGTCAAGAAAACGGCCATCGGTAAAGGAACAGCGATCTGAGCATGCGCAGTCGCTTCCTACGTGCTACATACCGAGCGTCAGGGTGTCAGAGGCCCCAGACTGCACCAATTTAAAAGGGAAACGTCCCAAATCCAATTTAAAAGGGAAATGTCCCAAATCAAAAAAACAAAAATCTGTTAAAGCTGTAAAACAACCTTCCCTCACCTGGAATGACAGCACAGTGCCGCAAATTGACCCAGGAGATGAATTTGACCTCCGAAGAACCCTCCGACAAGCAGTTACCTACGCACAAGCCGATGATTCCGACCTTGAATACTTCGATGACGATTTTTACAGTGTTTCCGGACCTCGCGAGCCCAATGATAGCTCCGTGGTCCTATATGACTATGACTCGGACGAACCTTTCGTGTTGCACATTGGCGGCCCCCACATTGAATCCGACGCAGATGCGGGTTCATTTTTCGGATTTGAGGATCTTCAATCCAGCAGATATGACGTTCCAACTTATCAGTACCGGATGATGCTGCAGCCTGACATTAACAGACAGGGAGCGGTGCAAGCACACGGAGAGTGCCCTGCTGCCACACAGAGCGTGGTCTGAAGATGCAGATAAGGTCGACCCGATTATCCATTGTACCACACTAACCCCAGTGATTAAGCAGTTATGTATGGGGAGTATAAGGTGGGCAATTGAGAACAGTAAAAGAGAGACTGTGACCATGCCAGTCCCAGCAAAATCAGACCCAGAGACCATGAAGGCATGTACATTAGCCAAAGATACACATGAGGCACCTGAGAAGAAAAGTGAAACGGAATGTTCTTTGGAAAATAGTACAATGTCGATAGAAACATTGGATTCTATATTCGAGACCATACCTATGGGAGAATTTGGGGGTAATAAACAAGGTTCTGCAATGTCTGGGGGAAGATTTAAAATTCCAAAGAAGAAAAGCCCAAATGAAGGATAACGGCAAGACAATGACAGTCCACCGACATGGTGTGCACCACCAGATGAAAACTCTGACAATTTACCCAACCCTAGTGAACAGCAAGCTGCTAATGAGGATCTATCCACGGGATGTGAGACGAGTGACGACAGCATCCCACTTCCCATGCAAAAGGTGCAAGGTGACAGACCTCGCCTAGTGCGTACCGAGGCACTCGACGATCACGGTGGGACCACTGACGACTGCAGTGGCAGCGCACCGCTTCCACCCTCGATGGCTCGACCCTCTCCACTGGTTGGTGCATTCCTGCATGTTCCGACTCCAGAAGTGCAGCTTCAGGGAATCTCGGCTGCCTCCAGTGAACCTGTTGGGACTCCGGACGGGGGGCATCGACGGAAGGCAGACCGGACTCCAGATGGGGAGCAGCCAAGCGCCGACTCTGATTCGCGCACGCCAGACCTTGCTCCGGACGGGCGGTGTCGCGGCCTCGGTGATGGCACGCTCAGGGTGACGGCGGATGCCACGGCGACAGGGAATGGATCGCGTGGCAGTCCCACTGGGTCGGCAGTGGCAACCAGCACCGGCGGTCCAAGATGGACACACCAATTCGCGCCATCGCCAGACGTTGATGCGAGCAACAATTCTCTCTCCAAGGCGACATGCTTCGACGTTTCTCTGCGGAGTCGCCCTTCCGGCACAGCAGGTGGCCGGAACCAGCGTACACGGTCTCGGCCAACTTCCACATCTGGCACAGTCATCGCCTTGCATGATATTAGTGATGGTGCTACTTCGATGGCAACGACCCATCGGCTACAAGATGCCGTCCACCACAAACATAAAAAGAAAAATACTCCACCTTGTTCCTGGCATGCAGGGCGGATGGATTGGTGCGTAGGCGCAATCAGCGAGCTTTGCGCCGCCTTCCACGCTCGCAACTGAACCGTACGCACACGCCGGATCCTCCACTGGTTCCCAAGGATGACTTCGTGGAGATGCCACGGATCATGCCCCTTCCATCGCCACCAGAACCAAATCTCCACAGCTGAACCGGCTTGAGGACCAGCCCATTCTTGAGGCGGTCACCCATTAGACTGGACTTATAACGCTGTTCATACGTTCAAAAAGTCAAACACTTCTGTGTTATAACCTGTTGTTGTTTATTGTTCCAGATATCGTCTGACCAGACCAATGTTCAAGTTTTTTTTTTCTCTCGCATCCAAGTTTTGTTATGGTGCAACCTTGTTAGTGTGACGCGCCCGACATCGCCCCATGTAAATAGTTACGTCATATACACACGCTGTACATAACACACACACACACTCTTCGATGCACTCACGACACAATTATATTTATAACCACGTAGGCACATATCTTTGGAAAAAGGGGGGATGTCATGATATTCAAACACACACATCATGATAGACACACCAACAGACAAATCAGAACACACAACACCACAACCAATGACAGAAAGATATAAAAGCACAGACACGACCCCCGGTGGTCAGTTTTAGCTGCAGAGGAGAACCAGGACACATCTATTGCCAAACACACTCAGGGAGACAGCACGTGCAGAGTATCCAGAACGAACTGTATTATAAGAGTTATAATAAAATAGAGTTGAACCACATACAACTGTGTTGGCTCATCTGTGCACCAGAGCACCCAACACCACAGGGGGGAGGGATGTTATAACCTGCCTACTTACCATTGGCTGGGGACTAATGACTATCCCACAATCCTGTGGGAGTATGAGCTTCCCCAATGAGGGGGGCGGAGAAACCACTAGTAAACTCCTAGTATAAATAAAGCTGGCCAGTTCAGGAACCAGCAGGAAGGAGTATGTAGCAAGGGACGTTACTGCTACTGTTATGTATATATGTTATAGTAAATAAATGTTATTACTTTGTATCCTTAAAACTCGTGCTGGATTCTTCGTGGCCCTTACAAAATTATGTAAATGTTTTGATCAAACCACTTTAATAATGGCATCATTGCTGTGTTATGACATGAATGAAAAGTGGAAATGTGGATGGTTTGGATCAGTAACATCCTGTTATCAGTTGAGAGTCAGTAACATGCCTGAAGACTGTGAGAAACTGGAGTGAACAATATTCAGATCAAGGCTTTGGAAAGGACCCCGCTGGTGTTAAATGTGAGGTGATCCCAAAACCCAGAAGAGTAACTTGGAACACCGGTTCTCAGTGGTGTATATTTTCAATTTGGTATCATGTGAGAAAAGATATGAAAGCCAGGGAGGAACAGTCCAGTCTTGTTGTCATCAATAATAAAGGATATTTATGAACTTAAAAGAAAACAAATGATAAAAAAAGAGCATGGGCTCAATTGAAGGGCCTTGTTGTGCCTGACCCGGGACGCAACGAGTCCTTTAAATCTCGCGAGAGTTGCGACACTTGGGACACTTTACGACATCTCACAATATCTCACAAGATATTGTGATCTGAGCCTCGACCTCATGAGGTGGGGTCCAGATTGCATTTTTTGGTGAGCAGTTAGCCTCATATTAATAGGTCTGCGCCGGAGTGTCCCAAGGCCCAGGATCAAATGCCCATGCCTGGGAGACCCACCTGGGCATGCTGCCTGGGTGGCACTGACTGGCTGGCAGGGACACTACCAGTGTGCAAGGCTATCAGCACCAAGCTGTCAGGGTTGCTGGTGCCAGGAATGGGGGGTGACCTGTACTTATCAGGTGGGGTGTTGGGAGCCTCAAAGACCTCCTAACAAGTAAATTGGGCGTTGCGGGGGCGAAGGTATGGAGGCCGCGGTGAAGGGTTGAGAGATCAGCTCGGCATTTAAAAGGCGTCCCGAACCCTTTGTGTGCTGACAAGCTGAGCTGAAGACTGTGAGAGCTGAGCTTGTCAGTGCAGGAAATGTAGGTAAGTGCGGCCTCGGCGGGGCATTCCTCATTGCAGCCAGTAAAAAAGAGTCCTGTTTGATAGCGGGATCGCTGTCAGCATTGCAGGCGCCAATAAACACCCTGCTAAACGTGCCCAAAATGGGACAACTTTTTCCCATTTAATGCCACCCTATAATACACTACAACTGTACAGTTAACTGCAACAATGGCTATACACACACCGTATCACATGAAGTTCGCCCTTTTTCCCAATTCCCTACGTTTACCGAACTCTGTAAAGCGCCTGTGTTCCCATACAACATCCAATATTACATACCTCTATGAGATAAATCCGGCATATAGTTACCACAGGTTATCTTTCAGTTTTGGGAAAGCCATCTTCAGTTTCAATGTAGAAATTCTTCACTGTTAGAGTTTTGATTTTAAACAGCAGCCTTTTAGCAACAACCTATTTTGGGAAGAGCCTACTTTCTACATTTGGGTGTGGCTGTGATGGTAGCTGCTTCTCTGCCCTTTTCTCCAGATATCTTACTCTGGACGTACTGTTTTATTCCCTTCGATGTTACCCACCCTGTGGATAGGGCTTTTGGAAAATAGGTGCAAACCTTTCCCTTATCTCTCGATTTTGAAGTCACTTCATCTATACACCATTGGTTCCCTGAGTCACTTACCTAAACACTTGTTTTCCTGCTGCAAAACTAATTTGCAAATCAAAAACACTCTTTCAGACTGCTATACTTAGCAATTCCGCTTTTATCCCATTTCTGTACTTAATTTTAGCCCAATTTCTTTTTTTAATCTTGATTTTCTTAAAGTCTTAACAGATTAGGTTGAATACACGTTGTACTTGGTAGCAAAACTTTCCTAACACCGACATGGCTGGATGTAAGCTGGAGTATTATCAACCTATTAAACTCTGCAGGCAGGTAATTCCATTGTGCCTGAAACCAGGGGTAGAGTTTGTGATTCACACAAGCTGTTTGCCTGGTGGTCCCAGTCAAACTGACACAGGAATCGCATTATCAAGTTCTTATCTTTGGCCGACGCCATCCACATCATTCAAATGCTGCACGAGTCGGAGCTGGGTACACAGATTTTAGCTTCATTGATGTCCCGTAAAGGGGATTCTTAAACTGAACAAGCAAAATACTGCCAATGCTAGAAATCTGAAATTAACACTGAAAGTGACGGAAATACGAAGCAGGTCAGGCAGCACCTCTGGAGAGAGAAACCAAGTTTATGGCTTGGATTTAATAGCAGCAATTTAAACATTACAGAAAGATCAGAAGATGGACGGCACGGTAGCACAGTGGTTAACACTGTTGCTTCACAGCGCCAGGGACCCAGGTTCGATCGCCGGCTTGGGTCACTGCCTGTGCGGAGTCTGCCCGTTCTCCCTCTGTCTGTGTGGGTTCCCCCTGGGTGCTCCGGTTTCCTCCCACAAGTCCCGAAAGACGTACTGTTAGGTGAAATGGACACTCTGAATTCTCCCTCAGTGTGTCCGAACAGGTGCCGGAGTGTGGCGACTCGAGGATTTTCACAGTAACTTCATTGCAGTGTTAATGGAAGCCTACTTGTTACACTAATAAAGATTATTAAAAAAAAGATCAGAAGAATACCAAAGAGAACTGGGATAGAAATGGAGAATGTTTGGAAATTGTGGTTGGAGGTTATAACGGACTAAATTAATGAACGTTAATTTGCCGGAATTGTAACACTTCATTTCCCCATTTCTTACAGCAGCCGTTCTATTGCAGAATCTGAAACCCCGAAGACTCTGTCATGTTGATGTTCCATTGTGAATCTATAATCAATAAACAAGTCATTAAATCTTCTCACCAATATTTGTCTGGAACAAATCTGCTCTTTAAATGACAATTGTCTCACTTAAACATTTACAACGACAAAGCAGCACAGCAACATGGGAACATAGGAGCAGGAATAGACCATTCAGCCCCTCAAGCCTGTTCTGTCATTCAGTGAGATCATGGCTGATCTGCAGCCTAACTCTGCATTCCTTCCTTTGCCTCTTACCCCTTAAAATGTTTGGCTAACAAAGATCTAAAAGTAGTTTTTAAGTTAACAATTGATCTCACATCAACTGTTTGTGGAAAGGGGTTATAAACCTCTACTACCCTTTGATGTAGAAAGCTTTCCAAATTTCACTCCTGAAAGTTCTGGCTCTAACTTTCAGACTATGTCCCTCAAAGCTCTGGACTCCCCAACCAGTGGGAATCATTTCTATGTCAAGTCTAAACGATTCTATCCTGAATTCTGGGACACAAGCTCATCCCATCGTTCAGTCTTCGTATCAAAATTGACAAAAGAAAAACAAAAGCATATAGCCCGAAGATCAAGTTTGAACAATCACCACTGGTACAAACTACCTACCTCCCTCACAATTAAGTCCGTTGTGCTTAGGAATACAAGTAGTAAAACAGTCAGCATTGTGGATTGAATTAGTGTAGTTTAACTTGCGATGTTTCGGGAAGTCATGATTTTTGATTTTGTAAGTTTAGAATTAAGTTCTATAATTAACTCTTGTAATTCTTCAATTTTTCAAATTACTGAACATACTGTATTACATTTAGCAGACCAATCGCTTTTGAATATTGATATATATATATTTTATACAGATTTTGAGTAATTTTAAAGGTAAAGAAACTTATTCTAAGTAAGCACAGAGAGAAGTAATAGCGATCGTCAAATAACCTGTCCAAACAGACAGCATATTTCCTCATTCTGAACAAATTGGCAAGGGAGATTATTTTTCCTCAGTGAGAGGTAACAGAAACAAACATTAACAAGTGGGATGGTCCCACAAATAATTGAAATTATATCAAGAGATGACCATCACCTGCGAGAAACCAATTAAACCAATCACGGATTGATCATTGTCACCTTAAGGCAATTAAGAATTAGTCTTGCCACATTTAGGCCAATTAGATGAAATTAGAATTCATCACACTGTGGGATGAGGGTTGGGATTAGTTAACAAGCAGCAGCTTTCACTGACCAAATTGTGAATTGTGTATGGAACTGAATTATTGTTTGTAGTGCCTGTTGTTCAGAGGGACTGGCCATCTGAAGGATCTGAGAGGCAATCTCAACATAAAACTGGCCTGTTTTGGGTAAATCAAAGACCATTAGGGGGAGTGAAAGGGTTAATAAATCAATTTATATATATATGGACGTTTATATATAAAACTATACAGGTTTGAAGAAATCCTAAGTGTTCACAACATATTTATGGTCAGTGAATTTCCACAGATAGCAGAAACTTGTTACTGTAGTAACAGATAAGTGTCCAAGGATTTTTAGTTTCAGCAAGGATGCTTGCACACAGAGATTTAATTGATCATGCAGCTGCCGCTCATGTGGTACTTACATGACACAGGACAGTGAGATGGGAGTATGGGAACCAGGTTAACGCATATATTTAATCTAATACCTGTCGATAAGACTTGTAGGTAAGTGGAGCCACTTACTTGCTTTGCGATATTATAATATTATGTATGTGCCTTGATTGTGATTGGTAATTATACTCGTGTAATGCATTCTGTAATCCTAATTATTAGTTGTGAACAAACATGGATAATTTCTGAATAAATGTGTTTTTTTGACTGGTGTATATTAATTACTTGAGATAACACACAAAAGTATAATTGCCATGCCATTTTCTGTAATCTGGCAGCTGGCAAGCCATTTGCTGGTAGCTATAGCTTGAATAAAGAGGTTCATGAGGTGAACCCAACTTTAAGTGTTGCTAGTCAGATGGGGAGTGAATTATGCTACAGTTGAATAACTAACAGTGAGGTTCTCCAAGAGCATAAACACCTCGGCCCCTCTGCCCCTGCATCCCCTCAAGAATTGTACCCCTTATTTTATATTGTCTGTCCATGTTCTTCCTACCAAAATGAATCACCTCACACTTCCCCACATTGAATTTCATCTGCCACTTATCGCCCACTCCACCAACTTTCATCTTTCGATCAGTCTCAGAACTTGTCTGTTCTTACCCAGCACAAATCCTCATGGTCTTCTTTGTCATCTTTCAACATACCTCTCGCTGTTTCAAATGTTGTAAATGTTCTTTCTGCTGATTTGCTAAGTTTGGTAATAGCTGCTGAATAGAAACAGAACATCTCGTCCCAACTTCGACATCTCCTTTCCTGTTCTTTGTATCTTTTTTATTGGCCGGAACCTGCGGTGGGAGTTTGCCGTTGGGAGAATCACTACTGGTACAAACTATCTACCTCCCTCAATATTAAGTCCGTTGTGCTAAATAAAACAAGTATTAAAACAAATATTAAAACAATCAGCATTGTGGATTGAATTAGTATAGTTTCCACAGATAGCAGAAACTTAGCTCCCCTGCTATGGCTTGAATAAAGAGGCTCATGAGGTGTAACCCAACTCTTAAGTGTCGCTGGTCAGTTGGGGAGTGAATTATGCTACAGTTGAATAACGAACAGTGAGGTTCTCCAAGAGCATAAACACCCAGGCCCTTCTGCTCCTGCACCCCCTCAAGAATTGTACCCCTTATTTTATATTGTCTGTCCATGTTCTTCCTCCCAAAATGGACAACCTCACACTTCCCCACATTGAATTTCATCTGCCACATATCGCCCACTCCACAAACTTTCATCTTTCGATCAGTCTCAGAACTTGTCTGTCTTTACCCAGCACACATCCTAATGGTCTTCTTTGTCATCTTTCATCATACCTCTCTCTGTTTCAAATGTTGTAAATGTTCTTGCTGCTGATTTGCTAAGTTTGGTAATAGCTGCTGACTAGAAACAGAACATCTCGTCCCAACTTCGACATCTCCTTTCCTGTTCTTTGTACCTTTTCCATTTGACAGAATGTGCGGTGGGGGGTTGCCGTCGGTGGGACTGGAAGATCCGCCAACGGGAACATCCAGAACATTCCAGCTGATGTGCTCATCATGAACCGGCTCCCACAAATCAGTCCAGCTGGTGCTGATGCCTGAGTCTAGCTTCCCTGCTGAAAAACCACATTGCTTGCTGCATCCTCAAAGCCACCTTGTTGAAATAATGATGTACCACTTACAGGCTATTGAGCCCTGTTTCGCGTGTGGACCCCATGGTTGTTAGCACCACAATGTCCTCTGTCCAGTCAGCCTTGGTCATGCGCGAGGGTCTCTTGCTGGCATCAACAGGAAATCTCGCTGTCGTCGGACGACCTGGACGAGAACCTGCAGGGAGGCATTGCTAAGCTGTGGGGAGGGGGGGTGGGGGGCACCCTCTCTGTGCTGAGGCATTTGTCCACTTTCATATGAGATGACAGCTGGTGATCAGATCAGCAGGTCTGGAGGTGGTGGCAGCTGCTACTGGAATCCAAGGGAGTTCGGTGGGGAGGATATGGCAGTAATTCAACTGGAAAAATGGCCTCTCGGAAAGCTAGAATGATGGAACTTGCTTCAGCAGGTAAAACCTAGGGCTGGACGGGCTGACCTCGGAGTTCTTCAGGGCATTCTGGGACAGCCTGGGGACTGACCACACAGGGGTTCTGAGGGAAAGTATCGCGACAGGGGATATGCCCCTTTCGTGGCGCAGGGCCACCATTACCCTGCTGCCCAAGAAGAGGGATCTCCTCCACCTTTAAAATTGGAGAATTGTCTCCCATAAAATCTTTGCCAAGGCGATGTCTTTGCGCCTTGGTTCCGTGCTGGACCTCATGATCCACCTTCACCAGTCCTACACGGTCCCGGGCCGCACCATCTATGATAACATCCATCTGGTCAGGGGATATTATCCAGATTCCCAGAGGGCTGGTCTGTCGAGTACCTTCCTGTCTCTTGAACAGGAGAAGGAGTTCAACATGGTGGAACACAAGGATTTACTCGGGACTCTGCAGGTATTCAGATTGGGAACACATATTGTTGCTTGGAATCGATTATTGTACACTGCCGCTGCGTGTCAAATTAAGGTTAATGGGTCCCTGATAGCGCCCCTTCATGTTGGACGAGGAGTGCATCAGGGCTGCCACCTATCTGGCCAACTTTATTCCCTACGCACAGAGCCTTTCCTCTGCCTCCCACAGGGGAGGTTAGCGGGCCTGACTCTGCGCAGGGCAGGCATGGCCATGGTCCTTTAGAGTTACGCTAATGACGTGCTCCTCATGTTCCCAAACCCCGGTAATGTGTGGAGGATGCGAGAGTGCCAGTCTTTGTACTCCACCGTCTCCTCTGCCAGGATCAACTGGACCAAATGTTCTGGAGTCCTGGTCGGTCCGTGGCAGATGGACTGTCTCCCAAAGGAGCTCAGGCCCTTCAGCTGGAGCTGGACCAACATCCTTCACTTGGGAGTCCATCTTTGCCCAGCTGAGAATCCTGGCCAGCAAGCTGTCAGGAGCTGGAGGCCAAGATCACTGCTCATCTGGAACGCTGGACAGGACTGCTCCGGGTGCTGACCTTCAGGAGTCGAGTTCTCATCATAAACCAGCTGATCGCGTCCATGCTATGGTATCGGCTGGTACTTTGACCACTCCCCCTGACTTTGACACGCGTATCAAGAGAACTCTCAACCAGTTATTCTGGACAAGGGATAGCACTGGGTCGCTGCAGGGGTCTTGAGTCTCCCGCTTGAGGAGGGCGGTCAGGCGCAGGTGTGCCTTTGCATCTAGGTGGCGACGTTCCGCATTCAGACCCTGCAGGGATACCTGTACGCCGAGCCTCCACCATGATGGTGTGTTCTGGTGATGTACTTCTTCCACAAGGTGCACGGCCTGAATTATGACGGTCAGCTCCTGCTTGTCGACCAGCTCTGTCTTCAAAGTTTCTTGCTGGCGCTGCCCGTCTTGTACCAGGACCTTCTCAAAGTCTGGATCATGGTCACCAGGCACGGCAGCGCTCCCCCATCAGGAGCAGCGGCTATCGTTAGGGATAAGCACCTCCGCCAATATCCATTCAAGTGTCTGGCGGAGCGGAGGGCTGTGGCTGCCAGGGTGACCAGGATCAGGGATATGCTGGGTGGTGGAGGAATGGGCTGGATGACACCCGATGTGCTCGCGGAGAGCACAGCAGTATCTGTCCAGCTCGCGGCCTCAACGCCTCCAAATGGTCGTGCGCGGATCCACGCTGAAATGCAAACAAGACTTGAACAACAACGTTGTCAAAAAACTAAGTAGTGAAGCCGAGGACATTCAACATAGACATGGCTCAGGCAACGGACACCTATTGCGGAGAGGGGCAGGGATGGAGGAGGACCGCCGCGTGAACCTGCTCCTGGCTGTGGTGAAACTCACCATAAACAGGTCCTAGCAGCAGCCGACCAAGGGGGTCGTCCAGCCAGACTGTCTGTCCCTCTTCTGTGGATTCATTCGCGGCCGGGTGTCCCTGGAGATGAGCATGCGGTGTCCACGGGGACCACCGACGCCTTCCGTGCCCAATGGGCACTGCAGGGGTTGGGTTGCTTTATCAATCCCTCTTTTCACATTTTGAGTTGAACTTTGCTAAGTTTTAATTTTTCTTTGTCATTTTTGGACAGTGCCCCTACCAGGAGCAGCCCTTTTTAATTTGTCCCTGATTTAATTTCCTTAATTATATTGTTTCGATTGGACCCATGGGGTAACTAATTGTCCCCAGCCAATAGGATCTGTGCAGTTGCTGAGTCTGCAGTCTGCACGTTAGCATAGTGGTTAGCACAGTTGCTTCACAGCTCCAGGGTCCCATGTTCGATTCCCAGCTGGGTAACTGTCTGTGAGGAGGCCAGGGACCTCTGGTTCCCATGGGGAGGATGAGTGTTAGCCGGGCACCCCATGACCCTCCACTCAGGATACTCCGAGGGTGTGCAGCCACTCACAGTCACCTTTGCCTGTGCCCCTACCCACTCCAGCTGCTCAAACCACCAAGGCACTTCTGCCCCTGAGCAGGGGACCCTTATCAGGCCAGAGCCCTCCAGGCCACAGGCCACCAGAGATAATCCACCAAATCATCACAGGCATCAGGACGTGACGGTGAGCGGGCTGCCTCCACCACTACTGCAAATTTGGCGATGCACCCAGACATAGCGAACGGTTCAGGAAAGTTATGTATTTTGATGTCACTTATAGGTCACGGCTAAAACTGAAATGAAATTGCACTTTTGTGAATAAATTTGATGGTTATGTGTTATAACCTGCCTACTTACCATTGGCTGGGGACTAATGACAATCCCACAATCCTGTGGGAGTATGAGCTTCCCCAATGAGGGGGGCGGAGAAACCACTAGTAAACACCTAGTATAAATAAAGCTGGCCAGTTCAGGAACCAGCAGGAAGGAGTATGTAGCAAGGGAAGTTACTGCTACTGTTATGTATATATGTTATAGTAAATAAATGTTATTACTTTGTATCCTTAAAACTCGTGCTGGATTCTTCGTGGCCCTTACAAAACTGGCGACGAAGGTTAAAGTGAATAGCCGTCTACACTGCTGAAGCCACCTCCCTGGATTTTTGTTGGATACGGGTTGGAAGTTGTTTCCTATTATACCATGCCTCTGTACGGACGACTGGATGTTTTTGATGCTGCGCTGGAAAGCTGGAACCAGTACACACAACGGATGCGTTACTATTTCCGGGCAAACAATATCACTGAAAACGAGCGCCAGGTGGTCATATTGCTCACCGCCTGCGGCCCGCATACGTTTGGGGTGATTAGGAGCCTTACGTATCCAGCTGCGCCGGACACCAAAACGTTTGATGAACTTGTGAATATAGTGGGGCAACATTTTAACCCAACCCCGTCCACGATAGTCCAGCGTTACCGGTTTAATACCGCTGCGAGGATCCCTGGAGAATCCCTTGCCAATTTTCTATCCAGGCTATGCAGGATTGCGGAGTACTGTGACTATGGTGAGACATTGTCAGAAATGTTACGCGACCATTTGGTTTGCGGTATTAACAATGCGGCCACCCAGAGAAAGTTGTTAGCGGAGCCAACATTGACTTTTCAACAGGCCATTCAAATAGTATTGTCCTGAGAGAGCGCAGAGCGAGGAGTACAGGAGCTACAGGGAATGGAAGAGCATGCCTGGGGGCGCAACCCCTTCCGTCCGAAAACGTCCCCCCGCGCTCCTGCAGTACCTTGGGCGAGGCAATGTCTGGACCGACGCCAGTGGCCGTCGGACATTCCTCCCCGAAGGGAGCCTTCTCCAGAGCCAATGGATGAGGAACCATGTCCGTGTCAGACTTGTAGGCGCCGACCTCGTCGCGGACGGCGGTCCTGGGGGCGCCAGAGGCGCCGTCGTTCCGACCGAAACTGCGACCAGCCCAAGGGCCATAACTGGGACCAGCCCAGAGGCCGTACCTTCCATGTGGATGAACCTGCGGTGACTACTCCTGAGGACGTGGAGACAGAGGACGACTGCCTACAGCTGCATTGTGTGGCAGATCCCCGTGTGGCCCCCATGAAGGTGACAGTACGGGTCAATGGCCACCCGCTTGAGATGGAGTTGGATACTGGCGCAGCGGTCTCCGTGATCACCCAGAGGACATTCGACCGCATCAAGCAGGGTATACAGACCCTTACATTAACCGACTCACAGGCCAGGTTGGCCATCTACACGGGGGAACCACTGGACATTGCAGGAACTACAATGACCCCTGTTGTCTATGGACGCCAAGAGGGGCGTTTCCCACTTATCGTGGTGCGCGGCCATGGGCCCAGCCTGTTGGGTCGGGACTGGTTGCGCCATTTGCGGTTGCAATGGCAGCACATCCTCCAAACAGTTTCTGAAGGGTTGACTGAGGTGCTAGGACGATACCCAGATGTATTCCAGCCTGGTTTGGGGAAAATAAAAGGGGCCGTAGCCCGTATCCAAGTTAAACCAGGAGCCACGCCGCGCTATTTCCGGGCGCGCCCAGTGCTTTACGCCTTGCTCGAGAAGGTAGAAGGGGAGCTCACTCGTTTGGAAAGTTTGGGTATTATCAGGCCCGTCCGTTTTGCTGACTGGGCAGCACCAATTGTACCTGTAATGAAGCCAGATGCCACAGTTCGCTTGTGTGGCGACTATAAACTTACAGTGAATACGGTTTCCCGACTCGACCGATATCCAATGCCTCGCATAGAGGATCTCTACGCGAAACAGGTGGACTCTGTTCACAATATTAGATATGAGTCACGCCTACCTGCAGTTGGAGCTGGACCCTGCCTCCCGACCATATGTAACGATTAATACACACCGGGGCCTGTATGAATATACACGGTTGCCCTTTGGAGTATCCTCTGCCTGCGCAATTTTTCAACGTGTTATGGAAGGCATTTTGAGAGGTTTACCACGTGTGGCTGTCTACCTAGATGCCGTTTTGATTACAGGGACGTCGGAGCAGGAACATTTAGAGAATCTGGAGGCTGTCCTTAGACGCCTTTCAGAGGCTGGAGTCCGTTTACGTCGCACAAAGTGCATATTTCAGGCAAAGGAAGTAGTCTACCTAGGTTATCGGGCGGACCGCGAAGGTTTGCACCCCGTCGCAGAGAAAGTGCGTGCAATTCAACAGGCCCCAGCCCCGACGGACACTTAGCATCTTCGTTCTTTTCTCGGTCTCGTAAACTATTACGGGAAGTTCCTCCCCATTCTGGCAACAACGCTGGCCCCTTTGCACCTTCTGCTAAAGAAAAATCACACCTGGGTTTGGAGTCAGCCGCAAGAAACCGCTTTCCGGCGGGTAAAGCAACAATTGTCGTCGTCTGGGTTACTAACCCACTATGATCCTGGAAAGCCTTTGCTCGTCACATGTGATGCATCCCCGTATGGTATTGGGGCCGTCCTGTCCCACAAGATGGAGAACGGGGCCGAACGGCCGATAGCTTTTGCCTCCCGCACATTGACTGCAGCGGAGAAAAAGTACGCGCAGATCGAGAAGGAGGGTCTGGCAGTGGTTTTTGCGGTAAAACGCTTCCACCAGTACGTGTACGGCCGCCATTTCACTATCGTGACTGATCATAAGCCCATGCTGGGACTTTTCAGAGAGGATAAGCCAATAACGCCCATTGCTTCTGCACGGATAAACAGCTGGTGTAGGAGGGAGGGTTTCCATTATCTGGACCACTGGAAGCTCTTCCGGGGCAGGTGTGACCTGTATAAGAAGGACGGGTTGCATCTAAACCGGAGAGGCATAAATATCCTGGCCGCGAGGTTTGCTAGTGTCACACGGGAGGGTTTAAACTAGTATGGCAGAGGGGTGGGCACGGGAGCAATAGGTCAGAAGGTGAGAGCATTGAGGGAGAACTAGGGAATAGGGACAGTGTGGCTCTGAGGCAGAGCAGACGGGGAGAAGTTGCTGAACATAGCGGGTCTGGTGGCCTGAAGTGCCTATGTTTTAATGCAAGAAGTATTACGGGTAAGGCAGATGAACTTAGAGCTTGGATTAGTACATGGAACTATGATGTTGTTGCCATTACAGAGACCTGGTTGAGGGAAGGGCAGGATTGGCAGCTAAACGTTCCAGGATTTAGATGTTTCAGGCGGGATAGAGGGGGATGTAAAAGGGGAGGCGGAGTTGCGCTACTGGTTCGGGAGAATATCACAGCTGTACTGCGAGAGGACACCTCAGAGGGCTGTGAGGCTATATGGGTAGAGATCAGGAATAAGGGTGCAGTCACAATGTTGGGGGTTTACTACAGGCCTCCCAACAGTCAGCGGGAGATAGAGGAGCAGATAGGTAGACAGATTTTGGAAAAGAGTAAAAACACCAGGGTTGTGGTGATGGGAGACTTCAACTTCCCCAATATTGACTGGGACTCACTTAGTGCCAGGGCTTAGACGGGGCGGAGTTTGTAAGGAGCATCCAGGAGGGCTTCTTAAAACAATATGTAGACAGTCCAACTAGGGAAGGGGCGGTACTGGACCTGGTATTGGGGGATGAGCCCGGCCAGGTGGTAGATGTTTCAGCAGGGGAGCATTTCGGTAACAGTGACCACAATTCAGTAAGTTTTAAAGTACTGGTGGACAAGGATAAGAGTGGTCCTAGGATGAATGTGCTAAATTGGGGAAAGGCTAATTATAACAATATTAGGCGGGAACTGAAGAACATAGATTGGGGGCAGATGTTTGAGGGCAAATCAACATCTGACATGTGGGAGGCTTTCAAGTGGCAGTTGAAAGGAATTCAGGACCGGCATGTTCCTGTGAGGAAGAAGGATAAATACGGCAATTTTCGGGAACCTTGGATGACGAGAGATATTGTAGGCCTCGTCAAAAAGAAAAAGGAGGCATTTGTCAGGGCTAAAAGGCTGGGAACAGACGAAGCCTGCGTGGAACATAAGGAAAGTAGGAAGGAACTTAAGCAAGGAGTCAGGAGGGCTAGAAGGGGTCACGAAAAGTCATTGGCAAATAGGGTTAAGGAAAATCCCAAGGCTTTTTACACGTACATAAAAAGCAAGAGGGTAGCCAGGGAAAGGGTTGGCCCACTGAAGGATAGGCAAGGGAATCTATGTGTGGAGCCAGAGGAAATGGGCGAGGTACTAAATGAATACTTTGCATCAGTATTCACCAAAGAGAAGAAATTGGTAGATGTTGAGTCTGGAGAAGGGTGTGTAGATAGCCTGGGTCACATTGAGATCCAAAAAGACGAGGTGTTGGGTGTCTTAAAAAATATTAAGGTAGTTAAGTCCCCAGGGCCTGATGGGATCTACCCCAGAATACTGAAGGAGGCTGGAGAGGAAATTGCTGAGGCCTTGACAGAAATCTTTGGATCCTCGCTGTCTTCAGGGGATGTCCCGGAGGACTGGAGAATAGCCAATGTTGTTCCTCTGTTTAAGAAGGGTAGCAAGGATAATCCTGGGAACTACAGGCCGGTGAGCCTTACTTCAGTGGGAGGGAAATTACTGGAGAGAATTCTTCGAGACAGGATCTACTCCCATTTGGAAGCAAATGGACGTATTAGTGAGAGGCAGCACGGTTTTGTGAAGGGGAGGTCGTGTCTCACTAACTTGATAGAGTTTTTCGAGGAGGTCACTAAGATGATTGATGCAGGTAGGGCAGTGGATGTTGTCTATATGGACTTCAGTAAGGCCTTTGACAAGGTCCCTCATGGTAGACTAGTACAAAAGGTGAAGTCACACGGGATCAGGGGTGAGCTGGCAAGGTGGATACAGAACTGGCTAGGCCATAGAAGGCAGAGAGTAGCAATGGAAGGATGCTTTTCTCATTGGAGGGCTGTGACCAGTGGTGTTCCACAGGGATCAGTGCTGGGACCTTTGCTCTTTGTAGTATATATAAATGATTTGGAGGAAAATGTAACTGGTCTGATTAGTAAGTTTGCAGATGACACAAAGGTTGGTGGAATTGCGGATAGCGATGAGGACTGTCGGAGGATACAGTAGGATTTAGATTGTTTGGAGACTTGGGCGGAGAGATGGCAGATGGAGTTTAATCCGGACAAATGTGAGGTAATGCATTTTGGAAGGTCTAATGCAGGTAGGGAATATACAGTGAATGGTAGAACCCTCAAGAGTATTGAAAGTCAAAGAGATCTAGGAGTACAGGTCCACAGGTCATTGAAAGGGGCAACACAGGTGGAGAAGGTAGTCAAGAAGGCATACGGCATGCTTGCCTTCATTGGCCGGGGCATTGAGTATAAGAATTGGCAAGTCATGTTGCAGCTGTATAGAACCTTAGTTAGGCCACACTTGGAGTATAGTGTTCAATTCTGGTCGCCACACTACCAGAAGGATGTGGAGGCTTTAGAGAGGGTGCAGAAGAGATTTACCAGAATGTTGCCTGGTATGGAGGGCATTAGCTATGAGGAGCGGTTGAATAAACTCGGTTTGTTCTCACTGGAACGAAGGAGGTTGAGGGGAGACCTGATAGAGGTATACAAAATTATGAGGGGCATAGACAGAGTGGATAGTCAGAGGCTTTTCCCCAGGGTAGAGGGGTCAATTACTAGGGGGCATAGGTTTAAGGTGAGAGGGGCAAGGTTTAGAGTAGATGTACAAGGCAAGTTTTTTACGCAGAGGGTAGTGGGTGCCTGGAACTCGCTACCGGAGGAGGTGGTGGAAGCAGGGACGATAGTGACATTTAAGGGGCATCTTGACAAATACATGAATAGGATGGGAATAGAGGGATACGGACCCAGGAAGTGTAGAAGATTGTAGTTTAGTCGGGCAGCATGGTCGGCACGGGCTTGGAGGGCCGAAGGGCCTGTTCCTGTGCTGTACATTTCTTTGTTGTTCTTTGTTGGATCCAGCGCTGGGCTTTGTTGCTTGCTGCATACGAGTATTCTCTGGAGCACAAACCAGGTACGCAGATAGCAAATGCCGACGCACTGAGCCGATTGCCTTTATCGACCGGCCCCATGTCGACCCCCACGACCGGTGAGGTGGTTGCAACCCTAAATTTTATGGACACCTTGCCTGTCACGGCATCACAGATCCGTGAGTGGACCCAGACGGAGCCAGTCCTGTCAAAGGTTCGGCACATAGTCCTGTATGGTGGGCAGCATAGACAGCTCCCAGGCAAGTTGCGGGCATTTTCCTCCAAGCTGTCAGAATTCAGCGTGGAAGACGGCATCCTCTTGTGGGGGACGCGTGTGATTGTCCCGGAAGAAGGCCAGGAGCTGATACTATCAGACTTGCACAATGGGCATCCAGGCGTAACCAAAATCAAAATGTTGGCCCGGAGTTATGTCTGGTGGCCAGGCCTCGACACCGACATTGAGAAGGTGGCCCAAAACGGCTCCATTTGCCAGGAGCATCAGAAGCTTCCGCCGGCCGGGCCCCTACATCACTGGGAATGGCCAGGGCGGCCTTGGGCACGCTTGCATGCAGATTTTGCAGGCCCTTTTCAAGGATCCATGTTCCTTCTACTAATTGACGCCCAGTCCAAATGGCTAGAGGTGCATAAGATGCAGGGGACAAAGTCCTGCGCAACAATTGAAAAGATGCGTTTGTCTTTTAGTACGCATGGCCTCCCCGAGGTGCTGGTCACGGATAACGGCACTCCATTCACGAGTGAGGAGTTTGCGAGGTTCACAAAGATGAACGGCATCCGCCATATCCGCACTGCCCCTTACCACCCGGCTTCAAATGGGTTGGCAGAAGTGCAGACATTCAAAAGAGGCCTAAAGAAGCAGTCTTCCGGATCAATGGACACGAGACTGGCTCGCTTTTTGTTTACGTACAGGACCACCCCCCATGCAGTGACTGGGGTACCTCCCGCAGAACTCCTAATGGGCCGGAGACTTCGCACCCGCCTTAGTATGGTTTCCCCGGACATTGGCGCAAAAGTACGCCGCAGACAAGAACGGCAGGGACAGGGATTGTCTCGGCATCGGCCAATTCGGCAGTTTGCACCCAGTAACCCAGTGTTCGTTCGGAATTTTGCTGGTGGTGCCCAATGGGTTCCTGGTGTAATCTTTCACCAAACGGGCCCTATATCTTACCAAGTGCAAGCCCAGGGTCGTCTCCAGCGAAAACATGTAGACCACGTCCGGTCCAGAAGACAATCACCTCAAAAGATTCCCTGCCCCCGGAGCTCATTTCACCAGCCGCAGAGACCAGAGACAAGGGAAGGTAGTCCTCACAATCTTCCACTGGTGCCTCACTCAAAGTCTGCGCAGGTCGTTACGGGGCCGGATGGCGATAGAGACGCTGACATGACGGAGGCAGCAGACTCTGACTCCAAGATGGAGACACAGGATGCATCAGAGGGGGAATCCTCGGGTCCACGGGTCGTGGATGTACAACCGCACCGTTCATCACGGAAGCGCCGATCTCCGTCTCGTTACACGCCGCCTGATCCAGCGCCGCGTGCAAATGGCGTCCGGCCTGTGGCCAAACGAGTCCGACGCCCTCCTTCGCCAGGGTCTTCGGTGGATTCCTTGGACTTTGGGGGGGAGGGATGTTATAACCTGCCTACTTACCATTGGCTGGGGACTAATGACTATCCCACAATCCTGTGGGAGTATGAGCTTCCCCAATGAGGGGGGCGGAGAAACCACTAGTAAACTCCTAGTATAAATAAAGCTGGCCAGTTCAGGAACCAGCAGGAAGGAGTATGTAGCAAGGGACGTTACTGCTACTGTTATGTATATATGTTATAGTAAATAAATGTTATTACTTTGTATCCTTAAAACTCGTGCTGGATTCTTCGTGGCCCTTACAAAATTATGTAAATGTTTTGATCAAACCACTTTAATAATGGCATCATTGCTGTGTTATGACATGAATGAAAAGTGGAAATGTGGATGGTTTGGATCAGTAACATCCTGTTATCAGTTGAGAGTCAGTAACATGCCTGAAGACTGTGAGAAACTGGAGTGAACAATATTCAGATCAAGGGTTTGGAAAGGACCCCGCTGGTGTTAAATGTGAGGTGATCCCAAAACCCAGAAGAGTAACTTGGAACACCGGTTCTCAGTGGTGTATATTTTCAATTTGGTATCATGTGAGAAAAGATATGAAAGCCAGGGAGGAACAGTCCAGTCTTGTTGTCATCAATAATAAAGGATATTTATGAACTTAAAAGAAAACAAATGATAAAAAAAGAGCATGGGCTCAATTGAAGGGCCTTGTTGTGCCTGACCCGGGACGCAACGAGTCCTTTAAATCTCGCGAGAGTTGCGACACTTGGGACACTTTACGACATCTCACAATATCTCACAAGATATTGTGATCTGAGCCTCGACCTCATGAGGTGGGGTCCAGATTGCATATTTTAGTGAGCAGTTAGCCTCATATTAATAGGTCTGCGCCAGAGTGTCCCAAGGCCCAGGATCAAATGCCCATGCCTGGGAGACCCACCTGGGCATGCTGCCTGGGTGGCACTGACTGGCTGGCAGGGACACTACCAGTGTGCAAGGCTATCAGCACCAAGCTGTCAGGGTTGCTGGTGCCAGGAATGGGGGGTGACCTGTACTTATCAGGTGGGGTGTTGGGAGCCCCAAAGACCCCCTAACAAGTAAATTGGGTGTTGCGGGGGCGAGGGCATGGAGGCCGCGGTGAAGGGTTGAGAGATCAGCTCGGCATTTAAAAGGCGTCCCGAACCCTTTGTGTGCTGACAAGCTGAGCTGAAGACTGTGAGAGCTGAGCTTGTCAGTGCAGGAAATGTAGGTAAGTGCGGCCTCGGCGGGGCATTCCTCATTGCAGCCAGTAAAAAAAGAGTCCTGTTTGATAGCGGGATCGCTGTCAGCATTGCAGGCGCCAATAAACACCCTGCTAAACGTGCCCAAAATGGGACAACTTTTTCCCATTTAATGCCACCCATCATACACTACAACTGTACAGTTAACTGCAACAATGGCTATACACACACCGTATCACATGAAGTTCGCCCTTTTTCCCAATTCCCTACGTTTACCGAACTCTGTAAAGCGCCTGTGTTCCCATACAACATCCAATATTACATACCTCTATGAGATAAATCCGGCATATAGTTACCACAGGTTATCTTTCAGTTTTGGGAAAGCCATCTTCAGTTTCAATGTAGAAATTCTTCACTGTTAGAGTTTTGATTTTAAACAGCAGCCTTTTAGCAACAACCTATTTTGGAAAGAGCCTACTTTCTACATTTGGGTGTGGCTGTGATGGTAGCTGCTTCTCTGCCCTTTTCTCCAGATATCTTACTCTGGACGTACTGTTTTATTCCCTTCGATGTTACCCACCCTGTGGATAGGGCTTTTGGAAAATAGGTGCAAACCTTTCCCTTATCTCTCGATTTTGAAGTCACTTCATCTATACACCATTGGTTCCCTGAGTCACTTACCTAAACACTTGTTTTCCTGCTGCAAAACTAATTTGCAAATCAAAAACACTCTTTCAGATTTCTATACTTAGCAATTCCGCTTTTATCCCATTTCTGTACTTAATTTTAGCCCAATTTCTTTTTTTAATCTTGATTTTCTTCAAGTGTTAACAGATTAGGTTGAATACACGTTGTACTTGGTAGCAAAACTTTCCTAACACCGACATGGCTGGATGTAAGCTGGAGTATTATCAACCTATTAAACTCTGCAGGCAGGTAATTCCATTGTGCCTGAAACCAGGGGTAGAGTTTGTGATTCACACAAGCTGTTTGCCTGGTGGTCCCAGTCAAACTGACACAGGAATCGCATTATCAAGTTCTTATCTTTGGCCGACGCCATCCACATCATTCAAATGCTGCACGAGTCGGAGCTGGGTACACAGATTTTAGCTTCATTGATGTCCCGTAAAGGGGATTCTTAAACTGAACAAGCAAAATACTGCCAATGCTAGAAATCTGAAATTAACACTGAAAGTGACGGAAATACGAAGCAGGTCAGGCAGCACCTCTGGAGAGAGAAACCAAGTTTATGGCTTGGATTTAATAGCAGCAATTTAAACATTACAGAAAGATCAGAAGATGGACGGCACGGTAGCACAGTGGTTAACACTGTTGCTTCACAGCGCCAGGGACCCAGGTTCGATCGCCGGCTTGGGTCACTGCCTGTGCGGAGTCTGCCCGTTCTCCCTCTGTCTGTGTGGGTTCCCCCTGGGTGCTCCGGTTTCCTCCCACAAGTCCCGAAAGACGTACTGTTAGGTGAAATGGACACTCTGAATTCTCCCTCAGTGTGTCCGAACAGGTGCCGGAGTGTGGCGACTCGAGGATTTTCACAGTAACTTCATTGCAGTGTTAATGGAAGCCTACTTGTTACACTAATAAAGATTATTAAAAAAAAGATCAGAAGAATACCAAAGAGAACTGGGATAGAAATGGAGAATGTTTGGAAATTGTGGTTGGAGGTTATAACGGACTAAATTAATGAACGTTAATTTGCCGGAATTGTAACACTTCATTTCCCCATTTCTTACAGCAGCCGTTCTATTGCAGAATCTGAAACCCCGAAGACTCTGTCATGTTGATGTTCCATTGTGAATCTATAATCAATAAACAAGTCATTAAATCTTCTCACCAATATTTGTCTGGAACAAATCTGCTCTTTAAATGACAATTGTCTCACTTAAACATTTACAACGACAAAGCAGCACAGCAACATGGGAACATAGGAGCAGGAATAGACCATTCAGCCCCTCAAGCCTGTTCTGTCATTCAGTGAGATCATGGCTGATCTGCAGCCTAACTCTTCATTCCTTCCTTTGCCTCTTACCCCTTAAAATGTTTGGCTAACAAAGATCTAAAAGTAGTTTTTAAGTTAACAATTGATCTCACATCAACTGTTTGTGGAAAGGGGTTATAAACCTCTACTACCCTTTGATGTAGAAAGCTTTCCAAATTTCACTCCTGAAAGCTCTGGCTCTAACTTTCAGACTATGTCCCTCAAAGCTCTGGACTCCCCAACCAGTGGGAATCATTTCTATGTCAAGTCTAAACGATTCTATCCTGAATTCTGGGACACAAGCTCATCCCATCGTTCAGTCTTCGTATCAAAATTGACAAAAGAAAAACAAAAGCATATAGCCCGAAGATCAAGTTTGAACAATCACCACTGGTACAAACTACCTACCTCCCTCACAATTAAGTCCGTTGTGCTTAGGAATACAAGTAGTAAAACAGTCAGCATTGTGGATTGAATTAGTGTAGTTTAACTTGCGATGTTTCGGGAAGTCATGATTTTTGATTTTGTAAGTTTAGTATTAAGTTCTATAAATAACTCTTGTAATTCTTCAATTTTTCAAATTACTGAACATACTGTATTACATTTAGCAGACCAATCGCTTTTGAATATTGATATATATATATTTTATACAGATTTTGAGTAATTTTAAAGGTAAAGAAACTTATTCTAAGTAAGCACAGAGAGAAGTAATAGCGATCGTCAAATAACCTGTCCAAACAGACAGCATATTTCCTCATTCTGAACAAATTGGCAAGGGAGATTATTTTTCCTCAGTGAGAGGTAACAGAAACAAACATTAACAAGTGGGATGGTCCCACAAATAATTGAAATTATATCAAGAGATGACCATCACCTGCGAGAAACCAATTAAACCAATCACGGATTGATCATTGTCACCTTAAGGCAATTAAGAATTAGTCTTGCCACATTTAGGCCAATTAGATGAAATTAGAATTCATCACACTGTGGGATGAGGGTTGGGATTAGTTAACAAGCAGCAGCTTTCACTGACCAAATTGTGAATTGTGTATGGAACTGAATTATTGTTTGTAGTGCCTGTTGTTCAGAGGGACTGGCCATCTGAAGGATCTGAGAGGCAATCTCAACATAAAACTGGCCTGTTTTGGGTAAATCAAAGACCATTAGGGGGAGTGAAAGGGTTAATAAATCAATTTATATATATATGGAAGTTTATATATAAAACTATACAGGTTTGAAGAAATCCTAAGTGTTCACAACATATTTATGGTCAGTGAATTTCCACAGATAGCAGAAACTTGTTACTGTAGTAACAGATAAGTGTCCAAGGATTTTTAGTTTCAGCAAGGATGCTTGCACACAGAGATTTAATTGATCATGCAGCTGCCGCTCATGTGGTACTTACATGACACAGGACAGTGAGATGGGAGTATGGGAACCAGGTTAACGCATATATTTAATCTAATACCTGTCGATAAGACTTGTAGGTAAGTGGAGCCACTTACTTGCTTTGCGATATTATAATATTATGTATGTGCCTTGATTGTGATTGGTAATTATACTCGTGTAATGCATTCTGTAATCCTAATTATTAGTTGTGAACAAACATAGATAATTTCTGAATAAATGTGTTTTTTTGACTGGTGTATATTAATTACTTGAGATAACACACAAAAGTATAATTGCCATTCCATTTTCTGTAATCTGGCAGCTGGCAAGCCATTTGCTGGCATCTATAGCTTGAATAAAGAGGTTCATGAGGTGAACCCAACTTTAAGTGTTGCTAGTCAGATGGGGAGTGAATTATGCTACAGTTGAATAACTAACAGTGAGGTTCTCCAAGAGCATAAACACCTCTGCCCCTCTGCCCCTGCATCCCCTCAAGAATTGTACCCCTTATTTTATATTGTCTGTCCATGTTCTTCCTACCAAAATGAATCACCTCACACTTCCCCACATTGAATTTCATCTGCCACTTATCGCCCACTCCACCAACTTTCATCTTTCGATCAGTCTCAGAACTTGTCTGTTCTTACCCAGCACAAATCCTCATGGTCTTCTTTGTCATCTTTCATCATACCTCTCGCTGTTTCAAATGTTGCAAATGTTCTTTCTGCTGATTTGCTAAGTTTGGTAATAGCTGCTGAATAGAAACAGAACATCTCGTCCCAACTTCGACATCTCCTTTCCTGTTCTTTGTATCTTTTTTATTGTCCGGAACCTGCGGTGGGAGTTTGCCGTTGGGAGAATCACTACTGGTACAAACTATCTACCTCCCTCAATATTAAGTCCGTTGTGCTAAAGAAAACAAATATTAAAACAATCAGCATTGTGGATTGAATTAGTATAGTTTCCACAGATAGCAGAAACTTAGCTCCCCTGCTATGGCTTGAATAAAGAGGCTCATGAGGTGAAACCCAACTCTTAAGTGTCGCTGGTCAGTTGGGGAGTGAATTATGCTACAGTTGAATAACTAACAGTGAGGTTCTCCAAGAGCATAAACACCCAGGCCCTTCTGCTCCTGCACCCCCTCAAGAATTATACCCCTTATTTTATATTGTCTGTCCATGTTCTTCCTCCCAAAATGGACAACCTCACACTTCCCCACATTGAATTTCATCTGCCACATATCGCCCACTCCACAAACTTTCATCTTTCGATCAGTCTCAGAACTTGTCTGTCTTTACCCAGCACACATCCTAATGGTCTTCTTTGTCATCTTTCATCATACCTCTCTCTGTTTCAAATGTTGTAAATGTTCTTGCTGCTGATTTGCTAAGTTTGGTAATAGCTGCTGACTAGAAACAGAACATCTCGTCCCAACTTCGACATCTCCTTTCCTGTTCTTTGTACCTTTTCCATTTGACAGAATGTGCGGTGGGGGGTTGCCGTCGGTGGGACTGGAAGATCCGCCAACGGGAACATCCAGAACATTCCAGCTGATGTGCTCATCATGAACCAGCTCCCACAAATCAGTCCAGCTGGTGCTGATGCCTGAGTCTAGCTTCCCTGCTGAAAAACCACATTGCTTGCTGCATCCTCAAAGCCACCTTGTTGAAATAATGATGTACCACTTACAGGCTATTGAGCCCTGTTTCGCTTGTGGACCGCATGGTTGTTAGCACCACAATGTCCTCTGTCCAGTCAGCCTTGGTCATGCGCGAGGGTCTCTTGCTGGCATCAACAGGAAATCTCGCTGTCGTCGGACGACCTGGACGAGAACCTGCAGGGAGGCATTGCTAAGCTGTGGGGAGGGGGGGTGGGGGGCACCCTCTCTGTGCTGAGGCATTTGTCCACTTTCATATGAGATGACAGCTGGTGATCAGATCAGCAGGTCTGGAGGTGGTGGCAGCTGCTACTGGAATCCAAGGGAGTTCGGTGGGGAGGATGTGGCAGTAATTCAACTGGAAAAATGGCCTCTCGGAAAGCTAGAATGATGGAACTTGCTTCAGCGGGTAAAACCTAGGGCTGGACGGGCTGACCTCGGAGTTCTTCAGGGCATTCTGGGACAGCCTGGGGACTGACCACACAGGCGTTCTGAGGGAAAGTATCGCAACAGGGGATATGCCCCTTTCGTGGCGCAGGGCCACCATTACCCTGCTGCCCAAGAAGAGGGATCTCCTCCACCTTTAAAATTGGAGAATTGTCTCCCATAAAATCTTTGCCAAGGCGATGTCTTTGCGCCTTGGTTCCGTGCTGGACCTCATGATCCACCTTCACCAGTCCTACACGGTCCCGGGCCGCACCATCTATGATAACATCCATCTGGTCAGGGGATATTATCCAGATTCCCAGAGGGCTGGTCTGTCGAGCGCCTTCCTGTCTCTTGAACAGGAGAAGGAGTTCAACATGGTGGAACACAAGAATTTACTCAGGACTCTGCAGGTATTCAGATTGGGAACACATATTGTTGCCTGGAATCGATTATTGTACACTGCCGCTGCGTGTCAAATTAAGGTTAATGGGTCCCTGATAGCGCCCCTTCATGTTGGACGAGGAGTGCATCAGGGCTGCCACCTATCTGGCCAACTTTATTCCCTACGCACAGAGCCTTTCCTCTGCCTCCCACAGGGGAGGTTAGCGGGCCTGACTCTGCGCAGGGCAGGCATTGCCATGGTCCTTTAGAGTTACGCTAATGACGTGCTCCTCATGTTCCCAAACCCCGGTAATGTGTGGAGGATGCGAGAGTGCCAGTCTTTGTACTCCACCGTCTCCTCTGCCAGGATCAACTGGACCAAATGTTCTGGAGTCCTGGTCGGTCCGTGGCAGATGGACTGTCTCCCAAAGGAGCTCAGGCCCTTCAGCTGGAGCTGGACCAACATCCTTCACTTGGGAGTCCATCTTTGCCCAGCTGAGAATCCTGGCCAGCAAGCTGTCAGGAGCTGGAGGCCAAGATCACTGCTCATCTGGAACGCTGGACAGGACTGCTCCGGGTGCTGACCTTCAGGAGTCGAGTTCTCATCATAAACCAGCTGATCGCGTCCATGCTATGGTATCGGCTGGTACTTTGACCACTCCCCCTGACTTTGACACGCGTATCAAGAGAACTCTCAACCAGTTATTCTGGACAAGGGATAGCACTGGGTCGCTGCAGGGGTCTTGAGTCTCCCGCTTGAGGAGGGCGGTCAGGCGCAGGTGTGCCTTTGCATCTAGGTGGCGACGTTCCGCATTCAGACCCTGCAGGGATACCTGTACGCCGAGCCTCCACCATGATGGTGTGTTCTGGTGATGTACTTCTTCCACAAGGTGCACGGCCTGAATTATGACGGTCAGCTCCTGCTTGTCGACCAGCTCTGTCTTCAAAGTTCCTTGCTGGCGCTGCCCGTCTTGTACCAGGACCTTCTCAAAGTCTGGATCATGGTCACCAGGCACGGCAGCGCTCCCCCATCAGGAGCAGCGGCTATCGTTAGGGATAAGCACCTCCGCCAATATCCATTCAAGTGTCTGGCGGAGCGGAGGGCTGTGGCTGCCAGGGTGACCAGGATCAGGGATATGCTGGGTGGTGGAGGAATGGGCTGGATGACACCCGATGTGCTCGCGGAGAGCACAGCAGTATCTGTCCAGCTCGCGGCCTCAACGCCTCCAAATGGTCGTGCGCGGATCCACGCTGAAATGCAAACAAGACTTGAACAACAACGTTGTCAAAAAACTAAGTAGTGAAGCCGAGGACATGCAACATAGACATGGCTCAGGCAACGGACACCTATTGCGGAGAGGGGCAGGGATGGAGGAGGACCGCCGCGTGAACCTGCTCCTGGCTGTGGTGAAACTCACCATAAACAGGTCCTAGCAGCAGCCGACCAAGGGGGTCGTCCAGCCAGACTGTCTGTCCCTCTTCTGTGGATTCATTCGCGGCCGGGTGTCCCTGGAGATGAGCATGCGGTGTCCACGGGGACCACCGACGCCTTCCGTGCCCAATGGGCACTGCAGGGGTTGGGTTGCTTTATCAATCCCTCTTTTCACATTTTGAGTTGAACTTTGCTAAGTTTTCATTTTTCTTTGTCATTTTTGGACAGTGCCCCTACCAGGAGCAGCCCTTTTTAATTTGTCCCTGATTTAATTTCCTTAATTATATTGTTTCGATTGGACCCATGGGGTAACTAATTGTCCCCAGCCAATAGGATCTGTGCAGTTGCTGAGTCTGCAGTCTGCACGTTAGCATAGTGGTTAGCACAGTTGCTTCACAGCTCCAGGGTCCCATGTTCGATTCCCAGCTGGGTAACTGTCTGTGAGGAGGCCAGGGACCTATGGTTCCCATGGGGAGGATGAGTGTTAGCCGGGCACCCCATGACCCTCCACTCAGGATACTCCGAGGGTGTGCAGCCACTCACAGTCACCTTTGCCTGTGCCCCTACCCACTCCAGCTGCTCAAACCACCAAGGCACTTCTGCCCCTGAGCAGGGGACCCTTATCAGGCCAGAGCCCTCCAGGCCACAGGCCACCAGAGATAATCCACCAAATCATCACAGGCATCAGGACGTGACGGTGAGCGGGCTGCCTCCACCACTACTGCAAATTTGGCGATGCACCCAGACATAGCGAACGGTTCAGGAAAGTTATGTATTTTGATGTCACTTATAGGTCACGGCTAAAACTGAAATGAAATTGCACTTTTGTGAATAAATTTGATGGTTATGTGTTATAACCTGCCTACTTACCATTGGCTGGGGACTAATGACAATCCCACAATCCTGTGGGAGTATGAGCTTCCCCAATGAGGGGGCGGAGAAACCACTAGTAAACACCTAGTATAAATAAAGCTGGCCAGTTCAGGAACCAGCAGGAAGCAGTATGTAGCAAGGGAAGTTACTGCTACTGTTATGTATATATGTTATAGTAAATAAATGTTATTACTTTGTATCCTTAAAACTCGTGCTGGATTCTTCGTGGCCCTTACAAAACTGGCGACGAAGGTTAAAGTGAATAGCCGTCTACACTGCTGAAGCCACCTCCCTGGATTTTTGTTGGATACGGGTTGGAAGTTGTTTCCTATTATACCATGCCTCTGTACGGACGACTGGATGTTTTTGATGCTGCGCTGGAAAGCTGGAACCAGTACACACAACGGATGCGTTACTATTTCCGGGCAAACAATATCACCGAAAACGAGCGCCAGGTGGTCATATTGCTCACCGCCTGCGGCCCGCATACGTTTGGGGTGATTAGGAGCCTTACGTATCCAGCTGCGCCGGACACCAAAACGTTTGATGAACTTGTGAATATAGTGGGGCAACATTTTAACCCAACCCCGTCCACGATAGTCCAGCGTTACCTGTTTAATACCGCTGCGAGGATCCCTGGAGAATCCCTTGCCAATTTTCGATCCAGGCTATGCAGGATTGCGGAGTACTGTGACTATGGTGAGACATTGTCAGAAATGTTACGCGACCATTTGGTTTGCGGTATTAACAATGCGGCCACCCAGAGAAAGTTGTTAGCGGAGCCAACATTGACTTTTCAACAGGCCATTCAAATAGTATTGTCCTGAGAGAGCGCAGAGCGAGGAGTACAGGAGCTACAGGGAATGGAAGTGCATGCCTTGGGGCGTAACCACTTCCGTCCAAAAACGTCCCCCCGCGCTCCTGCAGTACCTTGGGCGAGGCAACGTCTGGACCGACGCCAGTGGCCGTCGGACATTCCTCCCCGAAGGGAGCCTTCTCCAGAGCCAATGGATGAGGAGCCATGTCCGTGTCAGACTTGTAGGCGCCGACCCCGTCGCGGACGGCGGTCCTGGGGGCGCCAGAGGCGCCGTCGTTCCGACCGAAACTGGGACCAGCCCAAGGGCCATAACTGGGACCAGCCCAGAGGCCGTACCTTCCATGTGGATGAACCTGCGGTGACTACTCCTGAGGACGTGGAGACAGAGGACGACTGCCTACAGCTGCATTGTGTGGCAGATCCCCGTGTGGCCCCCATGAAGGTGACAGTACGGGTCAATGGCCACCCGCTTGAGATGGAGTTGGATACTGGCGCAGCGGTCTCCGTGATCACCCAGAGGACATTCGACCGCATCAAGCAGGGTATACAGACCCTTACATTAACCGACTCACAGGCCAGGTTGGCCATCTACACAGGGGAACCACTGGACATTGCAGGAACTACAATGACCCCTGTTGTCTATGGACGCCAGGAGGGGCGTTTCCCACTTATCGTGGTGCGCGGCCATGGGCCCAGCCTGTTGGGTCGGGACTGGTTGCGCCATTTGCGGTTGCAATGGCAGCACATCCTCCAAGCAGTTTCTGAAGGGTTGACTGAGGTGCTAGGACGATACCCAGATGTATTCCAGCCTGGTTTGGGGAAAATAAAAGGGGCCGTAGCCCGTATCCAAGTTGAACCAGGAGCCACGCCGCGCTATTTCCGGGCGCGCCCAGTGCCTTCCGCCTTGCTCGAGAAGGTAGAAGGGGAGCTCACTCGTTTGGAAAGTTTGGGTATTATCAGGCCCGTCCGTTTTGCTGACTGGGCAGCACCAATTGTACCTGTAACGAAGCCAGATGCCACAGTTCGCTTGTGTGGCGACTATAAACTTACAGTGAATACGGTTTCCCGACTCGACCGATATCCAATGCCTCGCATAGAGGATCTCTACGCGAAACTTGCAGGTGGACTCTCGTTCACAATATTAGATATGAGTCACGCCTACCTGCAGTTGGAGCTGGACCCTGCCTCCCGACCATATGTAACGATTAATACACACCGGGGCCTGTATGAATATACACGGTTGCCCTTTGGAGTATCCTCTGCCTGCGCAATTTTTCAACGTGTTATGGAAGGCATTTTGAGAGGTTTACCACGTGTGGCTGTCTACCTAGATGCCGTTTTGATTACAGGGACGTCGGAGCAGGAACATTTAGAGAATCTGGAGGCTGTCCTTAGACGCCTTTCAGAGGCTGGAGTCCGTTTACGTCGCACAAAGTGCATATTTCAGGCAAAGGAAGTAGTCTACCTAGGTTATCGGGCGGACCGCGAAGGTTTGCACCCCGTCGCAGAGAAAGTGCGTGCAATTCAACAGGCCCCAGCCCCGACGGACACTTAGCATCTTCGTTCTTTTCTCGGTCTCGTAAACTATTACGGGAAGTTCCTCCCCAATCTGGCAACTACGCTGGCCCCTTTGCACATTCTACTAAAGAAAAATCACACCTGGGTTTGGAGTCAGCCGCAAGAAACCGCTTTCCGGCGGGTAAAGCAACAATTGTCGTCGTCTGGGTTACTAACCCACTATGATCCTGGAAAGCCTTTGCTCGTCACATGTGATGCATCCCCGTATGGTATTGGGGCCGTCCTGTCCCACAAGATGGAGAACGGGGCCGAACGGCCGATAGCTTTTGCCTCCCGCACATTGACTGCAGCGGAGAAAAAGTACGCGCAGATCGAGAAGGAGGGTCTGGCAGTGGTTTTTGCGGTAAAACGCTTCCACCAGTACGTGTACGACCGCCATTTCACTATCGTGACTGATCATAAGCCCATGCTGGGACTTTTCAGAGAGGATAAGCCAATAACGCCCATTGCTTCTGCACGGATAAACAGCTGATGTAGGAGGGAGGGTTTCCATTATCTGGACCACTGGAAGCTCTTCCGGGGCAGGTGTGACCTGTATAAGAAGGACGGGTTGCATCTAAACCGGAGAGGCATAAATATCCTGGCCGCGAGGTTTGCTCGTGTCACACGGGAGGGTTTAAACTAGTATGGCAGAGGGGTGGGCACGGGAGCAATAGGTCAGAAGGTGAGAGCATTGAGGGAGAACTAGGGAATAGGGACAGTGTGGCTCTGAGGCAGAGCAGACAGGGAGAAGTTGCTGAACACAGCGGGTCTGGTGGCCTGAAGTGCATATGTTTTAATGCAAGAAGTATTACGGGTAAGGCAGATGAACTTAGAGCTTGGATTAGTACATGGAACTATGATGTTGTTGCCATTACAGAGACCTGGTTGAGGGAAGGGCAGGATTGGCAGCTAAACGTTCCAGGATTTAGATGTTTCAGGCGGGATAGAGAGGGATGTAAAAGGGGAGGCGGAGTTGCGCTACTGGTTCGGGAGAATATCACAGCTGTACTGCGAGAGGACACCACAGAGGGCAGTGAGGCTATATGGGTAGAGATCAGGAATAAGGGTGCAGTCACAATGTTGGGGGTTTACTACAGGCCTCCCAACAGTCAGCGGGAGATAGAGGAGCAGATAGGTAGACAGATTTTGGAAAAGAGTAAAAACACCAGGGTTGTGGTGATGGGAGACTGCAACTTCCCCAATATTGACTGGGACTCACTTAGTGCCAGGGGCTTAGACGGGGCGGAGTTTGTAAGGAGCATCCAGGAGGGCTTCTTAAAACAATATGTAGACAGTCCAACTAGGGAAGGGGCGGTACTGGACCTGGTATTGGGGGATGAGCCCGGCCAGGTGGTAGATGTTTCAGCAGGGGAGCATTTCGGTAACAGTGACCACAATTCAGTAAGTTTTAAAGTACTGGTGGACAAGGATAAGAGTGGTCCTAGGATGAATGTGCTAAATTGGGGAAAGGCTAATTATAACAATATTAGGCGGGAACTGAAGAACATAGATTGGGGGCAGATGTTTGAGGGCAAATCAACATCTGACATGTGGGAGGCTTTCAAGTGGCAGTTGAAAGGAATTCAGGACCGGCATGTTCCTGTGAGGAAGAAGGATAAATACGGCAATTTTCGGGAACCTTGGATGACGAGAGATATTGTAGGCCTCGTCAAAAAGAAAAAGGAGGCATTTGTCAGGGCTAAAAGGCTGGGAACAGACGAAGCCTGCGTGGAACATAAGGAAAGTAGGAAGGAACTTAAGCAAGGAGTCAGGAGGGCTAGAAGGGGTCACGAAAAGTCATTGGCAAATAGGGTTAAGGAAAATCCCAAGGCTTTTTACACGTACATAAAAAGCAAGAGGGTAGCCAGGGAAAGGGTTGGCCCACTGAAGGATAGGCAAGGGAATCTATGTGTGGAGCCAGAGGAAATGGGCGAGGTACTAAATGAATACTTTGCATCAGTATTCACCAAAGAGAAGAAATTGGTAGATGTTGAGTCTGGAGAAGGGTGTGTAGATAGCCTGGGTCACATTGAGATCCAAAAAGACGAGGTGTTGGGTGTCTTAAAAAATATTAAGGTAGTTAAGTCCCCAGGGCCTGATGGGATCTACCCCAGAATACTGAAGGAGGCTGGAGAGGAAATTGCTGAGGCCTTGACAGAAATCTTTGGATCCTCGCTGTCTTCAGGGGATGTCCCGGAGGACTGGAGAATAGCCAATGTTGTTCCTCTGTTTAAGAAGGGTAGCAAGGATAATCCTGGGAACTACAGGCCGGTGAGCCTTACTTCAGTGGGAGGGAAATTACTGGAGAGAATTCTTCGAGACAGGATCTACTCCCATTTGGAAGCAAATGGACGTATTAGTGAGAGGCAGCACGGTTTTGTGAAGGGGAGGTCGTGTCTCACTAACTTGATAGAGTTTTTCGAGGAGGTCACTAAGATGATTGATGCAGGTAGGGCAGTGGATGTTGTCTATATGGACTTCAGTAAGGCCTTTGACAAGGTCCCTCATGGTAGACTAGTACAAAAGGTGAAGTCACACGGGATCAGGGGTGAGCTGGCAAGGTGGATACAGAACTGGCTAGGCCATAGAAGGCAGAGAGTAGCAATGGAAGGATGCTTTTCTCATTGGAGGGCTGTGACCAGTGGTGTTCCACAGGGATCAGTGCTGGGACCTTTGCTCTTTGTAGTATATATAAATGATTTGGAGGAAAATGTAACTGGTCTGATTAGTAAGTTTGCAGATGACACAAAGGTTGGTGGAATTGCGGATAGCGATGAGGACTGTCGGAGGATACAGTAGGATTTAGATTGTTTGGAGACTTGGGCGGAGAGATGGCAGATGGAGTTTAATCCGGACAAATGTGAGGTAATGCATTTTGGAAGGTCTAATGCAGGTAGGGAATATACAGTGAATGGTAGAACCCTCAAGAGTATTGAAAGTCAAAGAGATCTAGGAGTACAGGTCCACAGGTCATTGAAAGGGGCAACACAGGTGGAGAAGGTAGTCAAGAAGGCATACGGCATGCTTGCCTTCATTGGCCGGGGCATTGAGTATAAGAATTGGCAAGTCATGTTGCAGCTGTATAGAACCTTAGTTAGGCCACACTTGGAGTATAGTGTTCAATTCTGGTCGCCACACTACCAGAAGGATGTGGAGGCTTTAGAGAGGGTGCAGAAGAGATTTACCAGAATGTTGCCTGGTATGGAGGGCATTAGCTATGAGGAGCGGTTGAATAAACTCGGTTTGTTCTCACTGGAACGAAGGAGGTTGAGGGGAGACCTGATAGAGGTATACAAAATTATGAGGGGCATAGACAGAGTGGATAGTCAGAGGCTTTTCCCCAGGGTAGAGGGGTCAATTACTAGGGGGCATAGGTTTAAGGTGAGAGGGGCAAGGTTTAGAGTAGATGTACAAGGCAAGTTTTTTACGCAGAGGGTAGTGGGTGCCTGGAACTCGCTACCGGAGGAGGTGGTGGAAGCAGGGACGATAGTGACATTTAAGGGGCATCTTGACAAATACATGAATAGGATGGGAATAGAGGGATACGGACCCAGGAAGTGTAGAAGATTGTAGTTTAGTCGGGCAGCATGGTCGGCACGGGCTTGGAGGGCCGAAGGGCCTGTTCCTGTGCTGTACATTTCTTTGTTGTTCTTTGTTGGATCCAGCGCTGGGCTTTGTTGCTTGCTGCATACGAGTATTCTCTGGAGCACAAACCAGGTACGCAGATAGCAAATGCCGACGCACTGAGCCGATTGCCTTTATCGACCGGCCCCATGTCGACCCCCACGACCGGTGAGGTGGTTGCAACCCTAAATTTTATGGACACCTTGCCTGTCACGGCATCACAGATCCGTGAGTGGACCCAGACGGAGCCAGTCCTGTCAAAGGTTCGGCACATAGTCCTGTATGGTGGGCAGCATAGACAGCTCCCAGGCAAGTTGCGGGCATTTTCCTCCAAGCTGTCAGAATTCAGCGTGGAAGACGGCATCCTCTTGTGGGGGACGCGTGTGATTGTCCCAGAAGAAGGCCAGGAGCTGATACTATCAGACTTGCACAATGGGCATCCAGGCGTAACCAAAATCAAAATGTTGGCCCGGAGTTATGTCTGGTGGCCAGGCCTCGACACCGACATTGAGAAGGTGGCCCAAAACTGCTCCATTTGCCAGGAGCATCAGAAGCTTCCGCCGGCCGGGCCCCTACATCACTGGGAATGGCCAGAGCGGCCTTGGGCACGCTTGCATGCAGATTTCGCAGGCCCTTTTCAAGGATCCATGTTCCTTCTACTAATTGACGCCCAGTCCAAATGGCTAGAGGTGCATAAGATGCAGGGGACAAAGTCCTGCGCAACAATTGAAAAGATGCGTTTGTCTTTTAGTACGCATGGCCTCCCCGAGGTGCTGGTCACGGATAACGGCACTCCATTCACGAGTGAGGAGTTTGCGAGGTTCACAAAGATGAACGGCATCCGCCATATCCGCACTGCCCCTTACCACCCGGCTTCAAATGGGTTGGCAGAAGTGCAGACATTCAAAAGAGGCCTAAAGAAGCAGTCTTCCGGATCAATGGACACGAGACTGGCTCGCTTTTTGTTTACGTACAGGACCACCCCCCATGCAGTGACTGGGGTACCTCCCGCAGAACTCCTAATGGGCCGGAGACTTCGCACCCGCCTTAGTATGGTTTCCCCGGACATTGGCGCAAAAGTACGCCGCAGACAAGAACGGCAGGGACAGGGATTGTCTCGGCATCGGCCGATTCGGCAGTTTGCACCCGGTGACCCAGTGTTCGTTCGGAATTTTGCTGGTGGTGCCCAATGGGTTCCTGGTGTAATCTTTCACCAAACGGGCCCTATATCTTACCAAGTGCAAGCCCAGGGTCGTCTCCAGCGAAAACATGTAGACCACGTTCGGTCCAGAAGACAATCACCTCAAAAGATTCCCTGCCCCCGCAGCTCATTTCACCAGCCGCAGAGACCAGAGACAAGGGAAGGTAGTCCTCACAATCTTCCACTGGTGCCTCACTCAAAGTCTGCGCAGGTCGTTACGGGACCGGATGGCGATAGAGACGCTGACATGACGGAGGCAGCAGACTCTGACTCCGAGATGGAGACACAGGATGCATCAGAGGGGGAATCCTCGGGTCCACGGGCCGTGGATGTACAACCGCGCCGTTCATCACGGAAGCGCCGATCTCCGTCTCGTTACACGCCGCCTGATCCAGCGCCGCGTGCAAATGGCGTCCAGCCTGTGGCCAAACGAGTCCGACGCCCTCCTTCGCCAGGGCCTTCGGTGGATTCCTTGGACTTTGGGGGGGAGGGAAGTTATAACCTGCCTACTTACCATTGGCTGGGGACTAATGACTATCCCACAATCCTGTGGGAGTATGAGCTTCCCCAATGAGGGGGGCGGAGAAACCGCTAGTAAACTCCTAGTATAAATAAGCTGGCCAGTTCAGGAACCAGCAGGAAGGAGTATGTAGCAAGGGACGTTACTGCTACTGTTATGTATATATGTTATAGTAAATAAATGTTATTACTTTGTATCCTTAAAACTCGTGCTGGATTCTTCGTGGCCCTTACAAAATTATGTAAATGTTTTGATCAAACCACTTTAATAATGGCATCATTGCTGTGTTATGACATGAATGAAAAGTGGAAATGTGGATGGTTTGGATCAGTAACATCCTGTTATCAGTTGAGAGTCAGTAACATGCCTGAAGACTGTGAGAAACTGGAGTGAACAATATTCAGATCAAGGGTTTGGAAAGGACCCCGCTGGTGTTAAATGTGAGGTGATCCCAAAACCCAGAAGAGTAACTTGGAACACCGGTTCTCAGTGGTGTATATTTTCAATTTGGTATCATGTGAGAAAAGATATGAAAGCCAGGGAGGAACAGTCCAGTCTTGTTGTCATCAATAATAAAGGATATTTATGAACTTAAAAGAAAACAAATGATAAAAAAAGAGCATGGGCTCAATTGAAGAGCCTTGTTGTGCCTGACCCGGGACGCAACGAGTCCTTTAAATCTCGCGAGAGTTGCGACACTTGGGACACTTTACGACATCTCACAATATCTCACAAGATATTGTGATCTGAGCCTCGACCTCATGAGGTGGGGTCCAGATTGCATTTTTTGGTGAGCAGTTAGCCTCATATTAATAGGTCTGCGCCGGAGTGTCCCAAGGCCCAGGATCAAATGCCCATGCCTGGGAGACCCACCTGGGCATGCTGCCTGGGTGGCACTGACTGGCTGGCAGGGACACTACCAGTGTGCAAGGCTATCAGCACCAAGCTGTCAGGGTTGCTGGTGCCAGGAATGGGGGGTGACCTGTACTTATCAGGTGGGGTGTTGGGAGCCTCAAAGACCCCCTGACAAGTAAATTGGGCGTTGCGGGGGCGAAGGTATGGAGGCCGTGGTGAAGGGTTGAGAGATCAGCTCGGCATTTAAAAGGCGTCCCGAACCCTTTGTGTGCTGACAAGCTGAGCTGAGGACTGTGAGAGCTGAGCTTGTCAGTGCAGGAAATGTAGGTAAGTGCGGCCTCGGCGGGGCATTCCTCATTGCAGCCAGTAAAAAAGAGTCCTGTTTGATAGCGGGATCGCTGTCAGCATTGCAGGCGCCAATAAACACCCTGCTAAACGTGCCCAAAATGGGACAACTTTTTCCCATTTAATGCTACCCTATAATACACTACAACTGTACAGTTAACTGCAACAATGGCTATACACACACCGTATCACATGAAGTTCGCCCTTTTTCCCAATTCCCTACGTTTACCGAACTCTGTAAAGCGCCTGTGTTCCCATACAACATCCAATATTACATACCTCTATGAGATAAATCCGGCATATAGTTACCACAGGTTATCTTTTAGTTTTGGGAAAGCCATCTTCAGTTTCAATGTAGAAATTCTTCACTGTTAGAGTTTTGATTTTAAACAGCAGCCTTTTAGCAACAACCTATTTTGGGGAGAGCCTACTTTCTACATTTGGGTGTGGCTGTGATGGTAGCTGCTTCTCTGCCCTTTTCTCCAGATATCTTACTCTGGACGTACTGTTTTATTCCCTTCGATGTTACCCACCCTGTGGATAGGGCTTTTGGAAAATAGGTGCAAACCTTTCCCTTATCTCTCGATTTTGAAGTCACTTCATCTATACACCATTGGTTCCCTGAGTCACTTAAGTAAACACTTGTTTTCCTGCTGCAAAACTAATTTGCAAATCAAAAACACTCTTTCAGACTGCTATACTTAGCAATTCCGCTTTTATCCCATTTCTGTACTTAATTTTAGCCCAATTTCTTTTTTTAATCTTGATTTTCTTCAAGTCTTAACAGATTAGGTTGAATACACGTTGTACTTGGTAGCAAAACTTTCCTAACACCGACATGGCTGGATGTAAGCTGGAGTATTATCAACCTATTAAACTCTGCAGGCAGGTAATTCCATTGTGCCTGAAACCAGGGGTAGAGTTTGTGATTCACACAAGCTGTTTGCCTGGTGGTCCCAGTCAAACTGACACAGGAATCGCATTATCAAGTTCTTATCTTTGGCCGACGCCATCCACATCATTCAAATGCTGCACGAGTCGGAGCTGGGTACACAGATTTTAGCTTCATTGATGTCCCGTAAAGGGGATTCTTAAACTGAACAAGCAAAATACTGCCAATGCTAGAAATCTGAAATTAACACTGAAAGTGACGGAAATACGAAGCAGGTCAGGCAGCACCTCTGGAGAGAGAAACCAAGTTTATGGCTTGGATTTAATAGCAGCAATTTAAACATTACAGAAAGATCAGAAGATGGACGGCACGGTAGCACAGTGGTTAACACTGTTGCTTCACAGCGCCAGGGACCCAGGTTCGATCGCCGGCTTGGGTCACTGCCTGTGCGGAGTCTGCCCGTTCTCCCTCTGTCTGTGTGGGTTCCCCCTGGGTGCTCCGGTTTCCTCCCACAAGTCCCGAAAGACGTACTGTTAGGTGAAATGGACACTCTGAATTCTCCCTCAGTGTGTCCGAACAGGTGCCGGAGTGTGGCGACTCGAGGATTTTCACAGTAACTTCATTGCAGTGTTAATGGAAGCCTACTTGTTACACTAATAAAGATTATTAAAAAAAAGATCAGAAGAATACCAAAGAGAACTGGGATAGAAATGGAGAATGTTTGGAAATTGTGGTTGGAGGTTATAACGGACTAAATTAATGAACGTTAATTTGCCGGAATTGTAACACTTCATTTCCCCATTTCTTACAGCAGCCGTTCTATTGCAGAATCTGAAACCCCGAAGACTCTGTCATGTTGATGTTCCATTGTGAATCTATAATCAATAAACAAGTCATTAAATCTTCTCACCAATATTTGTCTGGAACAAATCTGCTCTTTAAATGACAATTGTCTCACTTAAACATTTACAACGACAAAGCAGCACAGCAACATGGGAACATAGGAGCAGGAATAGACCATTCAGCCCCTCAAGCCTGTTCTGTCATTCAGTGAGATCATGGCTGATCTGCAGCCTAACTCTGCATTCCTTCCTTTGCCTCTTACCCCTTAAAATGTTTGGCTAACAAAGATCTAAAAGTAGTTTTTAAGTTAACAATTGATCTCACATCAACTGTTTGTGGAAAGGGGTTATAAACCTCTACTACCCTTTGATGTAGAAAGCTTTCCAAATTTCACTCCTGAAAGTTCTGGCTCTAACTTTCAGACTATGTCCCTCAAAGCTCTGGACTCCCCAACCAGTGGGAATCATTTCTATGTCAAGTCTAAACGATTCTATCCTGAATTCTGGGACACAAGCTCATCCCATCGTTCAGTCTTCGTATCAAAATTGACAAAAGAAAAACAAAAGCATATAGCCCGAAGATCAAGTTTGAACAATCACCACTGGTACAAACTACCTACCTCCCTCACAATTAAGTCCGTTGTGCTTAGGAATACAAGTAGTAAAACAGTCAGCATTGTGGATTGAATTAGTGTAGTTTAACTTGCGATGTTTCGGGAAGTCATGATTTTTGATTTTGTAAGTTTAGAATTAAGTTCTATAATTAACTCTTGTAATTCTTCAATTTTTCAAATTACTGAACATACTGTATTACATTTAGCAGACCAATCGCTTTTGAATATTGATATATATATATTTTATACAGATTTTGAGTAATTTTAAAGGTAAAGAAACTTATTCTAAGTAAGCACAGAGAGAAGTAATAGCGATCGTCAAATAACCTGTCCAAACAGACAGCATATTTCCTCATTCTGAACAAATTGGCAAGGGAGATTATTTTTCCTCAGTGAGAGGTAACAGAAACAAACATTAACAAGTGGGATGGTCCCACAAATAATTGAAATTATATCAAGAGATGACCATCACCTGCGAGAAACCAATTAAACCAATCACGGATTGATCATTGTCACCTTAAGGCAATTAAGAATTAGTCTTGCCACATTTAGGCCAATTAGATGAAATTAGAATTCATCACACTGTGGGATGAGGGTTGGGATTAGTTAACAAGCAGCAGCTTTCACTGACCAAATTGTGAATTGTGTATGGAACTGAATTATTGTTTGTAGTGCCTGTTGTTCAGAGGGACTGGCCATCTGAAGGATCTGAGAGGCAATCTCAACATAAAACTGGCCTGTTTTGGGTAAATCAAAGACCATTAGGGGGAGTGAAAGGGTTAATAAATCAATTTATATATATATGGACGTTTATATATAAAACTATACAGGTTTGAAGAAATCCTAAGTGTTCACAACATATTTATGGTCAGTGAATTTCCACAGATAGCAGAAACTTGTTACTGTAGTAACAGATAAGTGTCCAAGGATTTTTAGTTTCAGCAAGGATGCTTGCACACAGAGATTTAATTGATCATGCAGCTGCCGCTCATGTGGTACTTACATGACACAGGACAGTGAGATGGGAGTATGGGAACCAGGTTAACGCATATATTTAATCTAATACCTGTCGATAAGACTTGTAGGTAAGTGGAGCCACTTACTTGCTTTGCGATATTATAATATTATGTATGTGCCTTGATTGTGATTGGTAATTATACTCGTGTAATGCATTCTGTAATCCTAATTATTAGTTGTGAACAAACATGGATAATTTCTGAATAAATGTGTTTTTTTGACTGGTGTATATTAATTACTTGAGATAACACACAAAAGTATAATTGCCATGCCATTTTCTGTAATCTGGCAGCTGGCAAGCCATTTGCTGGTAGCTATAGCTTGAATAAAGAGGTTCATGAGGTGAACCCAACTTTAAGTGTTGCTAGTCAGATGGGGAGTGAATTATGCTACAGTTGAATAACTAACAGTGAGGTTCTCCAAGAGCATAAACACCTCGGCCCCTCTGCCCCTGCATCCCCTCAAGAATTGTACCCCTTATTTTATATTGTCTGTCCATGTTCTTCCTACCAAAATGAATCACCTCACACTTCCCCACATTGAATTTCATCTGCCACTTATCGCCCACTCCACCAACTTTCATCTTTCGATCAGTCTCAGAACTTGTCTGTTCTTACCCAGCACAAATCCTCATGGTCTTCTTTGTCATCTTTCAACATACCTCTCGCTGTTTCAAATGTTGTAAATGTTCTTTCTGCTGATTTGCTAAGTTTGGTAATAGCTGCTGAATAGAAACAGAACATCTCGTCCCAACTTCGACATCTCCTTTCCTGTTCTTTGTATCTTTTTTATTGGCCGGAACCTGCGGTGGGAGTTTGCCGTTGGGAGAATCACTACTGGTACAAACTATCTACCTCCCTCAATATTAAGTCCGTTGTGCTAAATAAAACAAGTATTAAAACAAATATTAAAACAATCAGCATTGTGGATTGAATTAGTATAGTTTCCACAGATAGCAGAAACTTAGCTCCCCTGCTATGGCTTGAATAAAGAGGCTCATGAGGTGAAACCCAACTCTTAAGTGTCGCTGGTCAGTTGGGGAGTGAATTATGCTACAGTTGAATAACTAACAGTGAGGTTCTCCAAGAGCATAAACACCCAGGCCCTTCTGCTCCTGCACCCCCTCAAGAATTATACCCCTTATTTTATATTGTCTGTCCATGTTCTTCCTCCCAAAATGGACAACCTCACACTTCCCCACATTGAATTTCATCTGCCACATATCGCCCACTCCACAAACTTTCATCTTTCGATCAGTCTCAGAACTTGTCTGTCTTTACCCAGCACACATCCTAATGGTCTTCTTTGTCATCTTTCATCATACCTCTCTCTGTTTCAAATGTTGTAAATGTTCTTGCTGCTGATTTGCTAAGTTTGGTAATAGCTGCTGACTAGAAACAGAACATCTCGTCCCAACTTCGACATCTCCTTTCCTGTTCTTTGTACCTTTTCCATTTGACAGAATGTGCGGTGGGGGGTTGCCGTCGGTGGGACTGGAAGATCCGCCAACGGGAACATCCAGAACATTCCAGCTGATGTGCTCATCATGAACCGGCTCCCACAAATCAGTCCAGCTGGTGCTGATGCCTGAGTCTAGCTTCCCTGCTGAAAAACCACATTGCTTGCTGCATCCTCAAAGCCACCTTGTTGAAATAATGATGTACCACTTACAGGCTATTGAGCCCTGTTTCGCTTGTGGACCCCATGGTTGTTAGCACCACAATGTCCTCTGTCCAGTCAGCCTTGGTCATGCGCGAGGGTCTCTTGCTGGCATCAACAGGAAATCTCGCTGTCGTCGGACGACCTGGACGAGAACCTGCAGGGAGGCATTGCTAAGCTGTGGGGAGGGGGGGGGGTGGGGGGCACCCTCTCTGTGCTGAGGCATTTGTCCACTTTCATATGAGATGACAGCTGGTGATCAGATCAGCAGGTCTGGAGGTGGTGGCAGCTGCTACTGGAATCCAAGGGAGTTCGGTGGGGAGGATGTGGCAGTAATTCAACTGGAAAAATGGCCTCTCGGAAAGCTAGAATGATGGAACTTGCTTCAGCGGGTAAAACCTAGGGCTGGACGGGCTGACCTCGGAGTTCTTCAGGGCATTCTGGGACAGCCTGGGGACTGACCACACAGGCGTTCTGAGGGAAAGTATCGCGACAGGGGATATGCCCCTTTCGTGGCGCAGGGCCACCATTACCCTGCTGCCCAAGAAGAGGGATCTCCTCCACCTTTAAAATTGGAGAATTGTCTCCCATAAAATCTTTGCCAAGGCGATGTCTTTGCGCCTTGGTTCTGTGCTGGACCTCATGATCCACCTTCACCAGTCCTACACGGTCCCGGGCCGCACCATCTATGATAACATCCATCTGGTCAGGGGATATTATCCAGATTCCCAGAGGGCTGGTCTGTCGAGCGCCTTCCTGTCTCTTGAACAGGAGAAGGAGTTCAACATGGTGGAACACAAGAATTTACTCGGGACTCTGCAGGTATTCAGATTGGGAACACATATTGTTGCCTGGAATCGATTATTGTACACTGCCGCTGCGTGTCAAATTAAGGTTAATGGGTCCCTGATAGCGCCCCTTCATGTTGGACGAGGAGTGCATCAGGGCTGCCACCTATCTGGCCAACTTGATTCCCTACGCACAGAGCCTTTCCTCTGCCTCCCACAGGGGAGGTTAGCGGGCCTGACTCTGCGCAGGGCAGGCATGGCCATGGTCCTTTAGAGTTACGCTAATGACGTGCTCCTCATGTTCCCAAACCCCGGTAATGTGTGGAGGATGCGAGAGTGCCAGTCTTTGTACTCCACCGTCTCCTCTGCCAGGATCAACTGGACCAAATGTTCTGGAGTCCTGGTCGGTCCGTGGCAGATGGACTGTCTCCCAAAGGAGCTCAGGCCCTTCAGCTGGAGCTGGACCAACATCCTTCACTTGGGAGTCCATCTTTGCCCAGCTGAGAATCCTGGCCAGCAAGCTGTCAGGAGCTGGAGGCCAAGATCACTGCTCATCTGGAACGCTGGACAGGACTGCTCCGGGTGCTGACCTTCAGGAGTCGAGTTCTCATCATAAACCAGCTGATCGCGTCCATGCTATGGTATCGGCTGGTACTTTGACCACTCCCCCTGACTTTGACACGCGTATCAAGAGAACTCTCAACCAGTTATTCTGGACAAGGGATAGCACTGGGTCGCTGCAGGGGTCTTGAGTCTCCCGCTTGAGGAGGGCGGTCAGGCGCAGGTGTGCCTTTGCATCTAGGTGGCGACGTTCCGCATTCAGACCCTGCAGGGATACCTGTACGTCGAGCCTCCACCATGATGGTGTGTTCTGGTGATGTACTTCTTCCACAAGGTGCACGGCCTGAATTATGACGGTCAGCTCCTGCTTGTCGACCAGCTCTGTCTTCAAAGTTCCTTGCTGGCGCTGCCCGTCTTGTACCAGGACCTTCTCAAAGTCTGGATCATGGTCACCAGGCACGGCAGCGCTCCCCCATCAGGAGCAGCGGCTATCGTTAGGGATAAGCACCTCCGCCAATATCCATTCAAGTGTCTGGCGGAGCGGAGGGCTGTGGCTGCCAGGGTGACCAGGATCAGGGATATGCTGGGTGGTGGAGGAATGGGCTGGATGACACCCGATGTGCTCGCGGAGAGCACAGCAGTATCTGTCCAGCTCGCGGCCTCAACGCCTCCAAATGGTCGTGCGCGGATCCACGCTGAAATGCAAACAAGACTTGAACAACAACGTTGTCAAAAAACTAAGTAGTGAAGCCGAGGACATTCAACATAGACATGGCTCAGGCAACGGACACCTATTGCGGAGAGAGGCAGGGATGGAGGAGGACCGCCGCGTGAACCTGCTCCTGGCTGTGGTGAAACTCACCATAAACAGGTCCTAGCAGCAGCCGACCAAGGGGGTCGTCCAGCCAGACTGTCTGTCCCTCTTCTGTGGATTCATTCGCGGCCGGGTGTCCCTGGAGATGAGCATGCGGTGTCCACGGGGACCACCGACGCCTTCCGTGCCCAATGGGCACTGCAGGGGTTGGGTTGCTTTGTCAATCCCTCTTTTCACATTTTGAGTTGAACTTTGCTAAGTTTTCATTTTTCTTTGTCATTTTTGGACAGTGCCCCTACCAGGAGCAGCCCTTTTTAATTTGTCCCTGATTTAATTTCCTTAATTATATTGTTTCGATTGGACCCATGGGGTAACTAATTGTCCCCAGCCAATAGGATCTGTGCAGTTGCTGAGTCTGCAGTCTGCACGTTAGCATAGTGGTTAGCACAGTTGCTTCACAGCTCCAGGGTCCCATGTTCGATTCCCAGCTGGGTAACTGTCTGTGAGGAGGCCAGGGACCTCTGGTTCCCATGGGGAGGATGAGTGTTAGCCGGGCACCCCATGACCCTCCACTCAGGATACTCCGAGGGTGTGCAGCCACTCACAGTCACCTTTGCCTGTGCCCCTACCCACTCCAGCTGCTCAAACCACCAAGGCACTTCTGCCCCTGAGCAGGGGACCCTTATCAGGCCAGAGCCCTCCAGGCCACAGGCCACCAGAGATAATCCACCAAATCATCACAGGCATCAGGACGTGACGGTGAGCGGGCTGCCTCCACCACTACTGCAAATTTGGCGATGCACCCAGACATAGCGAACGGTTCAGGAAAGTTATGTATTTTGATGTCACTTATAGGTCACGGCTAAAACTGAAATGAAATTGCACTTTTGTGAATAAATTTGATGGTTATGTGTTATCACCTGCCTACTTACCATTGGCTGGGGACTAATGACAATCCCACAATCCTGTGGGAGTATGAGCTTCCCCAATGAGGGGGGCGGAGAAACCACTAGTAAACACCTAGTATAAATAAAGCTGGCCAGTTCAGGAACCAGCAGGAAGGAGTATGTAGCAAGGGAAGTTACTGCTACTGTTATGTATATATGTTATAGTAAATAAATGTTATTACTTTGTATCCTTAAAACTCGTGCTGGATTCTTCGTGGCCCTTACAAAACTGGCGACGAAGGTTAAAGTGAATAGCCGTCTACACTGCTGAAGCCACCTCCCTGGATTTTTGTTGGATACGGGTTGGAAGTTGTTTCCTATTATACCATGCCTCTGTACGGACGACTGGATGTTTTTGATGCTGCGCTGGAAAGCTGGAACCAGTACACACAACGGATGCGTTACTATTTCCGGGCAAACAATATCACCGAAAACGAGCGCCAGGTGGTCATATTGCTCACCGCCTGCGGCCCGCATACGTTTGGGGTGATTAGGAGCCTTACGTATCCAGCTGCGCCGGACACCAAAACGTTTGATGAACTTGTGAATATAGTGGGGCAACATTTTAACCCAACCCCGTCCACGATAGTCCAGCGTTACCGGTTTAATACCGCTGCGAGGATCCCTGGAGAATCCCTTGCCAATTTTCTATCCAGGCTATGCAGGATTGCGGAGTACTGTGACTATGGTGAGACATTGTCAGAAATGTTACGCGACCATTTGGTTTGCGGTATTAACAATGCGGCCACCCAGAGAAAGTTGTTAGCGGAGCCAACATTGACTTTTCAATAGGCCATTCAAATAGTATTGTCCTGAGAGAGCGCAGAGCGAGGAGTACAGGAGCTACAGGGAATGGAAGTGCATGCCTTGGGGCGTAACCACTTCCGTCCGAAAACGTCCCCCCGCGCTCCTGCAGTACCTTGGGCGAGGCAACGTCTGGACCGACGCCAGTGGCCGTCGGACATTCCTCCCCGAAGGGAGCCTTCTCCAGAGCCAATGGATGAGGAGCCATGTCCGTGTCAGACTTGTAGGCGCCGACCCCGTCGCGGACAGCGGTCCTGGGGGCGCCAGAGGCGCCGTCGTTCCGACCGAAACTGGGACCAGCCCAAGGGCCGTAACTGGGACCAGCCCAGAGGCCGTACCTTCCATGTGGATGAACCTGCGGTGACTACTCCTGAGGACGTGGAGACAGAGGACGACTGCCTACAGCTGCATTGTGTGGCAGCTCCCCGTGTGGCCCCCATTAAGGTGACAGTACGGGTCAATGGCCACCCGCTTGAGATGGAGTTGGATACTGGCGCAGCGGTCTCCGTGATCGCCCAGAGGACATTCGACCGCATCAAGCAGGGTATACAAACCCTTACATTAACCGACTCACAGGCCAGGTTGGCCATCTACACGGGGGAACCACTGGACATTGCAGGAACTACAATGACCCCTGATGTCTATGGACGCCAGGAGGGGCGTTTCCCACTTATCGTGGTGCGCGGCCATGGGCCCAGCCTGTTGGGTCGGGACTGGTTGCGCCATTTGCGGTTGCAATGGCAGCACATCCTCCAAACAGTTTCTGGAGGGTTGACTGAGGTGCTAGGACGATACCCAGATGTATTCCAGCCTGGTTTGGGGAAAATAAAAGGGGCCGTAGCCCATATCCAAGTTGAACCAGGAGCCACGCCGCGCTATTTCCGGGCGCGCCCAGTGCCTTACGCCTTGCTCGAGAAGGTAGAAGGGGAGCTCACTAGTTTGGAAAGTTTGGGTATTATCAGGCCCGTCCGTTTTGCTGACTGGGCAGCACCAATTGTACCTGTAATGAAGCCAGATGCCACAGTTCGCTTGTGTGGCGACTATAAACTTACAGTGAATACGGTTTCCCGACTCGACCGATATCCAATGCATCGCACAGAGGATCTCTACGCAAAACAGGTGGACTCTGTTCACAATATTAGATATGAGTCACGCCTACCTGCAGTTGGAGCTGGACCCTGCCTCCTGACCATATGAAACTCACCATAAACAGGTCCTAGCAGCAGCCGACCAAGGGGGTCGTCCAGCCAGACTGTCTGTCCCTCTTCTGTGGATTCATTCGCGGCCGGGTGTCCCTGGAGATGGAGCATGCTGTGTCCACGGCACCACCGACGCCTTCCGTGCCCAATGGGCACTGCAGGGGTTGGGTTGCTTTATCAATCCCTCTTTTCACATTTTGAGTTGAACTTTGCTAAGTTTTCATTTTTCTTTGTCATTTTTGGACAGTGCCCCTGCCAGGAGCAGCCCTTTTTAATTTGTCCCTGAATTAATTTCCTTAATTATATTGTTTCGATTGGACCCATGGGGTAACTAATTGTCCCCAGCCAATAGGATCTGTGCAGTTGCTGAGTCTGCACGTTAGCATAGTGGTTAGCACAGTTGCTTCACAGCTCCAGGGTCCCTGTTCGATTCCCAGCTGGGTAACTGTCTGTGTGGAGTTTGCACAGTCTCCCCGTGTGTGCGTGGGTTTCCTTCTGGTGCTCCGGTTTCCTCCCACAGTCCAAAGATGTGCAGGTTAGGTGGATTGGCCATGCTAATTTGCCCTTGGTGTCCAAAAAGGTTAAGTGGGGTTACGGGGATAGGGTGGAGGTGTGGGCTTGGGTAGGGCGCTCTGTCCAAGAGCCGGTACAGACTCGATGGGCCGAATGGTCTCCTTCAACACTGTAAATTCCATGAAGAGGGGGGAGGTGCTGTCCCTGGGCTCATCCTGCTGATCCAATGTCCTCTTTTGGTCTTTGCTGCTGTTTCCTCCTTCCCTTTGGTTCTTTTGTTGTTTCTGGACTTTTTGTTTGTTTGTTTTCTGACTGGAGGACAGAGAGAGAGGGTGAGGAAGGAAAAAAAGAAAAGCAGGCCCTTGCTGCCTGCAGGAGGAGAGAGAGGGAGGTGCTGCCTCCCCTCCAGTCTGCCTGCCTGTCTGCCTTCCTGTTAGACTGCATGACGGCTCTGGAGCGACGGATGGACTCACTTTGGAGCATCCGCAATGCTGAGGAGGTCGTGGGTAGCACGTTCAGTGAGTTGGTAACACAGGATTGGTGAGGGAGACAGGGAATGGGTGACCAAAAGGCAGAGAAAGAGCAGGAAGGCAGTGCAGGTGTCCCCTGCGGTCATCTCCCTCCAAAACAGGTATACCGTTTTGGATACTGTTGGGGGAGATAACTCACCAGGGGAAGGCAGTAGTAGCCAGGCTCATGGCACCGTGGCTGGCTCTGCTGCACAGAAGGGCGGGAAAAAGACTGGCAGGGCTCTAGTCATCGGGGATTCAATCGTAAGGGGAGTAGACAGGCATTTCTGTGGTCGAAAACGAGACTCCCGAATGGTATGTTGCCTCCCGGGTGCACGGGTCAGGGATGTCTCAGATCGGCTGCAGGACATATTGAAGGGGAAGGGTGAACAGCCACTTGTCATGGTGCATATAGGCACCAACGATATAGGTAAAAAATGGGATGAGGTCCTACAATCAGAATTTAGGGAGTTAGCAGACAAGTTAAAGTAGGACCTCAAAGGTAGTAATCTCAAGATTGCTACCAGTGCCACGAGACATTCAGAGTAGAAATTCAAGAATAGTCAGAATGAATGCGTGGCTTGAGAGATGGTGCAGGAGGGAGGGGTTCAGATTTTTGGGACATTGGAACTGGTTCTGGGGGCGGTGGGACCTTTACAAATCGGAATGGTCTACACCTGGGCAGGACTGGAACCAATGTCCTAGCTTTTGCTAACACTGTTGGGGAGGTTTTAAACTAATGTGGCAGGGGGATGGGAACCAGATTGGGAAGTTAGAGGTCAGTAAAGAGGCAGCAACTAAAGCCAGTAAGGTACTAGATAATAAACACCAAGTGACTCAGGGGAAGAGTAGGCAGGGAAGAGATAATGAATGCAAAGGGACAGGTGGTCTGAGGTGCATTTGTTTCAATGCAAGAAGTGTAGCAGGTAAGGCAGATGAACTGAGGGCTTGGATTAGTACCTGGTAATATGATGTTATTGGTGTCATAATATACACCAATATATCATGGTGCAGACACACACTGATGTACACACAGTGGGACCAATCACAACACTGCAGCCAATCACCAGTGAGAGCACACTATAAAGACAGGCGGCATCAGAGTTCCCGCTCTTTCGAGTAGCAGCTAGCTAGGAGGACAGAGCTCACAGCCTGCAACACAGACATTCACCATGTGCTGAGTGCATCGACTGGTTAGGACAAGATAAAGGTCTTTAGTTAAAGCTAGCATCGTAATAACCCACTGTCTGAGTATGTGTAAATAGTTAATCATTCAATAAAATAGTGTTGCACTATTTCAAGTGTTGGTGACCTGTATGTGATCCAGAACACCCAAAACATCATGATACCAGGAGTGGTTGGATACTAGCACTTCTTAGACCTACCTGCAAGTGATCTGCCTTCCGCCAGCATTCCGTCATCCTGCAACATGGAGAACATCAGCCCGCCGCCGCCGCTCTGCATCACCGGCAACCTCGGGGCAAACAAGATTTTCAAACAGCGCTTCCAGCTCTTCCTCGAAGCCACGGAGAGGGAGGGCGCCTCGGACACCAGAAAGATTGCTCTTCTCCTCTCCACGGCCGGTGACCATGCCAGCCACATTTTCAGCTCTCTCACCTTTGCAGATGACGAAGATAAGACGAAGTTCAAGACGGTTCTCCTAAAGTTTGACACCCACTGCAGCGTAGAGATGAATGAAAGTTTCGAACACTACGTGTTCCAGCAGCGTTTGCAGGGTAAGGATGAACCTTTCCAATCCTTTCTAACACACCTCCGCATCCTTGCATAATCTTGCAGCTACGGGCCCACCTCCGACTCCATGATACGCGATCAGATCATTTTCGGTGTTCAGTCGGACCCCCTACGTCAGCAGCTCCTCGAAGTAAAGCAACTCACCCTAGCGACCGCCATCGAGACCTGTGTCTTACATGAAAACGCCACGAGTCGGTATTCCCATATACAAACGGCTGAAACGGCGTGGCAACGTCCCCACGAGGCGGAACGGGTCCAAGTGATTGAGCACCTCCAGGGCCTCAGCCTGGATGAGGGCGGCCATTTCGCACGCTTTTCGCGGACTCCCGCGCATGTACGCACCAAACAAGGGGACGGCGACTTTGAGGAATGTAATGCGCAGGTGTGCACCACGTACGACCGCACCGCGCATGTGCGATGGCGCAGCGAATGTGCTGACGTCACGATGTGCGGCAACTGTGGCTCCACACATTTAATGCCGCAATGCCCCGCAAAATCTCGACAATGCCTACGATGTGGAAGACTTGGCCACTATGCTGCCTGCTGTCGAGCAGCTCAGCCTGCCCACTCATATCGCTTCAGCCAGCCTCGCAGGAATGTTCGGCCAATTCAACCCACGGTCACCGAGTCCGATTCCGACCTCCCACACAGCAGTGACACGGAGGACCCAAAGGCGCCTTTTCGAGTTCGGTGTCGTAACGAAAAACAGGCTGTCCCCGAAGCAAAGACACCAGCCGCTGTTGGTATACAGCATCGATCCAGACGATGAGTGGTGTGCCACCCTGACGGTCAACCGGTCCCAAATACGATTCCGCCTGGACACTGGTACCTCCGCCAATCTCATGGCGTGTCTGCTTTCCAAAGCCTTCGTGTCAAACCAACCATCCTTGCATCGGCCTGCCAGCTATTGGACTACAATGGCAACAGCATTCCTGCTACCGGCTCATGCCAACTGGAAGTGACACACAAGTCAGGAAAACCCATCCTTCCTTTCGAGATCATGGGCTCCTCGAAGGACTACCTGCTTGGCGCACAGGCGTGCAAGCTGCTGAACCTCGTTCAAAGAGTACACTCTCTCTCTCTCCTGATGACACGTCTGCCTTCCAGGATGCTGACTTCAGGGCGCAACTCAACGCCATCATCGACCAGCACCGCGACGTCTTCGAAGGTATGGGCACGCTCCCATATACTTACAAGATCCTACTCAAACAGAACGCCACGCCTGTGGTGCATGCACCTCGCAGAGTCCCAGCACCCCTCAAGGACAGCCTCAAGCAGCAGCTGCAGGACCTCCAAGACCAAGGAGTGATCTCCAGAGTTACGAAACCAACCGACTGGGTCAGTTCCACGGTGTGCGTAAAAAGGCCTTCCGGCGAGCTCAGAATCTGCATTGATCCCAAGGATCTGAATCGCAATATCATGAGGGAGCATTATCCAATCCCCAAATGCGAAGAGATCACATGCGAGATTGCTCGCGCCAAGCTCTTCACCAAACTTGACGCCTCGAAAGGATTCTGGCAAATCCAGCTCGACAAATCCAGCAGGAAACTGTGTACCTTTAACACCCCTTTTGGCAGATATTGTTACAACAGGATGCCGTTTGGGATCATATCGGCTTCAGAAGCGTTCCACAGGATCATGGAACAAATGATGGAAGGCATTGAAGGTGTTCGCGTCTATGTCGACGACATAATCATTTGGTCCACCAGGAGCATGTCAGTCGCCTCCAGCGCATGTTCAAACGCATATGGGAGCAGGGCCTACGCCTCAACAGAGCCAAATGCTCCTTCGGTCAGACGGAACTCCAGTTCCTCGGGGACCACATCTCCCAGTTGGGTGTGCGGCCAGATGCGGACAAGGTGGCTGCTATCACAGCCATGAAAAAGCCAGAGGACAAGAAGGCGGTCCCCCGATTTCTGGGCAGGGTCAACTTCCTAGGGAAGTTCATCCCTAACCTCGCCTCTCATACCACGGCTCTCAGGAACCTGGTCAGGTCACTCTGCATCCTCCTCACTCTGATGCAGTGGGCTTCCTGCCCACGAGCGCGAATGGAGAGAACTCAAAACCAAATTCACCACGGCCCCGGTATTGCCATTTTTTGATCCAGCGAAAGAGACAAAAATGTTGACCGATGCCAGCCAATCCGGCATTGGGGCAGTGCTCCTGCAACGCGATGAGGCCACATCATGGGCCCCTGTTGCATATGTGTCACACGCCATGACCCCCACGGAACAGCGTTACGCGCAGATAGAAAAGGAGTGCCTGGGCCTTTTGACCGGTGTTGTCAAGTTTCATGATTATGTGTACGGCCTTCCCCAATTCGCTGTCAAGACCGACCATCGCCCGCTGGTCAATATAATACAGAAAGACTTGAACGACATGACGCTTCGCCTCCAGGGCATTCTGCTCAAACTCCAGCGATACGACTTCAAGCTGGTATACACCCCGGGCAAAGACCTAATCATTGCTGACGCTCTCTCCAGGGCAGTCGACACTCTGTGTGACCCAGCGGGATTCGTCTGCCAGGTTGACGCCCATGTGGCCTTCGTGGCCTCCAATCTACCTGCCACGGATGAAAGCCTCGTCCAAATTCGCCGCTTAACAGCGGCTGACCCCCTGCGACAGCGTGTCATGCACCACCTGACAGACGGGTGACCCAAGGGCTAATGCCCGCAGTTCTACAACATCAGAGATGATCTGGCGGTAGTCGATGGTGTTCTCCTGAAACTGGACCGCATTGTCATCCCGCACAGCATGCACCAGCTCGTCTTGGAACAGCTACACGAGAGCCATCTAAGAACATACAACATAGAACAATACAGCGCAGTACAGGCCCTTCGGCCCACGATGTTGCACCGAAACAAAAGCCATCTAACCTACACTATGCCATTATCATCCATATGTTTATCCAATAAACTTTTAAATGCCCTCAATGTTGGCGAGTTCACTACTGTAGCAGGTAGGGCATTCCACCCTATCCAACCCCCTGATCATTTTGTATGCCTCTATTAAGTCTCCTCTTAACCTTCTTCTCTCCAACGAAAACAACCTCAAGTCCATCAGCCTTTCCTCATAAGATTTTCCCTCCGTACCAGGCAACATCCTGGTAAATCTCCTCTGCACCCGCTCCAAAGCCTCCACGTCCTTCCTATAATGCGGTGACCAGAACTGTACGCAATACTCCAAATGCGGCCGTACCAGAGTTCTGTACAGCTGCAACATGACCTCCCGATTCCGGAACTCAATCCCTCTACCAATAAAGGCCAACACTCCATAGGCCTTCTTCACAACCCTATCAACCTGGGTGGCAACTTTCAGGGATCTATGTACATGGACACCTAGATCCCTCTGCTCATCCACACTTTCAAGAACTTTACCATTAACCAAATATTCCGCATTCCTGTTATTCCTTCCAAAGTGAATCACCTCACACTTCTCTACATTAAACTCCATTTGCCACCTCTCAGCCCAACTCTGCAGCTTATCTATATCCCTCTGTAAACTGCTACATCCTTCCACACTGTCGACAACACCACCGACTTTAGTATCGTCTGCAAATTTACTCACCCACCCTTCTGCGCCTTCCTCTAGGTCATTGATAAAAATGACAAACAGCAACGGCCCCACTTCTCTTGGCGTGGAGAAGTGCCGCCGGTGGGCCCGAGAGGCAGTGTACTGGCCCGGCATCAATGACGACATCGCCAACACAGTGCTCAACTGCCCCACTTGTCAGCGCTTCCAGCCGGCCCAACCACGTGAGACCCTACAGCCCCATAAGTTGGTCACGTCCCCTTGGTCCAACGTCGGCATCGACCTGTTCCACGTGCTGGGCAGGGACTACATTCTGATTGTAGACTATTTTTCAAACTACCCGGAGGTGGTACATTTACACAACATCACATTGTCTGCAGTCATCCGTGCCTGTAAGGACACCTTTGCTCGACACGGCATCCCACTCACTGTGATCTCGGACAATGGCCCCTGCTTTGCAAGCCAGGAATGGTCCAACTTTGTCAGGAGGTACAACTTTGTGCATGTGACATCCAGTCGCCTGTACCCCCAATCCAACGGCAAAGCAGAGAAGGGCGTCCACGTAGTCAAACGGCTCCTCTGCAAGGCTGCCGATGCGGGATCCGACTTCTAGCTCGCCCTGCTGGCCTATTGCTCGACCCCACTGTCCACTGGCCTGTCACCAGCCCAGCTGCTCATGGATCGCACCCTGAGGACGACGGTGCAGTCAATTCACGTCCCAGACCTCGACCACGTTCCGGTCCTTCAATGAATGCAGCTGTCTCGGGCACAGCACAAGGCGGCTCATGACTCCCGTGCAGCTGATCTCCCTGCTCTGGCTCCAGATGACAACGTCCGCGTCCATCTTCCGGATGGTGGCTGGTCTGCAACCGCTGTGGTTCTTCGGCAGGTGGCCCCCCGCTCGTTCCTGGTTCGTCTACCGGATGGCTCCATTCTGCACTGTAATCAACGTGCCCTTCGTCTCGTTCTACGCTCGCTACGTGATCCTCCACCATTGCCACGCCCTCCTGTTGTCCCTGACCTGGACTATGCAGAGATTCCGGTCACTCTGCATCCTCCTCACTCTGACGCAGTCCAGCCCGTTCCTCAGCCGGTGGCTCCCGACCCACCCTTGAGGCGGTCAACCAGAATTCGTCGCCCACCTCAGAGACTTAATTTGTGAACTTTGTGGATTTATGGACTTTCTGGTCTGTTCTGTTCTGTCCTTCCGTTTAATCGTTCAAGTAGTTTGTATATAGTGTTCATCTCGCTATTCTTGTGACACACTGTTTTTCTGCACCAGGCACCTTCCCAATTAAATAGCTTAGTTTTTATGTACATAGTCCTGTAAATATCTCTCTCTGCTGGACGATTTTAAGAAGCGTTGTAGCCAAATCTGGGTAGCCTTTCCTGTGTTAAAGGAGCATAGGCAGCCATCAAAACTGGGAAGGAGATCTTAGTGTGAATGTACAAGTTTTCCCATCGGTCAGTAAACTTCAAACTGGGTGTGTCAGGGGCTGGTACGAGCTGAAGAATTGGAGCTTAAAGTGGGTGCATTTGTGATAAAGCCACCAGAGTCTTGGACAGGAATCAGGCCAGTAAAAACTGCTAAATTCCAAGATCAGGGGCGTCATTCTCCGACCCCCCGCCGGGTCGGAGAATGGCCGTTGGCCGCCGTGAATCCCGCCCCCGCCAAAGTCTCCGGTACCGGAGATTGGGCGGGGGCGGGAATCGGGCCGCGCCGGTTGGCGGGACCCCCCGCTGGATTCTCCGGCCCGGATGGGCCGAAGTCCTGCCCAGAAATTGCCTGTCCCGCCGACGTAAATCAAACCTGGTATTTACCGGCGGGACCAGGCAGCGTGGGCGGGCTCCGGGGTCCTGGGGGGGGCGCGGGGCGATCTGACCCCGGGGGGTGCCCCCACGGTGGCCTGGCCCGCGATCGGGGCCCACCGATCCGCGGGCGGGCCTGTGCCGTGGGGGCACTCTTTCCCTTCCGCCTCCGCCACGGCCTCCACCATGGCGGAGGCGGAAGAGACTCTCCCCACTGCGCATGCACGGGAAACTGACAGCGGCCGCTGACACTCCCGCGCATGCGCCGCATTTCCGCGCCAGCTGGCGGGGCAACAAACGCCATTTCCGCCAGCTGGCGGGGCGGAAATCCCTCCGGCGTCGGCCTTGCCCCTCAATGTTGGGGCTAGGCCGCCAAAGATGCGGAGCATTCCGCACCTTTGGGCCGGCGCGATGCCCGTCTGATTGGTGCCGTCTTTGGCGCCAGTCGGCGGACATCCCGCCGTTGGGGGAGAATTTCGCCCCAGAGCTGTATTGTTCTCACAGGAAGGTGAAAGCTCCATCTGGTGGTAGAAAGGCAGAAGTGCCCTGATCTGAGTATCCTGTGAACAGCACCATCTGAAGGCTGGCGCCAAGTACTGCACTGACCTGGACTTCTGGTGGTGGCCATGGTGCAAGTGGTCGCACACAGGGCAGCCCCTGCTTGAAGGCATAGGAAAGATCTCTTTTTACTTGATATTGGGTGTGATTTCGACAAAAAGGTGTAGTTGAAGGTCGGAGGACTAGTTTTCCCCTGGAGTGGTATGTCCGCTGATTACCAAACCCGGCAGAAGATGGTGGGAGATTTGTCCAAGGAGTTGGAGGAAATATATGGCGCAGCAACCAGTGGAAGGATGGTGCAGGGAGAAGGGCTCGTGCAGGTCGGAAAGACCCAGATGGAACAGTTGATGGCTTTCATCAAGGTTGAGTACCACCAGCAGAGGAGCTGCGGGTGGGTCGCTCAAAGGTCATTGAAAGGACTGTGGCACCCCTGAAGAGCTCAATGGAGAGGGTGGAGAAATGTTTGGAGGTGCAGGGGTGGCAGATCCGAGAGATTAAAAGGGTGATGTCGGATCACAGCGATCAAGTGGTGGCAATTGGAGGCGGAGGTGGGGCTCTTAGGAGACCGTTGCAAGATGTTGAGGGCAAAGGTGGAGGAGCAGGAGGACAGTTAGAGGCGGCAGAACGTGCAGATAGTTGGCCTGGCTGAAGGAGTGAAAGGTGTGAGTGCCACAAGATCTCTGAGGCAGAAGCCTAGAGCTGGGGAGCTGCCATGGGCGGTGATCGTGAGACTCCACAAGTTGGTGGAGAAAATGATTGTGTGTTGGGCCAGGGAGAAGCACAACTGTGAATGGGAAAGGAACAAGGTCAGAATATATCAGGACATCGGAGCCAAGTTGGCGAAACGGCAGGCAGGGTTCAACAAGGCCAAAGTGGTGCTGTATCGGCGGCAGATCAGTTTTGGGGTGCTCTACCCGGCAAAATGATGGGTGAATTTTGAAGGCCGGGATTATTACTTTGCGACTTCTGAAGCAGCCGAGGATTTACCAAGGAGCATAAACTGGGGGAAACTGAATTGAACAATTCTGGGAACTGAGGTGCTGGCACTTTGTACTGGTTGGGATTACGGGTGGGGTGGGGAAAGGGATTGTAATGGTTGGAATTACGGGTGGAGTGGGGATAGGGATTGGGGGGGGGGTTCTTTTCCTCCAATCTGGAGGGGGTTCTTTTTCAGGTTTGTTATTTACTGTTGGGTTGATAAAGGGTGGCAGGGGTGAAAGGTTTATGTGGGGATGGTTGTCCCCATTACCCCTCCTCCTGTTTCATGGGCTGTTTGTGTTTTATCTCTTATTTTCTTGCTCTCGGGGGAGGTGACCTGGAGTTCAGGATGAGGGTGGGGAGGGTAAGTTCAGACAGGAGCCATCTTCCCTGAGCAGAGGACTGGGAGGGGGAGGAGGGGAGGGCATTGGGAGGAGCCTCTGGGCAGGGGCTGCCATGCTGACAAGTAATGCTGGTGAAAGGAAGTGAGGTGGGGGAGAAGGCTGAGAGAGGTGGCCGTGGAGGGGAGTTGCGGCGGGTGGGGGGGGGGTTGGTGACGTGTTGTGGCAAGGGCAGAGAAGAGACATGGTCAGGAGCGGAGAAGGGGCCATCTTGGGTGGGCTCGGTACAAGGTGGATTAATGCGGCTGGAGTTAAACGGGGAAGATGTCGGGTGGTAGAGAGGAATGGAGGCATAAGCGTCCAGTAAGGCTGGTAACGTGGATCGCCCATGGGCTCAATGGACCAGTTAAAGGATTGCAGGTGTTTGCGCACCTCAGGAGCTTGTGAGCGGAGGTTGTCTTTCTGCAGGAGACGTCTCCGCGTGAAGGACTAGGTTAGACTCAGGAAGGGATGGGTCGGGCAGGTTTTCAACTTGGGATTTGATATGAAGTTGCAGGAAGTGGCAATTTTAATGAGTAAGAAAACAGGGTTTGGGAGCGTGAAGGAAGTCAGGGACCCGGGTGGGAGATATGGGATTGTGAGTGGGGTATTGGAAGGGGCACCGGTGGTATTGGTGAATGTGTATGCACCGAATTGGGATGATGTGGGTTTTATGAGGGGGTTGCTGGAAGCAATCGCCGACTTGGCCATGCACCAGTTGATTATCGGAGGATATTTTAATTGTGTCCTAGAGCCAAAGGTGGATAGATCGAGCCCAAGGTCAATGGATAGGGTACAAATGGCATAGGGGCTGGGTGGATTTATGGAAAGGTGGGTATGGTGAATACTTGGCGCTTTAAGAACTCAGGGGGAAGGGAGTATTCCTTCTTTCCACACATCTGTAAGGTGTATTCCAGAACTGACTATTTTGTGGTGAGCCGGGAGATTTTGGTCGGGGTGGAGGAGGCAGAGTATACGAGGGTAGTAATCTCGGACCATGCACCCCACTGGCTGGAGATTCGGCTTTGATTGGGACGGGAGCAGTCGGCCGGGGTGGAGGTTTAATTCGGAATTTTTGCCAGATGGAGGCTTTTGTGACAAGGTGCGGGCGGCGATTAAGGATGATGTGGACTTGAACCAGACCAGGGAGGTGTCGGCGGCCACTTTTTGGGAAGCACTGAAGGCAGTGGTCTGGGGGGGAGATTATCTCGTTCAAGGCTCATGCGGATAGGAAAAGGAGTGAAGTTAAAAACTCACCACTTTTCTTAGAATTCCCCCTATACCAAAAAGGGGCGATATTCTAAATGGTGAGTAGTGATTCTCACTTCCTGACTCCTATGCAGGCTTAGGTGGGTGCTATTCAGGTCAAACTATATTTTCAAGTTATCCCCCGGTATAACCCATACCTTCACAGAAGATTTCATCTACTTACCACTTAGTAGCATCGATCCTGGGTCCCGCGTTGCTAAGTAAGTAAAATAGACTTTGTAATAACCACTGTTTCAGGTGAAAACATTTAAGTTATTTTAGAATTATATTTTTTCTTTTAAAAGATGCAATCACTGTATTTACAGAAAAGTATAAAGAACTTGGGCGAAATTCTCCGACTCCCCGCCGGGTCGGAGAATCGCCGGGGGCTGGCGTGAATCCCACCCCCGCCGGTTGCCGAAGTCTCAGGCACCGGAGATTCGGCGGCGGCGGGAATCACGCTGCGCCGGTTGGCGGGCTCCCCCGCTCGATTCTCCGGCCCGGATGGGCCGAAGTCCCGCCGATAAATTGCCTGTCCCGCCGGCGTAAATTGAACCACCTACCTTACCGGCGGGACAAGGCGGCGTGGGTGGGCTCCGGGGTCCTGGGGGGTTCGCGGGGCGATCTGGCCCTGGGGGGTGCCCCCACGGTGGCCTGGCCCGCGATCGGGGCCCACCGATCCGCGGGCGGGCCTGTGCCATGGGGGCACTCTTTCCCTTCCGCCTCCGCCACGGTCTCCACCATGGCGGAGGTGGAAGAGACTCCCTCCACTGCGCATGCGTGGGAAACTGTCAGCGGCCGCTGACGCTCCCGCGCATGCGCCACCCAGAGATGTCATTTCCGTGCCAGCTGGCGGGGCAACAAAGGCCGTTTCTGCCAGCTGGCGGGGCGGAAATTCCTCCGGCGTCGGCCTAACCCCTCAATGTTGGAGCTCGGCCCCCAAAGATGCGGAGCATTCCGCACCTTTGGGGCGGCGCGATGCCCGTCTGATTGGCGCCGTTATGGGCGCCAGTCGGCAGACATCACGCCGTTTCTGGAGAATTTCGTCCGTTGCTTCTGGATCCTTCTGGTTTGTTGAAGAGATCTTCAGGTCCACCTTGACAATTACTCTTCTTTAGCTTTTGGTCTTCCTCAGATGTATTCACTTCTGCTATGCTCTATCTTTCCCATGTACCGAGCTATGAGAGCTGGCTCTCTCTCCTCTTTAGCTTTTAGTCTTTCTCAGATGTATTAGTTGTTTTAGCTCGGCTGCTTTGCTCTGTTCCTTTCCCATGACCGTGTTGACTGTAAACTGATTCTGAGCTGACTCTAAGCTGACTCTGCCAGCTGTCCCCTTTCTTGGGGTTTATATATCTTTCTAACAGTTATTAAGTTTTTATGACTTTATTGTGGTAACTTTTATTTCACTTGGATTGTAAAAGTTACCTTTAATCTGAATTTTTTTAACACGACTATGTATTCATTTTGAGCATGACCTCATCTCATAGATCGCTGATTAAATTGTATCCTTTGTGATGTTCAAAAATGCTTTGATTTCAAAGTGGTGTGACTTTTGATTCCTGTCATTTCTATAGTTTTACCAAATTGTATCCCCAGCTCATAATTTTGACTTTGATTAGGGTCTAATGTGTTCCCATAGACACGTTGTCTCCAGCTTTCTTTAATTTACCTGATGTCAGCAGAACTTCACACCTATACATTTGTCACCTAATTCAACTGAATCCATTCTTTTCCATCTGCTTACTAAGATAGCCAACTTTAAGAAGGTGCAAAACATTGCTTTTAGCTGTATACTAAAATTCACTCGACTGTGACTTGAAAGACCTGCTTGTTTTGTTTGCTAAGCCTGTTTGACAAAGGCTATCTGCATTTCACAGCCCTCTCCTGCAGCTGCTGTTAACCCTTCGTGGGATTTTCCCCTACATTCTCTCATGTTTCTTAGATCAGGTTTTGCCAGACTTCCATGTTTCAAATGACATATCTTTCCATATTTTCAATTACAGGAAGCAGGAATATGACTGTCTAATGAATGAGATAGTGGAGGTGGATAGGGAGTACTTGAGGGTTCCCACCACGGAGGGATTGGCGAGGAAGAAAAAGTTAGAGCGGCAATTCGATAGGCTGACAACAGGGAGGGCGGTAGGGCAGCTGCTGAGGGCAAGGGGGTTGCAGTATGAATACGGGGAGAGAAGATGAGTTGAATGTTAGCGCATCAGCTGCGGAGGCAGGCCACATCCAGGGAAATAGTGAAGATACAGACTGGGGATGTGGTGAGGGAGCTGGGGAAGTTAAATGAGGCGTTTAGGGAGTATTATAAGGAGCTGTACAGTGCGGACCCAGTGGGTGAAGAGGGGGACATGGGACAGTTCTTAGATGAGCTGGAGTTTCCTCAGCTGGAGGAAGAAAAGAGGCAGGCTCTCGAGGAGCCTTTGGGGCTGAGGGAGATTCTGGACAGTAGAAGAGTTTTGAAATCTGGGAAGGCCCCGGGGCCCGATGGTTACCCAGGGGAATTCTATCAGGAGTTTGCGACGGACCTGGGGGTGTTTATGAGATGTTGGAGAAGGGGGGAGCTGCTGGAGATGATGACGCAGGCCCCAATCATGTTAATCCTGAAAAAGGGGAAGGACCCGGTGGAATGTGGGTCGTGTAGGTCCATATCGCTGTTAAATACAGATGTGAAAGTCCAGGCTAGGCTATTGGCGGGAACGATGGAAGGTTGTGTCCTGCGAGTGGTTGCGGAGGACCAAACAGGCTTCGTAAAAAGCATCGCCACTCCATCTGGTCAAATGCCTTGTCCGCGTCCATGGACGCCACTACCTCCGGTACCTGGGCTCCCGGATTCATGATTACATTGAACAACCTCCTTATATTGCTCGAGATCAGGAGGTCTGGAAAATGAAGAGGAACTTCGGCAGAATATTCATCTTTACCACCTGGACCCTCCCCGCCAAAGTCAATTGCCGTGTATCCCAGCCCTTGAAATCCTCCCTGGCCTCCTCTCCCAGCATCGTTGTGGAGTATTGTCCATTTCCCTCGCTAACAATGCTCCAACAGGTGGTAAAGATGATTATTCTGCCGCGGTTCCTGTTTATTTTCCAGAGCCTCTGATCTTTATACCGAAGGCCTTTTTTTGGAAACTGGGCACAATTATTTCGGACTTTGTATGGGTGGGGAAGGTGCCATGGGTTAGGCGGACACTGCGACAGAGGCAGAGGCAGCAGGCGGGATTTAGTTTTGCCGAACCTGCTTCATTACTATTGGGTGGCAAATGCAGAGAAGGTGTGGCAATAGTGTGAAGGATAGGGGGTAGAATGGATTAGGAAACTTTTAAGGGGTCCAGCTTAAGGGCTATGGTGACGGCAGTGTTGCCAATGGCGCCGAGTAGGTATTCAGGGAGCCCGATGGTGCAGTCCACGGTGAAGATCTGGAACTAGTTGAAGAGGCATTTTAAGATGGAGGGGATGTCGGTGTTAACGCCGTTCTGTGCGAATTACGGGTTTGAGGTGGGGCGGGGGGATGGATGGCATATACAGGAGATGGAAAGATATGGGGCTGGCCAAGTGAGGGATTTGTATCTGGAGGAAGGATTTGCCAGTTTGGAGGGTTTGAGGGAGAGGGCAGAGCTCCCAAGAGTGAATGAATTTAGGTACCTGCAGGTAAGGGACTTTGCACGAAAGGTTTGGAAGGAGTTCCCTAGGTTGCCGAGGTACAACCTGCTGAAGCGACTGCTGCTTCCAGATGTGGAAGGGGAGGGTAGATTTGGAGATATATACAGATGGCTGGGAGAGCAAGGAGGTGAGCGGGTGGTGAAGATTAATGAAAAATGGGAAGGGGAGTTGGGAGGGGAGATCAATTGAGAAGTATGAGTGAGGCACTGCAAAGGGTAAACGTGACCTCCTCGTGCGCAAGGGTGAGCCTGATACAGTTTACGGTGGTACACAGGGTATATGTGTCTCAGGCAAGAATGAGTGAGTTCTTTGGGGGGTGGCAGATGAGTGTAAGAGGTGTGGGCGGGATCAGCTTATCATGCGCACATGGACTGGGGCGGCGAAAAAGTTGGAGAGATTCTGGGTGGGAATGTTCGCGGTCTTAGCCAGGGTAGTGAGGGAGGAGGTGGAGCCAGATCCTTTGGTGGCAATATTTGGAGTTTTGGAGAAGCCGGCGCTCATGGAGAGGAGGAAGACTGTTGTTGTTGGCTTTGCCTCTCTGATTGCCCGGCGACGAATCTTACTGGAGTGACGATCAGTAGCATCACCGGGGGTAGCGGCCTGGTTGGGTGACCTGTATGATTTCCTGCAGCTGGAAAAGATAAAGTACAAGCTAAAAGGGTTTGAGATAAGATGGGGGATGTTCGTGACCGTGTTTGAGGAATTGTTTGTCGTGGGGAGTGTTGTGGGGGGGGAGAAAAAGGGGAAAAAATTTGTACAAACTGTGTAGTCGTTTGTCAGGAAGCCTGTTTCCCGAATTGTTTATGTGTTGTCACTTTCTTACATGTTTGTAAAAGCAGACATTGAGAAAAAGAACTGCACTGATCTGAACACCCTGGACCATCTCCATCTGGTGGCCAAAGGGCAGAATCGTATGGGCCTGGAATTCGTGAAATACCATCTGGTGGTCGAAGGACAGACTTGCGCCAACCTGAACCTCTCGAATAAATATATTTGCTCGAGGCTACAACCGCAGTAGTGAAGACTCATCTCAGGCCAACCCCTTTAATCCATGATTCTTTTTATTCCTCACCAACCCGTACCTTCCGCCTGTCTTGTGTCTGTCTGGGTAGAGGATGGGATGGGATAAGGTAGTCTGGTAGACTATTTATTTATTTCCTTATGTTCATCTTTTCTATTTTTTATTAATAAACAGTTTGTTCATGTTTTACTTATAAATCTGGTGTTTGTAACTTATTGGAGCACTCAAGGGATAAAGATCTTCGGAAAATATGAATTATTGGTTAATTCACTTACATTGGGACTCCGGGGTCGGTGGGGCTGGAATTGACCACGCATTCCCCCAGGGTATCGTAACAATGGATTCCGGTGACCTGCGGAGGCAGAGGTCTCCCTCCTGCCCGGCATCAAGTTCCCCTCATCCCCTCCGGGGAACTCCAGGACTTTGTCCGTACCAATCAAGGTCACCGAGACCGGGTACGGCTAGCCCTCAATACCTGGTTGGATTGGCGCTGCTCATACACTCCATTTGCACTGATGCCATTGAGGCGCAGGAGGCGGACTGAGACCAGGAAGAGCAGCGCTAGGTTGTTGACTTCCTCGCTAGGCCCCTGAGGGAGTGGAGGGGCAGGCATTCCCCTGCTCCCTCTGAGCACATCTAAGGTGGGTGGTGATGGATAAAAACTACCGCTGACATGGAGGTGTCCATATGTCATGGAAATAATAATAGACAGAAGCTTTGAGCTTCATTTCAGGAATTTTATTAACACGATATTGTGGAGGGGCTGCAATGGTGAAGGGAATCAGCTATTTCTGATAGGTAAAAGATATTTCTGATAGGTAAAAAAACATTTTAGTGTAAATATTAAAGCCCAATCTTGAAACTCATTTTAAAAAGAATTTAACATTAGGTCATGCCAAAACACACAGCTTGCAAGAACAGGGGCACAGAGCTTGACACATCCACAAGCTAATTGAAGATTAAAACAACATTTTTACTGACAATATGAACAGACCATTGTTCCAGTGAACAGATTTCAAAGTAAGTTTCATATTAAGAAATGAGCTGTACCAGTAATCAAGATCAAGGTCGAAATAAGCACCATAGCAATATGAAGCCACCATTGTTCAGAATATGGATAAAGTGGTCAGCAGAAAACCAGACTTGATTACAGCACAAAATCACATTCCATAGCACACACAAATATTCAAACATGAAACATTTAAAACTTATGTTGCACATTGAGGATTGACAGTTAACTATCCAATCAAATGTATTTGAAACTCACATAAACCAATTAGGACGACATAGAGGAATAGACAGATGGCTTCAGACTGATAACATTCTCCTTAAACATGTTGGTCCGTACAGCCATTTTCTATCCAGGATCACTCAATACATGAGAAGTATTTGGCAGGTAGGATCAAGGAAAACCCAAAAGCTTTCGATAGGTATGTCAGGAATAAGCGAATGACTAGGGTAAGAGTAGGACCAGTCAAGGACAGGGATGGGAAGTTGTGTGTGGAGTCTGAAGAGATAGGCGAGATGCTAAATGAATATTTTTCGTCAGTATTCACTCAGGAAAAAGATAATGTTGTGGAGGAGACTGCTGAGGCCCAGGCTATTAGAATAGATGGCATTGAGGTACGTAGAGAAGAGGTGTTGGCAATTCTGGGCAGGCTGAAAATAGATAAGTCCCCGGGGCCTAATGGGATTTATCCTAGGATTCTCTGGGAGGCCAGGGAAGAGATTGCTGGACCTTTGGCTTTGATTTTTATGTCATCATTGGCTACAGGAATAGTGCCAGAGGACTGGAGGATAGCAAATGTGGTCTCTTTGTTCAAAAAGGGGAGCAGAGACAACCCCGGCAACTATAGACCGGTGAGCCTCACGTCTGTAGTGGGTAAAGTCTTGGAGGGGATTATAAGAGACAAGATTTATAATCATCTAGATAGGAATAATATGATCAGGGATAGTCAGCATGGCTTTGTGAAGGGTAGGTCATGCCTCACAAACCTTATCGAGTTCTTTGAGAAGGTGACTGAACAGGTAGACGAGGGTAGAGCAGTTGATGTGGTGTATATGGATTTCAGTAAAGCGTTTGATAAGGTACCCCACGGTAGGCTATTGCAGAAAATACGGAGGCTGGGGATTGAGGGTGATTTAGAGATGTGGATCAGAAATTGGCTAGCTGAAAGAAGACAGCGGGTGGTGGTTGATGGGAAATGTTCAGAATGGAGTTCAGTTATAAGTGGCGTACCACAAGGATCTATTCTGGGGCCGTTGCTGTTTGTCATTTTTATCAATGACCTAGAGGAAAGCGCAGAAGGGTGGGTGAGTAAATTTGCAGACGACACTAAGGTCGGTGGTGTTGTCGACAGTGTGGAAGGATGGAGCAGGTTACAGAGGGACATAGATAAGCTGCAGAGCTGGGCTGAGAGGTGGCAAATGGAGTTTAATGTAGAGAAGTGTGAGGTGATTCACTTTGGAAGGAATAACAGGAATGCGGAATATTTGGCTAATGGTAAAGTTCTTGGAAGCGTGGATGAGCAGAGGGATCTAGGTGTCCATGTACATAGATCCCTGAAAGTTGCCACCCAGGTTGATAGGGTTGTGAAGAAGGCCTATGGAGTGTTGGCCTTTATTGGTAGAGGGATTGAGTTCCGGAGTCAGGAGATCATGTTGCAGCTGTACAAAACTCTGGTATGGCCGCATTTGGAGTATTGCGTACAGTTCTGGTCACCGCATTATAGGAAGGACGTGGAGGCTTTGGAGCGGGTGCAGAGGAGATTTACCAGGATGTTGCCTGGTATGGAGGGAAAATCTTATGAGGAAAGGCTGATGGACTTGAGGTTGTTTTCGTTGGAGAGAAGAAGGTTAAGAGGAGACTTAATAGAGGCATACAAAATGATCAGGGGGTTAGATAGGGTGGACAGTGAGAGCCTTCTCCCGCGGATGGAAATGGATGGCACGAGGGGACATAGCTTTAAACTGAGGGGTAATAGATATAGAACAGAGGTCAGAGGTAGGTTCTTTACGCAAAGAGTGGTGAGGCCGTGGAATGCCCTACCTGCAACAGTAAAGATCTCGCCAACATTGAGGGCATTTAAAAGTTTATTGGATAAGCATATGGATGATAATGGCATAGTGTAGGTTAGATGGCTTTTGTTTTGGTGCAACATCGTGGGCCGAAGGGCCTGTACTGCGCTGTATCGTTCTATGTTCTATGTTCTATGTATACTTTGCTCTATTCTCTATCCTTATTTTCATATTTTCACTTTTCCACTCCAACTCTTGAAGTTCGCGCAAGCTGTTTTGCCGTAAGCAAGAAACCATTATTATTATGTATTATTTTGAAAGTTAAATTGTTTTATAAATTACTTCTCTTTAAATATTTTGCTGGCAAGACTTTATTGAGAATAGATTTAAGTTTTTCTCAATTGTAACCAGTAGAGGCAATAAAAGATTCTTACTTGCATCCGAGAAGGGTACCTCAAATTTCTACTGCGTTCTAGTGTTGCGAGACTTCCTAGAACCGCATGGTAGATCTCGACAAATGGCTAATAGCCATTCCACAGCACTCTGACATTAGACAGAAGAAAGCATATCTTTATAGTCTGAAGTAAACAGCTCTAGAAGTAAACCGCATCTGGCTGGCCATGTTTATATTAAATACACCTTGGGAAAGTACGTAGTTCTTGCCCTTGGCTAAAAACAACTTGTCAGCATAATAAGGCCAAATGTTTCTAAGCATTATTTTGGTACATTTACCCGATATCCTAAGATGTGGCTAAAAGCAGTGTTAAAATATAGTCAAGCAACCCCATCATGCTTTAGCAAGTGTCTTCATTAATAGCAACTAGATATTAATCAATGCTTTAAGCGGGTAACTCTATCCTCACATTACTTTCCCCTCCACACCATAGCTAGCCTCAACATCCATGGCAGTAGGGACACAGATTCCTGTGCTTCTTGGTCTTCCAGGATGGGAAGCATGCGGTGTGCTTCCTGCAGGAAACCCACACCATCCTGGAGTAGCTCCTGAAGAGGCAGGGTCTTCATGAGATACCCGACCTCGCTTTCACGTGGACTGGCCATTTGTTGGCCCAACATTTTCAAGCGGAGATCTTGGGGGTCAAGGAACCAGTGCCAGGGAGTTTGCATGATGGGGGAATGGTGCTTCACTTTGTGAATGCCTACGATCCCCAGGCTGGCCTACACCAAACAATCCTCTGTGATAAAGCATCCACTCTTCTCGGCATCATCCCGGCAGATGAGTGTATCATCCTCGGAGGGGATTTTAAGTGCACCCTCTAGGAAAGGGACTGGCTCGCTGGGGGTGATGAAGTTGAAGGATCTGGTTGAATGCTTCAACTTGGTGGACATCTGGTGAACTCTCCATCCTGACTCCAGAGTGAACACCTTTGAGCGCCCTGGGGTTGGAGCGTCTAGAATTAACCACCTCTGCATTTCCAGGGCGTACTTGGCCAGCATTCCGACGGGCTCCAAGCAGGTGCCAGGCTCGGACCACCGCCTGGTGTGGGTGACGCTCGCCCGCCCGTGCTCAGACATAGTCTGCATACTGGCACTTTAACAACCTACTGCTGGAGGACAAAGAGTTTGTGGCCTCGTTTCATCACTTCTGGGCCGGCTGAAGAAGGAAGCGGGGAGGCTTCCCCTCCTTGAGGCTATGGTGGTACGCAGGCAAGACTCACACCTGTGCCTTCTGTCAGGGGTATGCGATGGGGTCGACAGCGAGGCGGAAATCCAGGATCAAGCAATTGGCCGAAGAAATCTTCGACCTGGAATCACGTCTCACTCAGCCCGATGAGGACCCGGCCCTGCGGCTGGTGTACAGAGAGAAGAAGGTCACGCTGTGGGACCTGCAATCCGTTGGGTCCCGCAGCGCGTATATGAAGTCGCGGATCCATCTCCTGATGGACATGGACCATGTCTCCCCATTCATCTACTCGCTGGAAAAGTGCACGGGGCCTGTCAGCAGCTCCTTATGCTGCTGGCCGATGAAGGGTCCCCTGTCTCTGGTCCGGATGGGGTCAGGCCCTAACCAGGTACTTTTATGCCACCCTTTTCTCTCTGGATCCATCCAGCGAGGATGCTTTCAGAGTTCTGTGGGAGGACCTACCAAAGGTCGGTCCGAAGAACGCCAGAAAGCTCGCGCTCCAATTAATCTCCAAGAGCTGACCGATGCCCTCGACAGCCGATGAAACGGCACCACCCCAGGGCTAGGTGTGCTGACCATGGAGTTCTTCAGGGCATTCTGGGGCGCCCTGAGGAGCAACTATGCAGGATGCTGGGGCAATGTATCGCAACTGGGAGATCCCCTTTCGAGGCGCAGGACTGTTATTGCCCGACTGCCAGAGAAGAGGGATCTCTGCCTTCTTAAAAATTGGCGACTAGTCTCCTTCAGCACAGACTATAAAACCTTTGCCAAGGCGATGCCTTTGCACCTTCGGCCCGTGCTGGAACACATCATCTCTCCTGACCAGTCCTACGTGGTCCTGGGCCGCACCATATATGACACCATCCATCTGTTCCGCGACATAATCTATCACTGCCAGAGGGCTGGTCTGTCGAGTGCCTTACTGTCTCTTGATCAGGCTGTGGGACATGAGTATTTACTCGGGGCTCTGTGGGTATTTGGGTTCAGGTCGCATTTTGTCGCCCGGATCCAATTATTGTACACTGCCGCAGAGTGTCTGGTTACGATTAACGGGTCCACGACGGTGCCCCTTCACTTTGGGTGAGGACAGGGCTGTCCTCTGTCCGGCTAACCTTATTCCCTGTGCATGGAGTCTTTCCTGTGCCCCCTGCGGAGGAAGATACCAGATCAGGTTCTGCGCGGGCTGTGCATCGCAGTGGTCGTTTCGGCTTACGCTGATGCCGAGAATGAAAGGCTGTGTACTCCACCGCGTCCTCTGCAAGGATCAACTGGGCCAAGCTTTCCGGACTCCTGGTCGCTCCGTGGCAGATGGAACCCCTCCTCGAGGAGCTCAGGCCCTTCAGCTGGAGCAGGACCAACATTCTTTACGTGGGAGTCCATCTTTGCCCGGCTGAGGCCAAGGTCACCGCTCGCCTAGAACACGGGACAGCTCTTGAGTGCTGTCCTACAGGGGTCGAGTTCTCCTTATAAACCAGCTGATCGCCTCCATGCTGTGGTATTTGCTGGTCATTTTGACCCCTCCCCCTGACTTTGTCACACGCATACAGAGAACTCTCGAGGTTCTTCTGGGACAAGGGACTGCGCTGGGTCACTCCGTAGATTCTGAGTCTCTCGCTCAGGGAGAGCTGCCAGGCGCTGGTTTGCCTTCGCATCCAGGTGGCGATTTTCCACCTTCAGACCATGTCGTGATACCTTTACGTCGAGCCTCCTCCACGATGGTGTGCCTTGGCGACGTTTTCTTCTGTCAGGTGTACAGCCTGAATTAGGCCGTGCAGCTCCTGTTTGTTGACCTGCGGGGTCTTCGTAACTCCTTGCTGGTGCTGCCCGTCTTGTACCAGGGCCTTCTCAAAGTCTGGAGCACGGTCGCCGTGCACAACAGTTCTCCCCCGTCGGTAGTAGCTGTCGTCAGGGAGCTGCTATTCAGGAATCCGCTCCTCTGCCACTAACCATTCCGTTAACTGGTGGAGCGGAGGGCTGTGGCTGCCGGGGTGACCAAGATCGTGGACATGCTGGGTGGCTGAGGAGTGGGCTGGTGGATGCCCTACGAGTTTGCGGAGTGCACTGCGGTGTCTGCCCGGCTTGCAGCCAAAGCCATCCAAGGTCTCAAAATGGTCGTGCTCAGACCCGAGGGCACACTCGGTCTTGAGGCGACACAGGTGTGCGGTGGTATCCTGTCGGTGCGGACCTATGCTCGGACGGAAATCCACATTGGCCCCAAGCCCCAAATCCTCCCTCAGGTGCCGGTGCCCCACAATCCTAGCTGCCTCGCACAAATGCCCTCCGTGCCTTTTCGCACCGCGCGGAGGGCTTTCCTGTACGGGCTGCTGCTGCACACTTTCCACCTCCTGGCCCTAGCCTGCCATCCGGACATGCCTGGACGTGCCTTGTTGCCATCTATTGGCAGAGGTCCCCACTGGAGGTCCCTCTACGGAGGCATCCTCGCCCTTACGTTTGCGGACCTGGGGTGGAGGGTGATGCACGCAGCAGTGCCGTGCATTCACCGGATGCATCGCTTCATGGACACCCAAGAACCATGCCGTTATTGCGGTCTTGTGGAGTCCGTGAGCCATGTCTATGTTGAATGTCCTAGGCTGCATTCCCATTTTAGTTTTATGACAATGTTGTTGTTGAGGTTGTGGTAAACCACTGTTACATCAATTTATTGCTGTAAGATTTTCTAAAAGATGGACCTCCGAATCAAACCAGATCGCCTGCAGCTGGATCCGCAACCAAGCGATGCCAAAAAGGACTTTTATCACTGGCTAGCTTGCTTCAAGGTCTATATCAACTCAGCGACCACCCCTATTCCGGAGGCTCAGAAGATACAGATCCTGTACTCAAGGTTGAGCTCCAGCGTGTTTCCGCTGATCCAGGATGCCCCGAACTACGCAGGAGCCATGGCGCTCCTCAAAGAAAACTACGCGCAGAAAGCAAACACACTCTTCGCCAGGCACATACTCGCCACTCGCTCTCAACTCCCTGGTGAGTGCATAGAAGACTTCTGGCGGGCCATAATCCCACTCGTCCGGGACTGTGACTGTCAGGCCGTTACAGCCACCGAATATTCCAACCTTCTTAAGCGCGATGCGTTTGTAACTGGGATTGGGTTGGACCTCATACGCCAAACACTGCTAGAAGGGACCACGCTCGACCTAGCGGAGACTAAAAAGCTAGCGCACTCCATGACGGTCGCCTCACGTAATGTTCAGGCCTACCCCTCCTGCCGTGCGGCCCATCCCTCCTACACCTCGTGGACCCCACAGAAGGCCGCCCCAGCCGGGGCTTTACCCAGCCAGTACGCCTGCGCCACATGCCGACCCGCCCACCCCGGGGGTCACCGATGTTACTTAATTGGCCAGCAGAAGCACCCTCGCCAACGCTGCCCGGCCCGCGCTGCCATTTGCAAGGCTTACGGATAAAAGGGGCACTTCACCGCGGTGTACCAGACCCGCGCAGTCACCGCTATCGCCCCCTCCCCCCTGACCTACACACAATGGGCACCACCATCTTCATCCCGGTCCACGCGCGGCCAGTGGGCGCCGCCATCTCCCCCCCGCCCCTCAGTCCCCGTGCGGCCCATGGGAGCCACCATCTTGTCCAGCCCCCGCAACGTGCGGCCCATGGGCGCCTCTATTTTCTCCCCCGCAGGATCTTCAGGCGCCGCCATCTTGTCTTCCCCACAGGGCATGGACACCAACAGCATTCTACGACCTGGGCCCCCCACGCTGTGGTAAACCACTGTTACACCTGTATTAGGTCATGTAAGGTAGGACCTGTACTACAGGTTCGCCGGTAGCCCCTGCCTGCTGGCTCCGCCTAGTAAGAGGAGTATAAATATGCGTGTCCTCTATTCAGCAGCCATTTCGTTGCTGCTGTGGGAGGCTACACATGTAGCAATAAAGCCTCAGTTGTATCCAACTTCAGTCTTTGTACGAGCGCCTCAGCGTGGATTACAAAGGGCCCCTCCCCTCCACCGACCGAAACATGTAAATTCTCAGTGTGGTCGATGAGTACTCCAGATTCCCCTTTGCCATCCCATGCCCCGATATGACGTCTGCCACCGTCACCAAAGCCCTAAACACAATCTTCGCTCTGTTCGGTTTCCCCGCCTACATCCACAGTGACAGGGGATCCTCATTCATGAGCGATAAGCTGCGTCAGTTCCTGCTCAGCAGGGGTATCGCCTCCAGCAGGACGATCAGCTATAACCCCCGGGGAAACGGGCAGGTAGAGAGGGAGAACGGGACGGTATGGAGGGCCGTCCAACTGGCCCTACGGTCCAGGAACCTCCCAGCCTCCCGCTGGCAGGAGGTCCTCCCTGATGCATTACACTCCATCCGGTCACTACTGTGCACCGCTATGAATAACACACGCCATGAACGTCTTTTTGCCTTTCCCAGGAAGCCCACATCTGGGGTGTCACTCCCGACTTGGCTCGCAGCTCCAGGACCGGTCCTGCTCCGTAGGCACGTCCGACTCCCCAAGGCGGACCCGTTGGTGGATAGGGTGCACTTGCTCCATGCCAACCCCCAGGATGCCTATGTGGCATACCCCGATGGCCGCCGAGATACTGTCTCCTTCAGGGACCTGGCACCAGCAGGTTCCACTCATACACACTTCTCCGGCCCGGCGCCACCCTCCCCTCCCCCGGCGCTCCCAACATTAACCCCACCAGGACCATCCCTCCTCTCCCTGCCCACGCCAGAGGATGAAGAGGATTTTGGCACGCTCCCAGAGTCACCCAACATCAGGCCAGCATCGACATCGCCAGCATCGACATCGCCGCCACCGCTACGTCGCTCCCAGCGGAACGTCAAGGCACCAGACCGGTTGAATCTCTAACTGGCACCGGACTTTCAAAGGACATTTTTTTCTCCCCTGATAAAACACTGTACATAAATTCACTACTGTAGATAGTTCTCCACCACCCCCGCCGGACTCATTTTAACAGGGGGTGAATGTGGTAAACGACTGTTACACCTGTATTAGGTGATGTAAGGTAGGGCCTGTACTACAGGTTCGCTGGTAGCCCCTGCCTGCTGGCTCCGCCCAGAAGGAGGAGTATAAATATGCGTGTCCCCTATTCAGCAGCCATTTCGCCAGTTGCTGTGGGAGGCCACACATCTTACTGCAATAAAGCCACAGTTGTATCCAACTTCTGTCTTTGTCCAATTGATCGTACATCAGAGGTTTTGTTTGCAGTTCAGTCCCACGCTCCTGATCTACTGGGACCCGGTGCGGAGAGGGGCAGGGAAGGCAGAGGACCTCCTCATCAATCTGCTCCTGGGTCTGGCGAAACCCGCCATTAACAGGTCCAGGCAGCGGGTGACCGAGGGGGTCGTCAGGCCAGACTGTCTGCACCTCGTCCACGGCTTTAGTTGCGGCCGGGTGTCCCTGGAAAGGGAGTATGCAGTGTTCACTCTCGAGTCTTTCCATGCCCGGTGGGCACTGCAGGGGTTGGATTGCTTGATCAACCCCTCTTTTCACTTTATGATTTGATGTTGATAAGCTTCTGTTGTTCTCTGTTGTTTTGTGGCACTGCCCCTGCCAGGAGAAACCCCTTTTAATTTGTTCCTCAGTTAATTTCTGTTATTTGATTTAGTTGATTGATCCCTAAAATAAAACGTGGGGTAACCAATTGTCCCCAGCCAATAGGATCCGGGCAGGTTATAACAGATGGGCAGAATGGATGCTGGAACTCTGCACCCTGCTCTCCCGTCTGTGATTTACTTGTTGTGGGTGGGAAACTGTGATTAAACCAAGGGTTGGGCTTGGAGGATGCAATTGAGATCAGGACAATACAATGATATCAGAATGAGAGGCAGGGTTAAGCCTCACCATCTGGAACTTCAACCCTTGGTTGAGCAGCCCATTTACACCAAGATTGTAAAGCAACAACATATTGCTGAAGGTCTGTGGCCATCTTTAATTTATATAGAGCTACATTCTGTCATGTCATGGGGGCAGCACGGTAGCATTGTGGATAGCACAATTGCTTCACAGCTCCAGGGTCCCAGGTTCGATTCCGTCTTGGGTCACTGTCTGTGCGGAGTCTGCACATCCTCCCCGTGTGTGCGTGGGTTTCCTCCGGGTGCTCCGGTTTCCTCCCACAGTCCAAAGATGTGCAGGTTAGGTGGATTAGCCATGATAAATTGCCCTCAGTGTCCAAAATTGCCCTTAGTGTCCAAAATTGCCCATAGTGTTGGGTGGGGTTGCTGGGTTATGGGGATAGGGTGGAGGTGTGGACCTTGGGTAGGTTGCTCTTTCCAAGAGCCGGTGCAGACTTGATGGGCCGAATGGCCTCCTTCTGCACTGTAAATTCTATGAAATCTATGAAATCTATGTTGTAAAGTGTTGTCTGTGAGCAACATCTATCTACACTGAAAAATTGTTTAATAGTGAACCCATCAAAGAAGCCTGCTTGGACTTGTGGAAATGCAATCAATGAGACTTCCGATCAACAACCCAGCTTCTATCTTTTCCTTTAGTTTTCTGTATCATGGCAAGATGCAATTGCAGAGCTGGAGGAGGAAGTCAACAGCAATCTTTTACCTCTTCCCTAACAATTGCTCTTATCACTCACACATTCATTTGCCATTTCACTCCCACTCCCCCAGCCCAGGAAAATTCACCCAGGTGGGGAGTGATGGGAGTGGTTTGGGGAGAATGGGATAATTGGGATGATGGTTTATCTCTGGGTGAGTCACAAAATGGAAGGACACCTGGGGAATGTGACAATGAGGAGCGGACACATCCCTGAGCTCCAGCGCTTCAGGATTCAGGTGTCCTGTTCTGAACAGGTTGCTGGATGACCTCTGCACTGACAGAGAGACTCTACTCCCATTGTAGTCCTCTCAGTTCATTCCTGGGAAACCCACCAAATGGACACCAGTAATGCGGGTTTAATTCCCCTTACCAGAAAATGTTATTTCATATAAAAGGAAAGACCTTTCCTGCTTCCCTCCCCCTCCCCAATCTTTTCCTCTATCCTGAACCCTAGAGGTTTCCTGTTCCGTTGTTCAATGCAGTTTCCTGTCAATTATTGGGAGGACAGCACGGTAGCACAAGTGGATAGCATTGTGGCTTCACAGCGCAAGGGTCCCAGGTTCGATTCCCCGCTGGGTCACTGTCTGTGCGGAGTCTGCACGTTCGCCCCGTGTCTGCGTGGGTTTCCTACGGGAACTCTGGTGTCCTCCCACAGTCCAAAGATGTGCAGGTTAGGTGGATTGGACATGATAAATTGTCCTTAGTGCCCAAAAAACGGTTAGGAGGGGTTATTGGGTTACGGGGATAGGGTGGAAGTGAGGGTTTAAGTGGGTCGGCGCAGACTCGATGGGCCGAATGACCTCCTTCTGCACTGTATATTCTATGTTCTACGACAGGAAGTTAGAAAAATGTGGAGGGGTGATTTTGTTCATTAAAGATGACATTAGCACAATAGTGAGGGCTGACGTACGTTCAAGAAACCGGGCTATTTGCAATAAAAGGATTCTGAAAGTGATTGCAGACAATGTTTATTATGTTTCATCACCAGTACATGCAGCCCATTGTCTCTACACCAGTTGGATGATGTGGTTACATACATTAAATACACAATGGGTTTGGTCTTCATGTAAAGTTATACAAATATGTAGAAGCTGTTATTAATCCACTTTTTAAACTTGCAATAAACGGCAGGAAGTTAAAGCAATGGCGTAGAATGAGTAAGCAGCAGCAGGAACATTTCTGTCATTCTTTCAGGGGGAGTTCCATGAAGCTCTGGTTTAACATGGGTTCCTTACACTATTGGATAGACTCCAAAACTGGAAATTCCACAGTCATTCCTCACATCCGCAGCCATTTTGAGCCGCATCCCAGCTTTTTCCATAACTGTAAAGGAAACAAAAGTGTTCCATCACATTTCTGTTGAACTGACAGGATTGGAGGATCGAGGCTTTTTACAGGTGCTTAGCCTGGGCAGAGGTAAAATAGCAGCCTTCTCGCTATGAACCCGAATTGAAATAAACTCCCCCCGAATCACCACCTTGAGTGCCTCCCACAGTGTGGCGTCCGTGACCTCCTCTGTGTCATGGAGCTCCACATACGCTCGGATGGCGTCGCTCAGTCGCTCGCACACTTCTGCATCCGTCAACAACCCCACATCCAGCCTCCACCGCAGGCACTGACCACCCCCCCACTCCGGCCTTGTTGTCCTGTTTACAAGTGACACACTTAAAGATAGGGGATCAGATGAGGTTGAGGAAAGGATGGGTGGGGCAGGTGTTCCACTCGGGACATGAAGACGAGAGGGGCACAGTGGTGGTGCTGGCGAATAAGCGGGTGATGTTCGAGGTGGGGAACATTGTGGCAGACCTGGGTGGGAAGTTAGTGATGGTGAGTGGGAAACTGGAGGGGTTGTCGGTATCCTGGTAAATGTTTCGGCCCCAAATTGGGCCGGGTACTGGGGAAGATCCCTGACCTGGACTTGCACCGGTTGATCATGCGGATGGCGGGGGGGGGGGGGGATTTTAAGACGGTTACGGGGCCACGTTTGGGCCGGTTGAGCCCGAGGTTGGGGAAGGTGTCGGCAGTGGGAAGGAGCTGCAGAGGTTTATTGAGCATATTGGGGGAGGGGGAAGGTTTGGGAGGCCGAGGGTGAAGGAATGTTCACTTTTTTCCCCATGTGCTCCAGGTGTATTTCCGGACTTACTTTTTTGTGGTGGATACGACATTGTTGGCGAGGGTGGTCAACTTGGAGAGAGGTGACCTGATCGAGGTCTTTAAGATTATCAAAGGATTTGATGCGGTCAGTGGAGAGAAAATGTTTCCACATGTGGGGGTGTTTGAAACTAGGGATGATCAATATAAGATAGTCACTAATATATCCAATCAGAAATTCAGGAAATACCTTTTTACCCAGAGAGTGGTGGAACTGTGGAAAGTGCCACCACGAGGTAATAACACAGATACATTGAAGAGGAATAACAACATGAGAGTGGTAGAGGCGGGATGTCTCACATCCTTTAAAAAGTTCCTGAATGAGTACTTGGCTCGCCATAACATTCAAGGTAATGGGCCAAGTGCAGGCAAGTGGGATTAGTTGGGCAGGTCATGCATGGGTGCAGACCCGATGGGCCGAAGGGCCTCTTCTGCACTGTAGTATTCTGTGATTGTGTCATTGAGGTGCTGCCTGGAGTTCCCGCTGGAGCCTGTGACCCAATTCATGGGGATCTGCTCTATCCTCCACAGCCTGGCCCTCCTGAGGGCACAGACTTTCCATCAGGGATACAAGTGGAAACTGGGGAGGAGGGAGAAGAGGAGTCCAGCCGAGCTTTCCGTATTTGCCTCATTTGTCTCCAGTTCCTGTGAACACAATGTTCAACCTCACACCTCACCATCCCTCCTCCTGGCTGAAATAAAATAAACACCTCGGAAGGGTCTACACAAATTAAGAGTTCATGCTGTTGGGGGGTCACATTCGAATGGATCAAGGATTTATTAGCTAACAGGCTGCAGAGAATTGAAATAAATGGGTTATTTGTGGGTTGACAAGCTGTAACTAGTGGAGTGCCCGAGGGACCAGTGGTGGGGCCTCAACTATTTACAATCAACATTATTGATTTGGACAAAGGGGCCCAATGTATGATTTCTAAATTAGCTGATGACACAAAGGTAGATAGGCAACTAAGTTCTCAGAAGCACTACAGGGTCCACAAAGGGATTTAGATAGGTTAAATGATGGGCAAAATCGGCAGATGGAATGTGGAAAATGTGAAGTTATCCATGTTCCCAGAAGGAAAAAAACACTTTGGATCAGTATTCTTATGTCCTAGTTTTTACTGGTGTCCCATTTTAAGGCATACAAGACCAGAACGCATCCCTCCCGGCCCCATCACAATATCCAGATCCAACTTCATGCTTCATGGAGGTAGCAGCACCGCCAGAGGGCTGTGCCTCAGTAATCCGAGTAATCTGTGGGTGTACAGATTGTTGGATTGCTTTAGGCTTATCTTCAATGCAGCACTCGAATATTGGGTTATAGTGGTATAGGCGGATTTGAATTGTTTAGACTCTTGATAAGCAAGGGGGTGAAAGGTTACAATCAAAAGAGTAGTCAGGAATGTGGGGTTGAGGTTCCAATCGGAACAGCCATGATCTTACTGAATTGTGGAGCAGGCTTGGGGGCCGAGAGGCCTATTCCTGCTTCCAATTCCAATGTTCATATGGAGGTGGAGAGGCCATTTAAGGACTCTGCCACCTTCCTGCCTGCACACCATTGAAGTCTGTGAAGGAAAGGCTCATGTACACCACTGCTATAAATCCAGCAGAAGGCAGGCCTGTCACCAGCATGATGAGCAAACCTGTGCATGTTACTTGTGGTCTCACAGGGAAGACCCTGAATCATAGAATCCCTACAGTGTAGATGGAGACCATTCAGCCCACCGAGTCTGCACCTACCCTCTGAAAGAGCACCCTGCCTAAAACCAACTCCCCCCCCCCCCCCCCTCCCCCCTCCCCCAACCTCGTAACAATACCTAACTGCACATCCCAGACACTGAGGGGCAATTTAACATGGCCAATCCACCTTACCTGCACACCTTTGGACTGGTGGAAACCAGAGCACCTGGAGGAAATCCACACAGACACGGGGGAGAACATGAAGACTCCACACAGACAGCTCAAAGGCATTCAGTTCTTGGTCATGGGAAAGGAGGGGGGGAGCTGTGGTCACTGAGAGCCACCACTCACCCTTACTGCTGAACCCCACCATCCTCCTCCATTCTGACCATTACAAACATTCCCCCACCAAATGCCTCCCGCCATCACTTACCTCCGACCTGCATTTCTCTTTGATTCTGGGCCTCTGGTATCTGTCATACGGGCACCAGCCACTGAGTCCCCAAAGTACTATGAAGCAAAAACCTTCTGACTGGCTGGCAATTTCAAGGGGACGGGACTTCCCACCACCCACCCATATGTCCTGATCCGGAAGAAGGCTTGCCAATGACCTCTCAACTGCCTGATTGACCACTAATTTGGTGGACCTGCCCCAAAGGAAGTAGTGGGACTCTCTTGCCGACTCTCCAGCCAGTGAACAAGGCCCCTGTCAGCTTCATAAAATTCCACACAAAATTCGGTGTAAATTTGCTGATGACACCAAGATTGGTGAGGTGGAGGGCTGTTGTAGGCTGCAAAGAGACATTGATAGGATTCAGAGCTGGGCCGAAAAATGGCAGTTGGAGTTTAACCCTGATAAGTGCGAGGTGATTCATTTTGGTAGAAAAAATTTGAATGCGGATTACAGGGTCAACGGCAGGGTTCTGAGGAATGTGGAGGAACATAAAGATCTTGGGGTTCATGTCCACAGATCTCTGAAGGTTGCCACTCAAGTGGATAGAGCCGTGAAGAAGGCCTATAGTGTGTTCGCGTTTATTAACGCTTGAGTTTAAGAGCAGTGGGGTTATGCTGCAACTGTACATGACCCTGGTGAGATCACATCTGGAGTATTGTGTGCAGTTCTGGTCACCTCACTATAGGAAGGATGCGGAAGCATTGGAAAGGGTGCAAAGGAGATTTACCAGGATGCTGCCTGGTTTGCAGGATAGGTCTTATGAGGAAAGGTTGAGGGAGCCAGGGCTTTTCTCTTTGGAGCAGAGGAGGATGAGAGGCGACTGAATCGAGGTTTATAAGATGATGAGGGGGATAGATGGAGTGGACGTTCAGAGACTATTTCCTCGGGTGGATGTAGCTGTTACAAGGGGGCATCACTATAAGGTTCAGGGTGGGAGATATAGGAGGGATGTCCATGGTAGGTTCTTTACTCAGAGAGTGGTTAGGGTGTGGAATGGACTGCCTGCTGTGACAGTGGAGTCGGACACTTTAGGAACTTTCAAGCAGTTATTGGATAGGTACATGGAGCACACCAGAATGACAGGGAGTGGGATAGCTTGATATTGGTTTCGGACAATGCTCGGCACAACATCAAGGGCCGAAGGGCCTGTTCTGTGCTGTACTGTTCTATGTTCAGTTAGGCGCCAGCTATTTCTCTCCTTGCCTCCTGTAGTAAACTCGGATAGATCTCATCCGGCCCCGGGGACTTGTCTACCTGAATGCAATTTAGGATACTCAACACTTCCTCCTTTGACATATTGACATACTCAAGAGTGTTCACACACCTATCCCGACCTCAACATTTGTCATATCCTTATCCCTGGTGAATACCGATACAAACTACTCATTAAAGAGTTCACTTCCTGTTCCAAGCATAACTTCCCTCCATTGTCCTTGTGTACACCTTATAAATGTGTCAAAAGATGGAATACTCCCTTCCCCCTGGGTTCTGAAAGCGCCGTGGATCCACCATACCCATCCTCTCCATAAACTCCCCAACTCCCTTGCCATTCATACCCTAACCATCGACCTGGGGCTCGTCCTATCCACCCTCGGCTCTAGGACACAGTTAAAATCTCCTCCCATGATCAACTGGTGAGTGGCCAAATCCGGGATTGCTGCCAGCAACCCCCTCATAAACCCCACATCATCCCAATTTGGGGCATACACATTCACCAACACTACCGGTGCCTCTTCCAATATCCCACTCACAATCACATATCTCCCACCCGGATCCCTCACCTCCTTCACACTCTGGAAAACCTGCCCGACCCACCTCTTCCTTAACGTAACCTGGTCCTTCATAGGGAGGGGCATCTCCTGCAGAAAATCCACCCCCGCTTTCAGGCTCCTGAGGTGCGACCTTTTTTAAAAAGATTTTTTTTTAAATTTAGAGTACCCAATTAATTTTTTTCTAATGAAGGGGTAATTTAACATGGCCAATCCACTTGCTCTGCACACCTTTGGGATGTGGGGGCGAAACCCACACAAACACGGGGAGAATGTGCAAACTCCACACTGACAGTGACCCAGAGCCGGGATCGAACATGGGACCTCGGCACCATGAGGCAGCAATGCTAACCACTCGCCATCGTGCTGCCCAAGGTGCAACCTTTTAACCGGCCCATTCAATCCCCGGACGTTCCATGTTACCAGCCTTACCGGAAGCTTACGCCCCCAATTCCCTCTACCGTCCGTCATCTTCCCCACTTAACCCCCGCCCCTTAATTCCACCCTATACCTCGCCCATCCCAGATGGCCCCATTTTCCGCCCCTGGCCATGTCATCTCTCATCCCCTGCCACATCTCAACAACCTCTGCCCCTTCCCCAGCCACCCCTCTCGGCCTTCTCCCCCACCATCTCACTTTCATTCACCAGCATCATCTGCTAACGTGGCAACGCCTGCCCAAAGGCCCGATGATCTCCCCCTACCCATTTTGCTCAAGGAGAAAGGCTCCCCGCTGACCTTACCCTCCCCCACCCAAACAAAGACTTCTCTTGAACTCCAAGCAGCCTTCTCCAAAAGCATACAAACAAATGTTGAACACAAACAGTCCCATAAAACAGGAGGGGGGGATGGCAACATCCATCCCCACATAAACTCTTCATCCCTACAACCCCTTACAATCCCAACAGTAAACAGCAAACCCCACCCAAAAAAAGATGAAAATTCCCCAATCCCCACCCCTACTTCAAACGTGCTCCCAACCATTACAAAGTGCTAGCACCCCAGTTCCCAAGCATGGTCTGCGCAGTTCTCCCCCAGTTTATGCTCCTTAATGAAGTCTTTGGCCGCTTCTGGGGTCTCAAAATAATACTCCCGGCCTCCGAACGTCACCCATAATTTCGCCAGATACAGCACTCCAAACCTGATCTGTCGCCGGTACAGCGCAGCCTTGACCTTGTTGAAGCTTGCCCGCCGCTTCGCCAACTCGGCTCCGATGTTCTGATAAATTTGCTCCTTATTCCCCTCCCAGTTGCAGGTAGACTTCTCCCTGGCCCATGGCAAAATCTTCTCTTTCTCCACAAATTTGTGGAGTCTCAATATCACCGCCTGTGGCGGCTCCCCAGCTCTAGGCTTCTGCCTCAGGGACCTATGAGATTGGTCCATTTCAAGCACCTTATCTAGCACCCTTTCTGCCACCAGCCCTGCCAGCATCTTCGACACGTACCTCGCGGCACTCACACCTTCCACTCCTTCAGGCAGGCCCACTATTCGCAGGTTCTGCCTTCTCGAGACATTCTCTTGCTCCTCCACCTTTGCCCTTACTTTTTACAGAGGTCCCCTAGGAGCCCCACCTCCGCCCCCAGAGCCACCACATGATCGCTGTGGTCTGAGATCACTCCTTCGATCTCCCGAATCTGCAACACCTGCACCTCCAAACACTTCTCCACCCATTCCATTGAAGTCTTCATGGGTGCCACAGCTCCTTCGATGGCCTTCGAGTAATCCTCCTGCATTTCCTTCCTCTGTTGCCGGAATTCCTCCGAAATAAAGCCATCAACTGCTCCTGCTGGGGCCTTCCAGCTTGCATCAACCCTTCCCCCGCCTCCATGCTTGCATTGACTGCTGAAGTACAGGCTTCATCCAACTCTTTAGCCTGTTCTCTCACTGTATTCTGCCGGGTTTGGTAACCAGCAGGAAACCACACCTGGGGAAACTACTCCTCCAACTTCACCTACGCATTTTCATCAAAATTCCACCCAGTGTCAGGTAAAAAGAGCTCTTTTCTGTGTCTTCAAGCAGGAGCTGCCCGGTGTGTGACCTCTCACACCATGGCCACAACCGGAAGTTCCGAAAAAATTGCTTTTGATACACAAGTCTTTACTGTCGAGTAGAGCAATGACCACACTTTTGCTTCAAAGTTTAAGAGTTTAAGTTTTACCCTAGTTGGGAGTCCAGGAATAAGTTACTCCTGACACTTATACAACTTTTATCATGTAGGGCTGAAGGTGTTTGTGAGGAAATGGATTTTTTTTTTTGTTAGTGCCTGCAGGACGTTTGTCATCCTTCATAGAATCATAGAATCCCTGCAGTGCAGATAGAGGCCATTCAGCCCATCGATCTGCACCAACCCATGCCCACTCCCCCCCCCCCTATCCCCGTAACCTGACCTGCACATCACTGGACACTAAGGGGCAATTTTATCATGGCCAATCCACCTAACCTGCACATCTTTGGACTGCGAGAGGAAACCGCAGCAAATCCACGCAGGCACGGGGAGAATGTACAAACTCCACACAGACGGTGACCCAAGACCAGAATTGAACCCGGGTCCCTGGCACTGAGAGACAGTAGAGCTAACCACTGTGCCACCGTGCCACCCTTCCAAGCTTTCCAAGCTGTGACCACAATTTTGATCGGTTGGGAGTCTGGGCCAAAGTTTCACAGTAAATCGGCCACTGGCTGAATTATTCCAGCATGAACTGCAGGAGCACGATTCCTCTGCTTGAGCAGTAGTCAGCGGGCCGCACTTAGAGCCCTGATGGGCCACGTGCTGCCCTCGGGCTGCAGGTTTCCCATCACTAATCTGTAGGGAGAAAAAACAGAGTTTTTGAGTCGATACGACTCCTCCCTCTCTTCAGCTCTGAAAAAGAGTCACTGCTGCCGCTGTATGTCACTGGTGGAGGGAGTGAGTGTTTGTGGAAGCGGTGCCTATCAAGCGGCTGCTTTCTCTTGGATGTTGTCGAGCATTCTTGAGTATTGTTGAAGCTGCACTCATCAGGCAAGTGTATTCCATCACACACCTGACTTGGTCAGGCTTTGAGGTAGCTTGAGGTGAGTTACTCATCGCACGATTCTGAGCCTCTGACCCGCTCTCATAGGCACAGTATTAATGTGGCTAGTCCAGTTCAGTTTCTGGTCAACAGTAACCCCCAGGATATTGATAGTGGGGGATTCGTCAATGGTAATGCCATTGAATGTAACGGGGTAATGGTTAGATTCTCTTTTGTTGGAGATGGTCACTGTCTGGTACTTGTGTGGCGTGAATGCCACTTGCCACTTGTCAGCCCCAGCCTGGATATTGTCCAAGTCTTGCTGCATTTTCATGTGAACTGCTTCAGTGTCTGAGGAGTTCTGAATGGTGCTGAACATTGTGCAACCATTAGCGAACATCCCCACTTCTGACCTTGTGATGTAAGAAAGGTAATTGATTAAGCAGATGAAAATGTTTGGACCCAGGACATTGCCCTGAGGAAGTCCAACAATGATGTCCCATAGCTGAAATGATTGACCTCCAACCACCACAACCTTTGTGTTAAGTATGACTTCAACCAGCAGAGTGTTACCCCCTGATTCGCATTGAGTCCCATTTTGCTTGAAATCATTGATGCATTACTTGGTCGAATGCTGCCTTGATGTCAAGGACAGTCACTCTCACATCACCTACAAAGGTTGTGGTCTTTGTGATGGTCAGCTGTGCTCTCCACTACATAGTCCTTCAGAAGGGTGTGAACCTTGAGTAGAGTGGTTGGCTTGTCGAGGCCTGTGCAAAGATATGCAGAAGCAATTCTGTATGTTAATATGTTAGATCTCCAACCAGCAGATGGCAGTAGAACTGCACCACATGACACTGCAACTTCGTGGAGTGAGTGAGGAGTCAGCATGGATAGTCGTGTTTAGTATTAGCTCTCATATTCTAGTTGTTAACAGTTTGCAGTTCGTTAGTAGTATTCGTATTGTTTTCTACCCACATTATTGTAATTTAATACATCTTAACTACACACGAACTAGACGTTCATTGGTGCACTGACTCAATCATTGCAATGCACTAGAACGTAACATGGTACCAGAAGTAGTGATCTAGGAATTGAAGATCTGAAGTAAAGAACCTAGGAAACGGTACTACTAAAAAAATTTACTAATCGATGAAGAACATCAAAAGAACACATCTCAACACTCAACTGGTCACCGAAGAAAAAGATGGATGGCTTGAAATCACCACAAAGTCTTCATGTAACTGGCAACGTAGGTGCAAATTGGTGCATTTTAAGCAGCAGTTTACTTTGTACGTGGCTGCCTTAGGTCTACATGCACAGCCTGATGAGTGAAAAATAGCATTGCTGCTCACTGTAGCAGGTCCACAGACAATCAAAATCTTAAACACATTTGTATTTGAGCGAAAGGCAGATAGTGAGAGCTTTGATGCTATCGTTAAAAAGTTTGATGAGCATTGTACCCCGAAGAAGAACAAAACTTTTGAAAGGTACATTTTCAGAACATGCACACAGCAGACAGGTGAGTCGTTCGACAGTTTTCTAATGGATCTAAAATTAAAGGCTCAGACTTGTAATTTTGCCATATTAAAATCATCAATGATCAGGGATCAAATCGTATTTGGCATAAAAAATGGTAAAGTGCGTGAATGTCTTTTGAGGGAGAATGAACTCCAGGTCGAAGATGCAATAAAAATTTGCCATGCCAGTATGTTAGCTGTGTAGGACATCAACACGTTAAACATGAGAGGTTTAGGCGCGAAAATTGGGAATGAAGCCGGCACCTTAAATGTTGTGACGCTCCAAAAAGTAAAATGTGGTCTCAACAGCAGTGGCCATTTTAAGCGATTGCCAGACACCACCATTTTGTAAGCAGTGTGAAAATCGGCACTTACAGAAGCCTTTGGGAAAATCTGTGCGAAGTGTAAGGGCAAAAACTACTTTGCCAAGCAATGTTTTTCCAACAAGAAAATCGACTCACAAAAATCCATTAACACCATTGATGAAACTAATTTAGAGGACACATTCTTCATTGATGCCATTTCTAATGCAGACAGAGCCAACCAAGGCAAATGAAGTGAAATGTCTTCTACTAAAATGAGAAGTAGTAACAATGAAGTATCTACTGTAAATAAAGATAACTGGACAGTTTCTTTACTTATAAATCAAATGTTTCTAAATGTCAAACTCAACACGGGAGCGAGAGCGAATCTCATCAGTATCAGAGATATTGAAGCAATGAGAATCAAGCCCAAAATTTTGAACAGACCAGCATTTTTAAAAGCTTACAATGGTCAAAGGATTAATTCTTTCGGTGTGCGTGAGCTTGAAGTTCAAGTCAAAGATGAATCCATAAAGTGAAATTTTCAATTGTAGCCACGGATCGTGAATAGTTACGAGATGTGAAACACTTCAGTCAGTCAAGAGAATATATAGGGCTGACTATGCTTTGAATGCACACAGTAGATTGGTGGATTCAATAGTACAAGCATTTCCGGAGATTTTTCAATATTTGGGTGTCTTGCCATTTACTTACCGAATTCAACTAAAGGATAATGCGCAACCCATAATACATGCTCCTAGGAGAGTGCCAGCATCATTAAGGGATCGGTTGAAAGCTGAACTTGACAGAATGCTGAATCTGTGGGTTAGTAATTGATACACGATCAATTGCACAAAGACTAGAGTTGGGTACAACTGAGGCTTTATTGCTCTCAGATGTGTGGCCTCCCACAGCAGCTGGTGAAATGACTGCAGCATGGAGGACACACATATTTATACTCCGCCTACTGGGCGGAGCCAGCAGGCATGGACAACCAACGTAGCTGTAGTACAGGTCCTACCATACATCACCTAATAGAGGTGCAACAGTGGTTTACCACATTCACCCCCTGTTAAAATTGAGTCCGGCATACATATATATACAACAAATGGTTTTCTTTTTTTTTACATTTACATTTACAATATTTGATGGAGAGAAAAAAATGTCTTTTGAAGTCCAGTGGACCAGTTAGAGGTTTAACCGGTCCGGGGCCTTGATGTGCCGCTGGCAGCAATGTAGAGGTGGTGGCAATGCCGATGCTGGTCTGATGTACGGTGCCTCCGGGAGCATGCCAAAATCCTCTTCATCCTCGGGCGTGGGCAGGGGGAGGACGGATGGTCCCAGGGGTTTGCGACTGGGAACGCTGGGGGAGGGGAGGGTGTTGCCGGGCCAGGGGTGTGTGTGTGTGTGTGTGGAACCTGCTGGTGCCAGGTCCCTGAGGGAGACAGTATCCTGGCGGCTTCGGGGTACGCCACGTAGGCATACTGGGGGTTCACATGGAGCAATTGCTCCCTTTCCACCAACGGGTCCGCCTTGTGGAGTCGGACGTGCCTGCGGAGTAGGAGGGGTCCTGGAGCTGCGAGCCAAGTCGGGAGCGACACCCCAGATGTGGACTTCCTGGGGAAGGCAAAGAGACGTTCATGGGGTGTGTTGTTAGTGGTGCACAGTGGTGGTGCACAGTAGTGACCGAATGGAGTGTAGTGCATCAGGGAGGACCTCCTGCCAGCGGGAGGCCGGGACGTTTCTGGACCGTAGGGCCAGTTGGACGGCCCTCCACAACGTCCTGTTCTCCCTTTCTACCTGTCCGTTTCCCCGGGGGTTGTAGCTTGTCGTTCTGCTGGAGGCGATACCCCTGCTGAGCAGGAACTGACGCAGCTCATCACTGATGAATGAGGATCCCTGTCACTGTGGATGTAGGCGGGGAAACCGTACAGAGCGAAGATTGTGTTGAGGGCTTTGATGACGGTGGCAGATGTCATATCGGGGCATGGGATAGCAAAGAGGAATCTGGAGTACTCATCGACCACACTGAGAAAATACGCGTTACGGTCGGTGGAGGGGAGGGGCCCTATGAAATCCACACTGAGGCGGCAAAGGGGCGTGAGGCCTTCACCAGGCGCGCACGGTCCGGCCGGTAGAAGTGCAGCTTGCACTCCGCACAGACCTGGCAGTCCCTGGTGAGTGTCCGTACTTCCTCGATGGAGTAGGGCAGATTGCGGGTCTTTATGAAATGGTACAACCGTGTGACTGCCGGGTGACAAAGACTGTCATGCAGGGTCCCAAGTTGGTCTACTTGTGCGCTGGCACATGTACCTCGGGATAGGGCGTCCGGGGGCTCGTTGAGCTTGCCGGGGCGATACAAAATCTCGTAATTGTAGGTGGAGAGCTCGATCCTCCACCTCAAGATCTTACCATTCTTGATCTTGCCCCGCTGCGTGTTATTGAACATGAAAGCTACCGACCGTTGATCAGTGAGGAGAGCGAATCTCCTGCCGGCCAGGTAATGCCTCCAATGCCGCACAGCTTCAACAATAGCTTGGGCCTCTTTTTCGATGGATGAGTGTCAAATTTCTGAGGCATGAATGGTGCGGGAAAATAATGCCACGGGTCTGCCTGCCTGATTGAGGGTGGCGGCTAGGGCGACGTCTGATGCGTCGCTCTCTACTTGGAAGGGCAGTTTCTCGTCGACTGCGTGCATCCCGGCCTTGGCGATATTGGCTCTGATGCGGGCGAAGGCCTGTTGTGCCTCGGCCGTCAGGGGAAAATGGGTTGACTGTATGAGTGGGCGGGCCTTGTCCGCATAATTTGGGACCCACTGAGCGTAGTACGAAAAGAACCCCAGGCAGTGTCTGAGGGTCTTGGGGCAGTGGGGGGAGGGGAAGCTCCATGAGGGGGCGCATGCGGTCGGGATCGGGCCCCAGAACTCCGTTCTGGACCACACAGCCGAGGATGGCTAAGCGGTTTGTGCTAAACACACACTTCTCCTTGTTGTAGTGAGGTTTAGGAGAGGGGCGGTGCGGAGAAATTTGGCAAGGTTGGCGTCGTGGTCTTGCTGATCATGGCCGCAGATGGTGACATTGTCTAGGTACGGAAAGGTGGCCCGTATCTGTCAACCATTTGGTCTATCTCCCTTTGGAAGACCGAGACCCCGTTGGTGACGCCAAAGGGAACCCTGAGGAAGTGATAGAGGCGGCCGTCTGCCTCGAAAGCAGTGTATGGACGGTCTGATTTACAAATGGGGAGCTGGTGGTAGGCGGATTTGAGGTCTACCGTTGAGAAGACCCGGTACTGTGCAATCTGATTGACCGTATCAGATATGCGTGGGAGAGGGTACGCGTCGAGCTGCGAGTACCGATTGATGGTCTGGCTGTAGTCCACGACCATTCTGTGTTTCTCCCCAGTTTTAACTACTACCACTTGGGCTCTCCATGGGCTGTTGCTGGCCTCGATGATGCCTTCCCGAAGCAGCCGCTGGACCTCGGACCTGATGAAGGTCCTGTCCTGGGTGCTGTACCGTCTGCTCCTGGTGGTGACCGGTTTGCAATCCGAGGTTAGATTTGCAAAGAGGGAAGGCGGATCGACCTTTAGGGTTGCGAAGCTGCACACAGTGAGGTGCGGTAGGGACCAGCCGAATTTCAGGGTTAGGCTCTGGAGGTTGCACTGGAAGTCCAGGCCGAGTAGTAGGGCAGCACAGAGGTTAGGGAGGATGTAGAGGTGGAAGCCGCTGAATTCGACACCCTGGACCGTGAGTGTGACCGTACAGTACCCCCGGATCGCCACGGAATGGATCCGGAGGTCAGGGAGATTCTTTGGTTGGTAGGGTGTACCGCGAGGGAGCAGCGCCTTTCCGTATCTGGGTGGATGAAGCTTTCGGTGCTCCTGGAGTCCAGTAGGCAAGAGGTCACTTGTCCGTTGATTTTAACGCTGGTCGATGCGGCGGCCAGGTTGTACGGACGAGACTGGTCGATGGTCACTGAGGAGAGTCGTGGTCGATCATAGCTGGTGTCAGATGATGGGGAGCCCGGGGAGCACAGGTCCTGGAACGTTGGCGGTGCCCATGTGCCGTGGGGGAGACAAGATGGCGGCGCTTGAAGATCTTGAGGAGGACAAAATGGCGGCACCCATGGGCTGCACGTGGCGGGGGTTGAACAAGATGGCAGCGCCCATGGGCCGCACGTGTTGCTAGGAAGGGAAGATGGCAGCGCCCACTGGCCGCGCTTGGTCTGAGGGGGGGGAGATAGCGGCGCCCATTGTCCGTAAATGAGGGATGTGGGTGCAATAGCGGCGACTGCACGGGCCTGGCACACCACGGCGGAGTGCCCCTTCTTGCTGCAAGCCTTACAAAGGGAAGCGCGGGCTGGGCAGCATTGGCGGGGGTGTTTCTGCTGGCTGCAAAAGTAACATCGGGGACCCCCAGGGTTCGCTGGCTGGTGCGTGGCGCAGGCGTATTGACTGGGTAAGGCCCCCGCTGGGGCGGCTGTCTGTGGGGTACACGATGCGTAGGAGAGGTGGGCCACACGGCTGGGGGTGTAGGCCTGAATGTTGCGCGATGCAACTGTCATAGAGAGCGCTAGTTTCTTTGTCTCTGCTAGGTCGAGCGTGGCCCCTTCTACTAACAGTCGCTGGCGTATGAGGTCCAACCCAATCCCCGTAACAAATGCGTCCCACATAAGGAGGTTTGAATGTTCAGTGGCCGTAACGCCTGACAGTCCCGGTCCCGGAGGAGTGGGATTAGAAGTCTTCTATGGACTCACCAGGGAGTTGAGAGTGAGTGGCGAGTTTGTGCCTGGTCAAGAGCGTGTTCGTCTTCTGAGCGTAATTCTCTTTGAGAAGCGGCATGGCTTCGGCGTAGTTCAGCACGTCCTGGATTAGCGGAAAGACGCTGGAGCTCAACCTTGAGTACAGGATCTGTATCTTCCGAGCCTCCAAGACAGGGCTGGGCGGCGAGTTGATGTACGCCTCGAAACAAGTCAGCCAGTGTTGAAAGTCCTTTTTGGCGTCGCTTGAATGCGGATCCAGCTGCAGGCGATCCGGTTTGATACGGAGGTCAATCTTTTGAGCAATAAGTTGATGCACGATCAATTGCACAAAGACTAGAGTTCCGGACAACTGAGGCTTTATTGCTCTAAGATGTGTGGCCTCCCACAGCAGCTGGCAAAATGGCTGCAGCATGGAGGACACACATATTTATGGTCCGCCTACTGGGCGGAGCCAGCAGGCAGGGACTACCAACATACCTGTAGGTCCTACCATACATCAACTGATAGAGGTGCAACAGTGATTTACCACAGTAATAAAATCGAAGAACCAACAAATTGGGTAAATTAAATGTATTAAAGAATGCAATAACGATGTAAGAATATGCATGGATCCTAAAGACCTCAATGCCAACATCAAACGAGAACACTATCCAATACCAAAACGTGAAGAAATAACGAGTGAAATGTCAGGTGGGACGTGCTTCAGTAAACTGGATGCATCGCAGGGTTTTTGGCAACTCAAATTGGATGAAGAGAGTACAACGTATTGTACGCTTAACACTCCATTTGGCACTTCTGTTTTCTTCAAATGTGTTTTGGGATAATATCCGTATCTGAAATCTTTCACAGGTCAATGGAACACATTGTGGAAGATATTCAAGGAGTTTGTGTGTATGTTGACGATATAATAGTATGGGGTTCTATGAAGGAAGAACACAACGACCGACTTATCAAAGTACTGCAGAGTGTTAAGAGGTATGGGCTAAGATTGAACAAAGCCAAGTATCAATTTGGCATTAAGGAAATTACGTTTCTGGGAGACAGATTGTCTGCTCAAGGCGTATAACCCGATCAAATGAAAATACAGGCAATAATGAATATGCCACGACCGTCAGACAAGAAAGGAGTTCTGAGGATATTAGGAATGGTCAAGTTTATAGGCAAATTTATTCCGAATTTGTCAGCCAAGACAACGTGTCTGAGAGAAGTTATCAAGAAGATGAATACTTTTGGAGGGGTTATTGGAGGGCTTAAGTGGGTCGGTGCAGACTCGATGGGCTGAATGGCCTCCTTCTGCACTGTATGTTCTATGTTCTATGTTTCAGTTGTCTGGAATGGAGGGAATTTGTGCAGAAGTACAACTTCAAGCATGTCACATCCAGTCCTTTATATCCACAGTCAGATGGAAAGGCAGAGAAAGGTGTGCAGATAGTAAAACAATTACTTTAAAAAATCGATGGACAAGACAGGATGATCCACATCTTGGATTGCTCTGTTATCGAGCATCACCTTTGAGTAATGGTTTGTCATCATCACAATTACTGATGAAAAGGACGACAAGAACAACATTTCCATGCCCTTCATATCAACAAGCAAGTCACAAAATAAAACATCAACTGCAGTCTCAAAAGAGGAAGCAGGAGAGAATCTATGACAGGTCAACCAGGTCTCTACAACCTTTAGAATACAATGATATATAAGGGTGGAGGATCCAGATGGCTGGTCAAAGTGTGTAAAAGTGATACAGAAGATAGGTCCAAGATCCTACACAGTCATCACAGAACAAGGACAGGCACACAGGAGGAACTGAAGAGCTTTGTTAAAAATTCAGCAACCTGTTACTTCACTGTCAGCAGATGATGTGTGTGAGAACTTCTGTCTCTCCAAACCAACGCAACCTGAACAAGAATCAAATGTAGCACCTGAAGATGCACAGAGTAATGCAGTTCCAATAGAGGAACCTTCAGAGCCACTAAAATGTCAAGCAGATTCGGCGGATCAACAAAAGCTTAGAAGGTCAACGAGACATCGAAAGAAGCCTGACAGACCGAATCTGTAGTGGACACTGTAATTGGAAATAATCTGAATTGTTATGCTGTGCACATCATATGTATGCTAATTGGTTGAAATGATGTATGTTATATTTTTGTTAAAATCTAAAGCAAAGGGGAGACCACAAGCAATGTGTAGAAACAATATCAACCAGCAAGCAGGGCAGGCATTTTCAGGTAAATAGGAACTAAAACTGTAGCAAAACCTTCCATCCTGGTTTCTCCATGCCCATCATAACTTTTAAATTTCTCCAGAACCTTACACTTAATGAAGACCTGAAGGGTCCTGCCCGATTTTTACCTGATCCTTCACTGAAGTAACATAGCCTGTTTTTACATTAGTTGACAGTTAAACCTTGCAGATCATCATCAAATTCTTCATCGTCTTCAACTTCTTTAGTCGCGTTATCAGATTCAATTGGGAGGAATCCATTCATGCGATCATTGAACTCTTTATCAGTCTAGAAAGTCAAACATATGGACATTCATTAATGAACTGCCTGACCGTTTGTGGAGAATGTGTAGGAGGAGGGTTGATAAGCTCACAGGGCTACATTCTCATCCATTGCTGAGTGAAGAGGCAACGGCACAGGGATATTATCACTGGACGAATAATTCAGAGGCTCAAGGTAATCCTCTGGCAGGTGGTGGGATTTGAGTTCAATTAAAAATAGAACTGGAATTGAAAAGTCTAATGATGACCATTGTCAACTGTGTTGTCCTTTGAGGAAGGAAATCTATCTTCCTTACAGCGCGGTGGCACAGTGGTTAACACTGCTGCCTCACAGCTCCAAGGACCCAGGTTCAATTCCAGCCTCGGGTGACTGCCTGTATGAAGTTTGCACGTTCTCCCTGTGACTGCGTGGGTGTCCTCCAGGTGCTCCAGTTTCCTCCCACAGTCCAAAGATGTTCAGGTTAGGTGGATTGGCCATGATAAAATGCTCCTTAGTGTCTAAAGATTGGGTGTGGTTGCTGGGTTACGAAGATAGAGTGGAGGAGCGGGCTTAAGTGGGGTGCTCTTTCCAAGGGCCAGTGCAGACTCAATGGACTGAATGTCCTCCTTCTGCACTGTAAATTCTATGATTTTATGTGACTCCGGACCAAAGGTGGTTGGTTCTTAAATACCCTCTCAAGGGATGCAAAATAAATGCTAAATAAATAGACAGATCAAAGTATCAAGCAGCGCTCACACCCCATACTCATGCCTAACGTTCGACTAAATTAAAGGACTGCTGGTAAATGGTCCATCCATTTCTTCACTCTCCAGGTGGGTGCAGGACTTGAAGGTGATAAAGTATCTCTCAGGTTCAACAATCAAAATGGCAGCAGTGATTATGCATTTTGTGCCTCAGTTGTGTGAAATAATTTAATAATTTTTTGGTAAAATCTTCCAGAGCGCTTTCAGAGTATCACAGTGAGGAGAATGGATAAAGTCCACCAATAACTGAACCATCCCGATCAGGAGTCTCTCAGGTTCCATCACCAGTCCAGTTTTAATTCCCTGCTCGCGGCACAGGCGGCAGTTGGTCTAGAATTGACCTCAGGACCCTTGGACTTAGAGAGATAATTGGACAGTATTCCCATTTCTGATCATACTGGAAAGTAACTGTTACACAAAGATCAGGGCTGTGATTTCCTGGGCAGCTTTGCCACGGGCCCAGATCCCGTCATGGCCGCTGACTCTTGTGAGAGGGCCATAATGGGATTTTTGCCGCGGGATCTCAGTTTGAGATCTTCCTGTTATGTGAGGGATGGGCGGAAATGATGGGGGAGATGATACCCCGTGCTGGCGATGATGGGTGGGGGGATTGGGTCATCCTGATGGCTGCATGGTGTGTAAGGGGTGTGGGGCAGGGGGGTAACCTGTGTGGTGGGGGGAGTGTACACTTCTGTCTTCTAGGGTTAGGGCGATTCCCCTGCTTTCCAGGATTCCGATGTAAATGGCAGGGTGTTGAAAGGGGGCTTTTACTTTGACTTTGAGATCGGGTCACTCTTTACAAATGACACTTCGATCTCCGCCCCACCCGAATGACGGCGCCAAATACCAACCCTGATGTTTTTTTTAAATCGGACATTGGACAAAAAATGGATTTGAACAGGTTGTGACACCCGTTGTGAGTCTCTTCGCCTGCCCCACCGGCCCTGCTAGCGTTCTTAGAATCATAGAAATCCTACAGTGTAGAAGGAGACCATTCGGCCCATTGCGTCTGCACTGACCCTTTAAAAGAGTATCCTATCCAGGCCCAGTCCCCTGCCCTATCCCCTTAACCCCACTTAAACTGCGCATTCCTGGACACTAAGTGCAATTTAGCATGGACAATCCACCTAACCTGCCCATCTTTGGAGTATGGGAGGAAACCGGAGCATCCGGAGGAAACCCATGCAGACCCAGGGAGAGAGTGCAAGCTCCACACAGACAGTCCCCCCAAGGCCAGAATTGAACCTGTTCCCTGGCACTGTGAGGTAGCATTGCTAACCCCTGGGCCGCCATGTCACTCCTTGACAGACCCGTGAGAACATGCAAGAAATTATCGCTAATTTGAATCTCATTTGCTAACCGGGAGTCCCGTTGGTGTGAATTGGTGCAAGTCCTGACAAATGGGGAACTGGCGGCTTGCAGTTCAAGGGTTGGCAAGGGGGTGACTACCCTCCCTACAATTGCCTCCAGGTTCTTCACGGAAAGTGGAGATCGGGAGCTTGTATTGGGCTGGTGGGCTCAGGTCAGGGGTCTTTCCTGGGGTGGGGGTTTTTTGATTGGTCTTCCCATTTGCAGCCTTTAAATCCTTTCAACTGTCTATCAGCATGCCAATTTCAAAGAGCTGTGAGATGAAGGTAAAAGTATTCCCTTTATGTGGTGAAACCTTTGAAGTGGTTTTGTTCAATGTTAATTTCATTGCCCTTTATCTTTTTCAAGCCTGTGTGCATGCCCAGAAGCTAAAACGCTTTGAACTGCATTGTTTGCATTCAATTTCATTGCCTTTTAAAAACCTTTTAATTGACAGGTCCAGCGGTGTAAAAGGAAGGATTACCGATGTTTATTCATACAGCTCCAGTGGGGTCCATTAACTCTGAGGGGCAGTTGCTTTTCTAACTGGAGTTTTTTTATAAAGAGGTTGTCTCTTTGTTCTGAAGAGCTTCCTAGAAAGAGCAGGTACCTTGCATGGCAGGTCAGGTTTGCTACTAGCACCAGTTGGAATCATTCCAGTTTTCTCGCTGGCAGGAGCATTTAATCTTCAATCGCACCCAATGAATTTGGGTATTAAAAGGACAGGAGAATTTATCTTGACAAAAACATACCTTGGTCTTGTTGAGTTCTCTGTCCAAAGGCAGGTCCAACCCATAGTGCTACGACCTCCACCTTAGGTAGGGCAGGGAGGAAGATCCCAAATCCACCCAGTCCAGAGCCGGGATCAAAATCCTTCTTGTTGGTGTCCAGCCAACCACCCCACCCAAAGGAGACTAAGTTGTTCAGGTAACACACTCATGTCCATGCATGTTGTCGGCTGGAGCTATGAATGGTGATTGTGGAGGCTCCTGCTCTTACCTCCTGCCGTTGGCACATGGTGGAAGAATTTATATATTGATATGGAACCCATTTGGTTGCTTTAGGAGTGCCTCTTTCTTGCCCAGCAAGACCTGGAATGGAACTTGAACCTTGGCACAATACCTAGTCACAATACCCCCTTATATATTGGTAAGGGAGGTTGGTTTCTTTGTTATAATGAGGTGCTCTGATGTCACGAACCACTATCACACCTCATTCAGTAATAGCACCACAATAACTCATATCTAGATCCCTCAGACTAGACATCTTGTACACACCAGGTCTCCAAACTGGTTCATTCCCACGGTAAACGTGTGTTTCCCCATTGAGTACTCCAGATTGTGCTGTTTGATGTATCTCACATTGTCCTCCCATATCTTTCTCCTGTAGGTCTCTTCTTCCTGAATAAAGACATGAAGACAGTCAGATTCTAGTATCTTTTGTCCTTCATAAAATTGTGCGTTGGCTTTAAAGATTCCTGTAGTAAAGCTGAAATAAAAGTTTATAGTTGGGTTTCTATCCTTTCATCACGGAGAAGTTACACTTACTCCTCTTCCCACAGATACAGAAAAATAAACCAATCTCTGAGAGAGTGACAGAATTATGGTAGGAGTAAACAGCTGAACAAGATCAACATCTTTATTCCTCAACATTGGAACAAACAACAGAAAATAAGGTAGCAGTGGGACAATATAGTTCATGCATTTTATAGATCAGATTTGCCTCCACTATCCCGTTAATTTTACAGCTATGTTCTGATTGGTGAGCATGATGACAATGTCAATAGATGGAAAAAGAGGGTTGGTTTAACTCAGTTGGCTGGACAGCTGGTTTGTGCTGCAGAGCCAGGCCAATGGCATGGGTTCACTTCCCATACCGACTGAGGTTCTTCGTGAAGGCTCCACCTTCTCAACCTTGCCCCTCGTCTGAGGTGCGGTGATCCTCGGGTTAAATCACCACCAGTCAGCTCTCCCCCTCAAAGGGGAAAGCAGTCTATGGTCATCTGGGACTATGGCGACTTTACTTTTATTGAAAGGGGATGGTCCGGAAGCTGCTCAAGGTGTATTTATGGGGCGCGATTCAACTAATTGGGAAGAAAGTCCCATAACGAGCGTGTACAAGGGGCCTCAGCGGGAACCCGTGGCCGAGGCCGCACGTAGACCCGTTTTGTTCGAGTGAGCAGAGCTCTCCAGTGTAGCGAGAGATTGAGGGGCCGTTTTTAAATGGCGTCCTGATCTCCAAAGCCCCTGAAGCGACCCTCAACACCACCCAGCCCGAACACACTATGGGAGGGTCCTGGGCCCTCCATGAAGCCCCCCAACAACCACGCAGGACACCCCCAGCCTATGCCAGCTGGCAGTGCCATCTGTGCACTATGGCAGTGCCAGGCTGACACCCTGGTGACACTGCCATGATACCAGGTTGGCACAGCCAGAGTATCAGGCTGGTACTGCTAAGGTGCCTAGGTGGCACCAGCAGTGCCAGGGCACCACCCTGCCCATAGGGCATGCAGCTGGGTGCCTCCAATCCCCTGGGAGACCCCCACAAGTGCCATTCTGTCTGGTCCCCATTTGTGGAGACCAGTACCAAACTGCACTCACCCGTGATCTTCAAGGCGAAGGGGCTAAATCACAAAGCCTCAGCTACCTTGAGAATCTGCACATTAAAGTGAGGCTAGCTGCCTCGCTTTAATATGCAGTTTTACCAAAACATGATCCCACCCACAATCAGCGGGATTTACGTCACAGCATCTCGCAAGATCGCATTACATCTTTTGTGCCTTGCGAGCCGGGTACATCCTGGGAGCGGGGTCTCTCGGCATTCATCAGCCATGCTGCGCCGTGGTGAGCTGCTTTTGAGATACAATGTGGCAACTGGATCGTGCCCATGGTTTCTACAGTAGCTTCGGCAGGGGTCTAGTAAACTGAGTGACACCAAAGGCGTAAATTTAATGCCCTCCCTGCAGGGGCTGTTTAGCACAGGGCTAAATCGCTGGCTTTGAAAGCAGACCAGGCAGGCCAGCAGCACGGTTCAATTCCCGTAACAGCTTTCCCGAACAGGCGCCGGAATGTGGTGACTAGGGGCTTTTCACAGTAACTTCATTTGAAGCCTACTTGTGACAATAAGAGATTTTCATTTTCATTCATTTCATTCATGTGAGCTTGGTGGCAAGATGGTTTTTAAAATTGGTGGGAATCCCTATGCCTTTCTGTCTAAACCCAGTTAAATCTGGAAAGCAACACTCATGAACAGCCTTCCGACCCCAATGGCTATTCAACCACTTAGGTGGGCAGTTCATGCCCAATTAAAGGCCTCATCCCATCACCACTGGCGTTCACCCAGTGGTAGACAGGGGTCCACCATGCAGGAAGCCCGTGAAGCAAACCTTGTTGCGTTGGTGACAGGCTTCCAGAAATGTGTCACTTGTTCAGAGGAACTCAGTGCCTCATCAGGTCATGCAGCATCAATGAGGTGGGGGCCCCGTTGGGAGCCAAGCCCTTTCCCTTGCTGCGCGGTCATCTCCCCCTCCCCCAGTCCACTGTTACTCACCTGCGGCCTGTAACCTTTTAAAACTTCACTTACAGGATGTAGAGATCACTGGCTAGGACAGCGTTGATTACACATCCCTAATTGCCCTTGAGAAGGTGTGGTGAACTGCCTTTTTGAAATACAGTAGTCTATGTGGTGCAGGTAGACCCACGATGCAGTTAGGATCGGGAGGTCCAGGTTTTTGACCCAGCAACAGTGAAGGAATGGTGATATATTTCAAAATCACCTTGGGAGGGCTCATCACTGGCAGCAGCAGCACCTGCTCAGTGGCACTACGGAGCAATGCACACCTGCCAGCCTCATATAGGCCTTCAGAAATTAGGTGACGGTGGTCTGACACCGGCTCGCCAGCCAATGGTTCATTGTCATCTACATTAAATTCTTCCGTAAGGCTCTACTGTTTCCCTGTGAAATCTGTCAGCCATCTGTTGGGGTCAAAGACTGGGAGAATTGCCATGGAATGATGTTTTCTATTTCACTGCACATATCCATTCCACCCAAGAAATAGCCCTCCTCTCCCATGTTAACTTCAATTACGAATTGTCAATATTTAGTGAGTGTGTGGAACCCCTTCCCCCTTCACAGTGAGCTGAATGTTTGGAAGAGGCTCCACACTAGAACAAATTCCCCTTTTACCTCGGTGTACTGCTTCTTATATTGAGATTTCCAGCTCTTCCAGTCTTCATCCAGTCTTGAATCGAATGTGTGACCTGAAGCTACAACCAGAATCGACAGCAGCACACAGCCCAGAAACAGAGAGAGCTTCATGATGGACAATCTAATGGAGCAAAACCAATGGCATCAGACAGTATGTGGACAATATTCACAGATTACTGGGGAAATAGCTGTTTGGTATAGATATGCTGCCAATATTATCCTGCTCAATCAATTGCTGTCACCTTTTTGCATTTTAGCTTCATTGAACAGATAATATATTTCTTGCTCATTGTCAGTGGATCGGAATCTTCCTGCCATTAAATCTATTGAATTAAAATTAATCAATAGTTAAGACTAAGTGTTGTGAAGAGCAGAAAACTTGTGAAATTAATTTAAATTGTGCTGATGTGGTGGTCTGTGCTCAGTACTAACATTCTAGCCTCAGTCAGGAAGGTAATATCTAAAATGAAAATCACCATAGTCTCACAGGAGAGAGAGAGCTGACTGCTGCTGATTTAACCTAGGGGTCTCACATCAGATTGAGAAAGCGGGGCCTCCTGGTAACGTCAGATGTTGCAGGAATTGAACTTGTGCTGTTGGTGTCAGTTCTGCATCAGGAGCCAGCTGCCAAGTAAACTCAGAGGGCACTAGGTTTCCCACTCCCTCTGGAGCCAGCCACTGAGACAGTCAGAGTCCACGAGCTAGCACAGTGCAAACACCATGCGGTAGCTAGTAAGTCTGGTCAGGCTAGTACTAGGTCACCAGTCAGTTCAGTATAGTGTCGACCCACAGTTAAATATGTATGTTAGTTCTATCGTTCAATAAAACTGTGTTGGATCTTCTACAGTGTTAGAGGTCTGTTTCTCGCATCGCTGCATCAAGTGCAGTCCACACCGAACCGACCTGCCTAACACATTATGGGACCACGGGGTGATATTGAAAATTGATGGACCTACCTCGAGTGAATCAGCATTGACCAGCAAGCAGCCATCTGGTGACATGGAAAACATCCAGCCTCCTCCGCATCTCCGGCAACCTCGGCGCAAATTGGAGGCTCTTCAAGTAAAAGTTCCTCTGGAACATCGAGGCCTCCGACCTCGAAGCAGCATCGGATGCCAGGAAGATCGCGCTATTTCTCTCCACCGCAGGGGACCTCGCCATCCACATCTGCAACTCCCTCACGTTTGCTGACGGCGAAGACAAAACAAAATTCAAAACAGTCCTGCTGAGGTTTGACGGTCACTGCGACATTGAGGTGAATGAGAGCTTTGAAAGGTACGTTTTCCAGCAGAGGCTTCAGGGTAAGGATGAACCTTTTCAGTCCTTCGTCACTCATCTCCGCATCCTAACGCAGTCATGTAACTATGGTTTGATGGCTGATTCCATGATCCGGGATCAGATCGTCTTCGGGGTCCACTCCGACTCCCTTCAGCAGCAGCTCCTGAAAGTCAAACAGTTGACCCTCTCTGTTGCTATCGAGACATGCGTTGTCCATGAGCATGCTAAGAATCGTTACTCAGGGCAGCACGGTGGCGCAGTGGGTTAACCCTGATGCCCCACGGCGCCGAGGTCCCAGGTTCGATCCCAGCCCTGGGTCATTGTCAGTGTGGAGTTTGCACATTCTCCCCGTGTTTGCATGGGTTTCGCCCCCACAACCCAAAGATGTGCAGGCTAGGTGGATTGGTCACGCTAAATTGCCCCTTAATTGGGAAAAAAATAAAGAAATAAAAAATGAATTGGGTACTCTAAATTTAAAAAAAAGAAACGTTACTCCCACATCAGGGCGGCAGAAACTGCGAAGCTGCCCTCCCACGAAGCGGAACGGGTGCAGGCCATTGCACAAATGCAGGGCCTGAGCATCGAGGAGAGTGGCCGTTTCACTCGCTTTTCCCGGGTCCCTGCACATGCGCACCACGACCGAGTGGACGACGAGCCCGACAACCTAACTGCTCAAGTGCGTATGTCGACCGACCGCACTGCGCATGCGCGATGGCGCACGGAATGCGCTGACATCGACGTCATGACGTGTCCGAATTGTGGCTCCGCTCTTTTAAAGCGGCAATGTCCGGCAAAATGATGCCGGTGTCTACAGTGTGGCAAGCTTGGCCACTACGCAGCCCTTTGCAGATCTGCTCCACTGCTCAGCAGCCAGCGATCCCAGCTGCGGCGCAGAAGTGTCCGCTCAATACAACAAGGCATGCCAGATTACGATCCCAACAGCCCAATGGACCCTGATGCTGAGTGCCTCAAGTCCCCATACCGGGTGGGCATCATAATGACACATGCGCTGCCTTCCACCACACCTACGCAATGCCTCTCGATCCTCAGTGTGGATCCCGACGACGAGTCCTCACAGTGAACAAGGCCTGCATCCGGTTCAAACTGGACACCGGCGCATCGGCTAACCTCATCTCGAAATCCGACCTCGACACCATCCGCACCAAACCGAACATTCTTCCACCAGCCTGCCAGCTCCTTGACTACAATGGCAACGCCATAGCTGCCAGTGGCCGGTGCCAACTGGGGGTATCCAATAAGGCGATCAAGGCGACGCTGCGGTTTGAAATCGTTGGGCCTGACAGAGTGTCTCTGCTCGGTGCTCGTGCCTGCAAGCTCCTTGTTCAACGCATCCACACCATGTCATCATCACCAGCGACGGCCTCGCCCATTGGAAACTTGCAAGCCGACATAGATGACATCATCACGCAGTACCACAGCATGTACGACGGAATGGGCACGCTCCCATACCGATACAAAATCCTGCTCAAGCCGAACGCCACCCCTGTAATTCATGCACCTCGCCGGGTGCCGGCACCCCTCAAGGATCGTCTGAAGAAGCAATTACAGGACCTCCAAAACCAGGGCACCATATCAAACGTCACAGAGCCACAGACTGTGTCAAGAAGCCGTCAGGGGAGCTTCGCATTTGCATTGACCCTAAGGATCTAAACCGAAACATCATGAGGGAGCATTACCCGATACCAAAATGAGAAGAGTTGACCAGTGAGATGGCTCATGCCAAATTCTTTACTAAGCTCGATGCCTCCAAGGGTTTTTGGCAAATACAGCTGGACGCGTCCAGTCGCAAGCTGTGCACGTTCAACACCCCGTTTGGTCATTACTGCTACAACCGGATGCCTTTTGGCATCATATCTGCCTCCGAAGTATTTCATCGCATCATGGAACAGATGATGGAGGGCATCGAGGGAGTGCGAGTGTACGTTGACAATTCATTATCTGGTCCACAATGCCCCAGGAACACATCGCTCGCCTCAAGCAGGTATTCCAAAGAATCCATGAACATGGTCTTCAGCTCAACAGAGCCAAGTGCTCATTTGGTCTATCGGAGATCAAATTCCTAGGTGACGTCATCTCGCAGCAGGGCGTACGGCCAGATGCCGACAGGGTCTCGGCGATCAACGCCACAAGGACACCGAAGTACAAAAAGGCGGACCTCCGCTTGCTCGGAATGGTCAACTTCCTCGGGAAATTCATTCCCAATATGGCATCCCACACCACAGCCCTCCGCCATCTCGTCAAAAAGTCAATGGAATTCCAGTGGCTGCCCACGCATGAAGAGGAATGACGCGAGCTGAAAGCGAAACTCACGACAGCCCCGGTCCTAGCATTCTTCGATCCAATCAAGGAAACCAATCCAATCAACTGATGCAAGCCAGGACGGCACTGGGGCGGTGCTCCTCCAGCGGGATGACTTCGCGTCCTGGGCTCCAATGGCGTATGCCTCCAGGGCCATGACGTCCACTGAGCAACGATAAGCTCAGATTGAGTGTCTGGGCCTCCTAACAGGGATAGTCAAGTTCCACGTCTATGTTTATGGCCTGCCGAAATTCACGGTAGAGACGGACCACAGGCCTTTAGTCCACATAATCCAGAAGAATGTAAACGATATGACACCTCGGCTACAGCGTATTCTTCTAAAGCTACGCCGCTACGACTTCGAACTGGTCTACACGCCAGGTAAAGAGCTGATCGTTGCAGATGCCCTGTCCAGGTCCATTACCATACCGCATGAACAAAGTGACTTCATCTGCCACATAGAAGCCCAAGTGCAGTTGTGTGCCTCGAACCTTCCGGCCTCTGACGAACGGGTGGTCCAAATTCGTGAGGAGACAGCCAAGGATCCTCTGCTGCAGCGCGTGATGCAGCACCTCAGCAATGGCTGGCAGAAGGGACAATGTCCCCAGTTCGAAAACGTAAAAGATGACCTGATGGTGGTGGAGGGAATCCTTCTGAAACTCGACAGAATCATAATTCCTCAGAGTATGCGTGCTATGGTGCTGGGCCAACTCCTTGATGGTCACCTTGGGGTCGAGAAATGCCGACGCAGAGCTCGGGAGGCGGTCTATTGGCCGGGCATCAGCCAGGACATTGCCGACACAGTCCTCAATTGCCCTACCTGTCAGACGTTTCAGGCAGCTCAACCCAAAGAAACGTTGCAGCAGCACGAGATTGTGACCTCTCCGTGGTCCAAAGTAGGCGTAGACCTTTTCCACACCAAGGGGCGTGACTACGTACTCCTGGTCGACTACTTCTCCAGTTACCCAGAAGTAGTGAAACTGTCTAACCTCATGTCGAAGGCGGTAATCAAAGCCTGCAAATAAACATTCTCCAGGCATGGGATACCGCTCACGGTAATGAACGACAACGGTCCTTGCTTTTACAGCCAGGAATGTTCTGACTTCGCACAATCCTACAACTTCTGTCACGTTACCTCCAGTCCCCACTACCCGCAGTCAAACGGGAAGGCCGAAAAAGGGGGTCCCCATTGTAAAGCAGCTGCTGTGCAAAGCTGCAGACTCAGGCTCCGATTTTAACCTGCCGATGCTGCCATACAGGGCAACCCCACTGTCCACTGGATTGTCTCCAGCCCAGATGCTCATGAATCCCACTCTGAGGACCACAGTTCCAGCCATCCAGGTTCCCGACCTAGACCACCTCACGGTCCTACAGAAAATGCAGCAGTCACGGGTCCAACAGAAAGCCATGTACGATGCCCATGCCACGGATCTGCCCGAGCTGGCCCCAACTGATCATGTTCGCGTACAGTTGCCTGAGGGCGGCTGGTCAGCCACAGCTGTTGTGCCCAAACAAGTGGCCCCAAGATCATTCCTTGTCCACATGGCTGATGGCTCCCTGCTACAGCGCAACAGACGGGCACTGCGAAGAGTTCCACGCCCGTTACCTGACCAGTGTGCCCCGCCGCCTACGATGCCTCCTCCGGACGTACCCGCCCACGAGGCCACCAACCTATCAGCAATCCTGCCAGTCCACGCGCCCACCGCGATGCCAGCGATCCCGCCTCTCCAAGCGCAGGCGGCTCCTAATCCACCTCTGCGGTGATCAACAAGAATTCGTCACCCACCACGAAGACTAAATCTATAGACTGAGCTTTGTACATTTTTGTGACTTCACCAATTGGACCTCTGTAAATATCGTTTTGTTTGCCATGTATCTGCACTATCGCAACTTTCCTATGTATATACGTTCGTCTAGACATCTTTCTGTACATAGTCAGGCACATATATATATATATTTATAAGCATCCACACGTTAATTTTTACAAAAGGGGAGATGTCATAATATCCACGCATGTATAATGAAGTGCAGCCAGGCAGTAATTGACACACAAGATGACCAGTAAGCACACAGCACAGTGCAGCCAATCACCAGACAGGATACCACCACTATAAAGCCAGAGGGCACTAGGTTTCCCACTCTCTCAGGACCCAGCCACTGAGACAGTCAGAGTCCACGAGCTAGCAAGTGCAAACACCATGCGGTAGCTGGTCAGTCTGGTCAGGCTAGTACAAGGTCTCCAGTCAGTTCAGTGTAGTGTCGACCCACAGTTAAATATGAATGTTAGTTCTATCGTTCAATAAAACCGTGTTGGATCTTCTACAGTGTTAGAGGTCTGTTTCTCGCATCGCTGCATCAAGTGCAGTCCACACCGAACCGACCGGCCTAACACATCACCAACCTCTCAATGTCTAAAGTACCAGTGTAATTATTATGTCACGGGGTTAGTATTTCAAAAACTTATACTGAACATCCAGCAAATGTTTGTTCAAATTTGACCAGGGTTTATTTTCTGTATCTGCAAATAAAAGATAATTGCGCTATTCAGAAGTGATTGACTGGAGAATTATCCAATTAACTCCATTCTGGTCAGGAAAGCTGGTGTAACATTACGCAACCCTTAAAGTGCCAAAAAATGTCACTGGAGAAAGTACAAAAAAGATTTATTCGAATGCTGCCAAAACTGAGAGGTTGCTCAGAACAAGGAATATCGATTAAACTGGGACTATTTTCTCAGGAGAAGAGAAGGCTAATGGGTAACCTAATGGATGGCCTCCAGATTATGAAAAAGTTTGATAGCATAGTGATAAATATAAACATAAGATATTCACTAACAAATCGGATGGAGAGTTCAGGGGACACGTCTCTATCCACAGAGTGGTTGGAATGAGGGACTCACCGATAGAACAGGAAGCAGGAAGTATAAGGGTAAGCTCGATAAGCAGATGATGAAAAGCGGAACTGGATGAGAAGCTGATGGGATGAGATAAAGAGAGGTGGGAGGAGGTTCATGTGGAGCATAGATACACTGATTGGCATGAGGGGCGGCGTGGTCAATCCGGGAGGAAGCTTGGGTCGAACAGGAGGGGGGGAGGATCGGATGGGCGAGGAGGAGGGTTCTGGAAGGGGGGGTTTGGTCGGGTCGGGGGCGTGGGTGGTGTGCTGGGTCCCCTGCGGGGTCATGTGCATTGGGGGTGTTCCACGCAAGGCTGGATTTCGGTTTTTCTGGCGTTAGAAGTGATTTTTGTTTCTTCTACCTTATTCAGAGCAAACATCAAGTTAGAACTGGCAGAGCCATCCAAGGTTAGTGATATACCCTCAATCATGACACGAGAGAGTGTACTCGTGAAACAAAGGCTTTAATAAACAGAGAACTTCACCAGCCAGAGAGATGAGTGCTCACTGAGCGCCGCCCACAGGACGTCACCTTATATCCGGCCCCTGGGAGGTGGAGCCTGAGGTGGAGTCCTCCAGGGTTCCAAACCTGGTCTTAAAGGGACATTACATGCATGATCTTAAAGGCACAATACCCATTCATCACAGTTAGTGATTTACATCACTTCTTGGCAGATGGCTCCCAGCCCATTGCAATTGTCCAGAGGTAGTTAGCACTTCTGGACAATTGCCAGGTAAGCCCTTACATGGCAACTTCCTAGAAGGATTTCCCAGCGCATTATTGGGGTTCCCCCTAAATGCAATGCTCGGTGGCACGGTAGCACAGTGGTTAGCACTGTTGCTTCACAGCACCAGGGTCCCAGGTTCAATTCCCGGCTTGGGTCACTGTCTGTGCAGAGTCTGCACATTCTCCATGTGTCTGCGTGGGTTTCCTCTGGGTGCTCCAGTTTCCTCCCACAAGTCCCGAAAGATGTGCTTGTTAGATGAATTGGACATTCTGATTTCTCCCTCAGTGTACCCGGAGAGGCGCCGGAGTGTGGCGACTAGGGGATCTTCACAGTAACTTAATTGCAGTGTTAATGTAAGCCGACTTGTAACAATAAAGATTATTATTCTAAAGGAAGTTGTGGGCCATTGTAATACTTGTAAATTTGACATTGCCAAGAACGCCTTGATTTAGTTTCCCTTTCCTCCAATTTATTTACAAATTTGTCATTTTGTTGGCCATTGACCTTTCACCTTGGTTTCTCTATTTAAAAATAAAATCCCCTTTATGCTCTCACTGCCAATTTCTAGTGCACAGCATTGAGCAGAATCCGGACTGGAGCAGCCGTATCAACACTCTGGCTGTACATGCAGGGCAGAGGCTGGGTATTCCGAGACAAGTGTCTCACCTCCTAACCATTCAGTCTCTCCTAAATCTCCAAGCTCCAAGTCAGAAGTGTGATGGAATCATCACCACTCGCCTGGAAGGTGCAGCCACAACAACACACCATCCAGGACGGAGCATTTCACTTGATTGGTGCTCCTGCTACGAGACTCAGTTTCTCCTGCACCGTCTACCACACTACAGCTGCAGTATGTACTATCTACAGGATGTACTGCAGCAAATTAACAAGGCTATTTCTTCCTTTACAACCTCTAACACCAAGAACAAGAGCAGCAGTATCTTGGGTACATCTCCAACTCCACATTCCTCTCCAAGTCACACACCATCCGGACTTGGACATATATTGCTGCTTTCTCGTCATTGTCATGGGAATTCCTACTGAATGGGATTGTGGGAGCACCTTCACTACAAGGACTGCAACAGTTTAAACAGAAGGTGCCCCACAACCTTCTCAAAGTAGCTCGGGACAGCTAGTTATAAATGCCAAACTTACCGGCATCAATCACAATCTGAAAATAGATATTTAAAATATAACACAGAGGAGGAGGAGTTAATTAACTTGGTGATTCCAAACATGTTCAAACACTTTCCCAGAATACTGAAACCGGTGAATTTATCCCCCGTTCCATCTGGACGAACACTCAGAATGGGAACTGAACCCATCCCACTCCACCCATTTATTTCACCTGTCACTTATCAATGAACACTGGAAGGAATGAGACAGAAACTTTGTATTAACAAACTCACCTTGGAGAGATCCCCCGAGCAGCTCGACTGAACGGCGGGTGTCCTCACACATTATATACACACACAGCCTCCCAGGACCCATCCTTCAGATCTATGGACACATCATTGATTGGGAAATGGAGGACAGTAACGAACAAATGATGTGGGATTGTCTCATTACACTCAGAATGTTGCTTTAGAATCAAATTCCTCTTTTAATTATTTTTGATTAATTTTCTGTTTGTCTCAATCACTGGGTGTCACCTGAGGATTTTAGAAGCCAATGATGTCAATGATTCTGTCCATTCACCCTGCTGTGTGTTGAGACCAGGATGATGGAATGTGAGTGAGCTGAGTGTGTGCCCCCGCCCCAGAGTCAGCCCACTACACAACAGGCACACACAGCACACAGGTTTACAGGAACCACAGGTCGAAAATGTAATTTTGTTTCTTTTCTGAATTTTACATTATCAGTAGGAAAGTTTCCAGAGGTCGGACGGGAAGGTTTTGTGCACAGTTTTGGTTTCGAGTCGGTGCAGAGGTTTGTTGCGGTTTTATTATAAGCAACATATTCTTGTCTTGCCATCTTTGCTTCTCCAACGAAGCGGAAGCTCCCATTCATACAAACTAATAAGCTATGCATTTTCTCTCGTGGTTTGATCCAATGAGGAATGCACAAAAGGAACAGGAGCAGGCCATTCAGCCCATCAAGTCTGTTCTGCCGTTCGATAGGATCATGACTGATCTGTGTGTGTTTCAAATTCCAAATTCCTATCAACTCTCTGTAAACTTTGATTTCCTTGTCAGTACAGGAACAATGAGAGCCGGTGCAGGAACAATGGGAGCCAGTGCGGGAACAATGAGAGCCGGTGAACAATGAGAGCCGGTGCAGGAACAATGAGAGCCCGTGCAGGAACAATGAGAGCCGGTGCAGGAACAATGGGAGCCGGTGCAGGAACAATGAGAGCCAGTGCAAGAACAATGGGAGCCGGTGCAGCAACAATGAGAGCCGATGTAGGAACAATGAGAGCCGGTGCACGAACAATGAGAAACGGTGCGGGAACAATGAGAGCCGGTGCAGGAACAATGAGAGCCAATGCAAGAACAATGGGAACCGGTGCAGCAACAATGAGAGTCGGTGCAGGAACAATGAGAGCCGGTGCACGAACAATGAGAACCGGTGCAGGAACAATGAGAGCCAGTGCAAGAACAATGGGAGCCGGTGCAGCAACAATGAGAGCCGGTGCAGGAACAATGGGAGCCAGTGCAGGAACAATGTGAGCCGGTGAACAATGAGTGCCGGTGCAGGAACAATGAGAGCCGGTGCACGAACAATGAGAACCGGTGCAGCAACAATGAGAGACGGTGCAGGAACAATGAGAGCCGGTGCACGAACAATGATAACTGGTGCAGGAACAATGAGAGCCAGTGCAAGAACAATGGGAGCCAGTGCAGCAACAATGAGAGCCGGTGCAGGAACAATGGGAGCCAGTGCAGGAACAATGTGAGCCGGTGAACAATGAGTGCCGGTGCAGGAACAATGAGAGCCGGTGCACGAACAATGAGAACCGGTGCAGGAACAATGAGAGCCAGTGCAAGAACAATGGGAGCCGGTGCAGCAACAATGAGAGCCGGTGCAGGAACAATGGGAGCCAGTGCAGGAACAATGTGAGCCGGTGAACAATGAGTGCCGGTGCAGGAACAATGAGAGCCGGTGCAGGAACAATGAGAGCCGGTGCAGGAACAATGAGAGCCGGTGCAGGTACATTGAGAGCCGGTGCAGGAACAATGAGAGCTCGTGCAGGAACAATGAGAGCCGGTGAAAGAACAATGAAAGCCGGTGCGGGAACAATGAGAGCCGGTGAACAATGAGAGCCGGTGCAGGAACAATGGCAGCCGGTGCAGGAACAATGAAAGCTGGTGCAGGAACAATGAGAGCCGGTGAAAGAACAATGGGAGCCGGTGCAGCAACAATGAGAGCCGGTGAACAATGAGAGCCGGTGCAGGAACAATGAGAGCCGGAGAAAAATGAGAGCCTGTGCAGGAACAATGAGAGCCGATGAACAATGAGAGCCTGTGCAGAAACAATGAGAGCTGGTGAACAATGAGAGCCGGTGCAGGAACAATGAGAGCCGGTGAACAATGAGAGCCAGTGCAGGAACAATGAGAGCTGGTGCAGGAACAATGAGAGCCGGTGAACAATGAGAGCCGGCGCAGGAACAATGAGAGCCGGTGCAGGAACAATGAGAGCCGGTGAACAATGAGAGCTGGTGCAAGAACAATGGGAGCCAGTGAAGCAACAATGAGAGTCGGTGCAGGAACAATGGGAGCCTGTGCAGGAACAATGAGAGCCGGTGAACAATGAGAGCTGGTGCAGGAACAAATAGAGCCGGTGAACAATGAGAGCCGGTGCAGGAACACTGAGAGACGGTGCAGGAACAATGAGAACCGGTGAACAACGCGAGCCGGTGCAGAAACAATGAAAGCCGGTGCAGGACCAATGAGAGCCGGTGAACAATGAGAGCCAGTGCAGGAACAATGAAAGCCGCTGCAGGAACAATGAGAGCAAGTACAGGAAAAATGAGAGCCAGTACAGGAAAAATGAGAGCCGGTGCAGGAACAATGGGAGCCGGTGCAGGAACAATGGGAGCCGGTGCAGGAGCAATGAGAGCCGGTGAAGGAACAATGAGAGCTGGTGCAGGAAAAATGAGAGCCGGTGCAGGAACATTGAGAGCCGGTGCAGGAACAATGAGAGCCAGTGCAGGAACAATGAGAGCCGGTACAGGAACAATGAGAGCCGGTGCAGGAACAATGGGAGCCGGTGCAGGAACAATGAGAGCCGGTGCAGGAACAATGAGAGCCGGTGCAGGAACAATGAGAGCCGGTACAGGAACAATGAGAGCCGGTGCAGGAACAATGGGATCCGGTGCAGGAACAATGAGAGCGGGTGCAGAAACAATGGGAGCCGGTGCAGGAACAGTAAGAGCTGGTGCAGGAACAATGAGAGCTCATGCAGGAACAATGAGAGCCGGTGGAGGAACAATGAGAGCTGGTGCAGGAACAATAAGAGCTGGTGCAGGAACAATGAGAGCTCGTGCAGGAACAATGAGAGCCGGTGGAGGAACAATGAGAGCCGCTGCAGGAACAATGAGAGCTGGTGCAGGAACAATGAGAGCCGGTGCAGGAACAATGAGAGCCGGTGCAGGAACATTGAGAGCCAGTGCAGAAACAATGAGGGCCGGTGCAGGAACAATGAGAGCCAGTGAACAATGAGAGCCGGCGCAGGAACAATGTGAGCGCGTGCAGGAACAATGGGAGCCGGTGCAGATACAATGTCAGCCGGTGCAGCAACATTGAGAGCCGGTGCAGGAACAATGAGAGCCGGTGCGGGAACAATGAGTGCCGGTGCAGGAACAATGAGAGCCGGTGCAGGAACAATGAGCGCCGGTGCAGGTACATTGAGAGCCGGTGCAGGAACAATGAGAGCTGGTGCAGGAACAATGAGAGCCGGTGAAAGAACAATGGGAGACGGTGCAGCAACAATGAGAGCCAGTGCAGGAACAATGAGAGCCGGTGCAGCAACAATGTGACCCGGTGAACAATGAGAGCCTGTGCAGGAACAATGGGAGCTGGTGCAGGAACAATGGGAGCCAGTGCAGGAACAATGAGAGCCGGTGCAGGAACAATGAGAGCCGGTGAACAATGAGAGCCGGTGCAGGAACAATGAGAGCCGGTGCAGGAACAACGCGAGCCGGTGCAGGAACAATGAGAGCCGGTGAACAATGAGAGCCGGTGCAGGAACAATGAGAGCCGGTGCAGGAACAATGCAAGCCTGTGCAGGAACAATGAGAGCCAGTGAACAATGAGAGCAGGTGCAGGAACAATGAGAGCCGGTGCAGGAACAATTAGAGCCGGTGAACAATGAGAGCCGGTGCAGGAACGATGAGAGCCAGTGCAGGAACAATCAGAGCCGGTGAACAATGAGAGCCGGTGCAGGAACAATGAGAGCCGATACAGGAATAATGAGAGCCGGTGAACAATGAGAGCCGGTGCAGGAACGATGAGTGCCGGTGCAGGAACAATGCGAGCCGGTGCAGGAACAATGTGAGCCGGTGAAAAATGAGAGCCTGTGCAGGAACAATGAGAGCCGGTGAACAATGAGAGCCGGTGCAGGAACGATGAGAGTCGGTGCAGGAACAATGAGAGCCGGTGAACAATGAGAGCCGGTGCAGGACCAATGAAAGCCGGTGAACAATGAGAGCCGGTGCAGGAACAATGAAAGCCGCTGCAGGAACAATGAGAGCCGGTGAACAATGAGAGCTGGTGCAGGAACAATGAGAGCCGGTGCAGGAACAATAAGAGCCGGTGCACGAACAATGAGAGCCGTTGCAGGAACAATGAGAGCCGTGCAAGAACAATGAGAGCCGGTGCAAGAACAATGAGAGCCGGTGCAGGAACAATGAGGGCCGGTGCAAGAACAATGAGAGCCGTTGCAGGAACAATGAGAGCCGGTGCAGGAACAATGGGAGCCAGTGCACGAACAATGAGAGCCAGTGGGGGAACAATGAGAGCCGGTGCGGGAACAATGAGAGCCGGTGAACAATGAGAGCCAGTGCAGGAACAATGAGAGCGTGTGAACAACGAGAGCCAGTGCAGGAACAATGAGAGCCGGTGCAAGAACAATGGGAGCCGTTGCAGGAACTATGGGAGCCAGTGAACAATGAGAGCCGGTGCAGGAACAATGAAAGCCGCTGCAGGAACAATGAGAGCCGGTGAACAATGAGAGCCGGTGCAGGAACAATGAGAGCCGGTGCAGGAACAATGAGAGTCGGTGATCAATGAGAGCTGGTGCAGGAACAATGAGAGCCGGTGCAGGAACATTGAGAGCCGGTGCAGGAACAATGAAAGCCGGTGCACGAACAATGAGAGCCGTTGCAGGAACAATGAGAGCCGGTGCAAGAACAATGAGAGCCGTTGCAGGAACAATGAGAGCCGGTGCAGGAACAATGGGAGCCAGTGCACGAACAATGAGAGCCAGTGCGGGAACAATGAGAGCCGGTGCGGGAACAATGAGAGCCGGTGAACAATGAAAGCCAGTGCAGGAACAATGAGAGCCGGTGCAAGAACAATGGGAGCCGTTGCAGGTACAATGGGAGCCAGTGCAGGAACAATGAGAGTCGGTGCAGGAACAATGAGAGCCGGTGCAGGATCAATGAGAGCCGGTATAGGAACAATGAGAGTCGGTGCGGGAACAATGAGAGCCGGGACAGTTACAATGAGAGCCGATGAACAATGAAAGCCGCTGCAGGAACAATGAGAGCCGGGACAGTTACAATGAGAGCCGGTGCAGGAACAATGCGAGCCGGTGCGGAAACAATGATAGCCGGTTAACAATGAGAGCCCGAGCAGGAACAATGAGAGCCGGTGCAAGAACAATGGGAGCCGGTGCAGGAACAATAGGAGCCGGTGCAGGAACAATGATAGCCGGTGCGGGATCAATGAGAGCCGGTGAACAATGAGAGCCCGTGCAGGAACAATGAGAGCCGGTGCAAGAACAATGGGAGCCGGTGTAGCAACAATGAGAGCCGGTGCAGGAAGAATGGGAGCCTGTGCAGGAACAATGGGAGTCGGTGCAGGAACAATGAGAGCCGGTGCAGGAACAATAGGAGTCGGTGCAGGAACAATGAGAGCCAGTGCAAGAACAATGGGAGCCGGTGTAGCAACAATGAGAGCCGGTGCTGGAACAATGGGAGCCTGTGCAGGAACAATGAGAGCCCGTGAACAATGAGAGCCGGCGCAGGAACAAATAGATCCGCTGAACAATGAGAGCCGGTGCAGGAACAATGAGAGCCGGTGCAGGAACAATGAAAGCCGCTGCAGGAACAATGAGAGCCGGTGAACAATGAGAGCCGGTGCAGGAACAATGAGAGCCGGTGCAGGAACAATGAGAGCCGGTGCACGAACAATGAGAGCCGTTGCAGGAACAATGAGAGCCGTGCAAGAACAATGAGAGCCGGTGCAAGAACAATGAGAGCCGGTGCAGGAACAATGAGGGCCGGTGCAAGAACAATGAGAGCCGTTGCAGGAACAATGAGAGCCTGTGCAGGAACAATGGGAGTCAGTGCACGAACAATGAGAGCCAGTGGGGGAACAATGAGAGCCGGTGCGGGAACAATGAGAGCCGGTGAACAATGAGAGCCAGTGCAGGAACAATGAGAGCGTGTGAACAACGAGAGCCAGTGCAGGAACAATGAGAGACGGTGCAAGAACAATGGGAGCCGTTGCAGGAACACTGGGAGCCAGTGAAAAATGAGAGCCGGTGCAGGAACAATGAAAGCCGCTGCAGGAACAATGAGAGCCGGTGAACAATGAGAGCCGGTGCAGGAACAATGATAGCCGGTGCAGGAACAATGAGAGTCGGTGATCAATGAGAGCTGGTGCAGGAACAATGAGAGCCGGTGCAGGAACATTGAGAGCCGGTGCAGGAACAATGAAAGCCGGTGCACGAACAATGAGAGCCGTTGCAGGAACAATGAGAGCCGGTGCAAGAACAATGAGAGCCGTTGCAGGAACAATGAGAGCCGGTGCAGGAACAATGGGAGCCAGTGCACGAACAATGAGAGCCAGTGCGGGAACAATGAGAGCCGGTGCGGGAACAATGAGAGCCGGTGAACAATGAAAGCCAGTGCAGGAACAATGAGAGCCGGTGCAAGAACAATGGGAGCCGTTGCAGGAACAATGGAAGCCAGTGCAGGAACAATGAGAGTCGGTGCAGGAACAATGAGAGCCAGAGCAGGATCAATGAGAGCCGGTATAGGAACAATGAGAGCCGGTGCGGGGACAATGAAAGCCGGGACAGTTACAATGAGAGCCGGTGAACAATGAGAGCCGGTGCAGGAACAATGAGAGCCAGTGCAGGAACAGTGTGAGCCGGTGCAGGAACAGTGAGAGCCGGTGCACGAACAATGAGAGCCGGTGCAGAAACAATGGGATCCGGTGCAGGAACAATAGGAGTCGGTGCAGGAACAATGAGAGCCGGTGCAGGAACAACGGGAGCCGGTGGAGCAACAATGAGAGCCGGTTCTGGAACAATGGGAGCCTGTGCAGGAACAATGAGATCCCGTGAACAATGAGAGCCGGCGCAGGAACAAATAGATCCGCTGAACAATGAGAGCCGGTGCAGGAACAATGAGAGCCGGTGCAGGAACAATGGGAGCTGGTGAACAATGAGAGCCGGTGGAGGAACAATGAAAGCCGGTGCAGGACCAATGAGAGCTGGTGAACAATGAGAGCCGGTGCAGGAACAATGAGAGCCGGTGCAGGAACAATGCGAGCCGGTGCAGGAACAATGAGAGCTGGTGCAGGAACAATGAGAGCTGGTGCAGGAACAATGGGAGCCGGTGCAGGAACAATGAGAGCCGGTACAGGAACAATGAGAGCCGGTGAAGAAACAATGGGAGCCGGTACAGGAACAATAAGAGCCGGTGCAGGAACAATGAGAGCCGGTGCAGGAACATTGAGAGCCGGTGCAGGAACAATGAGAGCCGGTGCAGGAACATTGAGAGCCGGTGCAGGAATAATGAGAGACGGTGCAGGAACAATGCGAGCCGGTGCAGGAACAATGTGAGCCGGTGAACAATGAGAGTAGGTGCAGGAACAAATAGAGCCGGCGAACAATGAGAGCCGGTGCAAGAACAATGAGAGCCGTTACAGGAACAATGAGAGCCGGTGCAGGAACAATGGGAGCCAGTGCAGGAACAATGAGAGCCAGTGCGGGAACCATGAGAGCCGGTGCGGGAACAATGAAAGTCGGTGAACAATGAGAGTCGCTGCAGGAACAATGTGAGCCGGTGCAAGAACAATGAGAGCCGTTGCAGGTACAATGGGAGCCAGTGCAGGAACAATGAGAGTCGGTGCAGGAACAATGAGAGCCGGTGCAGGATCAATGAGAGCCGGTATAGGAACAATGAGAGTCGGTGCGGGAACGATGAGAGCCGGGACAGTTACAATGAGAGCCGATGAACAATGAAAGCCGCTGCAGGAACAATGAGAGCCGGGACAGTTACAATGAGAGCCGGTGCAGGAACAATGCGAGCCGGTGCGGAAACAATGATAGCCGGTGAACAATGAGAGCCCGAGCAGGAACAATGAGAGCCGGTGCAAGAACAATGGGAGCCGGTGCAGGAACAATAGGAGCCGGTGCAGGAACAATGATAGCCGGTGCGGGATCAATGAGAGCCGGTGAACAATGAGAGCCCGTGCAGGAACAATGAGAGCCGGTGTAGCAACAATGAGAGCCGGTGCAGGAAGAATGGGAGCGTGTGCAGGAACAATGGGAGCTGGTGCAGGAACAATAGGAGTCGGTGCAGGAACAATGAGAGCCAGTGCAAGAACAATGGGAGCCGGTGTAGCAACAATGAGAGCCGGTGCTGGAACAATGGGAGCCTGTGCAGGAACAATGAGAGCCCGTGAACAATGAGAGCCGGCGCAGGAACAAATAGATCCGCTGAACAATGAGAGCCGGTGCAGGAACAATGAGAGCCGGTGCAGGAACAATGGGAGCCGGTGAACAATGAGAGCCGGTGCAGGAACAATGAAAGCCGGTGCAGGACCAATGAGAGCTGGTGAACAATGAGAGCCGGTGCAGGAACAATGAGAGCCGGTGCAGGAACAATGCGAGCCGGTGCAGGAACAATGAGAGCTGGTGCAGGAACAATGAGAGCCGGTGCAGGAACAATGGGAGGCGGTGCAGGAACAATGAGAGCCGGTACAGGATCAATGAGAGCCGGTGAAGAAACAATGGGTGCCGGTACAGGAACAATAAGAGCCGGTGCAGGAACAATGCGAGCTTGTGCAGGAACAATGAGAGCCGGTGCAGGAACAATGAGAGCCGGTGCAGGAACATTGAGAGCCGGTGCAGGAACAATGAGAGCTGGTGCAGGAACAATGCGAGCCGGTGCAGGAACAATGTGAGCCGGTGAACAATGAGAGCAGGTGCAGGAACAAATAGAGCCGGTGAACAATGAGAGCCGGTGCAAGAACAATGAGAGCCGTTACAGGAACAATGAGAGCCGGAGCAGGAACAATGGGTGCCAGTGCAGGAACAATGAGAGCCAGTGCGGGAACAATGAGAGCCGGTGCGGGAACAATGAGAGCCGGTGCGGGAACAATGAGAGTCGGTGCAGGAACAATAAGAGCCGGTGCAAGAACAATGAGAGCCGTTGCAGGAACAATGAGAGCCGGTATAGGAACAATGAGAGTCGGTGCGGGAACAATGAGAGCCGGGACAGTTACAATGAGAGCCGATGAACAATGAAAGCCGCTGCAGGAACAATGAGAGCCGGGACAGTTACAATGAGAGCCGGTGTAGGAACAATGCGACCCGGTGCGGGAACAATGACAGCCGGTGAACAATGAGAGGTCTTGCAGGAACAATGAGAGCCGGTGCAAGAACAATGGGAGCCGGTGCAGGAACAATAGGAGCCGGTGCAGGAACAATGATAGCCGGTGCGGGAACAATGAGAGCCGGTGCAGGAACAATGTGAGCCGGTGAACAATGAGAGCAGGTGCAGGAACAAATAGAGCCGGTGAACAATGAGAGCCGGTGCAAGAACAATGAGAACCGTTACAGGAACAAGGAGAGCCGGTGCAGGAATAATGGGAGCCAGTGCAGGAACAATGAGAGCCAGTGTGGGAACAATGAGAGCCGGTGCGGGAACAATGAGAGCCGGTGAACAATGAGAGTCGGTGCAGGAACAATGAGAGCCGGTGCAAGAACAATGAGAGCCGTTGCAGGAACAATGGGAGCCGGTGCAGGATCAATGAGAGCCGGTATAGGAACAATGAGAGTCGGTGCGGGAACAATGAGAGCCGGGACAGTTACAATGAGAGCCGGTGCAGGAACAATGCGAGCCGGTGCGGGAACAATGACAGCCGGTGAACAATGAGAGCCTGTGCAGGAACAACGAGAGCCGGTGCAAGAACAATGGGAGCCGGTGCAGGAACAATGATAGCCGGTGCGGGAACAATGAGAGCCGGTGAAGAATGAGAGCCCGTGCAGGAACAATGAGAGCCGGTGCAAGAACAATGGGAGCCGGTGTAGCAACAATGAGAGCCAGTGCTGGAACAATGGGAGCATGTGCAGGAACAATGAGAGCCCGTGAACAATGAGAGCCGGCGCAGGAACAAATAGATCCGCTGAACAATGAGAGCCGGTGCAGGAACAATGAGAGCCGGTGCAGGAACAATGGGAGCCGGTGAACAATGAGAGCCGGTGCAGGAACAATGAAAGACGGTGCAGGACCAATGAGAGCCGGTGTACAATGAGAGCTGGTGCAGTAACAATGAGAGCCGGTGCAGGAACAATGAGAGCCGGTGCAGGAACAATGAGAGCCGGTGCAAGAACAATGGGAGCTGGTGCAGGAACAATGAGAGCCGGTACAGGAACAATGAGAGCCGGTGCAGGAACAATGGGAGCCAGTGCGGGAACAATGAGAGCCGGTGGACAATGAGAGCCGGTGCAGGAACAATGAGAACCGGTGCAGGAACAATGAGAGCCAGTGCAAGAACAATGGGAGCCGGTGCAGCAACAATGAGAGCCGGTGCAGGAACAATGGGAGCCAGTGCAGGAACAATGTGAGCCGGTGAACAATGAGTGCCGGTGCAGGAACAATGAGAGCCGGTGCACGAACAATGAGAACCGGTGCAGCAACAATGAGAGCCGGTGCAGGAACAATGAGAGCCAGTGCACGAACAATGAGAACTGGTGCAGGAACAATGAGAGCCAGTGCAAGAACAATGGGAGCCAGTGTAGCAACAATGAGAGCCGGTGCCGGAACAATGGGAGCCAGTGCAGGAACAATGTGAGCCGGTGAACAATGAGTGCCGGTGCAGGAACAATGAGAGCCGGTGCACGAACAATGAGAACCGGTGCAGGAACAATGAGAGCCAGTGCAAGAACAATGGGAGCCGGTGCAGCAACAATGAGAGCCGGTGCAGGAACAATGGGAGCCAGTGCAGGAACAATGTGAGCCGGTGAACAATGAGTGCCGGTGCAGGAACAATGAGAGCCGGTGCAGGAACAATGAGAGCCGGTGCATGAACAATGAGAGCCGGTGCAGGTACATTGAGAGCCGGTGCAGGAACAATGAGAGCTGGTGCAGGAACAATGAGAGCCGGTGAAAGAACAATGAAAGCCGGTGCGGGAACAATGAGAGCCGGTGAACAATGAGAGCCGGTGCAGGAACAATGGCAGCCGGTGCAGGAACAATGAAAGCTGGTGCAGGAACAATGAGAGCCGGTGAAAGAACAATGGGAGCCGGTGCAGCAACAATGAGAGCCGGTGAACAATGAGAGCCGGTGCAGGAACAATGAGAGCCGGTGAAAAATGAGAGCCTGTGCAGGAACAATGAGAGCCGATGAACAATGAGAGCCTGTGCAGAAACAATGAGAGCTGGTGAACAATGAGAGCCGGTGCAGGAACAATGAGAGCCGGTGAACAATGTGAGCCAGTGCAGGAACAATGAGAGCTGGTGCAGGAACAATGAGAGCCGGTGAACAATGAGAGCCGGCGCAGGAACAATGAGAGCCGGTGCAGGAACAATGAGAGCCGGTGAACAATGAGAGCTGGTGCAAGAACAATGGGAGCCAGTGAAGCAACAATGAGAGTCGGTGCAGGAACAATGGGAGCCTGTGCAGGAACAATGAGAGCCGGTGAACAATGAGAGCTGGTGCAGGAACAAATAGAGCCGGTGAACAATGAGAGCCGGTGCAGGAACACTGAGAGACGGTGCAGGAACAATGAGAACCGGTGAACAACGCGAGCCGGTGCAGAAACAATGAAAGCCGGTGCAGGACCAATGAGAGCCGGTGAACAATGAGAGCCAGTGCAGGAACAATGAAAGCCGCTGCAGGAACAATGAGAGCAAGTACAGGAAAAATGAGAGCCAGTACAGGAAAAATGAGAGCCGGTGCAGGAACAATGGGAGCCGGTGCAGGAACAATGGGAGCCGGTGCAGGAGCAATGAGAGCCGGTGAAGGAACAATGAGAGCTGGTGCAGGAAAAATGAGAGCCGGTGCAGGAACATTGAGAGCCGGTGCAGGAACAATGAGAGCCAGTGCAGGAACAATGAGAGCCGGTACAGGAACAATGAGAGCCGGTGCAGGAACAATGAGAGCCGGTGCAGGAACAATGAGAGCCGGTGCAGGAACAATGGGAGCCGGTGAACAATGAGAGCCGGTGCAGGAACAATGAAAGACGGTGCAGGACCAATGAGAGCCGGTGTACAATGAGAGCTGGTGCAGTAACAATGAGAGCCGGTGCAGGAACAATGAGCGCCGGTGCAGGAACAATGAGAGCCGGTGCAAGAACAATGGGAGCTGGTGCAGGAACAATGAGAGCCGGTACAGGAACAATGAGAGCCGGTGCAGGAACAATGGGAGCCAGTGCGGGAACAATGAGAGCCGGTGGACAATGAGAGCCGGTGCAGGAACAATGAGAACCGGTGCAGGAACAATGAGAGCCAGTGCAAGAACAATGGGAGCCGGTGCAGCAACAATGAGAGCCGGTGCAGGAACAATGGGAGCCAGTGCAGGAACAATGTGAGCCGGTGAACAATGAGTGCCGGTGCAGGAACAATGAGAGCCGGTGCACGAACAATGAGAACCGGTGCAGCAACAATGAGAGCCGGTGCAGGAACAATGAGAGCCAGTGCACGAACAATGAGAACTGGTGCAGGAACAATGAGAGCCAGTGCAAGAACAATGGGAGCCAGTGTAGCAACAATGAGAGCCGGTGCAGGAACAATGGGAGCCAGTGCAGGAACAATGTGAGCCGGTGAACAATGAGTGCCGGTGCAGGAACAATGAGAGCCGGTGCACGAACAATGAGAACCGGTGCAGGAACAATGAGAGCCAGTGCAAGAACAATGGGAGCCGGTGCAGCAACAATGAGAGCCGGTGCAGGAACAATGGGAGCCAGTGCAGGAACAATGTGAGCCGGTGAACAATGAGTGCCGGTGCAGGAACAATGAGAGCCGGTGCAGGAACAATGAGAGCCGGTGCATGAACAATGAGAGCCGGTGCAGGTACATTGAGAGCCGGTGCAGGAACAATGAGAGCTGGTGCAGGAACAATGAGAGCCGGTGAAAGAACAATGAAAGCCGGTGCGGGAACAATGAGAGCCGGTGAACAATGAGAGCCGGTGCAGGAACAATGGCAGCCGGTGCAGGAACAATGAAAGCTGGTGCAGGAACAATGAGAGCCGGTGAAAGAACAATGGGAGCCGGTGCAGCAACAATGAGAGCCGGTGAACAATGAGAGCCGGTGCAGGAACAATGAGAGCCGGTGAAAAATGAGAGCCTGTGCAGGAACAATGAGAGCCGATGAACAATGAGAGCCTGTGCAGAAACAATGAGAGCTGGTGAACAATGAGAGCCGGTGCAGGAACAATGAGAGCCGGTGAACAATGAGAGCCAGTGCAGGAACAATGAGAGCTGGTGCAGGAACAATGAGAGCCGGTGAACAATGAGAGCCGGCGCAGGAACAATGAGAGCCGGTGCAGGAACAATGAGAGCCGGTGAACAATGAGAGCTGGTGCAAGAACAATGGGAGCCAGTGAAGCAACAATGAGAGTCGGTGCAGGAACAATGGGAGCCTGTGCAGGAACAATGAGAGCCGGTGAACAATGAGAGCTGGTGCAGGAACAAATAGAGCCGGTGAACAATGAGAGCCGGTGCAGGAACACTGAGAGACGGTGCAGGAACAATGAGAACCGGTGAACAACGCGAGCCGGTGCAGAAACAATGAAAGCCGGTGCAGGACCAATGAGAGCCGGTGAACAATGAGAGCCAGTGCAGGAACAATGAAAGCCGCTGCAGGAACAATGAGAGCAAGTACAGGAAAAATGAGAGCCAGTACAGGAAAAATGAGAGCCGGTGCAGGAACAATGGGAGCCGGTGCAGGAACAATGGGAGCCGGTGCAGGAGCAATGAGAGCCGGTGAAGGAACAATGAGAGCTGGTGCAGGAAAAATGAGAGCCGGTGCAGGAACATTGAGAGCCGGTGCAGGAACAATGAGAGCCAGTGCAGGAACAATGAGAGCCGGTACAGGAACAATGAGAGCCGGTGCAGGAACAATGGGAGCCGGTGCAGGAACAATGAGAGCCGGTGCAGGAACAATGAGAGCCGGTGCAGGGACAATGAGAGCCGGTACAGGAACAATGAGAGCCGGTGCAGGAACAATGGGATCCGGTGCAGGAACAATGAGAGCGGGTGCAGAAACAATGGGAGCCGGTGCAGGAACAGTAAGAGCTGGTGCAGGAACAATGAGAGCTCATGCAGGAACAATGAGAGCCGGTGGAGGAACAATGAGAGCTGGTGCAGGAACAATAAGAGCTGGTGCAGGAACAATGAGAGCTCGTGCAGGAACAATGAGAGCCGGTGGAGGAACAATGAGAGCCGCTGCAGGAACAATGAGAGCCGGTGAACAATGAGAGCCGGCGCAGGAACAATGAGAGCCGGTGCAGGAACAATGAGAGCCGGTGCAGGAACATTGAGAGCCAGTGCAGAAACAATGAGGGCCGGTGCAGGAACAATGAGAGCCGGTGCAGGAACAATGAGAGCCGGTGCAGGAACAATGAGAGCCGGTGCAGGAACAATGAGAGCTGGTGCAGGAACAATGAGAGCCGGTGCAGGAACAATGAGAGCCGGTGCAGGAACATTGAGAGCCAGTGCAGAAACAATGAGGGCCGGTGCAGGAACAATGAGAGCCGGTGAACAATGAGAGCCGGCGCAGGAACAATGTGAGCGCGTGCAGGAACAATGGGAGCCGGTGCAGATACAATGTGAGCCGGTGCAGCAACATTGAGAGCCGGTGCAGGAACAATGAGAGCCGGTGCGGGAACAATGAGTGCCGGTGCAGGAACAATGAGAGCCGGTGCAGGAACAATGAGCGCCGGTGCAGGTACATTGAGAGCCGGTGCAGGAACAATGAGAGCTGGTGCAGGAACAATGAGAGCCGGTGAAAGAACAATGGGAGACGGTGCAGCAACAATGAGAGCCAGTGCAGGAACAATGAGAGCCGGTGCAGCAACAATGTGACCCGGTGCAGGAACAATGAGAGCTGGTGCAGGAACAATGAGAGCCGGTGAAAGAACAATGAAAGCCGGTGCGGGAACAATGAGAGCCGGTGAACAATGAGAGCCGGTGCAGGAACAATGGCAGCCGGTGCAGGAACAATGAAAGCTGGTGCAGGAACAATGAGAGCCGGTGAAAGAACAATGGGAGCCGGTGCAGCAACAATGAGAGCCGGTGAACAATGAGAGCCGGTGCAGGAACAATGAGAGCCGGTGAAAAATGAGAGCCTGTGCAGGAACAATGAGAGCCGATGAACAATGAGAGCCTGTGCAGAAACAATGAGAGCTGGTGAACAATGAGAGCCGGTGCAGGAACAATGAGAGCCGGTGAACAATGAGAGCCAGTGCAGGAACAATGAGAGCTGGTGCAGGAACAATGAGAGCTGGTGAACAATGAGAGCTGGTGCAAGAACAATGGGAGCCAGTGAAGCAACAATGAGAGTCGGTGCAGGAACAATGGGAGCCTGTGCAGGAACAATGAGAGCCGGTGAACAATGAGAGCTGGTGCAGGAACAAATAGAGCCGGTGAACAATGAGAGCCGGTGCAGGAACACTGAGAGACGGTGCAGGAACAATGAGAACCGGTGAACAACGCGAGCCGGTGCAGAAACAATGAAAGCCGGTGCAGGACCAATGAGAGCCGGTGAACAATGAGAGCCAATGCAGGAACAATGAAAGCCGCTGCAGGAACAATGAGAGCAAGTACAGGAAAAATGAGAGCCAGTACAGGAAAAATGAGAGCCGGTGCAGGAACAATGGGAGCCGGTGCAGGAACAATGGGAGCCGGTGCAGGAGCAATGAGAGCCGGTGAAGGAACAATGAGAGCTGGTGCAGGAAAAATGAGAGCCGGTGCAGGAACATTGAGAGCCGGTGCAGGAACAATGAGAGCCAGTGCAGGAACAATGAGAGCCGGTACAGGAACAATGAGAGCCGGTGCAGGAACAATGGGAGCCGGTGCAGGAACAATGAGAGCCGGTGCAGGAACAATGAGAGCCGGTGCAGGAACAATGAGAGCCGGTACAGGAACAATGAGAGCCGGTGCAGGAACAATGGGATCCGGTGCAGGAACAATGAGAGCGGGTGCAGAAACAATGGGAGCCGGTGCAGGAACAGTAAGAGCTGGTGCAGGAACAATGAGAGCTCATGCAGGAACAATGAGAGCCGGTGGAGGAACAATGAGAGCTGGTGCAGGAACAATAAGAGCTGGTGCAGGAACAATGAGAGCTCGTGCAGGAACAATGAGAGCCGGTGGAGGAACAATGAGAGCCGCTGCAGGAACAATGAGAGCTGGTGCAGGAACAATGAGAGCCGGTGCAGGAACAATGAGAGCCGGTGCAGGAACATTGAGAGCCAGTGCAGAAACAATGAGGGCCGGTGCAGGAACAATGAGAGCCGGTGAACAATGAGAGCCGGCGCAGGAACAATGTGAGCGCGTGCAGGAACACTGGGAGCCGGTGCAGATACAATGTGAGCCGGTGCAGCAACATTGAGAGCCGGTGCAGGAACAATGAGCGCCGGTGCAGGTACATTGAGAGCCGGTGCAGGAACAATGAGAGCTGGTGCAGGAACAATGAGAGCCGGTGAAAGAACAATGGGAGACTGTGCAGCAGCAATGAGAGCCAGTGCAGGAACAATGAGAGCCGGTGCAGCAACAATGTGACCCGGTGAACAATGAGAGCCTGTGCAGGAACAATGGGAGCTGGTGCAGGAACAATGGGAGCCAGTGCAGGAACAATGAGAGCCGGTGCAGGAACAATGAGAGCCGGTGAACAATGAGAGCCGGTGCAGGAACAATGAGAGCCGGTGCAGGAACAACGCGAGCCGGTGCAGGAACAATGAGAGCCGGTGAACAATGAGAGCCGGTGCAGGAACAATGAGAGCCGGTGCAGGAACAATGCGAGCCTGTGCAGGAACAATGAGAGCCAGTGAACAATGAGAGCAGGTGCAGGAACAATGAGAGCCGGTGCAGGAACAATTAGAGCCGGTGAACAATGAGAGCCGGTGCAGGAACGATGAGAGCCGGTGCAGGAACAATCAGAGCCGGTGAACAATGAGAGCCGGTGCAGGAACAATGAGAGCCGATACAGGAATAATGAGAGCCGGTGAACAATGAGAGCCGGTGCAGGAACGATGAGTGCCGGTGCAGGAAAAGTGCGAGCCGGTGCAGGAACAATGTGAGCCGGTGAAAAATGAGAGCCTGTGCAGGAACAATGAGAGCCGGTGAACAATGAGAGCCGGTGCAGGAACGATGAGAGTCGGTGCAGGAACAATGAGAGCCGGTGAACAATGAGAGCCGGTGCAGGACCAATGAAAGCCGGTGAACAATGAGAGCCGGTGCAGGAACAATGAAAGCCGCTGCAGGAACAATAAGAGGCGGTGAACAATGAGCTGGTGCAGGAACAATGAGAGCTCGTGCAGGAACAATGAGAGCCGGTGCAGGAACAATGAGAGCCGGTGCACGAACAATGAGAGCCGTTGCAGGAACAATGAGAGCCGTGCAAGAACAATGAGAGCCGGTGCAAGAACAATGAGAGCCGTTGCAGGAACAATGAGGGCCGGTGCAAGAACAATGATAGCCGTTGCAGGAACAATGGGAGCCAGTGCACGAACAATGAGAGCCAGTGGGGGAACAATGAGAGCCGGTGCGGGAAAAATGAGAGCCGGTGAACAATGAGAGCCAGTGCAGGAACAATGAGAGCGTGTGAACAACGAGAGCCAGTGCAGGAACAATGAGAGCCGGTGCAAGAACAATGGGAGCCGTTGCAGGAACAATGGGAGCCAGTGAACAATGAGTGCCGGTGCAGGAACAATGAAAGCCGCTGCAGGAACAATGAGAGCCGGTGAACAATGAGAGCCGGTGCAGGAACAATGAGAGCCGGTGCAGGAACAATGAGAGTCGGTGATCAATGAGAGCTGGTGCAGGAACAATGAGAGCCGGTGCAGGAACATTGAGAGCCGGTGCAGGAACAATGAAAGCCGGTGCACGAACAATGACAGCCGTTGCAGGAACAATGAGAGCCGGTGCAAGAACAATGAGAGCCGTTGCAGGAACAATGAGAGCTGGTGCAGGAACAATGGGAGCCAGTGCACGAACAATGAGAGCCAGTGCGGGAACAATGAGAGCCGGTGCGGGAACAATGAGAGCCGGTGAACAATGAAAGCCAGTGCAGGAACAATGAGAGCCGGTGCAAGAACAATGGGAGCCGTTGCAGGAACAATGGAAGCCAGTGCAGGAACAATGAGAGTCGGTGCAGTAACAATGAGAGCCAGAGCAGGATCAATGAGAGCCGGTATAGGAACAATGAGGGCCGGTGCGGGGACAATGAAAGCCGGGACAGTTACAATGAGAGCCGGTGAACAATGAGAGCCAGTGCAGGAACAGTGTGAGCCGGTGCAGGAACAGTGAGAGCCGGTGCATGAACAATGAGAGCCGGTGCAGAAACAATGGGAGCCGGTGCAGGAACAATAGGAGTCGGTGCAGGAACAATGAGAGCCGGTGCAAGAACAACGGGAGCCGGTGGAGCAACAATGAGAGCCGGTTCTGGAACAATGGGAGCCTGTGCAGGAACAATGAGAGCCCGTGAACAATGAGAGCCGGCGCAGTAACAAATAGATCCGCTGAACAATGAGAGCCGGTGCAGGAACAATGAGAGCCGGTGCAGGAACAATGGGAGCTGGTGAACAATGAGAGCCGGTGCAGGAACAATGAAAGCCGGTGCAGGACCAATGAGAGCTGGTGAACAATGAGAGCCGGTGCAGGAACAATGAGAGCCGGTGCAGGAACAATGCGAGCCGGTGCAGGAACAATGAGAGCTGGTGCAGGAACAATGAGAGCTGGTGCAGGAACAATGGGAGCCGGTGCATGAACAATGAGAGCCGGTACAGGAACAATGAGAGCCGGTGAAGAAACAATGGGAGCCGGTACAGGAACAATAAGAGCCGGTGCAGGAACAATGAGAGCCGGTGCAGGAACATTGAGAGCCGGTGCAGGAACAATGAGAGCCGGTGCAGGAACATTGAGAGCCGGTGCAGGAACAATGAGAGACGGTGCAGGAACAATGCGAGCCGGTGCAGGAACAATGTGAGCCGGTGAACAATGAGAGTAGGTGCAGGAACAAATAGAGCCGGCGAACAATGAGAGCCGGTGCAAGAACAATGAGAGCCGTTACAGGAACAATGAGAGCCGGTGCAGGAACAATGGGAGCCAGTGCAGGAACAATGAGAGCCAGTGCGGGTACAATGAGAGCCGGTGCGGGAACAATGAAAGTCGGTGAACAATGAGAGTCGGTGCAGGAACAATGTGAGCCGGTGCAAGAACAATGAGAGCCGTTGCAGGTACAATGGGAGCCAGTGCAGGAACAATGAGAGTCGGTGCAGGAACAATGAGAGCCGGTGCAGGATCAATGAGAGCCGGTATAGGAACAATTAGAGTCGGTGCGGGAACAATGAGAGCCGGGACAGTTACAATGAGAGCCGATGAACAATGAAAGCCGCTGCAGGAACAATGAGAGCCGGGACAGTTACAATGAGAGCCGGTGCAGGAACAATGCGAGCCGGTGCGGAAACAATGATAGCCGGTGAACAATGAGAGCCCGAGCAGGAACAATGAGAGCCGGTGCAAGAACAATGGGAGCCGGTGCAGGAACAATAGGAGCCGGTGCAGGAACAATGATAGCCGGTGCGGGATCAATGAGAGCCGGTGAACAATGAGAGCCCGTGCAGGAACAATGAGAGCCGGTGCAAGAACAATGGGAGCCGGTGTAACAACAATGAGAGTCGGTGCAGGAACAATGAGAGCCAGTGCAAGAACAATGGGAGCCGGTGTAGCAACAATGAGAGCCGGTGCTGGAACAATGGGAGCCTGTGCAGGAACAATGAGAGCCCGTGAACAATGAGAGCCGGCGCAGGAACAAATAGATCCGCTGAACAATGAGAGCCGGTGCAGGAACAATGAGAGCCGGTGCAGGAACAATGAAAGCCGCTGCAGGAACAATGAGAGCCGGTGAACAATGAGAGCCGGTGCAGGAACAATGAGAGCCGGTGCAGGAACAATGAGAGCCTGTGCACGAACAATGAGAGCCGTTGCAGGAACAATGAGAGCCGTGCAAGAACAATGAGAGCCGTTGCAGGAACAATGAGAGCGTGTGAACAACGAGAGCCAGTGCAGGAACAATGAGAGCCGGTGCAAGAACAATGGGAGCCGTTGCAGGAACAATGGGAGCCAGTGAACAATGAGAGCCGTTGCAGGAACAATGAAAGCCGCTGCAGGAACAATGAGAGCCGGTGAACAATGAGAGCCGGTGCAGGAACAATGAGAGCCGGTGCAGGAACAATGAGAGTCGGTGATCAATGAGAGCTGGTGCAGGAACAATGAGAGCCGGTGCAGGAACATTGAGAGCCGGTGCAGGAACAATGAAAGCCGGTGCACGAACAATGAGAGCCGTTGCAGGAACAATGAGAGCCGGTGCAAGAACAATGGGAGCCGTTGCAGGAACAATGGAAGCCAGTGCAGGAACAATGAGAGTCGGTGCAGGAACAATGAGAGCCAGAGCAGGATCAATGAGAGCCGGTATAGGAACAATGAGAGCCGGTGCGGGGACAATGAAAGCCGGGACAGTTACAATGAGAGCCGGTGAACAATGAGAGCCGGTGCAGGAACAATGAGAGCCAGTGCAGGAACAGTGTGAGCCGGTGCAGGAACAGTGAGAGCCGGTGCAGGAACAATGGGAGCCAGTGCACGAACAATGAGAGCCAGTGCGGGAACAATGAGAGCCGGTGCGGGAACAATGAGAGCCGGTGAACAATGAAAGCCAGTGCAGGAACAATGAGAGCCAGTGCAGGAACAGTGTGAGCCGTTGCAGGAACAATGAGAGCCGGTGCAGGAACAATGGGAGCCAGTGCACGAACAATGAGAGCCAGTGCGGGAACAATGAGAGCCGGTGCGGGAACAATGAGAGCCGGTGAACAATGAAAGCCAGTGCAGGAACAATGAGAGCCGGTGCAAGAACAATGGGAGCCGTTGCAGGAACAATGGAAGCCAGTGCAGGAACAATGAGAGTCGGTGCAGGAACAATGAGAGCCAGAGCAGGATCAATGAGAGCCGGTATTGGAACAATGAGAGCCGGTGCGGTGACAATGAAAGCCGGGACAGTTACAATGAGAGCCGGTGAACAATGAGAGCCGGTGCAGGAACAATGAGAGCCAGTGCAGGAACAGTGTGAGCCGGTGCAGGAACAGTGAGAGCCGGTGCACGAACAATGAGAGCCGGTGCAGAAACAATGGGAGCCGGTGCAGGAACAATAGGAGTCGGTGCAGGAACAATGAGAGCCGGTGCAAGAACAACGGGAGCCGGTGGAGCAACAATGAGAGCCGGTTCTGGAACAATGGGAGCCTGTGCAGGAACAATGAGAGCCCGTGAACAATGAGAGCCGGCGCAGGAACAAATAGATCCGCTGAACAATGAGAGCCGGTGCAGGAACAATGTGAGCCAGTGCAGGAACAATGGGAGCTGGTGAACAATGAGAGCTGGTGCAGGAACAATGAAGCCGGTGCAGGACCAATGAGAGCTGGTGAACAATGAGAGCCGGTGCAGGAACAATGAGAGCCAGTGCAGGAACAATGCGAGCCGGTGCAGGAACAATGAGAGCTGGTGCAGGAACAATGAGAGCTGGTGCAGGAACAATGGGAGCCGGTGCAGGAACAATGAGAGCCGGTACAGGAACAATGAGAGCCGGTGAAGAAACAATGGGAGCCGGTACAGGAACAATAAGAGCCGGTGCAGGAACAATGAGAGCCGGTGCAGGAACATTGAGAGCCGGTGCAGGAACAATGAGAGCCGGTGCAGGAACATTGAGAGCCGGTGCAGGAACAATGAGAGACGGTGCAGGAATAATGCGAGCCGGTGCAGGAACAATGTGAGCCGGTGAACAATGAGATTAGGTGCAGGAACAAATAGAGCCGGCGAACAATGAGAGCCGGTGCAAGAACAATGAGAGCCGTTACAGGAACAATGAGAGCCGGTGCAGGAACAATGGGAGCCAGTGCAGGAACAATGAGAGCCAGTGCGGGAACAATGAGAGCCGGTGCGGGAACAATGAAAGTCGGTGAACAATGAGAGTCGGTGCAGGAACAATGTGAGCCGGTGCAAGAACAATGAGAGCCGTTGCAGGTACAATGGGAGCCAGTGCAGGAACAATGAGAGTCGGTGCAGGAACAATGAGAGCCAGTGCAGGATCAATGAGAGCCGGTATAGGAACAATGAGAGTCGGTGCGGGAACAATGAGAGCCGGGACAGTTACAATGAGAGCCGGTGCAGGAACAATGCGAGCCGGTGCGGAAACAATGATAGCCGGTGAACAATGAGAGCCCGAGCAGGAACAATGAGAGCCGGTGCAAGAACAATGGGAGCCGGTGCAGGAACTATAGGAGCCGGTGCAGGAACAATGATAGCCGGTGCGGGTTCAATGAGAGCCGGTGAACAATGAGAGCCCGTGCAGGAACAATGAGAGCCTGTGCAAGAACAATGGGAGCCGGTGTAGTAACAATGAGAGCCGGTGCAGGAAGAATGGGAGCCTGTGCAGGAACAATGGGAGCCGGTGCAGGAACAATAGGAGTTGGTGCAGGAACAATGAGAGCCAGTGCAAGAACAATGGGAGCCGGTGTAGCAACAATGAGAGCGGGTGCTGGAACAATGGGAGCCTGTGCAGGAACAATGAGAGCCCGTGAACAATGAGAGCCGGCGCAGGAACAAATAGATCCGCTGAACAATGAGAGCCGGTGCAGGAACAATGAGAGCCGGTGCAGGAACAATGGGAGCCGGTGAACAATGAGAGCCGGTGCAGGAACAATGAAAGCCGGTGCAGGACCAATGAGAGCTGGTGAACAATGAGAGCCGGTGCAGGAACAATGAGAGCCGGTGCAGGAACAATGCGAGCCGGTGCAGGAACAATGAGAGCTGGTGCAGGAACAATGAGAGCCGGTGCAGGAACAATGGGAGGCGGTGCAGGAACAATGAGAGCCGGTACAGGAACAATGAGAGCCGGTGAAGAAACAATGGGTGCCGGTACAGGAACAATAAGAGCCGGTGCAGGAACAATGCGAGCTTGTGCAGGAACAATGAGAGCCGGTGCAGGAACAATGAGAGCCGGTGCAGGAACATTGAGAGCCGGTGCAGGAACAATGAGAGCCGGTGCAGGAACAATGCGAACCGGTGCAGGAACAATGTGAGCCGGTGAACAATGAGAGCAGGTGCAGGAACAAATAGAGCCGGTGAACAATGAGAGCCGGTGCAAGAACAATGAGAGCCGTTACAGGAACAATGAGAGCCGGAGCAGGAACAATGGGTGCCAGTGCAGGAACAATGAGAGCCAGTGCGGGAACAATGAGAGCCGGTGCGGGAACAATGAGAGCCGGTGCGGGAACAATGAGAGTCGGTGCAGGAACAATAAGAGCCGGTGCAAGAACAATGAGAGCCGTTGCAGGAACAATGAGAGCCGGTGCAGGAACATTGAGAGCCGGTGCAGGAACAATGAGAGACGGTGCAGGAACAATGCGAGCCGGTGCAGGAACAATGTGAGCCGGTGAACAATGAGAGTAGGTGCAGGAACAAATAGAGCCGGCGAACAATGAGAGCCGGTGCAAGAACAATGAGAGCCGTTACAGGAACAATGAGAGCCGGTGCAGGAACAATGGGAGCCAGTGCAGGAACAATGAGAGCCAGTGCGGGTACAATGAGAGCCGGTGCGGGAACAATGAAAGTCGGTGAACAATGAGAGTCGGTGCAGGAACAATGTGAGCCGGTGCAAGAACAATGAGAGCCGTTGCAGGTACAATGGGAGCCAGTGCAGGAACAATGAGAGTCGGTGCAGGAACAATGAGAGCCGGTGCAGGATCAATGAGAGCCGGTATAGGAACAATTAGAGTCGGTGCGGGAACAATGAGAGCCGGGACAGTTACAATGAGAGCCGATGAACAATGAAAGCCGCTGCAGGAACAATGAGAGCCGGGACAGTTACAATGAGAGCCGGTGCAGGAACAATGCGAGCCGGTGCGGAAACAATGATAGCCGGTGAACAATGAGAGCCCGAGCAGGAACAATGAGAGCTGGTGCAAGAACAATGGGAGCCGGTGCAGGAACAATAGGAGCCGGTGCAGGAACAATGATAGCCGGTGCGGGATCAATGAGAGCCGGTGAACAATGAGAGCCCGTGCAGGAACAATGAGAGCCAGTGCAAGAACAATGGGAGCCGGTGTAGCAACAATGAGAGCCGGTGCTGGAACAATGGGAGCCTGTGCAGGAACAATGAGAGCCCGTGAACAATGAGAGCCGGCGCAGGAACAAATAGATCCGCTGAACAATGAGAGCCGGTGCAGGAACAATGAGAGCCGGTGCAGGAACAATGAAAGCCGCTGCAGGAACAATGAGAGCCGGTGAACAATGAGAGCCGGTGCAGGAACAATGAGAGCCGGTGCAGGAACAATGAGAGCCTGTGCACGAACAATGAGAGCCGTTGCAGGAACAATGAGAGCCGTGCAAGAACAATGAGAGCCGTTGCAGGAACAATGAGAGCGTGTGAACAACGAGAGCCAGTGCAGGAACAATGAGAGCCGGTGCAAGAACAATGGGAGCCGTTGCAGGAACAATGGGAGCCAGTGAACAATGAGAGCCGTTGCAGGAACAATGAAAGCCGCTGCAGGAACAATGAGAGCCGGTGAACAATGAGAGCCGGTGCAGGAACAATGAGAGCCGGTGCAGGAACAATGAGAGTCGGTGATCAATGAGAGCTGGTGCAGGAACAATGAGAGCCGGTGCAGGAACATTGAGAGCCGGTGCAGGAACAATGAAAGCCGGTGCACGAACAATGAGAGCCGTTGCAGGAACAATGAGAGCCGGTGCAAGAACAATGGGAGCCGTTGCAGGAACAATGGAAGCCAGTGCAGGAACAATGAGAGTCGGTGCAGGAACAATGAGAGCCAGAGCAGGATCAATGAGAGCCGGTATAGGAACAATGAGAGCCGGTGCGGGGACAATGAAAGCCGGGACAGTTACAATGAGAGCCGGTGAACAATGAGAGCCGGTGCAGGAACAATGAGAGCCAGTGCAGGAACAGTGTGAGCCGGTGCAGGAACAGTGAGAGCCGGTGCAGGAACAATGGGAGCCAGTGCACGAACAATGAGAGCCAGTGCGGGAACAATGAGAGCCGGTGCGGGAACAATGAGAGCCGGTGAACAATGAAAGCCAGTGCAGGAACAATGAGAGCCAGTGCAGGAACAGTGTGAGCCGTTGCAGGAACAATGAGAGCCGGTGCAGGAACAATGGGAGCCAGTGCACGAACAATGAGAGCCAGTGCGGGAACAATGAGAGCCGGTGCGGGAACAATGAGAGCCGGTGAACAATGAAAGCCAGTGCAGGAACAATGAGAGCCGGTGCAAGAACAATGGGAGCCGTTGCAGGAACAATGGAAGCCAGTGCAGGAACAATGAGAGTCGGTGCAGGAAAAATGAGAGCCAGAGCAGGATCAATGAGAGCCGGTATAGGAACAATGAGAGCCGGTGCGGGGACAATGAAAGCCGGGACAGTTACAATGAGAGCCGGTGAACAATGAGAGCCGGTGCAGGAACAATGAGAGCCAGTGCAGGAACAGTGTGAGCCGGTGCAGGAACAGTGAGAGCCGGTGCACGAACAATGAGAGCCGGTGCAGAAACAATGGGAGCCGGTGCAGGAACAATAGGAGTCGGTGCAGGAACAATGAGAGCCGGTGCAAGAACAACGGGAGCCGGTGGAGCAAGAATGAGAGCCGGTTCTGGAACAATGGGAGCCTGTGCAGGAACAATGAGAGCCCGTGAACAATGAGAGCCGGCGCAGGAACAAATAGATCCGCTGAACAATGAGAGCCGGTGCAGGAACAATGAGAGCCAGTGCAGGAACAATGGGAGCTGGTGAACAATGAGAGCTGGTGCAGGAACAATGAAGCCGGTGCAGGACCAATGAGAGCTGGTGAACAATGAGAGCGGGTGCAGGAACAATGAGAGCCAGTGCAGGAACAATGCGAGCCGGTGCAGGAACAATGAGAGCTGGTGCAGGAACAATGAGAGCTGGTGCAGGAACAATGGGAGCCGGTGCAGGAACAATGAGAGCCGGTACAGGAACAATGAGAGCCGGTGAAGAAACAATGGGAGCCGGTACAGGAACAATAAGAGCCGGTGCAGGAACAATGAGAGCCGGTGCAGGAACATTGAGAGCCGGTGCAGGAACAATGAGAGCCGGTGCAGGAACATTGAGAGCCGGTGCAGGAACAATGAGAGACGGTGCAGGAATAATGCGAGCCGGTGCAGGAACAATGTGAGCCGGTGAACAATGAGAGTAGGTGCAGGAACAAATAGAGCCGGCGAACAATGAGAGCCGGTGCAAGAACAATGAGAGCCGTTACAGGAACAATGAGAGCCGGTGCAGGAACAATGGGAGCCAGTGCAGGAACAATGAGAGCCAGTGCGGGAACAATGAGAGCCGGTGCGGGAACAATGAAAGTCGGTGAACAATGAGAGTCGGTGCAGGAACAATGTGAGCCGGTGCAAGAACAATGAGAGCCGTTGCAGGTACAATGGGAGCCAGTGCAGGAACAATGAGAGTCGGTGCAGGAACAATGAGAGCCAGTGCAGGATCAATGAGAGCCGGTATAGGAACAATGAGAGTCGGTGCGGGAACAATGAGAGCCGGGACAGTTACAATGAGAGCCGGTGCAGGAACAATGCGAGCCGGTGCGGAAACAATGATAGCCGGTGAACAATGAGAGCCCGAGCAGGAACAATGAGAGCCGGTGCAAGAACAATGGGAGCCGGTGCAGGAACTATAGGAGCCGGTGCAGGAACAATGAAAGCCGGTGCGGGTTCAATGAGAGCCGGTGAACAATGAGAGCCCGTGCAGGAACAATGAGAGCCTGTGCAAGAACAATGGTAGCCGGTGTAGTAACAATGAGAGCCGGTGCAGGAAGAATGGGAGCCTGTGCAGGAACAATGGGAGCCGGTGCAGGAACAATAGGAGTTGGTGCAGGAACAATGAGAGCCAGTGCAAGAACAATGGGAGCCGGTGTAGCAACAATGAGAGCGGGTGCTGGAACAATGGGAGCCTGTGCAGGAACAATGAGAGCCCGTGAACAATGAGAGCCGGCGCAGGAACAAATAGATCCGCTGAACAATGAGAGCCGGTGCAGGAACAATGAGAGCCGGTGCAGGAACAATGGGAGCCGGTGAACAATGAGAGCCGGTGCAGGAACAATGAAAGCCGGTGCAGGACCAATGAGAGCTGGTGAACAATGAGAGCCGGTGCAGGAACAATGAGAGCCGGTGCAGGAACAATGCGAGCCGGTGCAGGAACAATGAGAGCTGGTGCAGGAACAATGAGAGCCGGTGCAGGAACAATGGGAGGCGGTGCAGGAACAATGAGAGCCGGTACAGGAACAATGAGAGCCGGTGAAGAAACAATGGGTGCCGGTACAGGAACAATAAGAGCCGGTGCAGGAACAATGCGAGCTTGTGCAGGAACAATGAGAGCCGGTGCAGGAACAATGAGAGCCGGTGCAGGAACATTGAGAGCCGGTGCAGGAACAATGAGAGCCGGTGCAGGAACAATGCGAACCGGTGCAGGAACAATGTGAGCCGGTGAACAATGAGAGCAGGTGCAGGAACAAATAGAGCCGGTGAACAATGAGAGCCGGTGCAAGAACAATGAGAGCCGTTACAGGAACAATGAGAGCCGGAGCAGGAACAATGGGTGCCAGTGCAGGAACAATGAGAGCGAGTGCGGGAACAATGAGAGCCGGTGCGGGAACAATGAGAGCCGGTGCGGGAACAATGAGAGTCGGTGCAGGAACAATAAGAGCCGGTGCAAGAACAATGAGAGCCGTTGCAGGAACAATGAGAGCCGGTATAGGAACAATGAGAGTCGGTGCGGGAACAATGAGAGCCGGGACAGTTACAATGAGAGCCGATGAACAATGAAAGCCGCTGCAGGAACAATGAGAGCCGGGACAGTTACAATGAGAGCCGGTGTAGGAACAATGCGACCCGGTGCGGGAACAATGACAGCCGGTGAACAATGAGAGGTCTTGCAGGAACAATGAGAGCCGGTGCAAGAACAATGGGAGCCGGTGCAGGAACAATAGGAGCCGGTGCAGGAACAATGATAGCCGGTGCGGGAACAATGAGAGCCGGTGCAGGAACAATGTGAGCCGGTGAACAATGAGAGCAGGTGCAGGAACAAATAGAGCCGGTGAACAATGAGAGCCGGTGCAAGAACAATGAGAGCCGTTACAGGAACAAGGAGAGCCAGTGCGGGAACAATGAGAGCCGGTGCGGGAACAATGAGAGCCGGTGAACAATGAGAGTCGGTGCAGGAACAATGAGAGCCGGTGCAAGAACAATGAGAGCCGTTGCAGGAACAATGGGAGCCGGTGCAGGATCAATGAGAGCCGGTATAGGAACAATGAGAGTCGGTGCGGGAACAATGAGAGCCGGGACAGTTACAATGAGAGCCGATGAACAATGAAAGCCGCTGCAGGACCAATGAGAGCCGGGACAGTTACAATGAGAGCCGGTGCAGGAACAATGCGAGCCGGTGCGGGAATAATGACAGCCGGTGAACAATGAGAGCCCGTGCAGGAACAACGAGAGCCGGTGCAAGAACAATGGGAGCCGGTGCAGGAACAATGATAGCCGGTGCGGGAACAATGAGAGCCGGTGAAGAATGAGAGCCCGTGCAGGAACAATGAGAGCCGGTGCAAGAACAATGGGAGCCGGTGTAGCAACAATGAGAGCAAGTGCAGGAAGAATGGGAGCCTGTGCAGGAACAATTAGAGCCGGTGCAGGAACAATAGGAGTCGGTGCAGGAACAATGAGAGCCGGTGCAAGAACAATGGGAGCCGGTGTAGCAACAATGAGAGCCGGTGCTGGAACAATGGGAGCATGTGCAGGAACAATGAGAGCCCGTGAACAATGAGAGCCGGCGCAGGAACAAATAGATCCGCTGAACAATGAGAGCCGGTGCAGGAACAATGAGAGCCGGTGCAGGAACAATGGGAGCCGGTGAACAATGAGAGCCGGTGCAGGAACAATGAAAGACGGTGCAGGACCAATGAGAGCCGGTGTACAATGAGAGCTGGTGCAGTAACAATGAGAGCCGGTGCAGGAACAATGAGAGCCAGTGCAGGAACAATGAGAGCCGGTGCAAGAACAATGGGAGCTGGTGCAGGAACAATGAGAGCCGGTACAGGAACAATGAGAGCCGGTGCAGGAACAATGGGAGCCAGTGCGGGAACAATGAGAGCCGGTGGACAATGAGAGCCGGTGCAGGAACAATGAGAGCCCGTGCAGGATCAATGGGAGCCGGTGCAGCAACAATGAGAGCCGGTGTAGGAACAATGAGAGCCGGTGCATGAACAATGAGAAACGGTGCGGGAACAATGAGAGCCAGTGCAGGAACAATGAGAGCCAATGCAAGAACAATGGGAACCGGTGCAGCAACAATGAGAGCCGGTGCAGGAACAATGCGAGCCGGTGCAGGAATAATGAGAGCTGGTGCAGGAACAATGAGAGCCGGTGCAGGAACAATGGGAGCCGGTGCAGGAACAATGAGAGCCGGTACAGGAACAATGAGAGCCGGTGAAGAAACAATGGTAGCCGGTACAGGAACAATAAGAGCCGATGCAGGAACAATGAGAGCTTGTGCAGGAACAATGAGAGACGGTGCAGGAACAATGAGAGCCGGTGCAGGAACATTGAGAGCCGGTGCAGGAACAATGAGAGCCGGTGCAGGAACAATGCGATCCGGTGCAGGAACAATGTGAGCCGGTGAACAATGAGAGCAGGTGCAGGAACAAATAGAGCCGGTGAACAATGAGAGCCGGTGCAAGAACAATGAGAGCCGTTACAGGAACAATGAGAGCCGGTGCAGGAACAATGGGAGCCAGTGCAGGAACAATGAGAGCCAGTGCGGGAACAATGAGAGCCGGAGCGGAAACAATGAGAGCCGGTGAACAATAAGAGTCCGTGCAGGAACAATGAGAGCCGGTGCAAGAACAATGAGAGCTGTTGCAGGAACAATGGGAGCCAGTGCAGGAACAATGAGAGTCGGTGCAGGAACAATGAGAGCCGGTGCAGGATCAATGAGAGCCGGTATAGGAACAATGAGAGTCGGTGCGGGAACAATGAGAGCCGGGACAGTTACAATGAGAGCCGATGAACAATGAAAGCCGCTGTAGGAACAATGAGAGCCGGGACAGTTACAATGAGAGCCGGTGCAGGAACAATGCGAGCCGGTGCGGGAACAATGACAGCCGGCGAACAATGAGAGCCCGTGCAGGAACAATGAGAGCCGGTGCAAGAACAATGGGAGCCGGTGCAGGAACAATAGGAGCCGGTGCAGGAACAATGATAGCCGGTGCGGGAACAATGAGAGCCGATGACAATGAGAGCCCGTGCAGGAACAATGAGAGCCGGTGCAAGACCAATGGGAGCCGGTGTAGCAACAATGAGAGACGGTGGAGGAAGAATGGAGCCTGTGCAGGAACAATGAGAGCCCGTGAACAATGAGAGCCGGTGCAGGAACAAATAGAGCCGGTGAACAATGAGAGCCGGTGCAGGAACAATGAGAGCCGGTGCAGGAACAATGGGAACCGGTGAACAATGAGAGCCGGTGCAGGAAAAATGAAAGCCGGTGCAGGACCAATGAGAGCTGGTGAACAATGAGAGCCGGTGCAGGAACAATGAGAGCCGGTGCAGGAACAATGCGAGCCGGTGCACGAACAGTGTGAGCCGGTGAACAATGAGAGCCGGTGCAGGAACTATGAGAGCCGGTGAAAAATGAGAGCCTGTGCAGGAACAATGAGAGCCGATGAACAATGAGAGCCTGTGCAGGATCAATGAGAGCTGGTGAACAATGAGAGCCGGTGCAGGAACAATGAGAGCCGGTGAACAATGAGAGCCAGTGCAGGAACAATGAGAGCTGGTGCAGGAACAATGAGAGCCGGTGAACAATGAGAGCCGGTGCAGGAACAATGAGAGCCCATGCAGGAACAATGGGAGCCGGTGCATGAACAATGAGAGCCAGTGCAAGAACAATGGGAGCCGGTGCAGCAACAATGAGAGCCGATGTAGGAACAATGAGAGCCGGTGCATGAACAATGAGAAACGGTGCGGGAACAATGAGAGCCAGTGCAGGAACAATGAGAGCCAATGCAAGAACAATGGGAACCGGTGCAGCAACAATGAGAGCCGGTGCAGGATCAATGAGAGCCGGTGCACGAACAATGAGAACCGGTGCAGGAACAATGAGAGCCAGTGCAAGAACAATGTGAGCCAGTGCAGGAACAATGTGAGCCGGTGAACAATGAGTGCCGGTGCAGGAACAATGAGAGCCGGTGCAGGAACAATGAGAGCCCGTGCAGAAACAATGAGAGCCGGTGCAGGTACATTGAGAGCCGGTGCAGGAACAATGAGAGCTGGTGCAGGAACAATGAGAGCCGGTGAAAGAACAATGAAAGCCGGTGCGGGAACAATGAGAGCTGGTGAACAATTAGAGCCGGTGCAGGAACAATGGCAGCCGGTGCAGGAACAATGAGAGCTGGTGCATGAACAATGAGAGCCGGTGAAAGAACAATGGGAGCCGGTGCAGCAACAATCAGAGCCGGTGCAGGAACAATGAGAGCCGGTGAACAATGAGAGCCGGTGCAGGAACAATGAGAGCCCATGCAAGAACAATGGGAGCCGGTGCATGAACAATGAGAGCCAGTGCAAGAACAATGGGAGCCGGTGCAGCAACAATGAGAGCCGATGTAGGAACAATGAGAGCCGGTGCATGAACAATGAGAAACGGTGCGGGAACAATGAGAGCCAGTGCAGGAACAATGAGAGCCAATGCAAGAACAATGGGAACCGGTGCAGCAACAATGAGAGCCGGTGCAGGATCAATGAGAGCCGGTGCACGAACAATGAGAACCGGTGCAGGAACAATGAGAGCCAGTGCAAGAACAATGTGAGCCAGTGCAGGAACAATGTGAGCCGGTGAACAATGAGTGCCGGTGCAGGAACAATGAGAGCCGGTGCAGGAACAATGAGAGCCCGTGCAGAAACAATGAGAGCCGGTGCAGGTACATTGAGAGCCGGTGCAGGAACAATGAGAGCTGGTGCAGGAACAATGAGAGCCGGTGAAAGAACAATGAAAGCCGGTGCGGGAACAATGAGAGCTGGTGAACAATTAGAGCCGGTGCAGGAACAATGGCAGCCGGTGCAGGAACAATGAGAGCTGGTGCATGAACAATGAGAGCCGGTGAAAGAACAATGGGAGCCGGTGCAGCAACAATCAGAGCCGGTGCAGGAACAATGAGAGCCGGTGCAGGAACAATGCGAGCCGGTGCACGAACAGTGTGAGCCGGTGAACAATGAGAGCCGGTGCAGGAACAATGAGAGCCGGTGAAAAATGAGAGCCTGTGCAGGAACAATGAGAGCCGATGAACAATGAGAGCCTGTGCAGGATCAATGAGAGCTGGTGAACAATGAGAGCCGGTGCAGGAACAATGAGATCCGATGAAAAATGAGAGCCAGTGCAGGAACAATGAGAGCTGGTGCAGGAACAATGAGAGCCGGTGAACAATGAGAGCCGGCGCAGGAACAATGAGAGCCGGTGCAGGAGCAATGAGAGCCGGTGAACAATGAGAGCTGGTGCAAGAACAATGGGAGCCAGTGAAGCAACAATGAGAGCCGGTACAGGAACAATGGGAGCCTGTGCAGGAACAATGAGAGCCGGTGAACAATGAGAGCTTGTGCAGGAACATATAGAGCCGGTGAACAATGAGAGCCGGTGCAGGAACAATGAGAGCCGGTGCAGGAACAATGAGAACCGGTGAACAATGAGAGCCAGTGCAGGAACAATGAAAGCCGCTGCAGGAACAATGAGAGCCGGTGAACAATGAGAGCCGGTGCAGGAACAATGAGAGCCGGTGCAGGAACAATGAGAGCCGGGGCAAGAACAATGGGAGCCGGTGTAGCAACAATGAGAGCCGGTGCAGGAAGAATGGGAGCCTGTGCAGGAACAATTGGAGCCGGTGAAGGAACAATAGTAGTCGGTGCAGGAACAATGAGAGCCGGTGCAAGAACAATGGGAGCCGCTGTAGCAACAATGAGAGCCGGTGCTGGAACAATGGGAGCCTGTGCAGGAACAATGAGAGCCCGTGAACAATGAGAGCCGGCGCAGGAACAAATAGATCCGCTGAACAATGAGAGCCGGTGCAGGAACAATGAGAGCCGGTGCAGGAACAATGGGAGCCGGTGAACAATGAGAGCCGGTGCAGGAACAATGAAAGCCGGTGCAGGAAGAATGAGAGCTGGTGAACAATGAGAGCCGGTGCAGGAACAATGAGAGCCAGTGGAGGAACAATGCGAGCCGGTGCAGGAACAATGAGAGCCGGTGCAGGAACAATGAGAGCTTGTGCAGGAACAATGAGAGCCGGTACAGGAACAATGAGAGCCGGTGAAGAAACAATGGGAGCCGGTACAGGAACAATAACAGCCGGTGCAGGAACAATGAGAGCTTGTGCAGGAACAATGAGAGCCGGTGCAGGAACAATGAGAGCCGGTGCAGGAACATTGAGAGCCGGTGCAGGAACAATGAGAGCCGGTGCAGGAACAATGCGAGCCGGTGCAGGAACAATGAGAGCCGGTGAACAATGAGAGCAGGTGCAGGAACAAATAGAGCCGGTGAACAATGAGAGCCGGTGCAAGAACAATGAGAGCCGTTACAGGAACAATGAGAGCCGGTGCAGGAACAATGGGAGCCAGTGCAGGAACAATGAGAGCCAGTGCGGGAACAATGAGAGCCGGTGCGGGAACAATGAGAGCCGGTGAACAATGAGAGTCGGTGCAGGAACAATGAGAGCCGGTGCAAGAACAATGAGAGCCGTTGCAGGAACAATGGGAGCCGGTGGAGGAACAATGAGAGTCGGTGCGGGAACAATGAGAGCCAGGACAGTTACAATGAGAGCCGATGAACAATGAAAGCCGCTGCAGGAACAATGAGAGCCGGGACAGTTACAATGAGAGCCGGTGCAGGAACAATGCGAGCCGGTGCGGGAACAATGACAGCCGGTGAACAATGAGAGCCCGTGCAGGAACAATGAGAGCCGGTGCAAGAACAATGGGAGCCGGTGCAGGAACAATAGGAGCCGGTGCAGGAACAATGATAGCCGGTGCGGGAACAATGAGAGCCGGTGACAATGAAAGCCCGTGCAGGAACAATGAGAGCCGGTGCAAGAACAATGGGAGCCGGTGTAGCAACAATGAGAGCCGGTGCAGGAAGAATGGGAGCCTGTGCAGGAACAATGAGAGCCCGTGAACAATGAGAGCCGGTGCAGGAACAATGAGAGCCAGTGCAAGAACAATGGGAGCCGGTGCAGCAACAATGAGAGCCGATGTAGGAACAATGAGAGCCGGTGCATGAACAATGAGAAACGGTGCGGGAACAATGAGAGCCAGTGCAGGAACAATGAGAGCCAATGCAAGAACAATGGGAACCGGTGCAGCAACAATGAGAGCCGGTGCAGGATCAATGAGAGCCGGTGCACGAACAATGAGAACCGGTGCAGGAACAATGAGAGCCAATGCAAGAACAATGTGAGCCAGTGCAGGAACAATGTGTGCCGGTGAACAATGAGTGCCGGTGCAGGAACAATGAGAGCCGGTGCAGGAACAATGAGAGCCCGTGCAGAAACAATGAGAGCCGGTGCAGTTACATTGAGAGCTGGTGCAGGAACAATGAGAGCTGGTGCAGGAAAAATGAGAGCCGGTGAAAGAACAATGAAAGCCGGTGCGGGAACAATAAGAGCTGGTGAACAATTAGAGCCGGTGCAGGAACAATGGCAGCCGGTGCAGGAACAATGAGAGCTGGTGCATGAACAATGAGAGCCGGTGAAAGAACAATGGGAGCCGGTGCAGCAACAATCAGAGCCGGTGCAGGAACAATGAGAGCCGGTGCAGGAACAATGCGAGCCGGTGCACGAACAGTGTGAGCCGGTGAACAATGAGAGCCGGTGCAGGAACAATGAGAGCCGGTGAAAAATGAGAGCCTGTGCAGGAACAATGAGAGCCGATGAACAATGAGAGCCTGTGCAGGATCAATGAGAGCTGGTGAACAATGAGAGCCGGTGCAGGAACAATGAGAGCCGGTGAACAATGAGAGCCAGTCCAGGAACAATGAGAGCTGGTGCAGGAACAATGAGAGCCGGTGAACAATGAGAGCCGGCACAGGAACAATGAGAGCCGGTGCAGGAACAATGAGAGCCGGTGAACAATGAGAGCTGGTGCAAGAACAATGGGAGCCAGTGAAGCAACAATGAGAGCCGGTACAGGAACAATGGGAGCATGTGCAGGAACAATGAGAGTCGGTGCACAATGAGAGCTGGTGCAGGAACATATAGAGCCGGTGAACAATGAGAGCCGGTGCAGGAACAATGAGAGTCGGTGCAGGAACAATGAGAACCGGTGAACAATGAGAGCCAGTGCAGGAACAATGAAAGCCGCTGCAGGAACAATGAGAGCCGGTGCAGGAACAATGAGAGCCGGTGCAAGAACAATGGGAGCCGGTGTAGCAACAATGAGAGCCGGTGCAGGAAGAATGGGAGCCTGTGCAGGAACAATGGGAGCCGGTGCAGGAACAATAGGAGTCGGTGCAGGAACAATGAGATCCGGTGCAAGAACAATGGGAGCCGGTGTAGCAAGAATGAGAGCCGGTGCTGGAACAATGGGAGCCTGTGCAGGAACAATGAGAGCCCGTGAACAATGAGAGCCGGCGCAGGAACAAATAGATCCGCTGAACAATGAGAGCCGGTGCAGGAACAATGAGAGCCGGTGCAGGAACAATGGGAGCCGGTGAACAATGAGAGCCGGTGCAGGAACAATGAAAGCCGGTGCAGGACCAATGAGAGCTGGTGAACAATGAGAGCCGGTGCAGGAACAATGAGAGCCAGTGGAGGAACAATGCGATCCGGTGCAGGAACAATGAGAGCTGGTGCAGGAACAATGAGAGCCGGTGCAGGAACAATGGGAGCCGGTGCAGGAACAATGAGAGCCGGTACAGGAACAATGAGAGCCGGTGAAGAAACAATGGGAACCGGTACAGGAACAATAAGAGCCGGTGCAGGAACAATGAGAGCTTGTGCAGGAACAATGAGAGCCGGTGCAGGAACAATGAGAGCCGGTGCAGGAACATTGAGAGCCGGTGCAGGAACAATGAGAGCCGGTGCAGGAACAATGTGAGCCGGTGCAGGAACAATGAGAGCCAGTGAACAATGAGAGCAGGTGCTGGAACAAATAGAGCCGGTGAACAATGAGAGCCGGTGCAAGAACAATGAGAGCCGTTACAGGAACAATGAGAGCCGGTGCAGGAACAATGGGAGCCAGTGCAGGAACAATGAGAGCAATTGCGGGAACAATGAGAGCCGGTACAGGAACAATGAGAGCCGGTGAAGAAACAATGGGAGCCAGTACAGGAACAATAACAGCCGGTGCAGGAACAATGAGAGCTTGTGCAGGAACAATGAGAGCCGGTGCAGGAACAATGAGAGCCGGTGCAGGAACATTGAGAGCCGGTGCAGGAACAATGAGAGCCGGTGCAGGAACAATGCGAGCCGGTGCAGGAACAATGAGAGCCGGTGAACAATGAGAGCAGGTGCAGGAACAAATAGAGCCGGTGAACAATGAGAGCCGGTGCAAGAACAATGAGAGCCGTTACAGGAACAATGAGAGCCGGTGCAGGAACAATGGGAGCCAGTGCAGGAACAATGAGAGCCAGTGCGGGAACAATGAGAGCCGGTGCGGGAACAATGAGAGCCGGTGAACAATGAGAGTCGGTGCAGGAACAATGAGAGCCGGTGCAAGAACAATGAGAGCCGTTGCAGGAACAATGGGAGCCAGTGGAGGAACAATGAGAGTCGGTGCGGGAACAATGAGAGCCGGGACAGTTACAATGAGAGCCGATGAACAATGAAAGCCGCTGCAGGAACAATGAGAGCCGGGACAGTTACAATGAGAGCCGGTGCAGGAACAATGCGAGCCGGTGCGGGAACAATGACAGCCGGTGAACAATGAGAGCCCGTGCAGGAACAATGAGAGCCGGTGCAAGAACAATGGGAGCCGGTGCAGGAACAATAGGAGCCGGTGCAGGAACAATGATAGCCGGTGCGGGAACAATGAGAGCCGGTGACAATGAAAGCCCGTGCAGGAACAATGAGAGCTGGTGCAAGAACAATGGGAGCCGGTGTAGCAACGATGAGAGCCGTTGCAGGAAGAATGGGAGCCTGTGCAGGAACAATGAGAGCCCGTGAACAATGAGAGCCGGTGCAGGAACAATGAGAGCCAGTGCAAGAACAATGGGAGCCGGTGCAGCAACAATGAGAGCCGATGTAGGAACAATGAGAGCCGGTGCATGAACAATGAGAAACGGTGCGGGAACAATGAGAGCCAGTGCTGGAACAATGAGAGCCAATGCAAGAACAATGGGAACCGGTGCAGCAACAATGAGAGCCGGTGCAGGATCAATGAGAGCCGGTGCACGAACAATGAGAACCGGTGCAGGAACAATGAGAGCCAATGCAAGAACAATGTGAGCCAGTGCAGGAACAATGTGTGCCGGTGAACAATGAGTGCCGGTGCAGGAACAATGAGAGCCGGTGCAGGAACAATGAGAGCCCGTGCAGAAACAATGAGAGCCGGTGCAGGTACATTGAGAGCTGGTGCAGGAACAATGAGAGCTGGTGCAGGAAAAATGAGAGCCGGTGAAAGAACAATGAAAGCCGGTGCGGGAACAATAAGAGCTGGTGAACAATTAGAGCCGGTGCAGGAACAATGGCAGCCGGTGCAGGAACAATGAGAGCTGGTGCATGAACAATGAGAGCCGGTGAAAGAACAATGGGAGCCGGTGCAGCAACAATCAGAGCCGGTGCAGGAACAATGAGAGCTGGTGCAGGAACAATGCGAGCCGGTGCACGAACAGTGTGAGCCGGTGAACAATGAGAGCCGGTGCAGGAACAATGAGAGCCGGTGAAAAATGAGAGCCGGTGCAGGAACAATGAGAGCCGATGAACAATGAGAGCCTGTGCAGGATCAATGAGAGCTGGTGAACAATGAGAGCCGGTGCAGGAACAATGAGAGCCGGTGAACAATGAGAGCCAGTGCAGGAACAATGAGAGCTGGTGCAGGAACAATGAGAGCCGGTGAACAATGAGAGCCGGCACAGGAACAATGAGAGCCAGTGCAGGAACAATGAGAGCCGGTGAACAATGAGAGATGGTGCAAGAACAATGGGAGCCAGTGAAGCAACAATGAGAGCCGGTACAGGAACAATGGGAGCATGTGCAGGAACAATGAGAGCCGGTGCACAATGAGAGCTGGTGCAGGAACATATAGAGCCGGTGAACAATGAGAGCCGGTGCAGGAACAATGAGAGCCGGTGCAGGAACAATGAGAACCGGTGAACAATGAGAGCCAGTGCAGGAACAATGAAAGCCGCTGAAGGAACAATGAGAGCCGGTGAACAATGAGAGCCGGTGCAGGAACAATGAGAGCCGGTGCAGGAACAATGAGAGCCGGTGCAAGAACAATGGGAGCCGGTGTAGCAACAATGAGAGCCGGTGCAGGAAGAATGGGAGCCTGTGCAGGAACAATGGGAGCCGGTGTAGCAACAATGGGAGCCGGTGTAGCAAGAATGAGAGCCGGTGCTGGAACAATGGGAGCCTGTGCAGGAACAATGAGAGCCCGTGAACAATGAGAGCCGGCGCAGGAACAAATAGATCCGCTGAACAATGAGAGCCGGTGCAGGAACAATGAGAGCCGGTGCAGGAACAATGGGAGCCGGTGAACAATGAGAGCCGGTGCAGGAACAATGAAAGCCGGTGCAGGACCAATGAGAGCTGGTGAACAATGAGAGCCGGTGCAGGAACAATGAGAGCCAGTGGAGGAACAATGCGATCCGGTGCAGGAACAATGAGAGCTGGTGCAGGAACAATGAGAGCCGGTGCAGGAACAATGGGAGCCGGTGCAGGAACAATGAGAGCCGGTACAGGAACAATGAGAGCCGGTGAAGAAACAATGGGAACCGGTACAGGAACAATAAGAGCCGGTGCAGGAACAATGAGACCTTGTGCAGGAAAAATGAGAGCCGGTGCAGGAACAATGAGAGCCGGTGCAGGAACATTGAGAGCCGGTGCAGGAACAATGAGAGCCGGTGCAGGAACAATGTGAGCCGGTGCAGGAACAATGAGAGCCAGTGAACAATGAGAGCAGGTGCAGGAACAAATAGAGCCGGTGAACAATGAGAGCCGGTGCAAGAACAATGAGAGCCGTTACAGGAACAATGAGAGCCGGTGCAGGAACAGTGGGAGCCAGTGCAGGAACAATGAGAGCCATTGCGGGAACAATGAGAGCCGGTGCGGGAACAATGAGAGCCGGTGAACAATGAGAGTCGGTGCACGAACAATGAGAGCCGGTGCAAGAACAATGAGAGCCGTTGCAGGAACAATGGGAGCCAGTGGAGGAACAATGAGAGTCGGTGCAGGAACAATGAGAGCCGGTGCAGGATCAATGAGAGCCGGTATAGGAACAATGAGAGTCGGTGCGGGAACAATGAGAGCCGGGACAGTTACAATGAGAGCCGATGAACAATGAAAGCCGCTGCAGGAACAATGAGAGCCGGGACAGTTACAATGAGAGCCGGTGCAGGAACAATGCGAGCCGGTGCGGGAACAATGACAGCCGGTGAACAATGAGAGCCCGTGCAGGAACAATGAGAGCCGGTGCAAGAACAATGGGAGCCGGTGCAGGAACAATAGGAGCCGGTGCAGGAACAATGATAGCCGGTGCGGGAACAATGAGAGCCGGTGACAATGAAAGCCCGTGCAGGAACAATGAGAGCCGGTGCAAGAACAATGGGAGCCGGTGTAGCAACAATGAGAGCCGGTGCAGGAAGAATGGGAGCCTGTGCAGGAACAATGAGAGCCCGTGAACAATGAGAGCCGGTGCAGGAACAAATCGAGCCGGTGAACAATGAGAGCCGGTGCAGGAACAATGAGAGCCGGTGCAGGAACAATGGGAACCGGTGAACAATGAGAGCCGGTGCAGGAACAATGAAAGCCGGTGCAGGACCAATGAGAGCTGGTGAACAATGAGAGCCGGTGCAGGAACAATGAGAGCCAGTGGAGGAACAATGCGATCCGGTGCAGGAACAATGAGAGCTGGTGCAGGAACAATGAGAGCCGGTGCAGGAACAATGGGAGCCGGTGCAGGAACAATGAGAGCCGGTACAGGAACAATGAGAGCCGGTGAAGAAACAATGGGAACCGGTACAGGAACAATAAGAGCCGGTGCAGGAACAATGAGAGCTTGTGCAGGAACAATGAGAGCCGGTGCAGGAACAATGAGAGCCGGTGCAGGAACATTGAGAGCCGGTGCAGGAACAATGAGAGCCGGTGCAGGAACAATGTGAGCCGGTGCAGGAACAATGAGAGCCAGTGAACAATGAGAGCAGGTGCAGGAACAAATAGAGCCGGTGAACAATGAGAGCCGGTGCAAGAACAATGAGAGCCGTTACAGGAACAATGAGAGCCGGTGCAGGAACAATGGGAGCCAGTGCAGGAACAATGAGAGCCATTGCGGGAACAATGAGAGCCGGTGCGGGAACAATGAGAGCCGGTGAACAATGAGAGTCGGTGCAGGAACAATGAGAGCCGGTGCAAGAACAATGAGAGCCGTTGCAGGAACAATGGGAGCCAGTGCAGGAACAATGGGAGCCAGTGGAGGAACAATGAGAGTCGGTGCAGGAACAATGAGAGCCAGTGCAGGATCAATGAGAGCCGGTATAGGAACAATGAGAGTCGGTGCGGGAACAATGAGAGCCGGGACAGTTACAATGAGAGCCGATGAACAATGAAAGCCGCTGCAGGAACAATGAGAGCCGGGACAGTTACAATGAGAGCCGGTGCAGGAACAATGCGAGCCGGTGCGGGAACAATGACAGCCGGTGAACAATGAGAGCCCGTGCAGGAACAATGGGAGCCGGTGCAAGAACAATGGGAGCCGGTGCAGGAACAATAGGAGCCGGTGCAGGAATAATGATAGCCGGTGCGGGAACAATGAGAGCCGGTGCAGGAACAATGAGAGCCGGTGCAGGAACAATGAGAGCCGGTGCAAGAACAATGGGAGCCGGTGTAGCAACAATGAGAGCCGGTGCAGGAAGAATGGGAGCCTGTGCAGGAACAATGGGAGCCGGTGTAGCAACAATGGGAGCCGGTGTAGCAAGAATGAGAGCCGGTGCTGGAACAATGGGAGCCTGTGCAGGAACAATGAGAGCCCGTGAACAATGAGAGCCGGCGCAGGAACAAATAGATCCGCTGAACAATGAGAGCCGGTGCAGGAACAATGAGAGCCGGTGCAGGAACAATGGGAGCCGGTGAACAATGAGAGCCGGTGCAGGAACAATGAAAGCCGGTGCAGGACCAATGAGAGCTGGTGAACAATGAGAGCCGGTGCAGGAACAATGAGAGCCAGTGGAGGAACAATGCGATCCGGTGCAGGAACAATGAGAGCTGGTGCAGGAACAATGAGAGCCGGTGCAGGAACAATGGGAGCCGGTGCAGGAACAATGAGAGCCGGTACAGGAACAATGAGAGCCGGTGAAGAAACAATGGGAACCGGTACAGGAACAATAAGAGCCGGTGCAGGAACAATGAGACCTTGTGCAGGAAAAATGAGAGCCGGTGCAGGAACAATGAGAGCCGGTGCAGGAACATTGAGAGCCGGTGCAGGAACAATGAGAGCCGGTGCAGGAACAATGTGAGCCGGTGCAGGAACAATGAGAGCCAGTGAACAATGAGAGCAGGTGCAGGAACAAATAGAGCCGGTGAACAATGAGAGCCGGTGCAAGAACAATGAGAGCCGTTACAGGAACAATGAGAGCCGGTGCAGGAACAGTGGGAGCCAGTGCAGGAACAATGAGAGCCATTGCGGGAACAATGAGAGCCGGTGCGGGAACAATGAGAGCCGGTGAACAATGAGAGTCGGTGCACGAACAATGAGAGCCGGTGCAAGAACAATGAGAGCCGTTGCAGGAACAATGGGAGCCAGTGGAGGAACAATGAGAGTCGGTGCAGGAACAATGAGAGCCGGTGCAGGATCAATGAGAGCCGGTATAGGAACAATGAGAGTCGGTGCGGGAACAATGAGAGCCGGGACAGTTACAATGAGAGCCGATGAACAATGAAAGCCGCTGCAGGAACAATGAGAGCCGGGACAGTTACAATGAGAGCCGGTGCAGGAACAATGCGAGCCGGTGCGGGAACAATGACAGCCGGTGAACAATGAGAGCCCGTGCAGGAACAATGAGAGCCGGTGCAAGAACAATGGGAGCCGGTGCAGGAACAATAGGAGCCGGTGCAGGAACAATGATAGCCGGTGCGGGAACAATGAGAGCCGGTGACAATGAAAGCCCGTGCAGGAACAATGAGAGCCGGTGCAAGAACAATGGGAGCCGGTGTAGCAACAATGAGAGCCGGTGCAGGAAGAATGGGAGCCTGTGCAGGAACAATGAGAGCCCGTGAACAATGAGAGCCGGTGCAGGAACAAATCGAGCCGGTGAACAATGAGAGCCGGTGCAGGAACAATGAGAGCCGGTGCAGGAACAATGGGAACCGGTGAACAATGAGAGCCGGTGCAGGAACAATGAAAGCCGGTGCAGGACCAATGAGAGCTGGTGAACAATGAGAGCCGGTGCAGGAACAATGAGAGCCAGTGGAGGAACAATGCGATCCGGTGCAGGAACAATGAGAGCTGGTGCAGGAACAATGAGAGCCGGTGCAGGAACAATGGGAGCCGGTGCAGGAACAATGAGAGCCGGTACAGGAACAATGAGAGCCGGTGAAGAAACAATGGGAACCGGTACAGGAACAATAAGAGCCGGTGCAGGAACAATGAGAGCTTGTGCAGGAACAATGAGAGCCGGTGCAGGAACAATGAGAGCCGGTGCAGGAACATTGAGAGCCGGTGCAGGAACAATGAGAGCCGGTGCAGGAACAATGTGAGCCGGTGCAGGAACAATGAGAGCCAGTGAACAATGAGAGCAGGTGCAGGAACAAATAGAGCCGGTGAACAATGAGAGCCGGTGCAAGAACAATGAGAGCCGTTACAGGAACAATGAGAGCCGGTGCAGGAACAATGGGAGCCAGTGCAGGAACAATGAGAGCCATTGCGGGAACAATGAGAGCCGGTGCGGGAACAATGAGAGCCGGTGAACAATGAGAGTCGGTGCAGGAACAATGAGAGCCGGTGCAAGAACAATGAGAGCCGTTGCAGGAACAATGGGAGCCAGTGCAGGAACAATGGGAGCCAGTGGAGGAACAATGAGAGTCGGTGCAGGAACAATGAGAGCCAGTGCAGGATCAATGAGAGCCGGTATAGGAACAATGAGAGTCGGTGCGGGAACAATGAGAGCCGGGACAGTTACAATGAGAGCCGATGAACAATGAAAGCCGCTGCAGGAACAATGAGAGCCGGGACAGTTACAATGAGAGCCGGTGCAGGAACAATGCGAGCCGGTGCGGGAACAATGACAGCCGGTGAACAATGAGAGCCCGTGCAGGAACAATGGGAGCCGGTGCAAGAACAATGGGAGCCGGTGCAGGAACAATAGGAGCCGGTGCAGGAATAATGATAGCCGGTGCGGGAACAATGAGAGCCGGTGACAATGAAAGCCCGTGCAGGAACAATGAGAGCCGGTGCAAGAACAATGGGAGCCGGTGTAGCAACAATGAGAGCCGGTGCAGGAAGAATGGGAGCCTGTGCAGGAACAATGAGAGCCCGTGAACAATGAGAGCCGGTGCAGGAACAAATCGAGCCGGTGAACAATGAGAGCCGGTGCAGGAACAATGAGAGCCGGTGCAGGAACAATGGGAACCGGTGAACAATGAGAGCCGGTGCAGGAACAATGAAAGCCGGTGCAGGACCAATGAGAGCTGGTGAACAATGAGAGCCGGTGCAGGAACAATGAAAGCCGCTGCAGGAACAATGAGAGCCGGTGTACAATGAGAGCTGGTGCAGGAACAATGAGAGCCGGTGCAGGAACAATGAGAGCCGGTGCAGGAACAATGTCGGCAGGTGCAAGAACAATGGGAGCCGGTGCAGGAACAATGAGAGCCGGTACAGGAACAATGAGAGCCGGTGCAGGAACAATGGGAGCCAGTGCGGGAACAATGAGAGCCGGTGAACAATGAGAGCCGGTGCAGGAACAATGACAGCCCGTGCAGGAACAATGGGAGCCGGTGCAGCAACAATGAGAGCCGGTGTAGGAACAATGAGAGCCGGTGCATGAACAATGAGAAACGGTGCGGGAACAATGAGAGCCAGTGCAGGAACAATGAGAGCCAATGCAAGAACAATGGGAACCGGTGCAGCAACAATGAGAGCCGGTGCAGGATCAATGAGAGCCGGTGCACGAACAATGAGAACCGGTGCAGGAACAATGAGATCCAGTGCAAGAACAATGTGAGCCAGTGCAGGAACAATGTGAGCCGGTGAACAATGAGTGCCGGTGCAGGAACAATGAGAGCCCGTGCAGAAACAATGAGAGCCGGTGCAGGTACATTGAGAGCCGGTGCAGGAACAATGAGAGCTGGTGCAGGAACAATGAGAGCCAGTGAAAGAACAATGAAAGCCGGTGCGGGAACAAAGAGAGCTGGTGAACAATTAGAGCCGGTGCAGGAACAATGGCAGCCGGTGCAGGAACAATGAGAGCTGGTGCATGAACAATCAGAGCCGGTGCAGGAACAATGAGAGCCGGTGCAGGAACAATGCGAGCCGGTGCAGGAACAGTGTGAGCCGGTGAACAATGAGAGCCGGTGCAGGAACAATGAGAGCCGGTGAAAAATGAGAGCCTGTGCAGGAACAATGAGAGCCGATGAACAATGAGAGCCTGTGCAGGATCAATGAGAGCTGGTGCAAGAACAATGGGAGCCAGTGTTGCAACAATGAGAGCCGGTACAGGAACAATGGGAGCCTGTGCAGGAACAATGAGAGCCGGTGAACAATGAGAGCTGGTGCAGGAACAAATAGAGCCGGTGAACAATGAGAGCCGGTGCAGGAACAATGAGAGCCGGTGCAGGAACAATGAGAACCTGTGAACAATGAGAGCCAGTGCAGGAACAATGAAAGCCGCTGCAGGAACAATGAGAGCCGGTGAACAATGAGAGCCGGTGCAGGAACAATGAGAGCCGCTGCAGGAACAATGAGAGCCGGTGCAGTAACAATGAGAGCCGGTGCAAGAGCAATGGGAGCCGGTGCAGGAACAATGAGAGCCGGTGCAGGAGCAATGAGAGCCGGTGCAGGAACAATGAGAGCTGGTGCAGGAACGATGAGAGCCGGTGCTGGAACATTGAGAGCCGGTGCAGGAACAAAGAGAGCCAGTGCAGGAACAATGAGAGCCGGTACAGGAACAATGAGAGCCGGTGCAGGAACAATGGGAGCCGGTGCAGGAACAATGAGAGCCGGTGCAGGAACAATGAGAGCCGGTGCAGGAACAATAAGAGCCGGTACAGGAACAATGAGAGCCGGTGCAGGAACAATGGGAGCCGGTGCAGGAACAATGAGAGCCGGTGCAGAAACAATGGGAGCCGGTGCAGGAACAATAAGAGCTGTTGCAGGAACAATGTGAGCTCGTGCAGGAACAATGAGCCGTTGGAGGAACAATTAGAGATGGTGCAGGAACAATAAGAGCTGGTGCAGGAACAATGAGAGCTGGTGCAGGAACAATGAGAGCCGGTGGAGGAACAATGAGAGCTGGTGCAGGAACAATAAGAGCTGGTGCAGGAACAATGAGAGCTCATGCAGGATCAATGAGAGCCGGTGGAGGAACAATGAGAACTGGTGCAGGAACAATGAGAGCCGGTGCAGGAACAATGAGAGCTGGTGCAGGAACAATGAGAACCAATGCAGGAATAATGAGAGCCGGTGCAGGAACATTGAGAGCCAATGCAGAAACAATGAGGGCCGGTGCAGGAACAATGAGAGCCGGTGAACAATGCGAGCCAGAGCAGGAACAATGTGAGCCGGTGAACAATGAGATCAGGTGCAGGAACAAATAGAGCCGGTGAACAACGTGAGCCGGTGCGAGAACAATGAGAGCCATTACAGGAACTATGAGAGCCGGTGCGGGAACTATGAGAGCCGGTGAACAATGAGAGTCGGTGCAGGAACAATGAGAGCCGGTGCAAGAACAATGAGAGCCGTTGCAGGAACAATGGGAGCCAGTGCAGGTACAATGAGTGTCGGTGCAGGAACAATGAGAGCCGGTGCAGGAACAATGTGAGCCGGGAACAATGAGTGCCGGTGCAGGAACAATGAGAGCCCGTGCAGAAACAATGAGAGCCGATGCAGGTACATTGAGAGCCGGTGCAGGAACAATGAGAGCTGGTGCAGGAACAATGAGAGCCAGTGAAAGAACAATGAAAGCCGGTGCGGGAACAATGAGAGCTGGTGAACAATTAGAGCCGGTGCAGGAACAATGGCAGCCGGTGCAGGAACAATGAGAGCTGGTGCATGAACAATGAGAGCCGGTGAAAGAACAATGGGAGCCGGTGCAGCAACAATCAGAGCCGGTGCAGGAACAATGAGAGCCGGTGCAGGAACAATGCGAGCCGGTGCAGGAACAGTGTGAGCCGGTGAACAATGAGAGCCGGTGAAGGAACAATGAGAGCCGGTGAAAAATGAGAGCCTGTGCAGGAACAATGAGAGCCGATGAACAATGAGAGCCTGTGCAGGATCAATGAGAGCTGGTGAACAATGAGAGCCGGTGCAGGAACAATGAGAGCCGGTGAACAATGAGAGCCAGTGCAGGAACAATGAGAGCTGGTGCAGGAACAATGAGAGCCGGTGAACAATGGGAGCCGGCGCAGGAACAAAGAGAGCCGGTGCAGGAACAATGAGAGCCGGTGAACAATGAGAGCTGGTGCAATAACAATGGGAGCCAGTGAAGCAACAATGAGAGCCGGTACAGGAACAATGGGAGCCTGTGCAGGAACAATGAGAGCCGGTGAACAATGAGAGCTGGTGCAGGAACAAATAGAGCCGGTGAACAATGAGAGCCGGTGCAGGAACAATGAGAGCCGGTGCAGGAACAATGAGAACCGGTGAACAATGAGAGCCAGTGCAGGAACAATGAAAGCCACTGCAGGAACAATGAGAGCCGGTGAACAATGAGAGCCGGTGCAGGAACAATGAGAGCCGCTGCAGGAACAATGAGAGCCGGTGCAGGAACAATGAGAGCCGGTGCAAGAGCAATGGGAGCCGGTGTAGGAACAATGAGAGCCGGTGAAAGAACAATGGGAGCCGGTGAAAGAACAATGAAAGCCGGTGCGGGAACAATGAGAGCTGGTGAACAATTAGAGCCGGTGCAGGAACAATGGCAGCCGGTGCAGGAACAATGAGAGCTGGTGCATGAACAATGAGAGCCGGTGCAGGAACAATGGGAGCCGGTGCAGGAACAATGAGAGCCGGTGCAGGAACAATGAGAGCCGGTGCAGGAACAATAAGAGCCGGTACAGGAACAATGAGAGCCGGTGCAGGAACAATGGGAGCAGGTGCAGGAACAATGAGAGCCGGTGAAAGAACAATGAAAGCCGGTGTGGGAACAATGAGAGCTGGTGAACAATTAGAGCCGGTGCAGGAACAATGGCAGCCGGTGCAGGAACAATGAGAGCTGGTGCATGAAAAATGAGAGCCGGTGAAAGAACAATGGGAGCCGGTGCAGCAACAATCAGAGCCGGTGCAGGAACAATGAGAGCCGGTGCAGGAACAATGCGAGCCGGTGCAGGAATAATGAGAGCTGGTGCAGGAACAATGAGAACCAGTGCAGGAATAATGAGAGCCGGTGCAGGAACATTGAGAGCCAATGCAGAAACAATGAGGGCCGGTGCAGGAACAATGAGAGCCGGTGAACAATGCGAGCCGGTGCAGGAACAATGTGAGCCGGTGAACAATGAGAGCAGGTGCAGGAACAAATAGAGCCGGTGAACAATGAGAGCCGGTGCAAGAACAATGAGAGCCATTACAGGAATAATGAGAGCCGGTGCAGGAACAATGGGAGCCAGTGCAGGAACAATGAGAGCCAGTGCGGGAACAATGAGAGCCGGTGCGGGAACAATGAGAGCCGGTGAACAATGAGAGTCGGTGCAGGAACAATGAGAGCCGGTGCAAGAACAATGAGAGCCGTTGCAGGAACAATGGAAGCCAGTGCAGGAACAATGAGTGTCGGTGCAGGAACAATGAGAGCCGGTGCAGGATCAATGAGAGCCGGTATAGGAACAATGAGAGTCGGTGCGGGAACAATGGGAGCCTGTGCAGGAACAATGAGAGCCCGTGAACAATGAGAGCCGGTGCAGGAACAATGGGAGCCGGTGCAGGAACAATGAGAGCCGGTGCAGGAACAATGAGAGCCGGTGCAGGAACAATAAGAGCCGGTACAGGAACAATGAGAGCCGGTGCAGGAAGAATGGGAGCCTGTGCAGGAACAATTGGAGCCGGTGCAGGAACAATAGGAGTCGGTGCAGGAACAATGAGAGCCGGTGCAAGAACAATGGGAGCCGATGTAGCAACAATGAGAGCCGGTGCTGGAACAATGGGAGCCTGTGCAGGAACAATGAGAGCCCGTGAACAATGAGAGCCGGCGCAGGAACAAATAGATCCGCTGAAAAATGAGAGCCGGTGCAGGAACAATGAGAGCCGGTGCAGGAACAATGGGAGCCGGTGAACAATGAGAGCCGGTGCAGGAACAATGAAAGCCGGTGCAGGACCAATGAGAGCTTGTGAACAATGAGAGCCGGTGCAGGAACAATGAGAGCCGGTGCAGGAACAATGCGAGCCGGTGCAGGAACAATGAGAGCTGGTGCAGGAACAATGAGAGCCGGTGCAGGAACAATGGGAGCCGGTGCAGGAACAATGAGAGCCGGTACAGGAACAATGAGAGCCCGTGAACAATGAGAGACGGCGCAGGAACAAATAGATCCGCTGAACAATGAGAGCCGGTGCAGGAACAATGAGAGCCGGTGCAGGAACAATGGGAGCCGGTGAACAATGAGAGCCGGTGCAGGAACAATGAAAGCCGGTGCAGGACCAATGAGAGCTTGTGAACAATGAGAGCCGGTGCAGGAACAATGAGAGCCGGTGCAGGAACAATGCGAGCCGGTGCAGGAACAATGAGAGCTGGTGCAGGAACAATGAGAGCCGGTGCAGGAACAATGGGAGCCGGTGCAGGAACGATGAGAGCCGGTACAGGAACAATGAGAGCCGGTGAAGAAACAATGGGAGCCGGTACAGGAACAATAAGAGCCGGTGCAGGAACAATGAGAGCTTGTGCAGGAACAATGAGAGCCGGTGCAGGAACAATGAGAGCCGGTGCAGGAACATTGAGAGCCGGTGCAGGAACAATGAGAGCCGGTGCAAGAACAATGAGAGCCGTTACAGGAACAATGAGAGCCGGTGCAGGAACTATGGGAGCCAGTGCAGGAACAATGAGAGCCAGTGCGGGAACAATGAGAGCCGGTGCGGGAACAATGAGAGCCGGTGAACAATGAGAGTCGGTGCAGGAACAATGAGAGCCGGTGCAAGAACAATGAGAGCCGTTGCAGGAACAATGGGAGCCAGTGCAGGAACAATGAGAGTCGGTGCAGGAACAATGAGGGCCGGTGCAGGATCAATGAGAGCCGGTATAGGAACAATGAGAGTCGGTGCGGGAACAATGAGAGCCAGGACAGTTACAATGAGAGCCGATGAACAATGAAAGCCGCTGTAGGAACAATGAGAGCCGGGACAGTTACAATGAGAGCCGGTGCAGGAACAATGCGAGCCGGTGCGGGAACAAAGACAGCCGGCGAACAATGAGAGCCCGTGCAGGAACAATGAGAGCCGGTGCAAGAACAATGGGAGCCGGTGCAGGAACAATAGGAGCCGGTGCAGGAACAATGATAGCCGGTGCGGGAACAATGAGAGCCGGTGACAATGAGAGCCCGTGCAGGAACAATGAGAGCCGGCGCAAGAACAATGGGAGCCGGTGTAGCAACAATGAGAGCCGGTGCAGGAAGAATGGGAGCCTGTGCAGAAACAATGAGAGCCCGTGAACAATGAGAGCCGGTGCAGGAACAAATAGAGCCGGTGAACAATGAGAGCCGGTGCAGGAACAATGAGAGCCGGTGCAGGAACAATGGGAACCGGTGAACAATGAGAGCCGGTGCAGGAAAAATGAAAGCCGGTGCAGGACCAATGAGAGCTGGTGAACAATGAGAGCCGGTGCAGGAACAATGCAAGCCGCTGCAGGAACAATGAGAGCCGGTGAACAATGAGAGCTGGTGCAGGAACAATGAGAGCCGGTGCAGGAACAATGAGAGCCGGTGCAGGAACAATGAGAGCCGGTGCAAGAAAAATGGGTGCCGGTGAAGGAACAATGAGAGCCGGTACAGGAACAATGAGACCCGGTGCACGAACAATGAGAACCGGATCAGGAACAATGAGAGCCAGTGGAAGAACAATGTGAGCCAGTGCAGGAACAATGAGAGCCGGTGCAGAAACAATGAGAGCCGGTGCAGGTACATTGAGAGCCGGTGCAGGAACAATGAGAGCTGGTGCAGGAACAATGAGAGCCGGTGAAAGAACAATGAAAGCCGGTGCGGGAACAATGAGAGCTGGTGAACAATTAGAGCCGGTGCAGGAACAATGGCAGCCGGTGCAGGAACAATGAGAGCTGGTGCATGAACAATGAGAGCCGGTGAAAGAACAATGGGAGCCGGTGAAAGAACAATGAAAGCCGGTGCGGGAACAATGCGAGCTGGTGAACAATTAGAGCCGGTGCAGGAACAATGGCAGCCGGTGCAGGAACAATGAGAGCTGGTGCATGAACAATGAGAGCCGGTGAACAATGAGTGCCAGTGCAGGAACAATGAGAGCCCGTGCAGGAACAATGAGAGCCGGTGCAGAAACAATGAGAGCCGGTGCAGGTACATTGAGAGCCGGTGCAGGAACAATGAGAGCTGGTGCAGGAACAATGAGAGCCGGTGAAAGAACAATGAAAGCCGGTGCGGGAACAATGAGAGCCGGTGCAGGAACAATGGCAGCCGGTGCAGGAACAATGAGAGCTGGTGAAAGAACAATGGGAGCCGGTGCAGCAACAATCAGAGCCGGTGCAGGAACAATGAGAGCCGGTGCAGGAACAATGCGAGCCGGTGCAGGAATAATGAGAGCTGGTGCAGGAACAATGAGAACCAGTGCAGGAATAATGAGAGCCGGTGCAGGAACATTGAGAGCCAATGCAGAAACAATGAGGGCCGGTGCAGGAACAATGAGAGCCGGTGAACAATGCGAGCCGGTGCAGGAACAATGTGAGCCGGTGAACAATGAGAGCAGGTGCAGGAACAAATAGAGCCGGTGAACAATGAGAGCCGGTGCAAGAACAATGAGAGCCATTACAGGAACAATGAGAGCCGGTGCAGGAACAATGGGAGCCAGTGCAGGAACAATGAGAGCCAGTGCGGGAACAATGAGAGCCGGTGCGGGAACAATGAGAGACGGTGAACAATGAGAGTCGGTGCAGGAACAATGAGAGCCGGTGCAAGAACAATGAGAGCCGTTGCAGGAACAATGGGAGCCAGTGCAGGAACAATGAGTGTCGGTGCAGGAACAATGAGAGCCTGTGCAGGATCAATGAGAGCCGGTATAGGAACAATGAGAGTCGGTGCGGGAACAATGAGAGCCGGGACAGTTACAATGAGAGCCGATGAACAATGAAAGCCGCTGCAGGAACAACGAGAGCCGGGACAGTTACAATGAGAGCCGGTGCAGGAACAATGCGAGCCGGTGCGGGAACAATGACAGCCGGTGAACAATGAGAGCCCGTGCAGGAACAATGAGAGCCGGTGCAAGAACAATGGGAGCCGGTGCAGGAACAAAAGGAGCCGGTGCAGGAACAATGATAGCCGGTGCGGGAACAATGAGAGCCAGGGACCAATGAGAGCCCGTGCAGGAACAATGAGAGCCGGTGCAAGAACAATGGGAGCCAGTGTAGCAACAATGAGAGCCGGTGCAGGAAGAATGGGAGCCTGTGCAGGAACAATGAAAGCCGCTGCAGGAACAATGAGAGCCGGTGAACAATGCGAGCCGGTGCAGGAACAATGAGAGCCGGTGCAGGAACAATGAGAGCCGGTGCAGCAACAATGAGAGCCGGTGCAAGACCAATGGGAGCCGAAGTAGCAACAATGGGAGCCGGTGCAGGAAGAATGGGAGCCTGTGCAGGAACAATGGGAGCCGGTGCAGGAACAATAGGAGTCGGTGCAGGAACAATGAGAGCCGGTGCAAGAACAATGGGAGCCGGTGTAGCAACAATGAGAGCCGGTGCAGGAAGAATGGGAGCCTGTGCAGGAACAATGAGAGCCCGTGAACAATGAGAGCCGGTGCAGGAACAAATAGAGCCGGTGAACAATGAGAGCCGGTGCAGGAACAATGAGAGCCGGTGCAGGAACAATGGGAACCGGTGAACAATGAGAGCCGGTGCAGGAACAATGAAAGCCGGTGCAGGACCAATGAGAGCTGGTGAACAATGAGAGCCGGTGCAGGAACAATGCAAGCCGCTGCAGGAACAATGAGAGCCGGTGAACAATGAGAGCTGGTGCAGGAACAATGAGAGCCGGTGCAGGAACATTGAGAGCCGGTGCAGGAACAATGAGAGCCGGTGCAAGAACAATGGGAGCCGGTGAAGGAACAATGAGAGCCGGTACAGGAACAATGAGAGCCGGTGCAGGAACAATGGGAGCCAGTGCGGGAACAATGAGAGCCGGTGAACAATGAGAGCCGGTGCAGGAACAATGAGAGCCCGTGCAGGAACAATGGGAGCCGGTGCATGAACATTGAGAGCCGGTGCAGGAACAATGAGAGCCAGTGCAAGAACAATGGGAGCCGGTGCAGCAACAATGAGAGCCGATGTAGGAACAATGAGAGCCGGTGCATGAACAATGAGAAACGGTGCGGGAACAATGAGAGCCAGTGCAGGAACAATGAGAGCCAATGCAAGAGCAATGGGAACCGGTGCAGCAACAATGAGAGCCGGTGCAGGATCAATGAGAGCCGGTGCACGAACAATGAGAACCGGATCAGGAACAATGAGAGCCAGTGCAAGAACAATGTGAGCCAGTGCAGGAACAATGTGAGCCGGTGAACAATGAGTGCCAGTGCAGGAACAATGAGAGCCGGTGCAGGAACAATGAGAGCCGGTGCAGGAACAATGAGAGCTGGTGCAGGAACAATGAGAGCCGGTGAAAGAACAATGAAAGCCGGTGCGGGAACAATGAGAGCTGGTGAACAATTAGAGCCGGTGCAGGAACAATGGCAGCCGGTGCAGGAACAATGAGAGCTGGTGCATGAACAATGAGAGCCGGTGAAAGAACAATGGGAGCCGGTGTAGCAACAATCAGAGCCGGTGCAGGAACAATGAGAGCCGGTGCAGGAACAATGCGAGCCGGTGCAGGAACAGTGTGTGCCGGTGAGCAATCAGAGCCGGTGCAGGAACAATGAAAGCCGGTGCAGGACCAATGAGAGCTGGTGAACAATGAGAGCCGGTGCAGGAACAATGAGAGCCAGTGCAGGAACAATGCGAGCCGGTGCAGGAACAATGAGAGCTGGTGCAGGAACAATGAGAGCCGGTGCAGGAACAATGGGAGCCGGTGCAGGAACAATGAGAGCTGGTACAGGAACAATGAGAGCCGGTGAAGAAACAATGGGAGCCGGTACAGGAACAATAAGAGCCGGTGCAGGAACAATGAGAGCTTGTGCAGGAACAATGAGAGCCGGTGCAGGAACAATGAGAGCCGGTGCAGGAACATTGAGAGCCGGTGCAGGAACAATGAGAGCCGGTGCAGGAACAATGCGAGCCGGTGCAGGAACAATGAGAGCCGGTGAACAATGAGAGCAGGTGCAGGAACAAATAGAGCCGGTGAACAATGAGAGCCGGTGCAAGAACAATGAGAGCCGTTACAGGAACAATGAGAGCCGGTGCAGGAACAATGGGAGCCAGTGCAGGAACAATGAGAGCCAGTGCGGGAACAATGAGAGCCGGTGCGGGAACAATGAGAGCCGGTGAACAATGAGAGTCGATGAAGGAACAATGAGAGCCGGTGCAAGAACAATGAGAGCCGTTGCAGGAACAATGTTAGCCAGTGCAGGAACATTGCGAGCCGGTGCAGGAACAATGAGAGCCGGTGCAGGAACAATGCGAGCCGGTGCAGGAACAATGTGAGCCGGTGAACAATGAGAGCAGGTGCAGGAACAAATAGAGCCGGTGAACAATGAGAGCCGGTGCAAGAACAATGAGAGCCGTTACAGAAACAATGAGAGCCGGTGCAGGAACAATGGGAGCCAGTGCAGGAACAATGAGAGCCAGTGCGGGAACAATGAGAGCCGGTGCGGGAACAATGAGAGCCGCTGCAGGAACAATGAGAGCCGGTGAACAATGAGAGCTGGTGCAGGAACAATGAGAGCCGGTGCAGGAACAATGAGAGCCGGTGCAGGAACAATGAGAGCCGGTGCAAGAACAATGGGAGCCGGTGCAGGAACAATGAGAGCCGGTACAGGAACAATGAGAGCCGGTGCAGAAACAATGGGAGCCAGTGCGGGAACAATGAGAGCCGGTGAACAATGAGAGCCGGTGCAGGAACAATAAGAGCCCGTGCAGGAACAATGGGAGCCGGTGCATGAACAATGAGAAACGGTGCGGGAACAATGAGAGCCAGTGCAGGAACAATGAGAGCCAATGCAAGAACAATGGGAACCGGTGCAGCAACAATGAGAGCCGGTGCAGGATCAATGAGACCCGGTGCACGAACAATGAGAACCGGTGCAGGAACAATGAGAGCCAGTGCAAGAACAATGTGAGCCAGTGCAGGAACAATGTGAGCCGGTGAACAATGAGTGCCGGTGCAGGAACAATGAGAGCCGGTGCAGGAACAATGAGAGCCGGTGCAGAAACAATGAGAGCCGGTGCAGGTACATTGAGAGCCGGTGCAGGAACAATGAGAGCTGGTGCAGGAACAATGAGAGCCGGTGAAAGAACAATGAAAGCCTTTGCGGGAACAATGAGAGCTGGTGAACAATGAGAGCCGGTGCAGGAACATTGGCAGCCGGTGCAGGAACAATGAGAGCTGGTGAAAGAACAATGGGAGCCGGTGCAGCAACAATCAGAGCCGGTGCAGGAACAATGAGAGCCGGTGCAGGAACAATGCGAGCCGGTGCAGGAACAGTGTGAGCCGGTGAAAAATGAAAGCCGGTGCAGGAACAATGAGAGCCGGTGAACAATGAGAGCCTGTGCAGGATCAATGAGAGCTGGTGAACAATGGGAGCCGGTGCAAGAACAATGAGAGCCGGTGAACAATGAGAGCCAGTTCAGGAACAATGACAGCTGGTGCAGGAACAATGAGAACCGATGAACAATGGGAGCCAGTGAAGCAACAATGAGAGCCGGTACAGGAACAATGGAAGCCTGTGCAGGAACAATGAGAGCCGGTGAACAATGAGAGCTGGTGCAGGAACATGTAGAGCCGGTGAACAATGAGAGCCGGTGCAGGAACAATGAGAGCAGGTGCAGGAACAATGAGAACCGGTGAACAATGAGAGCCAGTGCAGGAACAATGAAAGCCGCTGCAGGAACAATGAGAGCCGGTGAACAATGAGAGCCGGTGCAGGAACAATGAGAGCCGGTGCAGGAACAATGAGAGCCGGGACAGTTACAATGAGAGCCGATGAACAATGAAAGCCGCTGCAGGAACAATGAGAGCCGGGACAGTTACAATGAGAGCCGGTGCAGGAACAATGCGAGCCGTTGCGGGAACAATGACAGCCGGTGAAAAATGAGAGCCCGTGCAGGAACAATGAGAGCCGGTGCAAGAACAATGGGAGCCGGTGCAGGAACAATAGGAGCCGGTGCAAGAACAATGAGAGCCGTTGCAGGAACAATGGGAGCCAGTGCAGGAACAATGAGTGTCGGTGCAGGAACAATGAGAGCCGGTGCAGGATCAATGAGAGCCGGTATAGGAACAATGAGAGTCGGTGCGGGAACAATGAGAGCCGGGACAGTTACAATGAGAGCCGATGAACAATGAAAGCCGCTGAAGGAACAGGGAGAGCCGGAACAGTTACAATGAGAGCCGGTGCAGGAACAATGCGAGCCGGTGCGGGAACAATGACAGCCGGTGAACAATGACAGCCCGTGCAGGAACAATGAGAGCCGGTGCAAGAACAATGGGAGCCGGTGCAGGAACAATAGGAGCCGGTGCAGGAACAATGATAGCCGGTGCGGGAACAATGAGAGCCAGGGACCAATGAGAGCCCGTGCAGGAACAATGAGAGCCGGTGCAAGAACAATGGGAGCCAGTGTAGCAACAATGAGAGCCGGTGCAGGAAGAATGGGAGCCTGTGCAGGAACAATGGGAGCCGGTGCAGGAACAATAGGAGTCGGTGCAGGAACAATGAGAGCCGGTGCAAGAACAATTGAAGCCGGTGTAGCAACAATGAGAACCGGTGCTGGAACAATGGGAGCCTGTGCAGGAACAATGAGAGCCCGTGAACAATGAGAGCCGGCGCAGGAACAAATAGATCCGCTGAACAATGAGAGCCAGTGCAGGAACAATGAGAGCCGGTGCAGGAACAATGAGAGCCGGTGCAGGAACAATGGGAGCCGGTGAACAATGAGAGCCGGTGCAGGAACAATGAAAGCCGGTGCAGGACCAATGAGAGCTGGTGAACAATGAGAGCCGGTGCAGGACCAATGAGAGCCGGTGCAGGAACAATGCGAGCCGGTGCAGGAACAATGAGAGCTGGTGCAGGAACAATGAGAGCCAGTGCAGGAACAATGGGAGCCGGTGCAGGAACAATGAGAGCCGGTACAGGAACAACGAGAGCCGGTGAAGAAACAATGGGAGCCGGTACAGGAACAATAAGAGCCGGTGCAGGAACAATGAGAGCTGGTGCAGGAACAATGAGAGCCGGTGCAGGAACAATGAGAGCCGGTGCAGGAACATTGCGAGCCGGTGCAGGAACAATGAGAGCCGGTGCAGGAACAATGCGAGCCGATGCAGGAACAATGTGAGCCGGTGAACAATGAGAGCAGGTGCAGGAACAAATAGAGCCGGTGAACAATGAGAGCCGGTGCAAGAACAATGAGAGCCGTTACAGGAACAATGAGAGCCGGTGCAGGAACAATGGGAGCCAGTGCAGGAACAATGAGAGCCAGTGCGGGAACAATGAGAGCCGGTGCGGGAACAATGAGAGCCGGTGAACAATGAGAGCTGGTGCAGGAACAATGAGAGCCGGTGCAGGAACATTGAGAGCCGGTGCAGGAACAATGAGAGCCGGTGCAAGAACAATGGGAGCCGGTGAAGGAACAATGAGAGCCGGTACAGGAACAATGAGAGCCGGTGCAGGAACAATGGGAGCCAGTGCGGGAACAATGAGAGCCGGTGAACAATGAGAGCCGGTGCAGGAACAATGAGAGCCCGTGCAGGAACAATGGGAGCCGGTGCATGAACATTGAGAGCCGGTGCAGGAACAATGAGAGCCAGTGCAAGAACAATGGGAGCCGGTGCAGCAACAATGAGAGCCGATGTAGGAACAATGAGAGCCGGTGCATGAACAATGAGAAACGGTGCGGGAACAATGAGAGCCAGTGCAGGAACAATGAGAGCCAATGCAAGAGCAATGGGAACCGGTGCAGCAACAATGAGAGCCGGTGCAGGATCAATGAGAGCCGGTGCACGAACAATGAGAACCGGATCAGGAACAATGAGAGCCAGTGCAAGAACAATGTGAGCCAGTGCAGGAACAATGTGAGCCGGTGAACAATGAGTGCCAGTGCAGGAACAATGAGAGCCGGTGCAGGAACAATGAGAGCCGGTGCAGGAACAATGAGAGCTGGTGCAGGAACAATGAGAGCCGGTGAAAGAACAATGAAAGCCGGTGCGGGAACAATGAGAGCTGGTGAACAATTAGAGCCGGTGCAGGAACAATGGCAGCCGGTGCAGGAACAATGAGAGCTGGTGCATGAACAATGAGAGCCGGTGAAAGAACAATGGGAGCCGGTGTAGCAACAATCAGAGCCGGTGCAGGAACAATGAGAGCCGGTGCAGGAACAATGCGAGCCGGTGCAGGAACAGTGTGTGCCGGTGAGCAATCAGAGCCGGTGCAGGAACAATGAAAGCCGGTGCAGGACCAATGAGAGCTGGTGAACAATGAGAGCCGGTGCAGGAACAATGAGAGCCAGTGCAGGAACAATGCGAGCCGGTGCAGGAACAATGAGAGCTGGTGCAGGAACAATGAGAGCCGGTGCAGGAACAATGGGAGCCGGTGCAGGAACAATGAGAGCTGGTACAGGAACAATGAGAGCCGGTGAAGAAACAATGGGAGCCGGTACAGGAACAATAAGAGCCGGTGCAGGAACAATGAGAGCTTGTGCAGGAACAATGAGAGCCGGTGCAGGAACAATGAGAGCCGGTGCAGGAACATTGAGAGCCGGTGCAGGAACAATGAGAGCCGGTGCAGGAACAATGCGAGCCGGTGCAGGAACAATGAGAGCCGGTGAACAATGAGAGCAGGTGCAGGAACAAATAGAGCCGGTGAACAATGAGAGCCGGTGCAAGAACAATGAGAGCCGTTACAGGAACAATGAGAGCCGGTGCAGGAACAATGGGAGCCAGTGCAGGAACAATGAGAGCCAGTGCGGGAACAATGAGAGCCGGTGCGGGAACAATGAGAGCCGGTGAACAATGAGAGTCGATGAAGGAACAATGAGAGCCGGTGCAAGAACAATGAGAGCCGTTGCAGGAACAATGTTAGCCAGTGCAGGAACATTGCGAGCCGGTGCAGGAACAATGAGAGCCGGTGCAGGAACAATGCGAGCCGGTGCAGGAACAATGTGAGCCGGTGAACAATGAGAGCAGGTGCAGGAACAAATAGAGCCGGTGAACAATGAGAGCCGGTGCAAGAACAATGAGAGCCGTTACAGAAACAATGAGAGCCGGTGCAGGAACAATGGGAGCCAGTGCAGGAACAATGAGAGCCAGTGCGGGAACAATGAGAGCCGGTGCGGGAACAATGAAAGCCGCTGCAGGAACAATGAGAGCCGGTGAACAATGAGAGCTGGTGCAGGAACAATGAGAGCCGGTGCAGGAACAATGAGAGCCGGTGCAGGAACAATGAGAGCCGGTGCAAGAACAATGGGAGCCGGTGCAGGAACAATGAGAGCCGGTACAGGAACAATGAGAGCCGGTGCAGGAACAATGGGAGCCAGTGCGGGAACAATGAGAGCCGGTGAACAATGAGAGCCGGTGCAGGAACAATAAGAGCCCGTGCAGGAACAATGGGAGCCGGTGCATGAACAATGAGAAACGGTGCGGGAACAATGAGAGCCAGTGCAGGAACAATGAGAGCCAATGCAAGAACAATGGGAACCGGTGCAGCAACAATGAGAGCCGGTGCAGGATCAATGAGACCCGGTGCACGAACAATGAGAACCGGTGCAGGAACAATGAGAGCCAGTGCAAGAACAATGTGAGCCAGTGCAGGAACAATGTGAGCCGGTGAACAATGAGTGCCGGTGCAGGAACAATGAGAGCCGGTGCAGGAACAATGAGAGCCGGTGCAGAAACAATGAGAGCCGGTGCAGGTACATTGAGAGCCGGTGCAGGAACAATGAGAGCTGGTGCAGGAACAATGAGAGCCGGTGAAAGAACAATGAAAGCCTTTGCGGGAACAATGAGAGCTGGTGAACAATGAGAGCCGGTGCAGGAACATTGGCAGCCGGTGCAGGAACAATGAGAGCTGGTGAAAGAACAATGGGAGCCGGTGCAGCAACAATCAGAGCCGGTGCAGGAACAATGAGAGCCGGTGCAGGAACAATGCGAGCCGGTGCAGGAACAGTGTGAGCCGGTGAAAAATGAAAGCCGGTGCAGGAACAATGAGAGCCGGTGAACAATGAGAGCCTGTGCAGGATCAATGAGAGCTGGTGAACAATGGGAGCCGGTGCAAGAACAATGAGAGCCGGTGAACAATGAGAGCCAGTTCAGGAACAATGACAGCTGGTGCAGGAACAATGAGAACCGATGAACAATGGGAGCCAGTGAAGCAACAATGAGAGCCGGTACAGGAACAATGGAAGCCTGTGCAGGAACAATGAGAGCCGGTGAACAATGAGAGCTGGTGCAGGAACATGTAGAGCCGGTGAACAATGAGAGCCGGTGCAGGAACAATGAGAGCAGGTGCAGGAACAATGAGAACCGGTGAACAATGAGAGCCAGTGCAGGAACAATGAAAGCCGCTGCAGGAACAATGAGAGCCGGTGAACAATGAGAGCCGGTGCAGGAACAATGAGAGCCGGTGCAGGAACAATGAGAGCCGGGACAGTTACAATGAGAGCCGATGAACAATGAAAGCCGCTGCAGGAACAATGAGAGCCGGGACAGTTACAATGAGAGCCGGTGCAGGAACAATGCGAGCCGTTGCGGGAACAATGACAGCCGGTGAAAAATGAGAGCCCGTGCAGGAACAATGAGAGCCGGTGCAAGAACAATGGGAGCCGGTGCAGGAACAATAGGAGCCGGTGCAAGAACAATGAGAGCCGTTGCAGGAACAATGGGAGCCAGTGCAGGAACAATGAGTGTCGGTGCAGGAACAATGAGAGCCGGTGCAGGATCAATGAGAGCCGGTATAGGAACAATGAGAGTCGGTGCGGGAACAATGAGAGCCGGGACAGTTACAATGAGAGCCGATGAACAATGAAAGCCGCTGAAGGAACAGGGAGAGCCGGGACAGTTACAATGAGAGCCGGTGCAGGAACAATGCGAGCCGGTGCGGGAACAATGACAGCCGGTGAACAATGAGAGCCCGTGCAGGAACAATGAGAGCCGGTGCAAGAACAATGGGAGCCGGTGCAGGAACAATAGGAGCCGGTGCAGGAACAATGATAGCCGGTGCGGGAACAATGAGAGCCAGGGACCAATGAGAGCCCGTGCAGGAACAATGAGAGCCGGTGCAAGAACAATGGGAGCCAGTGTAGCAACAATGAGAGCCGGTGCAGGAAGAATGGGAGCCTGTGCAGGAACAATGGGAGCCGGTGCAGGAACAATAGGAGTCGGTGCAGGAACAATGAGAGCCGGTGCAAGAACAATTGAAGCCGGTGTAGCAACAATGAGAACCGGTGCTGGAACAATGGGAGCCTGTGCAGGAACAATGAGAGCCCGTGAACAATGAGAGCCGGCGCAGGAACAAATAGATCCGCTGAACAATGAGAGCCAGTGCAGGAACAATGAGAGCCGGTGCAGGAACAATGAGAGCCGGTGCAGGAACAATGGGAGCCGGTGAACAATGAGAGCCGGTGCAGGAACAATGAAAGCCGGTGCAGGACCAATGAGAGCTGGTGAACAATGAGAGCCGGTGCAGGACCAATGAGAGCCGGTGCAGGAACAATGCGAGCCGGTGCAGGAACAATGAGAGCTGGTGCAGGAACAATGAGAGCCAGTGCAGGAACAATGGGAGCCGGTGCAGGAACAATGAGAGCCGGTACAGGAACAACGAGAGCCGGTGAAGAAACAATGGGAGCCGGTACAGGAACAATAAGAGCCGGTGCAGGAACAATGAGAGCTGGTGCAGGAACAATGAGAGCCGGTGCAGGAACAATGAGAGCCGGTGCAGGAACATTGCGAGCCGGTGCAGGAACAATGAGAGCCGGTGCAGGAACAATGCGAGCCGATGCAGGAACAATGTGAGCCGGTGAACAATGAGAGCAGGTGCAGGAACAAATAGAGCCGGTGAACAATGAGAGCCGGTGCAAGAACAATGAGAGCCGTTACAGGAACAATGAGAGCCGGTGCAGGAACAATGGGAGCCAGTGCAGGAACAATGAGAGCCAGTGCGGGAACAATGAGAGCCGGTGCGGGAACAATGAGAGCCGGTGAGCAATGAGAGTCGGTGCAGGAACAATGAGAGCCGGTGCAAGAACAATGAGAGTCGGTGAGGGAACAATGAGAGCCGGGACAGTTACAAAGAGAGCCGATGAACAATGAAAGCCGCTGCAGGAACAATGAGAGCCGGGACAGTTACAATGAGAGCCGGTGCAGGAACAATGCGAGCCGGTGCGGGAACAATGACAGCCGGTGAACAATGAGAGGTCGTGCAGGAACAATGAGAGCCGGTGCAAGAACAATGGGAGCTGGTGCAGGAACAATAGGAGCCGGTGCAGGAACAATGATAGCCGGTGCGGGAACAATGAGAGCCGGTGCAGGAACAATGTGAGCCGGTGAACAATGAGAGCCGGTGCAAGAACAATGAGAGCCGTTACAGGAACAATGAGAGCCGGTGCAGGAACAATGGGAGCCAGTGCAGGAACAATGAGAGCCAGTGCGGGAACAATGAGAGCTGGTGCGGGAACAATGAGAGCCGGTGAACAATGAGAGTCGGTGCAGGAACAATGAGAGCCGGTGCAAGAACAATGAGAGCTGTTGCAGGAACAATGGGAGCCAGTGCAGGAACAATGAGAGTCGGTGCAGGAACAATGAGAGCCGGTGCAGGATCAATGAGAGCCGGTATAGGAACAATGAGAGTCGGTGCGGGAACAATGAGAGCCGGGACAGTTACAATGAGAGCCGATGAACAATGAAAGACGCTGCAGGAACAATGAGAGCCAGTGGAAGAACAATGTGAGCCAGTGCAGGAACAATGAGAGCCGGTGCAGAAACAATGAGAGCCGGTGCAGGTACATTGAGAGCCGGTGCAGGAACAATGAGAGCTGGTGCAGGAACAATGAGAGCCGGTGAAAGAACAATGAAAGCCGGTGCGGGAACAATGAGAGCTGGTGAACAATTAGAGCCGGTGCAGGAACAATGGCAGCCGGTGCTGGAACAATGAGAGCTGGTGCATGAACAATGAGAGCCGGTGAAAGAACAATGGGAGCCGGTGAAAGAACAATGAAAGCCGGTGCGGGAACAATGAGAGCTGGTGAACAATTAGAGCCGGTGCAGGAACAATGGCAGCCGGTGCAGGAACAATGAGAGCTGGTGCATGAACAATGAGAGCCGGTGAACAATGAGTGCCAGTGCAGGAACAATGAGAGCCGGTGCAGGAACAATGAGAGCCGGTGCAGAAACAATGAGAGCCGGTGCAGGTACATTGAGAGCCGGTGCAGGAACAATGAGAGCTGGTGCAGGAACAATGAGAGCCGGTGAAAGAACAATGAAAGCCGGTGCGGGAACAATGAGAGCCGGTGCAGGAACAATGGCAGCCGGTGCAGGAACAATGAGAGCTGGTGTATGAACAATGAGAGCCGGTGAAAGAACAATGGGAGCCGGTGCAGCAACAATCAGAGCCGGTGCAGGAACAATGAGAGCCGGTGCAGGAACAATGCGAGCCGGTGCAGGAATAATGAGAGCTGGTGCAGGAACAATGAGAACCAGTGCAGGAATAATGAGAGCCGGTGCAGGAACATTGAGAGCCAATGCAGAAACAATGAGGGCCGGTGCAGGAACAATGAGAGCCGGTGAACAATGCGAGCCGGTGCAGGAACAATGTGAGCCGGTGAACAATGAGAGCAGGTGCAGGAACAAATAGAGCCGGTGAACAATGAGAGCCGGTGCAAGAACAATGAGAGCCATTACAGGAACAATGAGAGCCGGTGCAGGAACAATGGGAGCCAGTGCAGGAACAATGAGAGCCAGTGCGGGAACAATGAGAGCCGGTGCGGGAACAATGAGAGACTGTGAACAATGAGAGTCGGTGCAGGAACAATGAGAGCCGGTGCAAGAACAATGAGAGCCGTTGCAGGAACAATGGGAGCCAGTGCAGGAACAATGAGTGTCGGTGCAGGAACAATGAGAGCCGGTGCAGGATCAATGAGAGCCGGTATAGGAACAATGAGAGTCGGTGCGGGAACAATGAGAGCCGGGACAGTTACAATGAGAGCCGATGAACAATGAAAGCCGCTGCAGGAACAACGAGAGCCGGGACAGTTACAATGAGAGCCGGTGCAGGAACAATGCGAGCCGGTGCGGGAACAATGACAGCCGGTGAACAATGAGAGCCCGTGCAGGAACAATGAGAGCCTGTGCAAGAACAATGGGAGCCGGTGCAGGAACAAAAGGAGCCGGTGCAGGAACAATGATAGCCGGTGCGGGAACAATGAGAGCCAGGGACCAATGAGAGCCCGTGCAGGAACAATGAGAGCCGGTGCAAGAACAATGGGAGCCAGTGTAGCAACAATGAGAGCCGGTGCAGGAAGAATGGGAGCCTGCGCAGGAACAATGAAAGCCGCTGCAGGAACAATGAGAGCCGGTGAACAATGCGAGCCGGTGCAGGAACAATAAGAGCCGGTGCAGAAACAATGAGAGCCGGTGCAGCAACAATGAGAGCCGGTGCAAGACCAATGGGAGCCGAAGTAGCAACAATGGGAGCCGGTGCAGGAAGAATGGGAGCCTGTGCAGGAACAATGGGAGCCGGTGCAGGAACAATAGGAGTCGGTGCAGGAACAATGAGAGCCGGTGCAAGAACAATGGGAGCCGTTGTAGCAACAATGAGAGCCGGTGCAGGAAGAATGGGAGCCTGTGCAGGAACAATGAGAGCCCGTGAACAATGAGAGCCGGTGCAGGAACAAATAGAGCCGGTGAACAATGAGAGCCGGTGCAGGAACAATGAGAGCCGGTGCAGGAACAATGGGAACCGGTGAACAATGAGAGCCGGTGCAGGAACAATGAAAGCCGGTGCAGGACCAATGAGAGCTGGTGAACAATGAGAGCCGGTGCAGGAACAATGCAAGCCGCTGCAGGAACAATGAGAGCCGGTGAACAATGAGAGCTGGTGCAGGAACAATGAGAGCCGGTGCAGGAACATTGAGAGCCGGTGCAGGAACAATGAGAGCCGGTGCAAGAACAATGAGAGCCGGTGAAGGAACAATGAGAGCCGGTACAGGAACAATGAGAGCCGGTGCAGGAACAATGGGAGCCAGTGCGGGAACAATGAGAGCCGGTGAACAATGAGAGCCGGTGCAGGAACAATGAGAGCCCGTGCAGGAACAATGGGAGCCGGTGCATGAACATTGAGAGCCGGTGCAGGAACAATGAGAGCCAGTGCAAGAACAATGGGAGCCGGTGCAGCAACAATGAGAGCCGATGTAGGAACAATGAGAGCCGGTGCATGAACAATGAGAAACGGTGCGGGAACAATGAGAGCCAGTGCAGGAACAATGAGAGCCAATGCAAGAGCAATGGGAACCGGTGCAGCAACAATGAGAGCCGGTGCAGGATCAATGAGAGCCGGTGCACGAACAATGAGAACCGGATCAGGAACAATGAGAGCCAGTGCAAGAACAATGTGAGCCAGTGCAGGAACAATGTGAGCCGGTGAACAATGAGTGCCAGTGCAGGAACAATGAGAGCCGGTGCAGGAACAATGAGAGCCGGTGCAGGAACAATGAGAGCTGGTGCAGGAACAATGAGAGCCGGTGAAAGAACAATGAAAGCCGGTGCGGGAACAATGAGAGCTGGTGAACAATTAGAGCCGGTGCAGGAACAATGGCAGCCGGTGCAGGAACAATGCGAGCCGGTGCAGGAACAGTGTGTGCCGGTGAGCAATCAGAGCCGGTGCAGGAACAATGAAAGCCGGTGCAGGACCAATGAGAGCTGGTGAACAATGAGAGCCGGTGCAGGAACAATGAGAGCCAGTGCAGGAACAATGCGAGCCGGTGCAGGAACAATGAGAGCTGGTGCAGGAACAATGAGAGCCGGTGCAGGAACAATGGGAGCCGGTGCAGGAACAATGAGAGCCGGTACAGGAACAATGAGAGCCGGTGAAGAAACAATGGGAGCCGGTACAGGAACAATAAGAGCCGGTGCAGGAACAATGAGAGCTTGTGCAGGAACAATGAGAGCCGGTGCAGGAACAATGAGAGCCGGTGCAGGAACATTGAGAGCCGGTGCAGGAACATTGAGAGCCGGTGCAGGAACAATGCGAGCCGGTGCAGGAACAATGAGAGCCGGTGAACAATGAGAGCAGGTGCAGGAACAAATAGAGCCGGTGAACAATGAGAGCCGGTGCAAGAACAATGAGAGCCGTTACAGGAACAATGAGAGCCGGTGCAGGAACAATGGGAGCCAGTGCAGGAACAATGAGAGCCAGTGCGGGAACATTGAGAGCCGGTGCAGGAACAATGAGAGCTGGTGCAGGAACAATGAGAGCCGGTGAAAGAACAATGAAAGCCGGTGCGGGAACAATGAGAGCCGGTGCAGGAACAATGGCAGCCGGTGCAGGAACAATGAGAGCTGGTGTATGAACAATGAGAGCCGGTGAAAGAACAATGGGAGCCGGTGCAGCAACAATCAGAGCCGGTGCAGGAACAATGAGAGCCGGTGCAGGAACAATGCGAGCCGGTGCAGGAATAATGAGAGCTGGTGCAGGAACAATGAGAACCAGTGCAGGAATAATGAGAGCCGGTGCAGGAACATTGAGAGCCAATGCAGAAACAATGAGGGCCGGTGCAGGAACAATGAGAGCCGGTGAACAATGCGAGCCGGTGCAGGAACAATGTGAGCCGGTGAACAATGAGAGCAGGTGCAGGAACAAATAGAGCCGGTGAACAATGAGAGCCGGTGCAAGAACAATGAGAGCCATTACAGGAACAATGAGAGCCGGTGCAGGAACAATGGGAGCCAGTGCAGGAACAATGAGAGCCAGTGCGGGAACAATGAGAGCCGGTGCGGGAACAATGAGAGACGGTGAACAATGAGAGTCGGTGCAGGAACAATGAGAGCCGGTGCAAGAACAATGAGAGCCGTTGCAGGAACAATGGGAGCCAGTGCAGGAACAATGAGTGTCGGTGCAGGAACAATGAGAGCCGGTGCAGGATCAATGAGAGCCGGTATAGGAACAATGAGAGTCGGTGCGGGAACAATGAGAGCCGGGACAGTTACAATGAGAGACGATGAACAATGAAAGCCGCTGCAGGAACAACGAGAGCCGGGACAGTTACAATGAGAGCCGGTGCAGGAACAATGCGAGCCGGTGCGGGAACAATGACAGCCGGTGAACAATGAGAGCCCGTGCAGGAACAATGAGAGCCGGTGCAAGAACAATGGGAGCCGGTGCAGGAACAAAAGGAGCCGGTGCAGGAACAATGATAGCCGGTGCGGGAACAATGAGAGCCAGGGACCAATGAGAGCCCGTGCAGGAACAATGAGAGCCGGTGCAAGAACAATGGGAGCCAGTGTAGCAACAATGAGAGCCGGTGCAGGAAGAATGGGAGCCTGTGCAGGAACAATGAAAGCCGCTGCAGGAACAATGAGAGCCGGTGAACAATGCGAGCCGGTGCAGGAACAATGAGAGCCGGTGCAGGAACAATGAGAGCCGGTGCAGCAACAATGAGAGCCGGTGCAAGACCAATGGGAGCCGAAGTAGCAACAATGGGAGCCGGTGCAGGAAGAATGGGAGCCTGTGCAGGAACAATGGGAGCCGGTGCAGGAACAATAGGAGTCGGTGCAGGAACAATGAGAGCCGGTGCAAGAACAATGGGAGCCTGTGTAGCAACAATGAGAGCCGGTGCAGGAAGAATGGGAGCCTGTGCAGGAACAATGAGAGCCCGTGAACAATGAGAGCCGGTGCAGGAACAAATAGAGCCGGTGAACAATGAGAGCCGGTGCAGGAACAATGAGAGCCGGTGCAGGAACAATGGGAACCGGTGAACAATGAGAGCCGGTGCAGGAACAATGAAAGCCGGTGCAGGACCAATGAGAGCTGGTGAACAATGAGAGCCGGTGCAGGAACAATGCAAGCCGCTGCAGGAACAATGAGAGCCGGTGAACAATGAGAGCTGGTGCAGGAACAATGAGAGCCGGTGCAGGAACATTGAGAGCCGGTGCAGGAACAATGAGAGCCGGTGCAAGAACAATGAGAGCCGGTGAAGGAACAATGAGAGACGGTACAGGAACAATGAGAGCCGGTGCAGGAACAATGGGAGCCAGTGCGGGAACAATGAGAGCCGGTGAACAATGAGAGCCGGTGCAGGAACAATGAGAGCCCGTGCAGGAACAATGGGAGCCGGTGCATGAACATTGAGAGCCGGTGCAGGAACAATGAGAGCCAGTGCAAGAACAATGGGAGCCGGTGCAGCAACAATGAGAGCCGATGTAGGAACAATGAGAGCCGGTGCATGAACAATGAGAAACGGTGCGGGAACAATGAGAGCCAGTGCAGGAACAATGAGAGCCAATGCAAGAGCAATGGGAACCGGTGCAGCAACAATGAGAGCCGGTGCAGGATCAATGAGAGCCGGTGCACGAACAATGAGAACCGGATCAGGAACAATGAGAGCCAGTGCAAGAACAATGTGAGCCAGTGCAGGAACAATGTGAGCCGGTGAACAATGAGTGCCAGTGCAGGAACAATGAGAGCCGGTGCAGGAACAATGAGAGCCGGTGCAGGAACAATGAGAGCTGGTGCAGGAACAATGAGAGCCGGTGAAAGAACAATGAAAGCCGGTGCGGGAACAATGAGAGCTGGTGAACAATTAGAGCCGGTGCAGGAACAATGGCAGCCGGTGCAGGAACAATGAGAGCTGGTGCATGAACAATGAGAGCCGGTGAAAGAACAATGGGAGCCGGTGTAGCAACAATCAGAGCCGGTGCAGGAACAATGAGAGCCGGTGCAGGAACAATGCGAGCCGGTGTAGGAACAGTGTGTGCCGGTGAGCAATCAGAGCCGGTGCAGGAACAATGAAAGCCGGTGCAGGACCAATGAGAGCTGGTGAACAATGAGAGCCGGTGCAGGAACAATGAGAGCCAGTGCAGGAACAATGCGAGCCGGTGCAGGAACAATGAGAGCTGGTGCAGGAACAATGAGAGCCGGTGCAGGAACAATGGGAGCCGGTGCAGGAACAATGAGAGCCGGTACAGGAACAATGAGAGCCGGTGAAGAAACAATGGGAGCCGGTACAGGAACAATAAGAGCCGGTGCAGGAACAATGAGAGCTTGTGCAGGAACAATAAGAGCCGGTGCAGGAACAATGAGAGCCGGTGCAGGAACATTGAGAGCCGGTGCAGGAACAATGAGAGCCGGTGCAGGAACAATGCGAGCCGGTGCAGGAACAATGAGAGCCGGTGAACAATGAGAGCAGGTGCAGGAACAAATGGAGCCGGTGAACAATGAGAGCCGGTGCAAGAACAATGAGAGCCGTTACAGGAACAATGAGAGCCGGTGCAGGAACAATGGGAGCCAGTGCAGGAACAATGAGAGCCAGTGCGGGAACAATGAGAGCCGGTGCGGGAACAATGAGAGCCGGTGAACAATGAGAGTCGGTGCAGGAACAATGAGAGCCGGTGCAAGAACAATGAGAGCCGTTGCAGGAACAATGTTAGCCAGTGCAGGAACATTGCGAGCCGGTGCAGGAACAATGAGAGCCGGTGCAGGAACAATGCGAGCCGGTGCAGGAACAATGTGAGCCGGTGAACAATGAGAGCAGGTGCAGGAACAAATAGAGCCGGTGAACAATGAGAGCCGGTGCAAGAACAATGAGAGCCGTTACAGGAACAATGAGAGCCGGTGCAGGAACAATGGGAGCCAGTGCAGGAACAATGAGAGCCAGTGCGGGAACAATGAGAGCCGGTGCGGGAACAATGAGAGCCGGTGAACAATGAGAGTCGGTGCAGGAACAATGAGAGCCGGTGCAAGAACAATGAGAGCCGTTGCAGGAACAATGGGAGCCAGTGCAGGAACAATGAGAGTCGGTGCGGGAACAATGAGAGCCGGGACAGTTACAATGAGAGCCGATGAACAATGAAAGCCGCTGCAGGAACAATGAGAGCCGGGACAGTTACAATGAGAGCCGGTGCAGGAACAATGAGAGCCGGTGAACAATGAGAGCAGGTGCAGGAACAAATAGAGCCGGTGAACAATGAGAGCCGGTGCAAGAACAATGAGAGCCATTACAGGAACAATGAGAGCCGTTGCAGGAACAATGGGAGCCAGTGCAGGAACAATGGGAGTCGGTGCAGGAACAATGAGAGCCGGTGCAGGATCAATGAGTGCCGGTATAGGAACAATGAGAGTCGGTGCGGGAACAATGAGAGCCGGGACAGTTACAATGAGAGCCGATGAACAATGAAAGCCGCTGCAGGAACAATGAGAGCCGGGACAGTTACAATGAGAGCCGGTGCAGGAACAATGCGAGCCGGTGCGGGAACAATGACAGCCGGTGAACACTGAGAGCCCGTGCAGGAACAATGAGAGCCAGTGCAAGAACAATGGGAGCCGGTGCAGGAACAATAGGAGCTGGTGCAGGAACAATGATAGCCGGTGCGGGAACAATGAGAGCCGGTGCAAGAACAATGGGAGCCGGTGTAGCAACAATGAGAGCCGGTGCAGGAAGAATTGGAGCCTGTGCAGGACCAATGAGAGCCCGTGAACAATGAGAGCCGGTGCAGGAACAAATAGAGCCGGTGAACAATGAGAGCCGGGGCAGGAACAATGAGAGCCGGTGCAGGAACAATGGGAACCGGTGAACAATGAGTGCCGGTGCAGGAACAATGAAAGCCGGTGCAGGACCAATGAGAGCTGGTGAACAATGAGAGCCGGTGCAGGAACAATGAAAGCCGCTGCAGGAACAATGAGAGCCGGTGAACAATGAGAGCTGGTGCAGGAACAATGAGAGCCGGTGCAGGAACAATGAGAGCCGGTGCAGGAACAATGAGAGCCGGTGCAAGAACAATGGGAGCCAGTGAAGGAACAATGAGAGCCGGTACAGGAACAATGAGAGCCGGTGCAGGAACAATGGGAGCCAGTGCGGGAACAATGAGAGCCGGTGAACAATGAGAGCCGGTGCAGGAACAATGAGAGCCCGTGCAGGAACAATGGGAGCCGGTGCATGAACAATGAGAAACGGTGCGGGAACAATGAGAGCCAGTGCAGGAACAATGAGAGCCAATGCAAGAACAATGGGAACCGGTGCAGCAACAATGAGAGCCGGTGCAGGATCAATGAGACCCGGTGCACGAACAATGAGAACCGGTGCAGGAACAATGAGAGCCAGTGCAAGAACAATGTGAGCCAGTGCAGGAACAATGTGAGCCGGTGAACAATGAGTGCCGGTGCAGGAACAATGAGAGCCGGTGCAGGAACAATGAGAGCCGGTGCAGAAACAATGAGAGCCGGTGCAGGTACATTGAGAGCCGGTGCAGGAACAATGAGAGCTGGTGCAGGAACAATGAGAGCCGGTGAAAGAACAATGAAAGCCGTTGCGGGAACAATGAGAGCTGGTGAACAATGAGAGCCGGTGCAGGAACATTGGCAGCCGGTGCAGGAACAATGAGAGCTGGTGAAAGAACAATGGGAGCCGGTGCAGCAACAATCAGAGCCGGTGCAGGAACAATGAGAGCCGGTGCAGGAACAATGCGAGCCGGTGCAGGAACAGTGTGAGCCGGTGAAAAATGAAAGCCGGTGCAGGAACAATGAGAGCCGGTGAACAATGAGAGCCTGTGCAGGATCAATGAGAGCTGGTGAACAATGGGAGCCGGTGCAAGAACAATGAGAGCCGGTGAACAATGAGAGCCAGTTCAGGAACAATGACAGCTGGTGCAGGAACAATGAGAGCCGATGAACAATGGGAGCCAGTGAAGCAACAATGAGAGCCGGTACAGGAACAATGGGAGCCTGTGCAGGAACAATGAGAGCCGGTGAACAATGAGAGCTGGTGCAGGAACATGTAGAGCCGGTGAACAATGAGAGCCGGTGCAGGAACAATGAGAGCAGGTGCAGGAACAATGAGAACCGGTGAACAATGAGAGCCAGTGCAGGAACAATGAAAGCCGCTGCAGGAACAATGAGAGCCGGTGAACAATGAGAGCCGGTGCAGGAACAATGAGAGCCGGTGCAGGAACAATGAGAGCCGGGACAGTTACAATGAGAGCCGATGAACAATGAAAGCCGCTGCAGGAACAATGAGAGCCGGGACAGTTACAATGAGAGCCGGTGCAGGAACAATGCGAGCCGTTGCGGGAACAATGACAGCCGGTGAAAAATGAGAGCCCGTGCAGGAACAATGAGAGCCGGTGCAAGAACAATGGGAGCCGGTGCAGGAACAATAGGAGCCGGTGCAAGAACAATGAGAGCCGTTGCAGGAACAATGGGAGCCAGTGCAGGAACAATGAGTGTCGGTGCAGGAACAATGAGAGCCGGTGCAGGATCAATGAGAGCCGGTATAGGAACAATGAGAGTCGGTGCGGGAACAATGAGAGCCGGGACAGTTACAATGAGAGCCGATGAACAATGAAAGCCGCTGAAGGAACAGGGAGAGCCGGGACAGTTACAATGAGAGCCGGTGCAGGAACAATGCGAGCCGGTGCGGGAACAATGACAGCCGGTGAACAATGAGAGCCCGTGCAGGAACAATGAGAGCCGGTGCAAGAACAATGGGAGCCGGTGCAGGAACAATAGGAGCCGGTGCAGGAACAATGATAGCCGGTGCGGGAACAATGAGAGCCGGTGCAAGAACAATGGGAGCCGGTGTAGCAACAATGAGAGCCGGTGCAGGAAGAATTGGAGCCTGTGCAGGACCAATGAGAGCCCGTGAACAATGAGAGCCGGTGCAGGAACAAATAGAGCCGGTGAACAATGAGAGCCGGGGCAGGAACAATGAGAGCCGGTGCAGGAACAATGGGAACCGGTGAACAATGAGAGCCGGTGCAGGAACAATGAAAGCCGGTGCAGGACCAATGAGAGCTGGTGAACAATGAGAGCCGGTGCAGGAACAATGAAAGCCGCTGCAGGAACAATGAGAGCCGGTGAACAATGAGAGCTGGTGCAGGAACAATGAGAGCCGGTGCAGGAACAATGAGAGCCGGTGCAGGAACAATGAGAGCCGGTGCAAGAACAATGGGAGCCGGTGAAGGAACAATGAGAGCCGGTACAGGAACAATGAGAGCCGGTGCAGGAACAATGGGAGCCAGTGCGGGAACAATGAGAGCCGGTGAACAATGAGAGCCGGTGCAGGAACAATGAGAGCCCGTGCAGGAACAATGGGAGCCGGTGCATGAACAATGAGAAACGGTGCGGGAACAATGAGAGCCAGTGCAGGAACAATGAGAGCCAATGCAAGAACAATGGGAACCGGTGCAGCAACAATGAGAGCCGGTGCAGGATCAATGAGACCCGGTGCACGAACAATGAGAACCGGTGCAGGAACAATGAGAGCCAGTGCAAGAACAATGTGAGCCAGTGCAGGAACAATGTGAGCCGGTGAACAATGAGTGCCGGTGCAGGAACAATGAGAGCCGGTGCAGGAACAATGAGAGCCGGTGCAGAAACAATGAGAGCCGGTGCAGGTACATTGAGAGCCGGTGCAGGAACAATGAGAGCTGGTGCAGGAACAATGAGAGCCGGTGAAAGAACAATGAAAGCCGTTGCGGGAACAATGAGAGCTGGTGAACAATGAGAGCCGGTGCAGGAACATTGGCAGCCGGTGCAGGAACAATGAGAGCTGGTGAAAGAACAATGGGAGCCGGTGCAGCAACAATCAGAGCCGGTGCAGGAACAATGAGAGCCGGTGCAGGAACAATGCGAGCCGGTGCAGGAACAGTGTGAGCCGGTGAAAAATGAAAGCCGGTGCAGGAACAATGAGAGCCGGTGAACAATGAGAGCCTGTGCAGGATCAATGAGAGCTGGTGAACAATGGGAGCCGGTGCAAGAACAATGAGAGCCGGTGAACAATGAGAGCCAGTTCAGGAACAATGACAGCTGGTGCAGGAACAATGAGAGCCGATGAACAATGGGAGCCAGTGAAGCAACAATGAGAGCCGGTACAGGAACAATGGGAGCCTGTGCAGGAACAATGAGAGCCGGTGAACAATGAGAGCTGGTGCAGGAACATGTAGAGCCGGTGAACAATGAGAGCCGGTGCAGGAACAATGAGAGCAGGTGCAGGAACAATGAGAACCGGTGAACAATGAGAGCCAGTGCAGGAACAATGAAAGCCGCTGCAGGAACAATGAGAGCCGGTGAACAATGAGAGCCGGTGCAGGAACAATGAGTGCCGGTGCAGGAACAATGAGAGCCGGGACAGTTACAATGAGAGCCGATGAACAATGAAAGCCGCTGCAGGAACAATGAGAGCCGGGACAGTTACAATGAGAGCCGGTGCAGGAACAATGCGAGCCGTTGCGGGAACAATGACAGCCGGTGAAAAATGAGAGCCCGTGCAGGAACAATGAGAGCCGGTGCAAGAACAATGGGAGCCGGTGCAGGAACAATAGGAGCCGGTGCAAGAACAATGAGAGCCGTTGCAGGAACAATGGGAGCCAGTGCAGGAACAATGAGTGTCGGTGCAGGAACAATGAGAGCCGGTGCAGGATCAATGAGAGCCGGTATAGGAACAATGAGAGTCGGTGCGGGAACAATGAGAGCCGGGACAGTTACAATGAGAGCCGATGAACAATGAAAGCCGCTGAAGGAACAGGGAGAGCCGGGACAGTTACAATGAGAGCCGGTGCAGGAACAATGCGAGCCGGTGCGGGAACAATGACAGCCGGTGAACAATGAGAGCCCGTGCAGGAACAATGAGAGCCGGTGCAAGAACAATGGGAGCCGGTGCAGGAACAATAGGAGCCGGTGCAGGAACAATGATAGCCGGTGCGGGAACAATGAGAGCCGGTGCAAGAACAATGGGAGCCGGTGTAGCAACAATGAGAGCCGGTGCAGGAAGAATTGGAGCCTGTGCAGGACCAATGAGAGCCCGTGAACAATGAGAGCCGGTGCAGGAACAAATAGAGCCGGTGAACAATGAGAGCCGGGGCAGGAACAATGAGAGCCGGTGCAGGAACAATGGGAACCGGTGAACAATGAGAGCCGGTGCAGGAACAATGAAAGCCGGTGCAGGACCAATGAGAGCTGGTGAACAATGAGAGCCGGTGCAGGAACAATGAAAGCCGCTGCAGGAACAATGAGAGCCGGTGAACAATGAGAGCTGGTGCAGGAACAATGAGAGCCGGTGCAGGAACAATGAGAGCCGGTGCAGGAACAATGAGAGCCGGTGCAAGAACAATGGGAGCCGGTGAAGGAACAATGAGAGCCGGTACAGGAACAATGAGAGCCGGTGCAGGAACAATGGGAGCCAGTGCGGGAACAATGAGAGCCGGTGAACAATGAGAGCCGGTGCAGGAACAATGAGAGCCCGTGCAGGAACAATGGGAGCCGGTGCATGAACAATGAGAAACGGTGCGGGAACAATGAGAGCCAGTGCAGGAACAATGAGAGCCAATGCAAGAACAATGGGAACCGGTGCAGCAACAATGAGAGCCGGTGCAGGATCAATGAGACCCGGTGCACGAACAATGAGAACCGGTGCAGGAACAATGAGAGCCAGTGCAAGAACAATGTGAGCCAGTGCAGGAACAATGTGAGCCGGTGAACAATGAGTGCCGGTGCAGGAACAATGAGAGCCGGTGCAGGAACAATGAGAGCCGGTGCAGAAACAATGAGAGCCGGTGCAGGTACATTGAGAGCCGGTGCAGGAACAATGAGAGCTGGTGCAGGAACAATGAGAGCCGGTGAAAGAACAATGAAAGCCGTTGCGGGAACAATGAGAGCTGGTGAACAATGAGAGCCGGTGCAGGAACATTGGCAGCCGGTGCAGGAACAATGAGAGCTGGTGAAAGAACAATGGGAGCCGGTGCAGCAACAATCAGAGCCGGTGCAGGAACAATGAGAGCCGGTGCAGGAACAATGCGAGCCGGTGCAGGAACAGTGTGAGCCGGTGAAAAATGAAAGCCGGTGCAGGAACAATGAGAGCCGGTGAACAATGAGAGCCTGTGCAGGATCAATGAGAGCTGGTGAACAATGGGAGCCGGTGCAAGAACAATGAGAGCCGGTGAACAATGAGAGCCAGTTCAGGAACAATGACAGCTGGTGCAGGAACAATGAGAGCCGATGAACAATGGGAGCCAGTGAAGCAACAATGAGAGCCGGTACAGGAACAATGGGAGCCTGTGCAGGAACAATGAGAGCCGGTGAACAATGAGAGCTGGTGCAGGAACATGTAGAGCCGGTGAACAATGAGAGCCGGTGCAGGAACAATGAGAGCAGGTGCAGGAACAATGAGAACCGGTGAACAATGAGAGCCAGTGCAGGAACAATGAAAGCCGCTGCAGGAACAATGAGAGCCGGTGAACAATGAGAGCCGGTGCAGGAACAATGAGTGCCGGTGCAGGAACAATGAGAGCCGGGACAGTTACAATGAGAGCCGATGAACAATGAAAGCCGCTGCAGGAACAATGAGAGCCGGGACAGTTACAATGAGAGCCGGTGCAGGAACAATGCGAGCCGTTGCGGGAACAATGACAGCCGGTGAAAAATGAGAGCCCGTGCAGGAACAATGAGAGCCGGTGAACAATGAGAGCAGGTGCAGGAACAAATAGAGCCGGTGAACAATGAGAGCCGGTGCAAGAACAATGAGAGCCATTACAGGAACAATGAGAGCCGTTGCAGGAACAATGGGAGCCAGTGCAGGAACAATGGGAGTCGGTGCAGGAACAATGAGAGCCGGTGCAGGATCAATGAGTGCCGGTATAGGAACAATGAGAGTCGGTGCGGGAACAATGAGAGCCGGGACAGTTACAATGAGAGCCGATGAACAATGAAAGCCGCTGCAGGAACAATGAGAGCCGGGACAGTTACAATGAGAGCCGGTGCAGGAACAATGCGAGCCGGTGCGGGAACAATGACAGCCGGTGAACACTGAGAGCCCGTGCAGGAACAATGAGAGCCAGTGCAAGAACAATGGGAGCCGGTGCAGGAACAATAGGAGCTGGTGCAGGAACAATGATAGCCGGTGCGGGAACAATGAGAGCCGGTGCAAGAACAATGGGAGCCGGTGTAGCAACAATGAGAGCCGGTGCAGGAAGAATTGGAGCCTGTGCAGGACCAATGAGAGCCCGTGAACAATGAGAGCCGGTGCAGGAACAAATAGAGCCGGTGAACAATGAGAGCCGGGGCAGGAACAATGAGAGCCGGTGCAGGAACAATGGGAACCGGTGAACAATGAGTGCCGGTGCAGGAACAATGAAAGCCGGTGCAGGACCAATGAGAGCTGGTGAACAATGAGAGCCGGTGCAGGAACAATGAAAGCCGCTGCAGGAACAATGAGAGCCGGTGAACAATGAGAGCTGGTGCAGGAACAATGAGAGCCGGTGCAGGAACAATGAGAGCCGGTGCAGGAACAATGAGAGCCGGTGCAAGAACAATGGGAGCCAGTGAAGGAACAATGAGAGCCGGTACAGGAACAATGAGAGCCGGTGCAGGAACAATGGGAGCCAGTGCGGGAACAATGAGAGCCGGTGAACAATGAGAGCCGGTGCAGGAACAATGAGAGCCCGTGCAGGAACAATGGGAGCCGGTGCATGAACAATGAGAAACGGTGCGGGAACAATGAGAGCCAGTGCAGGAACAATGAGAGCCAATGCAAGAACAATGGGAACCGGTGCAGCAACAATGAGAGCCGGTGCAGGATCAATGAGACCCGGTGCACGAACAATGAGAACCGGTGCAGGAACAATGAGAGCCAGTGCAAGAACAATGTGAGCCAGTGCAGGAACAATGTGAGCCGGTGAACAATGAGTGCCGGTGCAGGAACAATGAGAGCCGGTGCAGGAACAATGAGAGCCGGTGCAGAAACAATGAGAGCCGGTGCAGGTACATTGAGAGCCGGTGCAGGAACAATGAGAGCTGGTGCAGGAACAATGAGAGCCGGTGAAAGAACAATGAAAGCCGTTGCGGGAACAATGAGAGCTGGTGAACAATGAGAGCCGGTGCAGGAACATTGGCAGCCGGTGCAGGAACAATGAGAGCTGGTGAAAGAACAATGGGAGCCGGTGCAGCAACAATCAGAGCCGGTGCAGGAACAATGAGAGCCGGTGCAGGAACAATGCGAGCCGGTGCAGGAACAGTGTGAGCCGGTGAAAAATGAAAGCCGGTGCAGGAACAATGAGAGCCGGTGAACAATGAGAGCCTGTGCAGGATCAATGAGAGCTGGTGAACAATGGGAGCCGGTGCAAGAACAATGAGAGCCGGTGAACAATGAGAGCCAGTTCAGGAACAATGACAGCTGGTGCAGGAACAATGAGAGCCGATGAACAATGGGAGCCAGTGAAGCAACAATGAGAGCCGGTACAGGAACAATGGGAGCCTGTGCAGGAACAATGAGAGCCGGTGAACAATGAGAGCTGGTGCAGGAACATGTAGAGCCGGTGAACAATGAGAGCCGGTGCAGGAACAATGAGAGCAGGTGCAGGAACAATGAGAACCGGTGAACAATGAGAGCCAGTGCAGGAACAATGAAAGCCGCTGCAGGAACAATGAGAGCCGGTGAACAATGAGAGCCGGTGCAGGAACAATGAGAGCCGGTGCAGGAACAATGAGAGCCGGGACAGTTACAATGAGAGCCGATGAACAATGAAAGCCGCTGCAGGAACAATGAGAGCCGGGACAGTTACAATGAGAGCCGGTGCAGGAACAATGCGAGCCGTTGCGGGAACAATGACAGCCGGTGAAAAATGAGAGCCCGTGCAGGAACAATGAGAGCCGGTGCAAGAACAATGGGAGCCGGTGCAGGAACAATAGGAGCCGGTGCAAGAACAATGAGAGCCGTTGCAGGAACAATGGGAGCCAGTGCAGGAACAATGAGTGTCGGTGCAGGAACAATGAGAGCCGGTGCAGGATCAATGAGAGCCGGTATAGGAACAATGAGAGTCGGTGCGGGAACAATGAGAGCCGGGACAGTTACAATGAGAGCCGATGAACAATGAAAGCCGCTGAAGGAACAGGGAGAGCCGGGACAGTTACAATGAGAGCCGGTGCAGGAACAATGCGAGCCGGTGCGGGAACAATGACAGCCGGTGAACAATGAGAGCCCGTGCAGGAACAATGAGAGCCGGTGCAAGAACAATGGGAGCCGGTGCAGGAACAATAGGAGCCGGTGCAGGAACAATGATAGCCGGTGCGGGAACAATGAGAGCCGGTGCAAGAACAATGGGAGCCGGTGTAGCAACAATGAGAGCCGGTGCAGGAAGAATTGGAGCCTGTGCAGGGCCAATGAGAGCCCGTGAACAATGAGAGCCGGTGCAGGAACAAATAGAGCCGGTGAACAATGAGAGCCGGGGCAGGAACAATGAGAGCCGGTGCAGGAACAATGGGAACCGGTGAACAATGAGAGCCGGTGCAGGAACAATGAAAGCCGGTGCAGGACCAATGAGAGCTGGTGAACAATGAGAGCCGGTGCAGGAACAATGAAAGCCGCTGCAGGAACAATGAGAGCCGGTGAACAATGAGAGCTGGTGCAGGAACAATGAGAGCCGGTGCAGGAACAATGAGAGCCGGTGCAGGAACAATGAGAGCCGGTGCAAGAACAATGGGAGCCGGTGAAGGAACAATGAGAGCCGGTACAGGAACAATGAGAGCCGGTGCAGGAACAATGGGAGCCAGTGCGGGAACAATGAGAGCCGGTGAACAATGAGAGCCGGTGCAGGAACAATGAGAGCCCGTGCAGGAACAATGGGAGCCGGTGCATGAACAATGAGAAACGGTGCGGGAACAATGAGAGCCAGTGCAGGAACAATGAGAGCCAATGCAAGAACAATGGGAACCGGTGCAGCAACAATGAGAGCCGGTGCAGGATCAATGAGACCCGGTGCACGAACAATGAGAACCGGTGCAGGAACAATGAGAGCCAGTGCAAGAACAATGTGAGCCAGTGCAGGAACAATGTGAGCCGGTGAACAATGAGTGCCGGTGCAGGAACAATGAGAGCCGGTGCAGGAACAATGAGAGCCGGTGCAGAAACAATGAGAGCCGGTGCAGGTACATTGAGAGCCGGTGCAGGAACAATGAGAGCTGGTGCAGGAACAATGAGAGCCGGTGAAAGAACAATGAAAGCCGTTGCGGGAACAATGAGAGCTGGTGAACAATGAGAGCCGGTGCAGGAACATTGGCAGCCGGTGCAGGAACAATGAGAGCTGGTGAAAGAACAATGGGAGCCGGTGCAGCAACAATCAGAGCCGGTGCAGGAACAATGAGAGCCGGTGCAGGAACAATGCGAGCCGGTGCAGGAACAGTGTGAGCCGGTGAAAAATGAAAGCCGGTGCAGGAACAATGAGAGCCGGTGAACAATGAGAGCCTGTGCAGGATCAATGAGAGCTGGTGAACAATGGGAGCCGGTGCAAGAACAATGAGAGCCGGTGAACAATGAGAGCCAGTTCAGGAACAATGACAGCTGGTGCAGGAACAATGAGAGCCGATGAACAATGGGAGCCAGTGAAGCAACAATGAGAGCCGGTACAGGAACAATGGGAGCCTGTGCAGGAACAATGAGAGCCGGTGAACAATGAGAGCTGGTGCAGGAACATGTAGAGCCGGTGAACAATGAGAGCCGGTGCAGGAACAATGAGAGCAGGTGCAGGAACAATGAGAACCGGTGAACAATGAGAGCCAGTGCAGGAACAATGAAAGCCGCTGCAGGAACAATGAGAGCCGGTGAACAATGAGAGCCGGTGCAGGAACAATGAGTGCCGGTGCAGGAACAATGAGAGCCGGGACAGTTACAATGAGAGCCGATGAACAATGAAAGCCGCTGCAGGAACAATGAGAGCCGGGACAGTTACAATGAGAGCCGGTGCAGGAACAATGCGAGCCGTTGCGGGAACAATGACAGCCGGTGAAAAATGAGAGCCCGTGCAGGAACAATGAGAGCCGGTGCAAGAACAATGGGAGCCGGTGCAGGAACAATAGGAGCCGGTGCAAGAACAATGAGAGCCGTTGCAGGAACAATGGGAGCCAGTGCAGGAACAATGAGTGTCGGTGCAGGAACAATGAGAGCCGGTGCAGGATCAATGAGAGCCGGTATAGGAACAATGAGAGTCGGTGCGGGAACAATGAGAGCCGGGACAGTTACAATGAGAGCCGATGAACAATGAAAGCCGCTGAAGGAACAGGGAGAGCCGGGACAGTTACAATGAGAGCCGGTGCAGGAACAATGCGAGCCGGTGCGGGAACAATGACAGCCGGTGAACAATGAGAGCCCGTGCAGGAACAATGAGAGCCGGTGCAAGAACAATGGGAGCCGGTGCAGGAACAATAGGAGCCGGTGCAGGAACAATGATAGCCGGTGCGGGAACAATGAGAGCCGGTGCAAGAACAATGGGAGCCGGTGTAGCAACAATGAGAGCCGGTGCAGGAAGAATTGGAGCCTGTGCAGGACCAATGAGAGCCCGTGAACAATGAGAGCCGGTGCAGGAACAAATAGAGCCGGTGAACAATGAGAGCCGGGGCAGGAACAATGAGAGCCGGTGCAGGAACAATGGGAACCGGTGAACAATGAGAGCCGGTGCAGGAACAATGAAAGCCGGTGCAGGACCAATGAGAGCTGGTGAACAATGAGAGCCGGTGCAGGAACAATGAAAGCCGCTGCAGGAACAATGAGAGCCGGTGAACAATGAGAGCTGGTGCAGGAACAATGAGAGCCGGTGCAGGAACAATGAGAGCCGGTGCAGGAACAATGAGAGCCGGTGCAAGAACAATGGGAGCCGGTGAAGGAACAATGAGAGCCGGTACAGGAACAATGAGAGCCGGTGCAGGAACAATGGGAGCCAGTGCGGGAACAATGAGAGCCGGTGAACAATGAGAGCCGGTGCAGGAACAATGAGAGCCCGTGCAGGAACAATGGGAGCCGGTGCATGAACAATGAGAAACGGTGCGGGAACAATGAGAGCCAGTGCAGGAACAATGAGAGCCAATGCAAGAACAATGGGAACCGGTGCAGCAACAATGAGAGCCGGTGCAGGATCAATGAGACCCGGTGCACGAACAATGAGAACCGGTGCAGGAACAATGAGAGCCAGTGCAAGAACAATGTGAGCCAGTGCAGGAACAATGTGAGCCGGTGAACAATGAGTGCCGGTGCAGGAACAATGAGAGCCGGTGCAGGAACAATGAGAGCCGGTGCAGAAACAATGAGAGCCGGTGCAGGTACATTGAGAGCCGGTGCAGGAACAATGAGAGCTGGTGCAGGAACAATGAGAGCCGGTGAAAGAACAATGAAAGCCGTTGCGGGAACAATGAGAGCTGGTGAACAATGAGAGCCGGTGCAGGAACATTGGCAGCCGGTGCAGGAACAATGAGAGCTGGTGAAAGAACAATGGGAGCCGGTGCAGCAACAATCAGAGCCGGTGCAGGAACAATGAGAGCCGGTGCAGGAACAATGCGAGCCGGTGCAGGAACAGTGTGAGCCGGTGAAAAATGAAAGCCGGTGCAGGAACAATGAGAGCCGGTGAACAATGAGAGCCTGTGCAGGATCAATGAGAGCTGGTGAACAATGGGAGCCGGTGCAAGAACAATGAGAGCCGGTGAACAATGAGAGCCAGTTCAGGAACAATGACAGCTGGTGCAGGAACAATGAGAGCCGATGAACAATGGGAGCCAGTGAAGCAACAATGAGAGCCGGTACAGGAACAATGGGAGCCTGTGCAGGAACAATGAGAGCCGGTGAACAATGAGAGCTGGTGCAGGAACATGTAGAGCCGGTGAACAATGAGAGCCGGTGCAGGAACAATGAGAGCAGGTGCAGGAACAATGAGAACCGGTGAACAATGAGAGCCAGTGCAGGAACAATGAAAGCCGCTGCAGGAACAATGAGAGCCGGTGAACAATGAGAGCCGGTGCAGGAACAATGAGTGCCGGTGCAGGAACAATGAGAGCCGGGACAGTTACAATGAGAGCCGATGAACAATGAAAGCCGCTGCAGGAACAATGAGAGCCGGGACAGTTACAATGAGAGCCGGTGCAGGAACAATGCGAGCCGTTGCGGGAACAATGACAGCCGGTGAAAAATGAGAGCCCGTGCAGGAACAATGAGAGCCGGTGCAAGAACAATGGGAGCCGGTGCAGGAACAATAGGAGCCGGTGCAAGAACAATGAGAGCCGTTGCAGGAACAATGGGAGCCAGTGCAGGAACAATGAGTGTCGGTGCAGGAACAATGAGAGCCGGTGCAGGATCAATGAGAGCCGGTATAGGAACAATGAGAGTCGGTGCGGGAACAATGAGAGCCGGGACAGTTACAATGAGAGCCGATGAACAATGAAAGCCGCTGAAGGAACAGGGAGAGCCGGGACAGTTACAATGAGAGCCGGTGCAGGAACAATGCGAGCCGGTGCGGGAACAATGACAGCCGGTGAACAATGAGAGCCCGTGCAGGAACAATGAGAGCCGGTGCAAGAACAATGGGAGCCGGTGCAGGAACAATAGGAGCCGGTGCAGGAACAATGATAGCCGGTGCGGGAACAATGAGAGCCAGGGACCAATGAGAGCCCGTGCAGGAACAATGAGAGCCGGTGCAAGATCAATGGGAGCTAGTGTAGCAACAATGAGAGCCGGTGCAGGAAGAATGGGAGCCTGTGCAGGAACAATGGGAGCCGGTGCAGGAACAATAGGAGTCGGTGCAGGAACAATGAGAGCCGGTGCAAGAACAATTGAAGCCGGTGTAGCAACAATGAGAGCCGGTGCTGGAACAATGGGAGCCTGTGCAGGAACAATGAGAGCCCGTGAACAATGAGAGCCGGCGCAGGAACAAATAGATCCGCTGAACAATGAGAGCCAGTGCAGGAACAATGAGAGCCGGTGCAGGAACAATGGGAGCCGGTGAACAATGAGAGCCGGTGCAGGAACAATGAAAGCCGGTGCAGGACCAATGACAGCCGACGAACAATGAGGGCCCGTGCAGGAACAATGAGAGCCGGTGCAAGAACAATGGGAGCCGGTGCAGGAACAATAGGAGCCGGCGCAGGAACAATGATAGCCGGTGCGGGAATCATGAGAGCCGGTGGCAATGAAAGCCCGTGCAGGAACAATGAGAGCCGGTGCAAGAACAATGGGAGCCGGTGTAGCAACAATGAGAGCCGGTGCAGGAAGAATGCGAGCCTGTGCAGGAACAATGAGAGCCCGTGAACAATGAGAGCCGATGCAGGAACAAATAGAGCCGGTGAACAATGAGAGCCGGTGCAGGAACAATGAGAGCCGGTGCAGGAACAATGGGAACCGGTGAACAATGAGAGCCGGTGCAGGAACAATGAAAGCCGGTGCAGGACCAATGAGAGCTGGTGAACAATGAGAGCCGGTGCAGGAACAATGGGAGCCAGTGCAGGAACAATGAGAGCCAGTGCGGGAACAATGAGAGCCGGTGCGGGAACAATGAGAGCCGGTGAACAATGAGAGTCGGTGCAGGAACAATGAGAGCCGGTGCAAGAACAATGAGAGCCGTTGCAGGAACAATGGGAGCCAGTGCAGGAACAATGAGAGTCGGTGCAGGAACAATGAGGGCCGGTGCAGGATCAATGAGAGCCGGTATAGGAACAATGAGAGTCGGTGCGGGAACAATGAGAGCCAGGACAGTTACAATGAGAGCCGATGAACAATGAAAGCCGCTGTAGGAACAATGTGAGCCGGGACAGTTACATTGAGAGCCGGTGCAGGAACAATGCGAGCCGGTGCGGGAACAATGACAGCCGGCGAACAATGAGAGCCCGTGCAGGAACAATGAGAGCCGGTGCAAGAACAATGGGAGCCGGTGCAGGAACAATGAGAGCTGGTGCAGGAACAATGAGAGCCGGTGCAGGAACAATGAGAGCCGGTGCAGGAACATTGCGAGCCGGTGCAGGAACAATGAGAGCCGGTGCAGGAACAATGCGAGCCGGTGCAGGAACAATGTGAGCCGGTGAACAATGAGAGCAGGTGCAGGAACAAATAGAGCCGGTGAACAATGAGAGCCGGTGCAAGAACAATGAGAGCCGTTACAGGAACAATGAGAGCCGGTGCAGGAACAATGGGAGCCAGTGCAGGAACAATGAGAGCCAGTGCGGGAGCAATGAGAGCCGGTGCGGGAACAATGAGAGCCGGTGAGCAATGAGAGTCGGTGCAGGAACAATGAGAGCCGGTGCAAGAACAATGAGAGTCGGTGAGGGAACAATGAGAGCCGGGACAGTTACAAAGAGAGCCGATGAACAATGAAAGCCGCTGCAGGAACAATGAGAGCCGGGACAGTTACAATGAGAGCCGGTGCAGGAACAATGCGAGCCGGTGCGGGAACAATGACAGCCGGTGAACAATGAGAGGTCGTGCAGGAACAATGAGAGCCGGTGCAAGAACAATGGGAGCTGGTGCAGGAACAATAGGAGCCGGTGCAGGAACAATGATAGCCGGTGCGGGAACAATGAGAGCCGGTGCAGGAACAATGTGAGCCGGTGAACAATGAGAGCCGGTGCAAGAACAATGAGAGCCGTTACAGGAACAATGAGAGCCGGTGCAGGAACAATGGGAGCCAGTGCAGGAACAATGAGAGCCAGTGCGGGAACAATGAGAGCCGGTGCGGGAACAATGAGAGCCGGTGAACAATGAGAGTCGGTGCAGGAACAATGAGAGCCGGTGCAAGAACAATGAGAGCCGTTGCAGGAACAATGGGAGCCAGTGCAGGAACAATGAGAGTCGGTGCAGGAACAATGAGAGCCGGTGCAGGATCAATGAGAGCCGGTATAGGAACAATGAGAGTCGGTGCGGGAACAATGAGAGCCGGGACAGTTACAATGAGAGCCGATGAACAATGAAAGACGCTGCAGGAACAATGAGAGCTGGGACAGTTACAATGAGAGCCGGTGCAGGAACAATGCGAGCCGGTGCGGGAACAATGACAGCCGGTGAACAATGAGAGCCCGTGCAGGAACAATGAGAGCCGGTGCAAGAACAATGGGAGCCGGTGCAGGAACAATAGGAGCCGGTGCAGGAACAATGACAGCCGGTGCGGGAACAATGAGAGCCGGTGAACAATGAGAGACCGTGCAGGAACAATGAGAGCTGGTGCAAGAACAATGGGAGCCGGTGTAGCAACAATGAGAGCCGGTGCAGGAAGAATGGGAGCCTGTGCAGGAACAATTGGAGCCGGTGCAGGAACAATAGGAGTCGGTGCAGGAACAATGAGAGCCAGTGCAAGAACAATGGGAGCCGGTGTAGCAACAATGAGAGCCGGTGCTGGAACAATGGGAGCCTGTGCAGGAACAAGGAGAGCCCGTGAACAATGAGAGCCGGCGCAGGAACAAATAGATCCGCTGAACAATGAGAGCCGGTGCAGGATCAATGAGAGCCGGTGCAGGAACAATGGGAGCCGGTGAACAATGAGAGCCGGTGCAGGAACAATGAAAGCCGGTGCAGGACCAATGAGAGCTGGTGAACAATGAGAGCCGGTGCAGGAACAATGAGAGCCGGTGCAGGAACAATGCGAGCCGGTGCAGGAACAATGAGAGCTGGTGCAGGAACAATGAGAGCCGGTGCAGGAACAATGGGAGCCGGTGCAGGAACAATGAGAGCCGGTACAGGAACAATGAGAGCCGGTGAAGAAACAATGGGAGCCGGTACAGGAACAATAAGAGCCGGTGCAGGAACAATGAGAGCCTGTGCAGGAACAATGAGAGCCGGTGCAGGAACAATGAGAGCTGGTGCAGGAACATTGAGAGCCGGTGCAGGAACAATGAGAGCAGGTGCAGGAACAATGCGAGCCGGTGCAGGAACAATGTGAGCCGGTGAACAATGAGAGCAGGTGCAGGAACAAATAGAGCCGGTGAACAATGAGAGCCGGTGCAATAACAATGACAGCCGTTACAGGAACAATGAGAGCCGGTGCAGGAACAATGGGAGCCAGTGCAGGAACAATGAGAGCCAGTGCGGGAACAATGAGAGCCGGTGCGGGAACAATGAGAGCCGGTGAACAATGAGAGTCGGTGCAGGAACAATGAGAGCCGGTGCAAGAACAATGAGAGCCGTTGCAGGAACAATGGGAGCCAGTGCAGGAACAATGAGAGTCGGTGCAGGAACAATGAGGGCCGGTGCAGGATCAATGAGAGCCGGTATAGGAACAATGAGAGTCGGTGCGGGAACAATGAGAGCCAGGACAGTTACAATGAGAGCCGATGAACAATGAAAGCCGCTGTAGGAACAATGTGAGCCGGGACAGTTACATTGAGAGCCGGTGCAGGAACAATGCGAGCCGGTGCGGGAACAATGACAGCCGACGAACAATGAGAGCCCGTGCAGGAACAATGAGAGCCGGTGCAAGAACAATGGGAGCCGGTGCAGGAACAATAGGAGCCGGTGCAGGAACAATGAGAGTCGGTGCAGGAACAATGAGGGCCGGTGCAGGATCAATGAGAGCCGGTATAGGAACAATGATAGCCGGTGCGGAAATCATGAGAGCCGGTGGCAATGAAAGCCCGTGCAGGAACAATGAGAGCCGGTGCAGGAACAATGAGAGTCGGTGCAGGAACAATGAGGGCCGGTGCAGGATCAATGAGAGCCGGTATAGGAACAATGATAGCCGGTGCGGAAATCATGAGAGCCGGTGGCAATGAAAGCCCGTGCAGGAACAATGAGAGCCGGTGCAAGAACAATGGGAGCCGGTGTAGCAACAATGAGAGCCGGTGCAGGAAGAATGCGAGCCTGTGCAGGAACAATGAGAGCCCGTGAACAATGAGAGCCGATGCAGGAACAAATAGAGCCGGTGAACAATGAGAGCCGGTGCAGGAACAATGAGAGCCGGTGCAGGAACAATGGGAACCGGTGAACAATGAGAGCCGGTGCAGGAACAATGAAAGCCGGTGCAGGACCAATGAGAGCTGGTGAACAATGAGAGCCGGTGCAGGAACAATGGGAGCCAGTGCAGGAACAATGAGAGCCAGTGCGGGAACAATGAGAGCCGGTGCGGGAACAATGAGAGCCGGTGAACAATGAGAGTCGGTGCAGGAACAATGAGAGCCGGTGCAAGAACAATGAGAGCCGTTGCAGGAACAATGGGAGCCAGTGCAGGAACAATGAGAGTCGGTGCAGGAACAATGAGGGCCGGTGCAGGATCAATGAGAGCCGGTATAGGAACAATGAGAGTCGGTGCGGGAACAATGAGAGCCAGGACAGTTACAATGAGAGCCGATGAACAATGAAAGCCGCTGTAGGAACAATGTGAGCCGGGACAGTTACATTGAGAGCCGGTGCAGGAACAATGCGAGCCGGTGCGGGAACAATGACAGCCGGCGAACAATGAGAGCCCGTGCAGGAACAATGAGAGCCGGTGCAAGAACAATGGGAGCAGGTGCAGGAACAATAGGAGCCGGCGCAGGAACAATGATAGCCGGTGCGGGAATCATGAGAGCCGGTGGCAATGAAAGCCCATGCAGGAACAATCAGAGCCGGTGCAAGAACAATGGGAGCCGGTGTAGCAACAATGAGAGCCGGTGCAGGAAGAATGCGAGCCTGTGCAGGAACAATGAGAGCCCGTGAACAATGAGAGCCGGTGCAGGAACAAATAGAGCCGGTGAACAATGAGAGCCGGTGCAGGAACAATGAGAGCCGGTGCAGGAACAATGGGAACCGGTGAACAATGAGAGCCGGTGCAGGAACAATGAAAGCCGGTGCAGGACCAATGAGAGCTGGTGAACAATGAGAGCCGGTGCAGGAACAATGCCAGCCGCTGCAGGAACAATGAGAGCCGGTGAACAATGAGAGCTGGTGCAGGAACAATGAGAGCCGGTGCAGGAACAATGAGAGCTGGTGGAGGAAAAATGAGAGCCGGTGCAAGAACAATGGGAGCCGGTGAATGAACAATGAGAGCCGGTACAGGAACAATGAGAGCCGGTGCAGGAACAATGGGAGCCAGTGCGGGAACAATGAGAGCCGGTGAACAATGAGAGCCGGTGCAGGAACAATGAGAGCCCGTGCAGGAACAATGGGAGCCGGTGCATGAACAATGAGAGCCGGTGCAGGAACAATGAGAGCCAGTGCAAGAACAATGGGAGCCGGTGCAGCAACAATGAGAGCCGATGTAGGAACAATGAGAGCCGGTGCATGAACAATGAGAAACGGTGCGGGAACAATGAGAGCCAGTGCAGGAACAATGAGAGCCAATGCAAGAACAATGGGAACCGGTACAGCAACAATGAGAGCCGGTGCAGGATCAATGAGAGCCGGTGCACGAACAATGAGAACTGGATCAGGAACAATGAGAGCCAGTGCAAGAACAATGTGAGCCAGTGCAGGAACAATGTGAGCCGGTGAACAATGAGTGCCAATGCAGGAACAATGAGAGCCGGTGCAGGTACATTGAGAGCCGGTGCAGGAACAATGAGAGCTGGTGCAGGAACAATGAGAGCCGGTGAAAGAACAATGAAAGCCGGTGCGGGAACAATGAGAGCTGGTGAACAATTAGAGCCGGTGCAGGAACAATGGCAGCCGGTGCAGGAACAATGAGAGCTGGTGCATGAACAATGAGAGCCGGTGAAAGTACAATGGGAGCCGGTGCAGCAACAATCAGAGCCGGTGCAGGAACAATGAGAGCCGGTGCAGGAACAATGCGAGCCGGTGCAGGAACAGTGTGAGCCGGTGAACCATGAGAGCCGGTGCAGGAACAATGAGAGCCGGTGAAAAATGAGAGCCTGTGCAGGAACAATGAGAGCCGGTGCAGAAACAATGAGAGCCGGTGCAGGTACATTGAGAGCCGGTGCAGGAACAATGAGAGCTGGTGCAGGAACAATGAGAGCCGGTGAAAGAACAATGAAAGCCGTTGCGGGAACAATGAGAGCTGGTGAACAATGAGAGCCGGTGCAGGAACATTGGCAGCCGGTGCAGGAACAATGAGAGCTGGTGAAAGAACAATGGGAGCCGGTGCAGCAACAATCAGAGCCGGTGCAGGAACAATGAGAGCCGGTGCAGGAACAATGCGAGCCGGTGCAGGAACAGTGTGAGCCGGTGAAAAATGAAAGCCGGTGCAGGAACAATGAGAGCCGGTGAACAATGAGAGCCTGTGCAGGATCAATGAGAGCTGGTGAACAATGGGAGCCGGTGCAAGAACAATGAGAGCCGGTGAACAATGAGAGCCAGTTCAGGAACAATGACAGCTGGTGCAGGAACAATGAGAGCCGATGAACAATGGGAGCCAGTGAAGCAACAATGAGAGCCGGTACAGGAACAATGGGAGCCTGTGCAGGAACAATGAGAGCCGGTGAACAATGAGAGCTGGTGCAGGAACATGTAGAGCCGGTGAACAATGAGAGCCGGTGCAGGAACAATGAGAGCAGGTGCAGGAACAATGAGAACCGGTGAACAATGAGAGCCAGTGCAGGAACAATGAAAGCCGCTGCAGGAACAATGAGAGCCGGTGAACAATGAGAGCCGGTGCAGGAACAATGAGTGCCGGTGCAGGAACAATGAGAGCCGGGACAGTTACAATGAGAGCCGATGAACAATGAAAGCCGCTGCAGGAACAATGAGAGCCGGGACAGTTACAATGAGAGCCGGTGCAGGAACAATGCGAGCCGTTGCGGGAACAATGACAGCCGGTGAAAAATGAGAGCCCGTGCAGGAACAATGAGAGCCGGTGCAAGAACAATGGGAGCCGGTGCAGGAACAATAGGAGCCGGTGCAAGAACAATGAGAGCCGTTGCAGGAACAATGGGAGCCAGTGCAGGAACAATGAGTGTCGGTGCAGGAACAATGAGAGCCGGTGCAGGATCAATGAGAGCCGGTATAGGAACAATGAGAGTCGGTGCGGGAACAATGAGAGCCGGGACAGTTACAATGAGAGCCGATGAACAATGAAAGCCGCTGAAGGAACAGGGAGAGCCGGGACAGTTACAATGAGAGCCGGTGCAGGAACAATGCGAGCCGGTGCGGGAACAATGACAGCCGGTGAACAATGAGAGCCCGTGCAGGAACAATGAGAGCCGGTGCAAGAACAATGGGAGCCGGTGCAGGAACAATAGGAGCCGGTGCAGGAACAATGATAGCCGGTGCGGGAACAATGAGAGCCAGGGACCAATGAGAGCCCGTGCAGGAACAATGAGAGCCGGTGCAAGATCAATGGGAGCTAGTGTAGCAACAATGAGAGCCGGTGCAGGAAGAATGGGAGCCTGTGCAGGAACAATGGGAGCCGGTGCAGGAACAATAGGAGTCGGTGCAGGAACAATGAGAGCCGGTGCAAGAACAATTGAAGCCGGTGTAGCAACAATGAGAGCCGGTGCTGGAACAATGGGAGCCTGTGCAGGAACAATGAGAGCCCGTGAACAATGAGAGCCGGCGCAGGAACAAATAGATCCGCTGAACAATGAGAGCCAGTGCAGGAACAATGAGAGCCGGTGCAGGAACAATGGGAGCCGGTGAACAATGAGAGCCGGTGCAGGAACAATGAAAGCCGGTGCAGGACCAATGACAGCCGACGAACAATGAGGGCCCGTGCAGGAACAATGAGAGCCGGTGCAAGAACAATGGGAGCCGGTGCAGGAAAAATAGGAGCCGGCGCAGGAACAATGATAGCCGGTGCGGGAATCATGAGAGCCGGTGGCAATGAAAGCCCGTGCAGGAACAATGAGAGCCGGTGCAAGAACAATGGGAGCCGGTGTAGCAACAATGAGAGCCGGTGCAGGAAGAATGCGAGCCTGTGCAGGAACAATGAGAGCCCGTGAACAATGAGAGCCGATGCAGGAACAAATAGAGCCGGTGAACAATGAGAGCCGGTGCAGGAACAATGAGAGCCGGTGCAGGAACAATGGGAACCGGTGAACAATGAGAGCCGGTGCAGGAACAATGAAAGCCGGTGCAGGACCAATGAGAGCTGGTGAACAATGAGAGCCGGTGCAGGAACAATGGGAGCCAGTGCAGGAACAATGAGAGCCAGTGCGGGAACAATGAGAGCCGGTGCGGGAACAATGAGAGCCGGTGAACAATGAGAGTCGGTGCAGGAACAATGAGAGCCGGTGCAAGAACAATGAGAGCCGTTGCAGGAACAATGGGAGCCAGTGCAGGAACAATGAGAGTCGGTGCAGGAACAATGAGGGCCGGTGCAGGATCAATGAGAGCCGGTATAGGAACAATGAGAGTCGGTGCGGGAACAATGAGAGCCAGGACAGTTACAATGAGAGCCGATGAACAATGAAAGCCGCTGTAGGAACAATGTGAGCCGGGACAGTTACATTGAGAGCCGGTGCAGGAACAATGCGAGCCGGTGCGGGAACAATGACAGCCGGCGAACAATGAGAGCCCGTGCAGGAACAATGAGAGCCGGTGCAAGAACAATGGGAGCCGGTGCAGGAACAATGAGAGCTGGTGCAGGAACAATGAGAGCCGGTGCAGGAACAATGAGAGCCGGTGCAGGAACATTGCGAGCCGGTGCAGGAACAATGAGAGCCGGTGCAGGAACAATGCGAGCCGGTGCAGGAACAATGTGAGCCGGTGAACAATGAGAGCAGGTGCAGGAACAAATAGAGCCGGTGAACAATGAGAGCCGGTGCAAGAACAATGAGAGCCGTTACAGGAACAATGAGAGCCGGTGCAGGAACAATGGGAGCCAGTGCAGGAACAATGAGAGCCAGTGCGGGAGCAATGAGAGCCGGTGCGGGAACAATGAGAGCCGGTGAGCAATGAGAGTCGGTGCAGGAACAATGAGAGCCGGTGCAAGAACAATGAGAGTCGGTGAGGGAACAATGAGAGCCGGGACAGTTACAAAGAGAGCCGATGAACAATGAAAGCCGCTGCAGGAACAATGAGAGCCGGGACAGTTACAATGAGAGCCGGTGCAGGAACAATGCGAGCCGGTGCGGGAACAATGACAGCCGGTGAACAATGAGAGGTCGTGCAGGAACAATGAGAGCCGGTGCAAGAACAATGGGAGCTGGTGCAGGAACAATAGGAGCCGGTGCAGGAACAATGATAGCCGGTGCGGGAACAATGAGAGCCGGTGCAGGAACAATGTGAGCCGGTGAACAATGAGAGCCGGTGCAAGAACAATGAGAGCCGTTACAGGAACAATGAGAGCCGGTGCAGGAACAATGGGAGCCAGTGCAGGAACAATGAGAGCCAGTGCGGGAACAATGAGAGCCGGTGCGGGAACAATGAGAGCCGGTGAACAATGAGAGTCGGTGCAGGAACAATGAGAGCCGGTGCAAGAACAATGAGAGCCGTTGCAGGAACAATGGGAGCCAGTGCAGGAACAATGAGAGTCGGTGCAGGAACAATGAGAGCCGGTGCAGGATCAATGAGAGCCGGTATAGGAACAATGAGAGTCGGTGCGGGAACAATGAGAGCCGGGACAGTTACAATGAGAGCCGATGAACAATGAAAGACGCTGCAGGAACAATGAGAGCTGGGACAGTTACAATGAGAGCCGGTGCAGGAACAATGCGAGCCGGTGCGGGAACAATGACAGCCGGTGAACAATGAGAGCCCGTGCAGGAACAATGAGAGCCGGTGCAAGAACAATGGGAGCCGGTGCAGGAACAATAGGAGCCGGTGCAGGAACAATGATAGCCGGTGCGGGAACAATGAGAGCCGGTGAACAATGAGAGACCGTGCAGGAACAATGAGAGCTGGTGCAAGAACAATGGGAGCCGGTGTAGCAACAATGAGAGCCGGTGCAGGAAGAATGGGAGCCTGTGCAGGAACAATTGGAGCCGGTGCAGGAACAATAGGAGTCGGTGCAGGAACAATGAGAGCCAGTGCAAGAACAATGGGAGCCGGTGTAGCAACAATGAGAGCCGGTGCTGGAACAATGGGAGCCTGTGCAGGAACAAGGAGAGCCCGTGAACAATGAGAGCCGGCGCAGGAACAAATAGATCCGCTGAACAATGAGAGCCGGTGCAGGATCAATGAGAGCCGGTGCAGGAACAATGGGAGCCGGTGAACAATGAGAGCCGGTGCAGGAACAATGAAAGCCGGTGCAGGACCAATGAGAGCTGGTGAACAATGAGAGCCGGTGCAGGAACAATGAGAGCCGGTGCAGGAACAATGCGAGCCGGTGCAGGAACAATGAGAGCTGGTGCAGGAACAATGAGAGCCGGTGCAGGAACAATGGGAGCCGGTGCAGGAACAATGAGAGCCGGTACAGGAACAATGAGAGCCGGTGAAGAAACAATGGGAGCCGGTACAGGAACAATAAGAGCCGGTGCAGGAACAATGAGAGCCTGTGCAGGAACAATGAGAGCCGGTGCAGGAACAATGAGAGCTGGTGCAGGAACATTGAGAGCCGGTGCAGGAACAATGAGAGCAGGTGCAGGAACAATGCGAGCCGGTGCAGGAACAATGTGAGCCGGTGAACAATGAGAGCAGGTGCAGGAACAAATAGAGCCGGTGAACAATGAGAGCCGGTGCAAGAACAATGACAGCCGTTACAGGAACAATGAGAGCCGGTGCAGGAACAATGGGAGCCAGTGCAGGAACAATGAGAGCCAGTGCGGGAACAATGAGAGCCGGTGCGGGAACAATGAGAGCCGGTGAACAATGAGAGTCGGTGCAGGAACAATGAGAGCCGGTGCAAGAACAATGAGAGCCGTTGCAGGAACAATGGGAGCCAGTGCAGGAACAATGAGAGTCGGTGCAGGAACAATGAGGGCCGGTGCAGGATCAATGAGAGCCGGTATAGGAACAATGAGAGTCGGTGCGGGAACAATGAGAGCCAGGACAGTTACAATGAGAGCCGATGAACAATGAAAGCCGCTGTAGGAACAATGTGAGCCGGGACAGTTACATTGAGAGCCGGTGCAGGAACAATGCGAGCCGGTGCGGGAACAATGACAGCCGACGAACAATGAGAGCCCGTGCAGGAACAATGAGAGCCGGTGCAAGAACAATGGGAGCCGGTGCAGGAACAATAGGAGCCGGTGCAGGAACAATGAGAGTCGGTGCAGGAACAATGAGGGCCGGTGCAGGATCAATGAGAGCCGGTATAGGAACAATGATAGCCGGTGCGGAAATCATGAGAGCCGGTGGCAATGAAAGCCCGTGCAGGAACAATGAGAGCCGGTGCAAGAACAATGGGAGCCGGTGTAGCAACAATGAGAGCCGGTGCAGGAAGAATGCGAGCCTGTGCAGGAACAATGAGAGCCCGTGAACAATGAGAGCCGATGCAGGAACAAATAGAGCCGGTGAACAATGAGAGCCGGTGCAGGAACAATGAGAGCCGGTGCAGGAACAATGGGAACCGGTGAACAATGAGAGCCGGTGCAGGAACAATGAAAGCCGGTGCAGGACCAATGAGAGCTGGTGAACAATGAGAGCCGGTGCAGGAACAATGGGAGCCAGTGCAGGAACAATGAGAGCCAGTGCGGGAACAATGAGAGCCGGTGCGGGAACAATGAGAGCCGGTGAACAATGAGAGTCGGTGCAGGAACAATGAGAGCCGGTGCAAGAACAATGAGAGCCGTTGCAGGAACAATGGGAGCCAGTGCAGGAACAATGAGAGTCGGTGCAGGAACAATGAGGGCCGGTGCAGGATCAATGAGAGCCGGTATAGGAACAATGAGAGTCGGTGCGGGAACAATGAGAGCCAGGACAGTTACAATGAGAGCCGATGAACAATGAAAGCCGCTGTAGGAACAATGTGAGCCGGGACAGTTACATTGAGAGCCGGTGCAGGAACAATGCGAGCCGGTGCGGGAACAATGACAGCCGGCGAACAATGAGAGCCCGTGCAGGAACAATGAGAGCCGGTGCAAGAACAATGGGAGCAGGTGCAGGAACAATAGGAGCCGGCGCAGGAACAATGATAGCCGGTGCGGGAATCATGAGAGCCGGTGGCAATGAAAGCCCATGCAGGAACAATCAGAGCCGGTGCAAGAACAATGGGAGCCGGTGTAGCAACAATGAGAGCCGGTGCAGGAAGAATGCGAGCCTGTGCAGGAACAATGAGAGCCCGTGAACAATGAGAGCCGGTGCAGGAACAAATAGAGCCGGTGAACAATGAGAGCCGGTGCAGGAACAATGAGAGCCGGTGCAGGAACAATGGGAACCGGTGAACAATGAGAGCCGGTGCAGGAACAATGAAAGCCGGTGCAGGACCAATGAGAGCTGGTGAACAATGAGAGCCGGTGCAGGAACAATGCCAGCCGCTGCAGGAACAATGAGAGCCGGTGAACAATGAGAGCTGGTGCAGGAACAATGAGAGCCGGTGCAGGAACAATGAGAGCTGGTGGAGGAAAAATGAGAGCCGGTGCAAGAACAATGGGAGCCGGTGAATGAACAATGAGAGCCGGTACAGGAACAATGAGAGCCGGTGCAGGAACAATGGGAGCCAGTGCGGGAACAATGAGAGCCGGTGAACAATGAGAGCCGGTGCAGGAACAATGAGAGCCCGTGCAGGAACAATGGGAGCCGGTGCATGAACAATGAGAGCCGGTGCAGGAACAATGAGAGCCAGTGCAAGAACAATGGGAGCCGGTGCAGCAACAATGAGAGCCGATGTAGGAACAATGAGAGCCGGTGCATGAACAATGAGAAACGGTGCGGGAACAATGAGAGCCAGTGCAGGAACAATGAGAGCCAATGCAAGAACAATGGGAACCGGTACAGCAACAATGAGAGCCGGTGCAGGATCAATGAGAGCCGGTGCACGAACAATGAGAACTGGATCAGGAACAATGAGAGCCACTGCAAGAACAATGTGAGCCAGTGCAGGAACAATGTGAGCCGGTGAACAATGAGTGCCAATGCAGGAACAATGAGAGCCGGTGCAGGTACATTGAGAGCCGGTGCAGGAACAATGAGAGCTGGTGCAGGAACAATGAGAGCCGGTGAAAGAACAATGAAAGCCGGTGCGGGAACAATGAGAGCTGGTGAACAATTAGAGCCGGTGCAGGAACAATGGCAGCCGGTGCAGGAACAATGAGAGCTGGTGCATGAACAATGAGAGCCGGTGAAAGTACAATGGGAGCCGGTGCAGCAACAATCAGAGCCGGTGCAGGAACAATGAGAGCCGGTGCAGGAACAATGCGAGCCGGTGCAGGAACAGTGTGAGCCGGTGAACCATGAGAGCCGGTGCAGGAACAATGAGAGCCGGTGAAAAATGAGAGCCTGTGCAGGAACAATGAGAGCCAATGAACAATGAGAGCCTGTGCAGGATCAATGAGAGCTGGTGAACAATGAGAGCCGGTGCAGGAACAATGAGAGCCGGTGAACAATGAGAGCCACTGCAGGAACAATGAGAGCTGGTGCAGGAACAATGAGAGCCGGTGAACAATGAGAGCCGGCGCAGGAACAATGAGAGCCGGTGCAGGAACAATGAGAGCCGATGAACAATGAGAGCTGGTGCAAGAACAATGGGAGCCAGTGAAGCAACAATGAGAGCCGGTACAGGAACAATGGGAGCCTGTGCAGGAACAATGAGAGCCGGTGAACAATCAGAGCTGGTGCAGGAACATATAGAGCCGGTGAACAATGAGAGCCGGTGCAGGAACAATGAGAGCCGGTGCAGGAACAATGAGAACCGGTGAACAATGAGAGCCAGTGCAGGAACAATGAAAGCCGCTGCAGGAACAATGAGAGCCGGTGAACAATGAGAGCCGGTGCAGGAACAATGAGAGCCGGTGCAGGAACAATGAGAGCCGGTGCAGGAACAATGAGAGCCGGTGCAAGACCAATGGGAGCCGAAGTAGCAACAATGAGAGCCGGTGCAGGAAGAATGGGAGCCTGTGCAGGAACAATGGGAGCCGGTGCAGGAACAATAGGAGTCGGTGCAGGAACAATGAGAGCCGGTGCAAGAACAATGGGAGCCGGTGTAGCAACAATGAGAGCCGGTGCAGGAAGAATGGGAGCCTGTGCAGGAACAATGAGAGCCCGTGAACAATGAGAGCCGGTGAAGGAACAAATAGAGCCGGTGAACAATGAGAGCCGGTGCAGGAACAATGAGAGCCGGTGCAGGAACAATGGGAACCGGTGAACAATGAGAGCCGGTGCAGGAACAATGAAAGCCGGTGCAGGACCAATGAGAGCTGGTGAACAATGAGAGCCGGTGCAGGAACAAAGCAAGCCGCTGCAGGAACAATGAGAGCCGGTGAACAATGAGAGCTGGTGCAGGAACAATGAGAGCCGGTGCAGGAACAATGAGAGCCGGTGCAGGAACAATGAGAGCCGGTGCAAGAACAATGGGAGCCGGTGAAGGAACAATGAGAGCCGGTACAGGAACAATGAGAGCCGGTGCAGGAACAATGGGAGCCAGTGCGGGAACAATGAGAGCCGGTGAACAATGAGAGCCGGTGCAGGAACAATGAGAGCCCGTGCAGGAACAATGGGAGCCGGTGCATGAACAATGAGAGCCGGTGCAGGAACAATGAGAGCCAGTGCAAGAGCAATGGGAGCCGCTGCAGCAACAATGAGAGCCGATGTAGGAACAATGAGAGCCGGTGCATGAACAATGAGAAACGGTGCGGGAACAATGAGAGCCAGTGCAGGAACAATGAGAGCCAATGCAAGAACAATGGGAACCGGTGCAGCAACAATGAGAGCCGGTGCAGGATCAATGAGAGCCGGTGCACGAACAATGAGAACCGGATCAGGAACAATGAGAGCCAGTGCAAGAACAATGTGAGCCAGTGCAGGAACAATGTGAGCCGATGAACAATGAGTGCCGGTGCAGGAACAATGAGAGCCCGTGCAGGAACAATGAGAGCCGGTGCAGAAACAATGAGAGCCGGTGCAGGTACATTGAGAGCCGGTGCAGGAACAATGAGAGCTGGTGCAGGAACAATGAGAGCCGTTGAAAGAACAATGAAAGCCGGTGCGGGAACAATGAGAGCTGGTGAACAATTAGAGCCGGTGCAGGAACAATGGCAGCCGGTGCAGGAACAATGAGAGCTGGTGCATGAACAATGAGAGCCGGTGAAAGAACAATGGGAGCCGGTGCAGCAACAATTAGAGCCGGTGCAGGAACAATGAGAGCCGGTGCAGGAACAATGCGAGCCGGTGCAGGAACAGTGTGAGCCGGTGAACAATGAGAGCCGGTGCAGGAACAATGAGAGCCGGTGAAAAATGAGAGCCTGTGCAGGAACAATGAGAGCCGATGAACAATGAGAGCCTGTGCAGGATCAATGAGAGCTGGTGAACAATGAGAGCCGGTGCAGGAACAATGAGAGCCGGTGAACAATGAGAGCCAGTGCAGGAACAATGAGAGCTGGTGCAGGAACAATGAGAGCCGGTGAACAATGAGAGCCGGCGCAGGAACAATGAGAGCCGGTGCAGGAACAATGAGAGCCGGTGAACAATGAGAGCTGGTGCAAGAACAATGGGAGCCAGTGAAGCAACAATGAGAGCCGGTACAGGAACAATGGGAGCCTGTGCAGGAACAATGAGAGCCGGTGAACAATGAGAGCTGGTGCAGGAACATATAGAGCCGGTGAACAATGAGAGCCGGTGCAGGAACAATGAGAGCCGGTGCAGGAACAATGAGAACCGGTGAACAATGAGAGCCTGTGCAGGAACAATGAAAGCCGCTGCAGGAACAATGAGAGCCGGTGAACAACGCGAGCCGGTGCAGGAACAATGAGAGCCGGTGCAGGAACAATGAGAGCCGGTGCAGCAACAATGAGAGCCGGTGCAAGACCAATGGGAGCCGAAGTAGTAACAATGGGAGCCGGTGCAGGAAGAATGGGAGCCTGTGCAGGAACAATGGGAGCCGGTGCAGGAACAATAGGAGTCCGTGCAGGAACAATGAGAGCCGGTGCAAGAACAATGGGAGCCGGTGTAGCAACAATGAGAGCCGGTGCAGGAAGAATGGGAGCCTGTGCAGGAACAATGAGAGCCCGTGAACAATGAGAGCCGGTGCAGGAACAAATAGAGCCGGTGAACAATGAGAGCCGGTGCAGGAACAATGAGAGCCGGTGCAGGAACAATGGGAACCGGCGAACAATGAGAGCCGGTGCAGGAACAATGAAAGCCGGTGCAGGACCAATGAGAGCTGGTGAACAATGAGAGCCGGTGCAGGAACAATGCAAGCCGCTGCAGGAACAATGAGAGCCGGTGAACAATGAGAGCTGGTGCAGGAACAATGAGAGCCGGTGCAGGAACAATGAGAGCCGGTGCAGGAACAATGAGAGCCGGTGCAAGAACAATGGGAGCCGGTGAAGGAACAATGAGAGCCGGTACAGGAACAATGAGAGCTGGTGCAGGAACAATGGGAGCCAGTGCGGGAACAATGAGAGCCGGTGAACAATGAGAGCCGGTGCAGGAACAATGAGAGCCCGTGCAGGAACAATGGGAGCCGGTGCATGAACAATGAGAGCCGGTGCAGGAACAATGAGAGCCAGTGTAAGAACAATGGGAGCCGGTGCAGCAACAATGAGAGCCGATGTAGGAACAATGAGAGCCGGTGCATGAACAATGAGAAACGGTGCGGGAACAATGAGAGCCAGTGCAGGAACAATGAGAGCCAATGCAAGAACAATGGGAACCGGTGCAGCAACAATGAGAGCCGGTGCAGGATCAATGAGAGCCGGTGCACGAACAATGAGAACCGGATCAGGAACAATGAGAGCCAGTGCAAGAACAATGTGAGCCAGTGCAGGAACAATGTGAGCCGGTGAACAATGAGTGCCAGTGCAGGAACAATGAGAGCCGGTGCAGGAACAATGAGAGCTGGTGCAGAAACAATGAGAGCCGGTGCAGGTACATTGAGAGCCGGTGCAGGAACAATGAGAGCTGGTGCAGGAACAATGAGAGCCGGTGAAAGAACAATGAAAGCCGGTGCGGGAACAATGAGAGCTGGTGAACAATTAGAGCCGGTGCAGGAACAATGGCAGCCGGTGCAGGAACAATGAGAGCTGGTGCATGAACAATGAGAGCCGGTGAAAGAACAATGGGAGCCGGTGCAGCAACAATCAGAGCCGGTGCAGGAACAATGAGAGCCGGTGCAGGAACAATGCGAGCCGGTGCAGGAACAGTGTGTGCCGGTGAGCAATGAGAGCCGGTGCAGGAACAATGAAAGCCGGTGCAGGACCAATAAGAGCTGGTGAACAATGAGAGCCGGTGCAGGAACAATGAGAGCCAGTGCTGGAACAATGCGAGCCGGTGCAGGAACAATGAGAGCTGGTGCAGGAACAATGAGAGCCGGTGCAGGAACAATGGGATCCGGTGCAGGAACAATGAGAGCCGGTACAGGAACAATGAGAGCCGGTGAAGAAACAATGGTAGCCGGTACAGGAACAATAAGAGCCGGTGCAGGAACAATGAGAGCTTGTGCAGGAACAATGAGAGCCGGTGCAGGAACAATGAGAGCCGGTGCAGGAACATTGAGAGCCGGTGCAGGAACAATGAGAGCCGGTGCAGGAACAATGCGAGCCGGTGCAGGAACAATGAGAGCCGGTGAACAATGAGAGCAGGTGCAGGAACAAATAGAGCCGGTGAACAATGAGAGCCGGTGCAAGAACAATGAGAGCCGTTACAGGAACAATGAGAGCCGGTGCAGGAACAATGGGAGCCAGTGCAGGAACAATGAGAGCCAGTGCGGGAACAATGAGAGCCGGTGCGGGAACAATGAGAGCCGGTGAACAATGAGAGTCGGTGCAGGAACAATGAGAGCCGGTGCAAGAACAATGAGAGCCGTTGCAGGAACAATGGGAGCCAGTGCAGGAACATTGCGAGCCGGTGCAGGAACAATGAGAGCCGGTGCAGGAACAATGCGAGCCGGTGCAGGAACAATGTGAGCCGGTGAACAATGAGAGCAGGTGCAGGAACAAATAGAGCCGGTGAACAATGAGAGCCGGTGCGGGAACAATGAGAGCCGGTGAACAATGAGAGTCGGTGCAGGAACAATGAGAGCCGGTGCAAGAACAATGAGAGCCGTTGCAGGAACAATGGGAGCCAGTGCAGGAACAATGAGAGTCGGTGCGGGAACAATGAGAGCCGGGACAGTTACAATGAGAGCCGATAAACAATGAAAGCCGCTGCAGGAACAATGAGAGCCGGGACAGTTACAATGAGAGCCGGTGCAGGAACAATGAGAGCCGGTGAACAATGAGAGCAGGTGCAGGAACAAATAGAGCCGGTGAACAATGAGAGCCGGTGCAAGAACAATGAGAGCCGTTACAGGAACAATGAGAGCCGTTGCAGGAACAATGGGAGCCAGTGCAGGAACAATGGGAGTCGGTGCAGGAACAATGAGAGCCGGTGCAGGATCAATGAGTGCCGGTATAGGAACAATGAGAGTCGGTGCGGGAACAATGAGAGCCGGGACAGTTACAATGAGAGCCGATGAACAATGAAAGCCGCTGCAGGAACAATGAGAGCCGGGACAGTTACAATGAGAGCCGGTGCAGGAACAATGCGAGCCGGTGCGGGAACAATGACAGCCGGTGAACACTGAGAGCCCGTGCAGGAACAATGAGAGCCGGTGCAAGAACAATGGGAGCCGGTGCAGGAACAATAGGAGCCGATGCAGGAACAATGATAGCCGGTGCGGGAACAATGAGAGCCGGTGCAAGAACAATGGGAGCCGGTGTAGCAACAATGAGAGCCGGTGCAGGAAGAATGGGAGCCTGTGCAGGACCAATGAGAGCCCGTGAACAATGAGAGCCGGTGCAGGAACAAATAGAGCCGGTGAACAATGAGAGCCGGTGCAGGAACAATGAGAGCCGGTGCAGGAACAATGGGAACCGGTGAACAATGAGAGCCGGTGCAGGAACAATGAAAGCCGGTGCAGGACCAATGAGAGCTGGTGAACAATGAGAGCCGGTGCAGGAACAATGAAAGCCGCTGCAGGAACAATGAGAGCCGGTGAACAATGAGAGCTGGTGCAGGAACAATGAGAGCCGGTGCAGGAACAATGAGAGCCGGTGCAGGAACAATGAGAGCCGGTGCAAGAACAATGGGAGCCGGTGCAGGAACAATGAGAGCCGGTACAGGAACAATGAGAGCCGGTGCAGGAACAATGGGAGCCACTGCGGGAACAATGAGAGCCGGTGAACAATGAGAGCCGGTGCAGGAACAATGAGAGCCCGTGCAGGAACAATGGGAGCCGGTGCATGAACAATGAGAAACGGTGCGGGAACAATGAGAGCCAGTGCAGGAACAATGAGAGCCAATGCAAGAACAATGGGAACCGGTGCAGCAACAATGAGAGCCGGTGCAGGATCAATGAGGCCCGGTGCACGAACAATGAGAACCGGTGCAGGAACAATGAGAGCCAGTGCAAGAACAATGTGAGCCAGTGCAGGAACAATGTGAGCCGGTGAACAATGAGTGCCGGTGCAGGAACAATGAGAGCCGGTGCAGGAACAATGAGAGCCGGTGCAGAAACAATGAGAGCCGGTGCAGGTACATTGAGAGCCGGTGCAGGAACAATGAGAGCTGGTGCAGGAACAATGAGAGCCGGTGAAAGAACAATGAAAGCCGTTGCGGGAACAATGAGAGCTGGTGAACAATGAGAGCCGGTGCAGCAACATTGGCAGCCGGTGCAGGAACAATGAGAGCTGGTGCATGATCAATGAGAGCCGGTGAAAGAACAATGGGAGCCGGTGCAGCAACAATCAGAGCCGGTGCAGGAACAATGAGAGCCGGTGCAGGAACAATGCGAGCCGGTGCAGGAACAGTGTGAGCCGGTGAAAAATGAGAGCCGGTGCAGGAACAATGAGAGCCGGTGAACAATGAGAGCCTGTGCAGGATCAATGAGAGCTGGTGAACAATGAGAGCCGGTGCAAGAACAATGAGAGCCGGTGAACAATGAGAGTCAGTTCAGGAACAATGACAGCTGGTGCAGGAACAATGAGAGCCGATGAACAATGGGAGCCAGTGAAGCAACAATGAGAGCCGGTACAGGAACAATGAGAGCAGGTGCAGGAACAATGAGAACCGGTGAACAATGAGAGCCAGTGCAGGAACAATGAAAGCCGCTGCAGGAACAATGAGAGCCGGTGAACAATGAGAGCCGGTGCAGGAACAATGAGAGCCGGTGCAGGAACAATGAGAGCCGGGACAGTTACAATGAGAGCCGATGAACAATGAAAGCCGCTGCAGGAACAATGAGAGCCGGGACAGTTACAATGAGAGCCGGTGCAGGAACAATGCGAGCCGTTGCGGGAACAATGACAGCCGGTGAAAAATGAGAGCCCGTGCAGGAACAATGAGAGCCGGTGCAAGAACAATGGGAACCGATGCAGGAACAATAGGAGCCGGTGCAGGAACAATGATAGCCGGTGCGGGAACAATGAGAGCCGGTGAACAATGAGAGCCCATGCAGGAACAATGAGAGCCGGTGCAAGAACAATGGGAGCCGGTGTACCAACAATGAGAGCCGGTGCAGGAAGAATGGGAGCCTGTGCAGGAACAATGGGAGCCGGTGCAGGAACAATAGGAGTCGGTGCAGGAACAATGAGAGCCGGTGCAAGAACAATGGGAGCCGGTGTAGCAACAATGAGAGCCGGTGCTGGAACAATGGGAGCCTGTGCAGGAACAATGAGAGCCCGTGAACAATGAGAGCCGGCGCAGGAACAAATAGATCCGCTCTACAATGAGAGCCGGTGCAGGAACAATGAGAGCCGGTGCAGGAACAATGGGAGCCGGTGAACAATGAGAGACGGTGCAGGAACAATGAAAGCCGGTGCAGGACCAATGAGAGCTGGTGAACAATGAGAGCCGGTGCAGGAACAATGAGAGCCGGTGCAGGAACAATGGGAGCCGGTGAACAATGAGAGCCGGTGCTGGAACAATGAAAGCCGGTGCAGGACCAATGAGAGCTGGTGAACAATGAGAGCCGGTACAGGAACAATGAGAGCCGGTGAAGAAACAATGGGAGCCGGTACAGGAACAATAAGAGCCGGTGCAGGAACAATGAGAGCTTGTGCAGGAACAATGAGAGCCGGTGCAGGAACAATGAGAGCCGGTGCAGGAACATTGAGAGCCGGTGCAGTAACATTGAGAGCCGGTGCAGGAACAATGAGAGCCGGTGCAGGAACAATGCGAGCCGGTGCAGGAACAATGTGAGCCGGTGAACAATGAGAGCAGGTGCAGGAACAAATAGAGCCGGTGAACAATGAGAGCCGGTGGAAGAACAATGAGAGCCATTACAGGAACAATGCGAGCCGGTGCAGGAACAATGGGAGCCAGTGCAGGAACAATGAGAGCCAGTGCGGGAACAATGAGAGCCGGTGCGGGAACAATGAGAGCCGGTGAACAATGAGAGTCGGTGCAGGAACAATGAGAGCCGGTGCAAGAACAATGAGAGCCGTTGCAGGAACAATGGGAGCCAGTGCAGGAACAATGAGAGTCGGTGCAGGAACAATGAGAGCCGGTGCAGGATCAATGAGAGCCGGTATAGGAACAATGAGAGTCGGTGCGGGAACAATGAGAGCCGGCACAGTTACAATGAGAGCCGATGAACAATGAAAGCCGCTGCAGGAACAATGAGAGCTGGGACAGTTACAATGAGAGCCGGTGCAGGAACAATGCGAGCCGGTGCGGGAACAATGACAGCCGGTGAACAATGAGAGCCCGTGCAAGAACAATGGGAGCCGGTGCAGGAACAATGAGAGCCGGTACAGGAACAATGAGAGCCGGTGCAGGAACAATGGGAGCCAGTGCGGGAACAATGAGAGCCGGTGAACAATGAGAGCCGGTGCAGGAACAATGAGAGCCCGTGCAGGAACAATGGGAGCCGGTGCATGGCCAATGAGAGCCGGTGCAGGAACAATGAGAGCCAGTGCAAGAACAATGGGAGCCGGTGCAGCAACAATGAGAGCCGATGTAGGAGCAATGAGAGCCGGTGCATGAACAATGAGAAACGGTGCGGGAACAATGAGAGCCAGTGCTGGAACAACGAGAGCCAATGCAAGAACAATGGGAACCGGTGCAGCAACAATGAGAGCCGGTGCAGGATCAATGAGAGCCGGTGCACAAACAATGAGAACCGGTGCAGGAACAATGAGAGCCAGTGCAAGAACAATGTGAGCCAGTGCAGGAACAATGTGAGCCGGTGAACAATGAGTACCGGTGCAGGAACAATGAGAGCCCGTGCAGGAACAATGAGAGCCGGTGCAGAAACAATGAGAGCCGGTGCAGGTACATTGAGAGCCGGTGCAGGAACAATGAGAGCTGGTGCACGAACAATGAGAGCCGGTGAAAGAACAATGAAAGCCGGTGCGGGAACAATGAGAGCTGGTGAACAATTAGAGCCGGTGCAGGAACAATGGCAGCCGGTGCAGGAACAATGAGAGCTGGTGCATGAACAATGAGAGCCAGTGAAAGAACAATGGGAGCCGGTGCAGCAACAATGCGAGCCGGTGCAGGAACAGTGTGAGCCGGTGAACAATGAGAGCCGGTGCAGGAACCATGAGAGCCGGTGAAAAATGAGAGCCTGTGCAGGAACAATGAGAGCCGATGAACAATGAGAGCCTGTGCAGGATCAATGAGAGCTGGTGAACAATGAGAGCCGGTGCAGGAACAATGAGAGCCGGTGAACAATGAGAGCCAGTGCAGGAACAATGAGAGCTGGTGCAGGAACAATGAGAGCCGGTGCAGGAACAATGGGAGCCGGTGCAGGAACAATGAGAGCCGGTGCAGAAACAATGGGAGCCGGTGCAGGAACAATAAGAGCTGGTGCAGGAACAATGAGAGCTCGTGCAGGAACAATGAGAGCCGGTGGAGGAACAATGAGAGCTGGTGCAGGAACAATAAGAACTGGTGCAGGAACAATGAGAGCCGGTGAACAATGAGAGCCGGTGCAGGAACAATGAGAGCCCGTGCAGGAACAATGGGAGCCGGTGCATGGCCAATGAGAGCCGGTGCAGGAACAATGAGAGCCAGTGCAAGAACAATGGGAGCCGGTGCAGCAACAATGAGAGCCGATGTAGGAACAATGAGAGCCGGTGCAGGAACAATGAGAAACGGTGCGGGAACAATGAGAGCCAGTGCAGGAACAATGAGAGCCAATGCAAGAACAATGGGAACCGGTGCAGCAACAATGAGAGCCGGTGCAGGATCAATGAGAGCCGGTGCACGACCAATGAGAACCGGTGCAGGAACAATGAGAGCCAGTGCAAGAACAATGTGAGCCAGTGCAGGAACAATGTGAGCCGGTGAACAATGAGTACCGGTGCAAGAACAATGAGAGCCCGTGCAGGAACCATGAGAGCCGGTGCAGAAACAATGAGTGCCGGTGCAGGTACATTGAGAGCCGGTGCAGGAACAATGAGAGCTGGTGCAGGAACAATGAGAGCCGGTGAAAGAACAATGAAAGCCGGTGCGGGAACAATGAGAGCTGGTGAACAATTAGAGCCAGTGCAGGAACAATGGCAGCCGGTGCAGGAACAATGAGAGCTGGTGCATGAACAATGAGAGCCGGTGAAAGAACAATGGGAGCCGGTGCAGCAACAATCAGAGCCGGTGCAGGAACAATGAGAGCCGGTGCAGGAACAATGCGTGCCGGTGCAGGAACAGTGTGAGCCGGTGAACAATGAGAGCCGGTGCAGGAACAATGAGAGCCGGTGAAAAATGAGAGCCTGTGCAGGAACAATGAGAGCCGATGAACAATGAGAGCCTGTGCAGGATCAATGAGAGCTGGTGAACAATGAGAGCCGGTGCAGGAACAATGGGAGCCGGTGAACAATGAGAGCCGGTGCAGGAACAATGAAAGCCGGTGCAGGACCAATGAGAGCTGGTGAACAATGAGAGCCGGTGCAGGAACAATGAGAGCCGGTGCAGGAACAATGCGAGCCGGTGCAGGAACAATGAGAGCTGGTGCAGGAACAATGAGAGCCGGTGCAGGAACAATGGGAGCCGGTGCAGGAACAATGAGAGCCTGTACAGGAACAATGAGAGCCGGTGCAGGAACAATGGGAGCCGGTGCAGGAACAATGAGTGCCGGTACAGGAACAATGAGAGCCGGTGAAGAAACAATGGGAGCCGGTACCAGAACAATAAGAACCGGTGCAGGAACAATGAGAGCTTGTGCAGGAACAATGAGAGCCGGTGCAGGAACAATGAGAGCCGGTACAGGAACATTGAGAGCCGGTGCAGGAACATTGAGAGCCGGTGCAGGAACAATGAGAGCCGGTGCAGGAACAATGCGAGCCGGTGCAGGAACAATGTGAGCCGGTGAACAATGAGAGCAGGTGCAGGAACAAATAAAGCCGGTGAACAATGAGAGCCGGTGGAAGAACAATGAGAGCAGTTACAGGAACAATGAGAGCCGGTGCAGGAACAATGGGAGCCAGTGCAGGAACAATGAGAGCAAGTGCGGGAACAATGAGAGCCGGTGTGGGAACAATGAGAGTCGGTGAACAATGAGAGTCGGTGCAGGAACAATGAGAGCCGGTGCAAGAACAATGAGAGCCGTTGCAGGAACAATGGGAGCCAGTGCAGGAACAATGAGAGTCGGTGCAGGAACAATGAGAGCCGGTGCAGGATCAATGAGAGCCGGTATAGGAACAATGAGAGTCGGTGCGGGAACAATGAGAGCCGGGACAGTTACAATGAGAGCCGATGAACAATGAAAGCCGCTGCAGGAACAATGAGAGCTGGGACAGTTACAATGAGAGCCGGTGCAGGAACAATGCGAGCCGGTGCGGGAACAATGACAGCCGGTGAACAATGAGAGCCCGTGCAAGAACAATGGGAGCCGGTGCAGGAACAATGAGAGCCGGTACAGGAACAATGAGAGCCGGTGCAGGAACAATGGGAGCCAGTGCGGGAACAATGAGAGCCGGTGAACAATGAGAGCCGGTGCAGGAACAATGAGAGCCCGTGCAGGAACAATGGGAGCCGGTGCATGGCCAATGAGAGCCGGTGCAGGAACAATGAGAGCCAGTGCAAGAACAATGGGAGCCGGTGCAGCAACAATGAGAGCCGATGTAGGAACAATGAGAGCCGGTGCATGAACAATGAGAAACGGTGCGGGAACAATGAGAGCCAGTGCTGGAACAATGAGAGCCAATGCAAGAACAATGGGAACCGGTGCAGCAACAATGAGAGCCGGTGCAGGATCAATGAGAGCCGGTGCACGAACAATGAGAACCGGTGCAGGAACAATGAGAGCCAGTGCAAGAACAATGTGAGCCAGTGCAGAAACAATGTGAGCCGGTGAACAATGAGTACCGGTGCAGGAACAATGAGAGCCCTTGCAGGAACAATTTGAGCCGGTGCAGAAACAATGAGAGCCGGTGCAGGTACATTGAGAGCCGGTGCAGGAACAATGAGAGCTGGTGCATGAACAATGAGAGCCGGTGAAAGAACAATGAAAGCCGGTGCGGGAACATGAGAGCTGGTGAACAATTAGAGCCGGTGCAGGAACAATGGCAGCCGGTGCAGGAACAATGAGAGCTGGTGCATGAACAATGAGAGCCGGTGAAAGAACAATGGGAGCCGGTGCAGCAACAATGCGAGCCGGTGCAGGAACAGTGTGAGCCGGTGAACAATGAGAGCCGGTGCAGGAACAATGAGAGCCGGTGAAAAATGTGAGCCTGTGCAGGATCAATGAGAGCTGGTGAACAATGAGAGCCGGTGCAGGAACAATGAGAGCCGGTGAACAATGAGAGCCAGTGCAGGAACAATGAGAGCTGGTGCAGGAACAATGAGAGCCGGTGCAGGAACAATGGGAGCCGGTGCAGGAACAATGAGAGCCGGTGCAGAAACAATGGGAGCCGGTGCAGGAACAATAAGAGCTGGTGCAGGAACAATGAGAGCTCGTGCAGGAACAATGAGAGCCGGTGGAGGAACAATGAGAGCTGGTGCAGGAACAATAAGAGCTGGTGCAGGAACAATGAGAGCCGGTGAACAATGAGAGCCGGTGCAGGAACAATCAGAGCCCGTGCAGGAACAATGGGAGCCGGTGCATGGCCAATGAGAGCCGGTGCAGGAACAATGAGAGCCAGTGCAAGAACAATGGGAGCCGGTGCAGCAACAATGAGAGCCGATGTAGGAACAATGAGAGCCGGTGCATGAACAATGAGAAACGGTGCGGGAACAATGAGAGCCAGTGCAGAAACAATGAGAGCCAATGCAAGAACAATGGGAACCGGTGCAGCAACAATGAGAGCCGGTGCAGGATCAATGAGAGCCGGTGCACGAACAATGAGAACCGGTGCAGGAACAATGAGAGCCAGTGCAAGAACAATGTGAGCCAGTGCAGGAACAATGTGAGCCGGTGAACAATGAGTACCGGTGCAGGAACAATGAGAGCCCGTGCAGGAACAATGAGAGCCGGTGCAGAAACAATGAGAGCCGGTGCAGGTACATTGAGAGCCGGTGCAGGAACAATGAGAGCTGGTGCAGGAACAATGAGAGCCGGTGAAAGAACAATGAAAGCCGGTGCGGGAACAATGAGAGCTGGTGAACAATTAGAGCCGGTGCAGGAACAATGGCAGCCGGTGCAGGAACAGTAAGAGCTGGTGCATGAACAATGAGAGCCGGTGAAAGAACAATGGGAGCCGGTGCAGCAACAATGCGAGCCGGTGCAGGAACAGTGTGAGCCGGTGAACAATGAGAGCCGGTGCAGGAACAATGAGAGCCGGTGAAAAATGTGAGCCTGTGCAGGATCAATGAGAGCTGGTGAACAATGAGAGCCGGTGCAGGAACAATGAGAGCCGGTGAACAATGAGAGCCAGTGCAGGAACAATGAGAGCTGGTGCAGGAACAATGAGAGCCGGTGCAGGAACAATGGGAGCCGGTGCAGGAACAATGAGAGCCGGTGCAGAAACAATGGGAGCCGGTGCAGGAACAATAAGAGCTGGTGCAGGAACAATGAGAGCTCGTGCAGGAACAATGAGAGCCGGTGGAGGAACAATGAGAGCTGGTGCAGGAACAATAAGAGCTGGTGCAGGAACAATGAGAGCCGGTGAACAATGAGAGCCGGTGCAGGAACAATCAGAGCCCGTGCAGGAACAATGGGAGCCGGTGCATGGCCAATGAGAGCCGGTGCAGGAACAATGAGAGCCAGTGCAAGAACAATGGGAGCCGGTGCAGCAACAATGAGAGCCGATGTAGGAACAATGAGAGCCGGTGCATGAACAATGAGAAACGGTGCGGGAACAATGAGAGCCAGTGCAGAAACAATGAGAGCCAATGCAAGAACAATGGGAACCGGTGCAGCAACAATGAGAGCCGGTGCAGGATCAATGAGAGCCGGTGCACGAACAATGAGAACCGGTGCAGGAACAATGAGAGCCAGTGCAAGAACAATGTGAGCCAGTGCAGGAACAATGTGAGCCGGTGAACAATGAGTACCGGTGCAGGAACAATGAGAGCCCGTGCAGGAACAATGAGAGCCGGTGCAGAAACAATGAGAGCCGGTGCAGGTACATTGAGAGCCGGTGCAGGAACAATGAGAGCTGGTGCAGGAACAATGAGAGCCGGTGAAAGAACAATGAAAGCCGGTGCGGGAACAATGAGAGCTGGTGAACAATTAGAGCCGGTGCAGGAACAATGGCAGCCGGTGCAGGAACAGTAAGAGCTGGTGCATGAACAATGAGAGCCGGTGAAAGAACAATGGGAGCCGGTGCAGCAACAATCAGAGCCGATGCAGGAACAATGAGAGCCGGTGCAGGAACAATGAGAGCCGGTGAAAAATGAGAGCCTGTGCAGGAACAATGAGAGCCGATGAACAATGAGAGCCTGTGCAGGATCAATGAGAGCTGGTGAACAATGAGAGCCGGTGCAGGAACAATGAGAGCCGGTGAACAATGAGAGCCAGTGCAGGAACAATGAGAGCTGGTGCAGGAACAATGAGAGCCGGTGCAGGAACAATGGGAGCCGGTGCAGGAATAATGAGAGCCGGTGCAGAAACAATGGGAGCCGGTGCAGGAACAATAAGAGCTCGTGCAGGAACAATGAGAGCTCGTGCAGGAACACAGAGAGCCGGTGGAGGAACAATGAGAGCTGCTGCAGGAACAATAAGAGCTGGTGCAGGAACAATGAGAGCTCATGCAGGAACAATGAGAGCCGGTGGAGGAACAAAGAGAACTGGTGCAGGAACAATGAGAGCCGGTGCAGGAACAATGAGAGCTGGTGCAGGAACAATGAGAGCCAGTGCAGGAATAATGAGAGCCAGTGCAGGAAAATTGAGAGCCAATGCAGAAACAATGAGGGTCGGTGCAGGAACAATGAGAGCCGGTGAACAATGCGAGCCGGTGCAGGAACAATGTGAGCCGGTGAACAATGAGAGCAGGTGCAGGAACAAATAGAACCGATAAACAATGAGAGCCGGTGCAAAAACAATGAGAGCCGTTACAGGAACAATGAGAGCCGGTACAGGAACAATGGGAGCCAGTGCAGGAACAATGAGAGCCAGTGCGGGAACAATGAGAGCCGGTGCGGGAACAATGAGAGCCGGTGAACAATGAGAGTCGGTGCAGGAACAATGAGAGCCGGTGCAAGAACAATGAGAGCCGTTGCAGGAGCAATGGGAGCCAGTGCAGGAACAATGAGAGTCGGTGCAGGAACAATGAGAGCCGGTGCAGGATCAATGAGAGCCGGTATAGGAACAATGAAAGTCGGTGCGGGAACAATGAGAGCCGGGACAGTTACAATGAGAGCCGATGAACAATGAAAGCCGCTGCAGGAACAATGAGAGCCGGGACAGTTACAATGAGAGCCGGTGCAGGAACAATGCGAGCCGGTGCGGGAACAATGACAGCCGGTGAACAATGAGAGCCCGTGCAGGAACAATGAGAGCCGGTGCAAGAACAATGGGAGCCGGTGCAGGAACAATAGGAGCCGGTGCAGGAACAATGATAGCCGGTGCGGGAACAATGAGAGCCGGTGAACAATGAGAGCCCGTGCAGGAACAATGAGAGCCGGTGCAAGAACAATGGGAGCCGGTGCAGCAACAATGAGAGCCGGTGCAGGAAGAATGGGAGCCGGTGCAGGAACAATGGGAGCCGGTGCAGGAACAATAGGAGTCGGTGCAGGAACAATGAGAGCCAGTGCAAGAACAATGGGAGCCGGTGTAGCAACAATGAGAGCCGGTGCTGGAACAATGGGAGCCTGTGCAGGAACAATGAGAGCCCGTGAACAATGAGAGCCGGCGCAGGAACAAATAGATCCGCTGAACAATGAGAGCCGGTGCAGGAACAATGAGAGCCGGTGCAGGAACAATGGGAGCCGGTGAACAATGAGAGCCGGTGCAGGAAAAATGAAAGCCGTTGCAGGACCAATGAGAGCTGGTGAACAATGAGAGCCGGTGCAGGAACAATGAGAGCCGGTGCAGGAACAATGCGAGCCGGTGCAGGAACAATGAGAGCTGGTGCAGGAACAATGAGAGCCGGTGAAGAAACAATGGGAGCCGGTACAGGATCAATAAGAGCCGGTGCAGGAACAATGAGAGCTTGTGCAGGAACAATGAGAGCCGGTGCAGGAACAATGAGAGCCGGTGCAGGAACATTGAAAGCCGGTGCAGGAACAATGAGAGCCGGTGCAGGAACAATGCGAGCCAGTGCAGGAACAATGTGAGCCGGTGAACAATGAGAGCAGGTGCAGGAACAAATAGAGCCGGTGAACAATGAGAGCCGGTGCAAGAACAATGAGAGCCGTTACAGGAACAATGAGAGCCGGTGCAGGAACAATGGGAGCCAGTGCAGGAACAATGAGAGCCAGTGCGGGAACAATGAGAGCCGGTGAACAATGAGAGTCGGTGCTGGGACAATGAGAGCCGGTGCAAGAACAATGAGTGCCATTGCAGGAACAATGGGAGCCAGTGCAGGAACAATAGGAGTCGGTGCAGGAGCAATGAGAGCCAGTGCAAGAACAATGGGAGCCGGTGTAGCAACAATGAGAGCCGGTGCTGGAACAATGGGAGCCTGTGCAGGAACAATGAGAGCCCATGAACAATGTGAGCCGGCGCAGGAACAAATGGATCTGCTGAACAATGAGAGCCGGTGCAGGAACAATGAGAGCCGGTGCAGGAACAATGGGAGCCGGTGAACAATGAGAGCCGGCGCAGGAAAAATGAAAGCCGGTGCAGGACCAATGAGAGCTGGTGAACAATGAGAGCCGGTGCAGGAACAATGAGAGCTGGTGCAGGAACAATGCGAGCCGGTGCAGGAACAATGAGAGCTGGTGCAGGAACAATGAGAGCCGGTGCAGGAACAATGGGAGCCGGTGCAGGAACAATGAGAGCCGGTACAGGAACAATGAGAGCCGGTGAAGAAACAATGGGAGCCGGTACAGGATCAATAAGAGCCGGTGCAGGAACAATGAGAGCTTGTGCAGGAACAATGAGAGCCGGTGCAGGAACAATGAGAGCCGGTGCAGGAACATTGAAAGCCGGTGCAGGAACAATGAGAGCCGGAGCAGGAACAATGCGAGCCAGTGCAGGAACAATGTGAGCCGGTGAACAATGAGAGCAGGTGCAGGAACAAATAGAGCCGGTGAACAATGAGAGCCGGTGCAAGAACAATGAGAGCCGTTACAGGAACAATGAGAGCCGGTGCAGGAACAATGGGAGCCAGTGCAGGAACAATGAGAGCCAGTGCGGGAACAATGAGAGCCGGTGAACAATGAGAGTCGGTGCTGGGACAATGAGAGCCGGTGCAAGAGCAATGAGTGCCGGTGCAGGATCAATGAGAGCCGGTATAGGAACAATGAGAGTCGGTGCGGGAACAATGAGAGCCGGGACAGTTACAATGAGAGCCGATGAACAATGAAAGCCGCTGCAGGAACAATGAGAGCCGGGAAAGTTACAATGAGAGCCGGTGCAGGAACAATGCGAGCCGGTGCGGGAACAATGACAGCCGGTGAACAATGAGAGCCCGTGCAGAAATAATGAGAGCCGGTGCAAGAACAATGGGAGCCGGTGCAGGAACAATAGGAGCCGGTGCAGGAACAATGAGAGCCGGTGCGGGAACAATGAGAGCCGGTGACAATGGGAGCCCGTGCAGGAACAATGAGAGCCAGTGCAAGAACAATGGGAGCCAGTGTAGCAACAATGAGAGCCGGTGCAGGAAGAATGGGAGCGTGTGCAGGAAGAATGAGAGCCCGTGAACAATGAGAGCCGGTGCAGGAACAATGGGAACCGGTGAACAAGGAGAGCCGGTGCAGGAACAATGAAAGCCGGTGCAGGACCAATGAGAGCTGGTGAACAATGAGAGCCGGTGCAGGAACAATGAAAGCCGCTGCAGGAACAATGAGAGCCGGTGAACAATGAGAGCTGGTGCAGGAACAATGAGAGCCGGTGCAGGAACAATGAGAGCCGGTGCAGGAACAATGAGAGCCGGTGCAAGAACAATGGGAGCAGGTGCAGGAACAATGAGAGCCGGTACAGGAACAATGAAAGCCGGTGCAGGAACAATGGGAGCCAGTGCGGGAACAATGAGAGCCGGTGAACAATGAGAGCCGGTGCAGGGACAATTAGAGCCCGTGCAGGAACAATGGGAGCCGGTGCATGAACAATGAGAGCCGGTGCAGGAACAATGAGAGCCGGGACAGTTACAATGAGAGCCGATGAACAATGAAAGCCGCTGCAGGAACAATGAGAGCCGGGACAGTTACAATGAGAGCCGGTGCAGGAACAATGCGAGCCGGTGCGGGAACAATGACAGCCGGTGAACAATGAGAGCCCGTGCAGGAACAATGAGAGCCGGTGCAAGAACAATGGGAGCCGGTGCAGGAACAATAGGAGCCGGTGCAGGAACAATGATAGCCGGTGCGGGAACAATGAGAGCCGGTGAACAATGAGAGCCCGTGCAGGAACAATGAGAGCCGGTGCAAGAACAATGGGAGCCGGTGCAGCAACAATGAGAGCCGGTGCAGGAAGAATGGGAGCCGGTGCAGGAACAATGGGAGCCGGTGCAGGAACAATAGGAGTCGGTGCAGGAACAATGAGAGCCAGTGCAAGAACAATGGGAGCCGGTGTAGCAACAATGAGAGCCGGTGCTGGAACAATGGGAGCCTGTGCAGGAACAATGAGAGCCCGTGAACAATGAGAGCCGGCGCAGGAACAAATAGATCCGCTGAACAATGAGAGCCGGTGCAGGAACAATGAGAGCCGGTGCAGGAACAATGGGAGCCGGTGAACAATGAGAGCCGGTGCAGGAACAATGAGAGCCGGTGCAGGAACAATGCGAGCCGGTGCAGGAACAATGAGAGCTGGTGCAGGAACAATGAGAGCCGGTGCAAGAACAATGGGAGCCGGTGCAGGAACAATGAGAGCCGGTACAGGAACAATGAGAGCCGGTGAAGAAACAATGTTTGCCGGTACAGGATCAATAAGAGCCGGTGCAGGAACAATGAGAGCTTGTGCAGGAACAATGAGAGCCGGTGCAGGAACAATGAGAGCCGGTGCAGGAACATTGAAAGCCGGTGCAGGAACAATGAGAGCCGGTGCAGGAACAATGCGAGCCAGTGCAGGAACAATGTGAGCCGGTGAACAATGAGAGCAGGTGCAGGAACAAATAGAGCCGGTGAACAATGAGAGCCGGTGCAAGAACAATGAGAGCCGTTACAGGAACAATGAGAGCCGGTGCAGGAACAATGGGAGCCAGTGCAGGAACAATGAGAGCCAGTGCGGGAACAATGAGAGCCGGTGAACAATGAGAGTCGGTGCTGGGACAATGAGAGCCGGTGCAAGAACAATGAGTGCCGTTGCAGGAACAATGGGAGCCAGTGCAGGAACAATAGGAGTCGGTGCAGGAACAATGAGAGCCAGTGCAAGAACAATGGGAGCCGGTGTAGCAACAATGAGAGCCGGTGCTGGAACAATGGGAGCCTGTGCAGGAACAATGAGAGCCCGTGAACAATGTGAGCCGGCGCAGGAACAAATAGATCCGCTGAACAATGAGAGCCGGTGCAGGAACAATGAGAGCCGGTGCAGGAACAATGGGAGCCGGTGAACAATGAGAGCCGGCGCAGGAAAAATGAAAGCCGGTGCAGGACCAATGAGAGCTGGTGAACAATGAGAGCCGGTGCAGGAACAATGAGAGCCGGTGCAGGAACAATGCGAGCCGGTGCAGGAACAATGAGAGCTGGTGCAGGAACAATGAGAGCCGGTGCAGGAACAATGGGAGCCGGTGCAGGAACAATGAGAGCCGGTACAGGAACAATGAGAGCCGGTGAAGAAACAATGGGAGCCGGTACAGGATCAATAAGAGCCGGTGCAGGAACAATGAGAGCTTATGCAGGAACAATGAGAGCCGGTGCAGGAACAATGAGAGCCTGTGCAGGAACATTGAAAGCCGGTGCAGGAACAATGAGAGCCGGAGCAGGAACAATGCGAGCCAGTGCAGGAACAATGTGAGCCGGTGAACAATGAGAGCAGGTGCAGGAACAAATAGAGCCGTTGAACAATGAGAGCCGGTGCAAGAACAATGAGAGCCGTTACAGGAACAATGAGAGCCGGTGCAGGAACAATGGGAGCCAGTGCAGGAACAATGAGAGCCAGTGCGGGAACAATGAGAGCCGGTGAACAATGAGAGTCGGTGTTGGGACAATGAGAGCCGGTGCAAGAACAATGAGTGCCGTTGCAGGAACAATGGGAGCCAGTGCAGGAACAATGAGAGTCGGTGCTGGAACAATGAGAGCCGGTGCAGGATCAATGAGAGCCGGTATAGGAACAATGAGAGTCGGTGCGGGATCAATGAGAGCCGGGACAGTTACAATGAGAGCCGATGAACAATGAAAGCCGCTGCAGGAACAATGAGAGCCGGGACAGTTACAATGAGAGCCAGTGCAGGAACAATGCGAGCCGGTGCGGGAACAATGACAGCCGGTGAACAATGAGAACCCGTGCAGAAATAATGAGAGCCGGTGCAAGAACAATGGGAGCCGGTGCAGGAACAATAGGAGCCGGTGCAGAAACAATGAGAGCCGGTGCGGGAACAATGAGAGCCGGTGACAATGGGAGCCCATGCAGGAACAATGAGAGCCAGTGCAAGAACAATGGGAGCCAGTGTAGCAACAATGAGAGCCGGTGCAGGAAGAATGGGAGCGTGTGCAGGAACAATGAGAGCCCGTGAACAATGAGAGCCGGTGCAGGAACAAATAGAGCCGGTGAACAATGAGAGCCGGTGCAGGAACAATGAGAGCCGGTGCAGGAACAATGGGAACCGGTGAACAATGAGAGCCGGTGCAGGAACAATGAAAGCCGGTGCAGGACCAATGAGAGCTGGTGAACAATGAGAGCCGGTGCAGGAACAATGAAAGCCGCTGCAGGAACAATGAGAGCCGGTGAACAATGAGAGCTGGTGCAGGAACAATGAGAGCCGGTGCAGGAACAATGAGAGCCGGTGCAGGAACAATGAGAGCCGGTGCAAGAACAATGGGAGCAGGTGCAGGAACAATGAGAGCCGGTACAGGAACAATGAAAGCCGGTGCAGGAACAATGGGAGCCAGTGCGGGAACAATGAGAGCCGGTGAACAATGAGAGCCGGTGCAGGGACAATTAGAGCCCGTGCAGGAACAATGGGAGCCGGTGCATGAACAATGAGAGCCGGTGCAGGAACAATGAGAGCCAGTGCAAGAACAATGGGAGCCGTTGCAGCAACAATGAGAGCCGATGTAGGAACAATGAGAGCCGGTGCATGAACAATGAGAAACGGTGCGGGAACAATGAGCGCCAATGCAAGATCAATGGGAACCGGTGCAGCAACAATGAGAGCCGGTGCAGGATCAATGAGAGCCGGTGCACGAACAATGAGAACCGGTGCAGGAACAATGAGAGCCGGTACAGGTACATTGAGAGCCGGTGCAGGAACAATGAGAGCTGGTGCAGGAACAATGAGAGCCGGTGAAAGAACAATGAAAGCCGGTGCGGGAACAATGAGAGCTGGTGAACAATTAGAGCCGGTGCAGGAACAATGGCAGCCGGTGCAGGAACAATGAGGGCTGGTGCATGAACAATGAGAGCCGGTGAAAGAACAATGGGATCCGGTGCAGCAACAATCAGAGCCGGTGCAGGAACAATGAGAGCCAGTGCAGGAACAATGCGAGCCAGTGCAGGAACAGTGTGAGCCGGTGAACAATGAGAGCCGGTGCAGGAACAATGAGAGCCGGTGAAAAATGAGAGCCTGTGCAGGAACAATGAGAGCCGATGAACAATGAGAGCCTGTGCAGGATCAATGAGACCTGGTGAACAATGAGAGCCGGTGCAGGAACAATAAGAGCCGGTGAACAATGAGAGCCAGTGCAGGAACAATGAGAGCTGGTGCAGGAACAATGAGAGCCGGTGAACAATGAGAGCCGGCGCAGGAACAATGAGAGCCGGTGCAGGAAGAATGAGAGCCGGTGAACAATGAGAGCAGGTGCAAGAACAATGGGAGCCAGTGAAGCAACAATGAGAGCCGGTACAGGAACAATGGGAGCTTGTGCAGGAACAATGAGAGCCGGTGAACAATGAGAGCTGGTGCAGGAACAAATAGAGCCGGTGAACAATGAGAGCCGGTGCAGGAACAATGAGAGCCGGTGCAGGAACAATGAGAACCGGTGAACAATGAGAGCCAGTGCAGGAACAATGAAAGCCGCTGCAGGAACAATGAGAGCCGGTGAACAATGAGAGCCGGTGCAGGAACAATGAGAGCCGGTGCAGGAACAATGAGAGCCGGTGCAGGAACAATGAGAGCCGGTGCAAGAGCAATGGGAGCCGGTGCAGGAACAATGTGAGCCGGCGCAGGAGCAATGAGAGCCGGTGCAGGAACAATGAGAGCTGGTGCAGGAACAATGAGAGCCGGTGCTGGAACATTGAGAGTCGGTGCAGGAACAATGAGAGCCAGTGCAGGAACAATGAGAGCCGGTACAGGAACAATGAGAGCCGGTGCAGGAACAATGGGAGCCGGTGCAGGAACAATGAGAGCCGGGGCAGGAACAATGAGAGCCGGTGCAGGAACAATGAGAGCCGGTGCAAGAGCAATGGGAGCCGGTGCAGGAACAATGAGAGCCGGTGCAGGAGCAATGAGAGCTGGTGCAGGGACAATGAGAGGTGGTGCAGGAACAATGAGAGCCGGTGCAGGAACATTGAGAGCCGGTGCAGGAACAATGAGAGCCAGTGCAGGAACATTGAGAGCCGGTACAGGAACAATGAGAACCGGTGCAGGAACAATGGGAGCCGGTGCAGGAACAATGAGTGCCGGTGCAGGAACAATGAGAGCCGGTGCAGGAACAATGAGAGCCGGTGCAGGAACAATGAGAGCCGGTGCAGGAACAATGAGAGCCGGTGCAGGAACAATGAGAACCGGTGAACAATGAGAGCCAGTGCAGGAACAATGAAAGCCGCTGCAGGAACAATGAGAGCCGGTGAACAATGATAGCTGGTGCAGGAACAATGAGAGCCGGTGCAGGAACAATGAGAGCCGGTGCAGGAACAATGAGAGCCGGTGCAAGAGCAATGGGAGCCGGTGCAGGAATAATGAGAGCCGGTGCAGGAGCAATGAGAGCCGGTGCAGGGACAATGAGAGGTGGTGCAGGAACAATGAGAGCCGGTGCAGGAACATTGAGAGCCGGTGCAGGAACAATGAGAGCCAGTGCAGGAACATTGAGAGCCGGTACAGGAACAATGAGAGCCGGTGCAGGAACAATGGGAGCCGGTGCAGGAACAATGAGTGCCGGTGCAGGAACAATGAGAGCCGGTGCAGGAACAATGAGAGCCGGTGCAGGAACAATGGTACCCGGTGCAGGAACAATGAGAGCCGGTGCAGAAACAATGGGAGCCTTTGCAGGAACAATAAGAGCTGGTGCAGGAACAATGAGAGCTCGTGCAGGAACAATGAGAGCCGATGTAGGAACAATGAGAGCCGGTGCATGAACAATGAGAAACGGTGCGGGAACAATGAGCGCCAATGCAAGATCAATGGGAACCGGTGCAGCAACAATGAGAGCCGGTGCAGGATCAATGAGAGCCGGTGCACGAACAATGAGAACCGGTGCAGGAACAATGAGAGCCGGTACAGGTACATTGAGAGCCGGTGCAGGAACAATGAGAGCTGGTGCAGGAACAATGAGAGCCGGTGAAAGAACAATGAAAGCCGGTGCGGGAACAATGAGAGCTGGTGAACAATTAGAGCCGGTGCAGGAACAATGGCAGCCGGTGCAGGAACAATGAGGGCTGGTGCATGAACAATGAGAGCCGGTGAAAGAACAATGGGATCCGGTGCAGCAACAATCAGAGCCGGTGCAGGAACAATGAGAGCCAGTGCAGGAACAATGCGAGCCAGTGCAGGAACAGTGTGAGCCGGTGAACAATGAGAGCCGGTGCAGGAACAATGAGAGCCGGTGAAAAATGAGAGCCTGTGCAGGAACAATGAGAGCCGATGAACAATGAGAGCCTGTGCTGGATCAATGAGAGCTGGTGAACAATGAGAGCCGGTGCAGGAACAATAAGAGCCGGTGAACAATGAGAGCCAGTGCAGGAACAATGAGAGCTGGTGCAGGAACAATGAGAGCCGGTGAACAATGAGAGCCGGAGCAGGAACAATGAGAGCCGGTGCAGGAAGAATGAGAGCCGGTGAACAATGAGAGCAGGTGCAAGAACAATGGGAGCCAGTGAAGCAACAATGAGAGCCGGTACAGGAACAATGGGAGCTTGTGCAGGAACAATGAGAGCCGGTGAACAATGAGAGCTGGTGCAGGAACAAATAGAGCCGGTGAACAATGAGAGCCGGTGCAGGAACAATGAGAGCCGGTGCAGGAACAATGAGAACCGGTGAACAATGAGAGCCAGTGCAGGAACAATGAAAGCCGCTGCAGGAACAATGAGAGCCGGTGAACAATGAGAGCCGGTGCAGGAACAATGAGAGCCGGTGCAGGAACAATGAGAGCCGGTGCAGGAACAATGAGAGCCGGTGCAAGAGCAATGGGAGCCGGTGCAGGAACAATGAGAGCCGGCGCAGGAGCAATGAGAGCCGGTGCAGGAACAATGAGAGCTGGTGCAGGAACAATGAGAGCCGGTGCTGGAACATTGAGAGTCGGTGCAGGAACAATGAGAGCCAGTGCAGGAACAATGAGAGCCGGTACAGGAACAATGAGAGCCGGTGCAGGAACAATGGGAGCCGGTGCAGGAACAATGAGAGCCGGGGCAGGAACAATGAGAGCCGGTGCAGGAACAATGAGAGCCGGTGCAAGAGCAATGGGAGCCGGTGCAGGAACAATGAGAGCCGGTGCAGGAGCAATGAGAGCTGGTGCAGGGACAATAAGAAGTGGTGCAGGAACAATGAGAGCCGGTGCAGGAACATTGAGAGCCGGTGCAGGAACAATGAGAGCCAGTGCAGGAACATTGAGAGCCGGTACAGGAACAATGAGAGCCGGTGCAGGAACAATGGGAGCCGGTGCAGGAACAATGAGTGCCGGTGCAGGAACAATGAGAGCCGGTGCAGGAACAATGAGAGCCGGTGCAGGAACAATGAGAGCCGGTGCAGGAACAATGAGAGCCGGTGCAGGAACAATGAGAACCGGTGAACAATGAGAGCCAGTGCAGGAACAATGAAAGCCGCTGCAGGAACAATGAGAGCCGGTGAACAATGATAGCTGGTGCAGGAACAATGAGAGCCGGTGCAGGAACAATGAGAGCCGGTGCAGGAACAATGAGAGCCGGTGCAAGAGCAATGGGAGCCGGTGCAGGAACAATGAGAGCCGGTGCAGGAGCAATGAGAGCCGGTGCAGGGACAATGAGAGGTGGTGCAGGAACAATGAGAGCCGGTGCAGGAACATTGAGAGCCGGTGCAGGAACAATGAGAGCCAGTGCAGGAACATTGAGAGCCGGTACAGGAACAATGAGAGCCGGTGCAGGAACAATGGGAGCCGGTGCAGGAACAATGAGTGCCGGTGCAGGAACAATGAGAGCCGGTGCAGGAACAATGAGAGCCGGTGCAGGAACAATGGTACCCGGTGCAGGAACAATGAGAGCCGGTGCAGAAACAATGGGAGCCTTTGCAGGAACAATAAGAGCTGGTGCAGGAACAATGAGAGCTCGTGCAGGAACAATGAGAGCCGGTGGAGGAACAATAAGAGCTGGTGCAGGAACAATAAGAGCTGGTGCAGGAACAATGAGAGCTCATGCAGGAACAATGAGAGCCGGTGGAGGAACAATGAGAGCTGGTGCAGGAACAATGAGAGCCGGTGCAGGAACAATGCGAGCTGGTGCTGGAACAATGAGAGCCGGTGCAGGAACAATGAGAGCTGGTGCAGGAACATTGAGAGCCAGTGCAGAAACAATGAGAGCCGGTGCAGGAACAATGAGAGCCAGTGCAAGAACAATGGGAGCCGGTGTAGCAACAATGAGAGCCGGTGCTGGAACAATGGGAGCCTGTGCAGGAACAATGAGAGCCCATGAACAATGTGAGCCGGCGCAGGAACAAATAGATCTGCTGAACAATGAGAGCCGGTGCAGGAACAATGAGAGCCGGTGCAGGAACAATGGGAGCCGGTGAACAATGAGAGCCGGCGCAGGAAAAATGAAAGCCGGTGCAGGACCAATGAGAGCTGGTGAACAATGAGAGCCGGTGCAGGAACAATGAGAGCTGGTGCAGGAACAATGCGAGCCGGTGCAGGAACAATGAGAGCTGGTGCAGGAACAATGAGAGCCGGTGCAGGAACAATGGGAGCCGGTGCAGGAACAATGAGAGCCGGTACAGGAACAATGAGAGCCGGTGAAGAAACAATGGGAGCCGGTACAGGATCAATAAGAGCCGGTGCAGGAACAATGAGAGCTTGTGCAGGAACAATGAGAGCCGGTGCAGGAACAATGAGAGCCGGTGCAGGAACATTGAAAGCCGGTGCAGGAACAATGAGAGCCGGAGCAGGAACAATGCGAGCCAGTGCAGGAACAATGTGAGCCGGTGAACAATGAGAGCAGGTGCAGGAACAAATAGAGCCGGTGAACAATGAGAGCCGGTGCAAGAACAATGAGAGCCGTTACAGGAACAATGAGAGCCGGTGCAGGAACAATGGGAGCCAGTGCAGGAACAATGAGAGCCAGTGCGGGAACAATGAGAGCCGGTGAACAATGAGAGTCGGTGCTGGGACAATGAGAGCCGGTGCAAGAGCAATGAGTGCCGGTGCAGGATCAATGAGAGCCGGTATAGGAACAATGAGAGTCGGTGCGGGAACAATGAGAGCCGGGACAGTTACAATGAGAGCCGATGAACAATGAAAGCCGCTGCAGGAACAATGAGAGCCGGGAAAGTTACAATGAGAGCCGGTGCAGGAACAATGCGAGCCGGTGCGGGAACAATGACAGCCGGTGAACAATGAGAGCCCGTGCAGAAATAATGAGAGCCGGTGCAAGAACAATGGGAGCCGGTGCAGGAACAATAGGAGCCGGTGCAGGAACAATGAGAGCCGGTGCGGGAACAATGAGAGCCGGTGACAATGGGAGCCCGTGCAGGAACAATGAGAGCCAGTGCAAGAACAATGGGAGCCAGTGTAGCAACAATGAGAGCCGGTGCAGGAAGAATGGGAGCGTGTGCAGGAAGAATGAGAGCCCGTGAACAATGAGAGCCGGTGCAGGAACAATGGGAACCGGTGAACAAGGAGAGCCGGTGCAGGAACAATGAAAGCCGGTGCAGGACCAATGAGAGCTGGTGAACAATGAGAGCCGGTGCAGGAACAATGAAAGCCGCTGCAGGAACAATGAGAGCCGGTGAACAATGAGAGCTGGTGCAGGAACAATGAGAGCCGGTGCAGGAACAATGAGAGCCGGTGCAGGAACAATGAGAGCCGGTGCAAGAACAATGGGAGCAGGTGCAGGAACAATGAGAGCCGGTACAGGAACAATGAAAGCCGGTGCAGGAACAATGGGAGCCAGTGCGGGAACAATGAGAGCCGGTGAACAATGAGAGCCGGTGCAGGGACAATTAGAGCCCGTGCAGGAACAATGGGAGCCGGTGCATGAACAATGAGAGCCGGTGCAGGAACAATGAGAGCCGGGACAGTTACAATGAGAGCCGATGAACAATGAAAGCCGCTGCAGGAACAATGAGAGCCGGGACAGTTACAATGAGAGCCGGTGCAGGAACAATGCGAGCCGGTGCGGGAACAATGACAGCCGGTGAACAATGAGAGCCCGTGCAGGAACAATGAGAGCCGGTGCAAGAACAATGGGAGCCGGTGCAGGAACAATAGGAGCCGGTGCAGGAACAATGATAGCCGGTGCGGGAACAATGAGAGCCGGTGAACAATGAGAGCCCGTGCAGGAACAATGAGAGCCGGTGCAAGAACAATGGGAGCCGGTGCAGCAACAATGAGAGCCGGTGCAGGAAGAATGGGAGCCGGTGCAGGAACAATGGGAGCCGGTGCAGGAACAATAGGAGTCGGTGCAGGAACAATGAGAGCCAGTGCAAGAACAATGGGAGCCGGTGTAGCAACAATGAGAGCCGGTGCTGGAACAATGGGAGCCTGTGCAGGAACAATGAGAGCCCGTGAACAATGAGAGCCGGCGCAGGAACAAATAGATCCGCTGAACAATGAGAGCCGGTGCAGGAACAATGAGAGCCGGTGCAGGAACAATGGGAGCCGGTGAACAATGAGAGCCGGTGCAGGAACAATGAGAGCCGGTGCAGGAACAATGCGAGCCGGTGCAGGAACAATGAGAGCTGGTGCAGGAACAATGAGAGCCGGTGCAAGAACAATGGGAGCCGGTGCAGGAACAATGAGAGCCGGTACAGGAACAATGAGAGCCGGTGAAGAAACAATGTTTGCCGGTACAGGATCAATAAGAGCCGGTGCAGGAACAATGAGAGCTTGTGCAGGAACAATGAGAGCCGGTGCAGGAACAATGAGAGCCGGTGCAGGAACATTGAAAGCCGGTGCAGGAACAATGAGAGCCGGTGCAGGAACAATGCGAGCCAGTGCAGGAACAATGTGAGCCGGTGAACAATGAGAGCAGGTGCAGGAACAAATAGAGCCGGTGAACAATGAGAGCCGGTGCAAGAACAATGAGAGCCGTTACAGGAACAATGAGAGCCGGTGCAGGAACAATGGGAGCCAGTGCAGGAACAATGAGAGCCAGTGCGGGAACAATGAGAGCCGGTGAACAATGAGAGTCGGTGCTGGGACAATGAGAGCCGGTGCAAGAACAATGAGTGCCGTTGCAGGAACAATGGGAGCCAGTGCAGGAACAATAGGAGTCGGTGCAGGAACAATGAGAGCCAGTGCAAGAACAATGGGAGCCGGTGTAGCAACAATGAGAGCCGGTGCTGGAACAATGGGAGCCTGTGCAGGAACAATGAGAGCCCGTGAACAATGTGAGCCGGCGCAGGAACAAATAGATCCGCTGAACAATGAGAGCCGGTGCAGGAACAATGAGAGCCGGTGCAGGAACAATGGGAGCCGGTGAACAATGAGAGCCGGCGCAGGAAAAATGAAAGCCGGTGCAGGACCAATGAGAGCTGGTGAACAATGAGAGCCGGTGCAGGAACAATGAGAGCCGGTGCAGGAACAATGCGAGCCGGTGCAGGAACAATGAGAGCTGGTGCAGGGACAATGAGAGCCGGTGCAGGAACAATGGGAGCCGGTGCAGGAACAATGAGAGCCGGTACAGGAACAATGAGAGCCGGTGAAGAAACAATGGGAGCCGGTACAGGATCAATAAGAGCCGGTGCAGGAACAATGAGAGCTTGTGCAGGAACAATGAGAGCCGGTGCAGGAACAATGAGAGCCTGTGCAGGAACATTGAAAGCCGGTGCAGGAACAATGAGAGCCGGAGCAGGAACAATGCGAGCCAGTGCAGGAACAATGTGAGCCGGTGAACAATGAGAGCAGGTGCAGGAACAAATAGAGCCGTTGAACAATGAGAGCCGGTGCAAGAACAATGAGAGCCGTTACAGGAACAATGAGAGCCGGTGCAGGAACAATGGGAGCCAGTGCAGGAACAATGAGAGCCAGTGCGGGAACAATGAGAGCCGGTGAACAATGAGAGTCGGTGTTGGGACAATGAGAGCCGGTGCAAGAACAATGAGTGCCGTTGCAGGAACAATGGGAGCCAGTGCAGGAACAATGAGAGTCGGTGCTGGAACAATGAGAGCCGGTGCAGGATCAATGAGAGCCGGTATAGGAACAATGAGAGTCGGTGCGGGAACAATGAGAGCCGGGACAGTTACAATGAGAGCCGATGAACAATGAAAGCCGCTGCAGGAACAATGAGAGCCGGGACAGTTACAATGAGAGCCAGTGCAGGAACAATGCGAGCCGGTGCGGGAACAATGACAGCCGGTGAACAATGAGAACCCGTGCAGAAATAATGAGAGCCGGTGCAAGAACAATGGGAGCCGGTGCAGGAACAATAGGAGCCGGTGCAGAAACAATGAGAGCCGGTGCGGGAACAATGAGAGCCGGTGACAATGGGAGCCCATGCAGGAACAATGAGAGCCAGTGCAAGAACAATGGGAGCCAGTGTAGCAACAATGAGAGCCGGTGCAGGAAGAATGGGAGCGTGTGCAGGAACAATGAGAGCCCGTGAACAATGAGAGCCGGTGCAGGAACAAATAGAGCCGGTGAACAATGAGAGCCGGTGCAGGAACAATGAGAGCCGGTGCAGGAACAATGGGAACCGGTGAACAATGAGAGCCGGTGCAGGAACAATGAAAGCCGGTGCAGGACCAATGAGAGCTGGTGAACAATGAGAGCCGGTGCAGGAACAATGAAAGCCGCTGCAGGAACAATGAGAGCCGGTGAACAATGAGAGCTGGTGCAGGAACAATGAGAGCCGGTGCAGGAACAATGAGAGCCGGTGCAGGAACAATGAGAGCCGGTGCAAGAACAATGGGAGCAGGTGCAGGAACAATGAGAGCCGGTACAGGAACAATGAAAGCCGGTGCAGGAACAATGGGAGCCAGTGCGGGAACAATGAGAGCCGGTGAACAATGAGAGCCGGTGCAGGGACAATTAGAGCCCGTGCAGGAACAATGGGAGCCGGTGCATGAACAATGAGAGCCGGTGCAGGAACAATGAGAGCCAGTGCAAGAACAATGGGAGCGGTTGCAGCAACAATGAGAGCCGATGTAGGAACAATGAGAGCCGGTGCATGAACAATGAGAAACGGTGCGGGAACAATGAGCGCCAATGCAAGATCAATGGGAACCGGTGCAGCAACAATGAGAGCCGGTGCAGGATCAATGAGAGCCGGTGCACGAACAATGAGAACCGGTGCAGGAACAATGAGAGCCGGTACAGGTACATTGAGAGCCGGTGCAGGAACAATGAGAGCTGGTGCAGGAACAATGAGAGCCGGTGAAAGAACAATGAAAGCCGGTGCGGGAACAATGAGAGCTGGTGAACAATTAGAGCCGGTGCAGGAACAATGGCAGCCGGTGCAGGAACAATGAGGGCTGGTGCATGAACAATGAGAGCCGGTGAAAGAACAATGGGATCCGGTGCAGCAACAATCAGAGCCGGTGCAGGAACAATGAGAGCCAGTGCAGGAACAATGCGAGCCAGTGCAGGAACAGTGTGAGCCGGTGAACAATGAGAGCCGGTGCAGGAACAATGAGAGCCGGTGAAAAATGAGAGCCTGTGCAGGAACAATGAGAGCCGATGAACAATGAGAGCCTGTGCAGGATCAATGAGACCTGGTGAACAATGAGAGCCGGTGCAGGAACAATAAGAGCCGGTGAACAATGAGAGCCAGTGCAGGAACAATGAGAGCTGGTGCAGGAACAATGAGAGCCGGTGAACAATGAGAGCCGGCGCAGGAACAATGAGAGCCGGTGCAGGAAGAATGAGAGCCGGTGAACAATGAGAGCAGGTGCAAGAACAATGGGAGCCAGTGAAGCAACAATGAGAGCCGGTACAGGAACAATGGGAGCTTGTGCAGGAACAATGAGAGCCGGTGAACAATGAGAGCTGGTGCAGGAACAAATAGAGCCGGTGAACAATGAGAGCCGGTGCAGGAACAATGAGAGCCGGTGCAGGAACAATGAGAACCGGTGAACAATGAGAGCCAGTGCAGGAACAATGAAAGCCGCTGCAGGAACAATGAGAGCCGGTGAACAATGAGAGCCGGTGCAGGAACAATGAGAGCCGGTGCAGGAACAATGAGAGCCGGTGCAGGAACAATGAGAGCCGGTGCAAGAGCAATGGGAGCCGGTGCAGGAACAATGTGAGCCGGCGCAGGAGCAATGAGAGCCGGTGCAGGAACAATGAGAGCTGGTGCAGGAACAATGAGAGCCGGTGCTGGAACATTGAGAGTCGGTGCAGGAACAATGAGAGCCAGTGCAGGAACAATGAGAGCCGGTACAGGAACAATGAGAGCCGGTGCAGGAACAATGGGAGCCGGTGCAGGAACAATGAGAGCCGGGGCAGGAACAATGAGAGCCGGTGCAGGAACAATGAGAGCCGGTGCAAGAGCAATGGGAGCCGGTGCAGGAACAATGAGAGCCGGTGCAGGAGCAATGAGAGCTGGTGCAGGGACAATGAGAGGTGGTGCAGGAACAATGAGAGCCGGTGCAGGAACATTGAGAGCCGGTGCAGGAACAATGAGAGCCAGTGCAGGAACATTGAGAGCCGGTACAGGAACAATGAGAACCGGTGCAGGAACAATGGGAGCCGGTGCAGGAACAATGAGTGCCGGTGCAGGAACAATGAGAGCCGGTGCAGGAACAATGAGAGCCGGTGCAGGAACAATGAGAGCCGGTGCAGGAACAATGAGAGCCGGTGCAGGAACAATGAGAACCGGTGAACAATGAGAGCCAGTGCAGGAACAATGAAAGCCGCTGCAGGAACAATGAGAGCCGGTGAACAATGATAGCTGGTGCAGGAACAATGAGAGCCGGTGCAGGAACAATGAGAGCCGGTGCAGGAACAATGAGAGCCGGTGCAAGAGCAATGGGAGCCGGTGCAGGAACAATGAGAGCCGGTGCAGGAGCAATGAGAGCCGGTGCAGGGACAATGAGAGGTGGTGCAGGAACAATGAGAGCCGGTGCAGAAACAATGGGAGCCTTTGCAGGAACAATAAGAGCTGGTGCAGGAACAATGAGAGCTCGTGCAGGAACAATGAGAGCCGGTGGAGGAACAATAAGAGCTGGTGCAGGAACAATAAGAGCTGGTGCAGGAACAATGAGAGCTCATGCAGGAACAATGAGAGCCGGTGGAGGAACAATGAGAGCTGGTGCAGGAACAATGAGAGCCGGTGCAGGAACAATGCGAGCTGGTGCTGGAACAATGAGAGCCGGTGCAGGAACAATGAGAGCTGGTGCAGGAACATTGAGAGCCAGTGCAGAAACAATGAGAGCCGGTGCAGGAACAATGAGAGCCAGTGCAAGAACAATGGGAGCCGGTGTAGCAACAATGAGAGCCGGTGCTGGAACAATGGGAGCCTGTGCAGGAACAATGAGAGCCCATGAACAATGTGAGCCGGCGCAGGAACAAATAGATCTGCTGAACAATGAGAGCCGGTGCAGGAACAATGAGAGCCGGTGCAGGAACAATGGGAGCCGGTGAACAATGAGAGCCGGCGCAGGAAAAATGAAAGCCGGTGCAGGACCAATGAGAGCTGGTGAACAATGAGAGCCGGTGCAGGAACAATGAGAGCTGGTGCAGGAACAATGCGAGCCGGTGCAGGAACAATGAGAGCTGGTGCAGGAACAATGAGAGCCGGTGCAGGAACAATGGGAGCCGGTGCAGGAACAATGAGAGCCGGTACAGGAACAATGAGAGCCGGTGAAGAAACAATGGGAGCCGGTACAGGATCAATAAGAGCCGGTGCAGGAACAATGAGAGCTTGTGCAGGAACAATGAGAGCCGGTGCAGGAACAATGAGAGCCGGTGCAGGAACATTGAAAGCCGGTGCAGGAACAATGAGAGCCGGAGCAGGAACAATGCGAGCCAGTGCAGGAACAATGTGAGCCGGTGAACAATGAGAGCAGGTGCAGGAACAAATAGAGCCGGTGAACAATGAGAGCCGGTGCAAGAACAATGAGAGCCGTTACAGGAACAATGAGAGCCGGTGCAGGAACAATGGGAGCCAGTGCAGGAACAATGAGAGCCAGTGCGGGAACAATGAGAGCCGGTGAACAATGAGAGTCGGTGCTGGGACAATGAGAGCCGGTGCAAGAGCAATGAGTGCCGGTGCAGGATCAATGAGAGCCGGTATAGGAACAATGAGAGTCGGTGCGGGAACAATGAGAGCCGGGACAGTTACAATGAGAGCCGATGAACAATGAAAGCCGCTGCAGGAACAATGAGAGCCGGGAAAGTTACAATGAGAGCCGGTGCAGGAACAATGCGAGCCGGTGCGGGAACAATGACAGCCGGTGAACAATGAGAGCCCGTGCAGAAATAATGAGAGCCGGTGCAAGAACAATGGGAGCCGGTGCAGGAACAATAGGAGCCGGTGCAGGAACAATGAGAGCCGGTGCGGGAACAATGAGAGCCGGTGACAATGGGAGCCCGTGCAGGAACAATGAGAGCCAGTGCAAGAACAATGGGAGCCAGTGTAGCAACAATGAGAGCCGGTGCAGGAAGAATGGGAGCGTGTGCAGGAAGAATGAGAGCCCGTGAACAATGAGAGCCGGTGCAGGAACAATGGGAACCGGTGAACAAGGAGAGCCGGTGCAGGAACAATGAAAGCCGGTGCAGGACCAATGAGAGCTGGTGAACAATGAGAGCCGGTGCAGGAACAATGAAAGCCGCTGCAGGAACAATGAGAGCCGGTGAACAATGAGAGCTGGTGCAGGAACAATGAGAGCCGGTGCAGGAACAATGAGAGCCGGTGCAGGAACAATGAGAGCCGGTGCAAGAACAATGGGAGCAGGTGCAGGAACAATGAGAGCCGGTACAGGAACAATGAAAGCCGGTGCAGGAACAATGGGAGCCAGTGCGGGAACAATGAGAGCCGGTGAACAATGAGAGCCGGTGCAGGGACAATTAGAGCCCGTGCAGGAACAATGGGAGCCGGTGCATGAACAATGAGAGCCGGTGCAGGAACAATGAGAGCCGGGACAGTTACAATGAGAGCCGATGAACAATGAAAGCCGCTGCAGGAACAATGAGAGCCGGGACAGTTACAATGAGAGCCGGTGCAGGAACAATGCGAGCCGGTGCGGGAACAATGACAGCCGGTGAACAATGAGAGCCCGTGCAGGAACAATGAGAGCCGGTGCAAGAACAATGGGAGCCGGTGCAGGAACAATAGGAGCCGGTGCAGGAACAATGATAGCCGGTGCGGGAACAATGAGAGCCGGTGAACAATGAGAGCCCGTGCAGGAACAATGAGAGCCGGTGCAAGAACAATGGGAGCCGGTGCAGCAACAATGAGAGCCGGTGCAGGAAGAATGGGAGCCGGTGCAGGAACAATGGGAGCCGGTGCAGGAACAATAGGAGTCGGTGCAGGAACAATGAGAGCCAGTGCAAGAACAATGGGAGCCGGTGTAGCAACAATGAGAGCCGGTGCTGGAACAATGGGAGCCTGTGCAGGAACAATGAGAGCCCGTGAACAATGAGAGCCGGCGCAGGAACAAATAGATCCGCTGAACAATGAGAGCCGGTGCAGGAACAATGAGAGCCGGTGCAGGAACAATGGGAGCCGGTGAACAATGAGAGCCGGTGCAGGAACAATGAGAGCCGGTGCAGGAACAATGCGAGCCGGTGCAGGAACAATGAGAGCTGGTGCAGGAACAATGAGAGCCGGTGCAAGAACAATGGGAGCCGGTGCAGGAACAATGAGAGCCGGTACAGGAACAATGAGAGCCGGTGAAGAAACAATGTTTGCCGGTACAGGATCAATAAGAGCCGGTGCAGGAACAATGAGAGCTTGTGCAGGAACAATGAGAGCCGGTGCAGGAACAATGAGAGCCGGTGCAGGAACATTGAAAGCCGGTGCAGGAACAATGAGAGCCGGTGCAGGAACAATGCGAGCCAGTGCAGGAACAATGTGAGCCGGTGAACAATGAGAGCAGGTGCAGGAACAAATAGAGCCGGTGAACAATGAGAGCCGGTGCAAGAACAATGAGAGCCGTTACAGGAACAATGAGAGCCGGTGCAGGAACAATGGGAGCCAGTGCAGGAACAATGAGAGCCAGTGCGGGAACAATGAGAGCCGGTGAACAATGAGAGTCGGTGCTGGGACAATGAGAGCCGGTGCAAGAACAATGAGTGCCGTTGCAGGAACAATGGGAGCCAGTGCAGGAACAATAGGAGTCGGTGCAGGAACAATGAGAGCCAGTGCAAGAACAATGGGAGCCGGTGTAGCAACAATGAGAGCCGGTGCTGGAACAATGGGAGCCTGTGCAGGAACAATGAGAGCCCGTGAACAATGTGAGCCGGCGCAGGAACAAATAGATCCGCTGAACAATGAGAGCCGGTGCAGGAACAATGAGAGCCGGTGCAGGAACAATGGGAGCCGGTGAACAATGAGAGCCGGCGCAGGAAAAATGAAAGCCGGTGCAGGACCAATGAGAGCTGGTGAACAATGAGAGCCGGTGCAGGAACAATGAGAGCCGGTGCAGGAACAATGCGAGCCGGTGCAGGAACAATGAGAGCTGGTGCAGGAACAATGAGAGCCGGTGCAGGAACAATGGGAGCCGGTGCAGGAACAATGAGAGCCGGTACAGGAACAATGAGAGCCGGTGAAGAAACAATGGGAGCCGGTACAGGATCAATAAGAGCCGGTGCAGGAACAATGAGAGCTTGTGCAGGAACAATGAGAGCCGGTGCAGGAACAATGAGAGCCTGTGCAGGAACATTGAAAGCCGGTGCAGGAACAATGAGAGCCGGAGCAGGAACAATGCGAGCCAGTGCAGGAACAATGTGAGCCGGTGAACAATGAGAGCAGGTGCAGGAACAAATAGAGCCGTTGAACAATGAGAGCCGGTGCAAGAACAATGAGAGCCGTTACAGGAACAATGAGAGCCGGTGCAGGAACAATGGGAGCCAGTGCAGGAACAATGAGAGCCAGTGCGGGAACAATGAGAGCCGGTGAACAATGAGAGTCGGTGTTGGGACAATGAGAGCCGGTGCAAGAACAATGAGTGCCGTTGCAGGAACAATGGGAGCCAGTGCAGGAACAATGAGAGTCGGTGCTGGAACAATGAGAGCCGGTGCAGGATCAATGAGAGCCGGTATAGGAACAATGAGAGTCGGTGCGGGAACAATGAGAGCCGGGACAGTTACAATGAGAGCCGATGAACAATGAAAGCCGCTGCAGGAACAATGAGAGCCGGGACAGTTACAATGAGAGCCAGTGCAGGAACAATGCGAGCCGGTGCGGGAACAATGACAGCCGGTGAACAATGAGAACCCGTGCAGAAATAATGAGAGCCGGTGCAAGAACAATGGGAGCCGGTGCAGGAACAATAGGAGCCGGTGCAGAAACAATGAGAGCCGGTGCGGGAACAATGAGAGCCGGTGACAATGGGAGCCCATGCAGGAACAATGAGAGCCAGTGCAAGAACAATGGGAGCCAGTGTAGCAACAATGAGAGCCGGTGCAGGAAGAATGGGAGCGTGTGCAGGAACAATGAGAGCCCGTGAACAATGAGAGCCGGTGCAGGAACAAATAGAGCCGGTGAACAATGAGAGCCGGTGCAGGAACAATGAGAGCCGGTGCAGGAACAATGGGAACCGGTGAACAATGAGAGCCGGTGCAGGAACAATGAAAGCCGGTGCAGGACCAATGAGAGCTGGTGAACAATGAGAGCCGGTGCAGGAACAATGAAAGCCGCTGCAGGAACAATGAGAGCCGGTGAACAATGAGAGCTGGTGCAGGAACAATGAGAGCCGGTGCAGGAACAATGAGAGCCGGTGCAGGAACAATGAGAGCCGGTGCAAGAACAATGGGAGCAGGTGCAGGAACAATGAGAGCCGGTACAGGAACAATGAAAGCCGGTGCAGGAACAATGGGAGCCAGTGCGGGAACAATGAGAGCCGGTGAACAATGAGAGCCGGTGCAGGGACAATTAGAGCCCGTGCAGGAACAATGGGAGCCGGTGCATGAACAATGAGAGCCGGTGCAGGAACAATGAGAGCCAGTGCAAGAACAATGGGAGCCGTTGCAGCAACAATGAGAGCCGATGTAGGAACAATGAGAGCCGGTGCATGAACAATGAGAAACGGTGCGGGAACAATGAGCGCCAATGCAAGATCAATGGGAACCGGTGCAGCAACAATGAGAGCCGGTGCAGGATCAATGAGAGCCGGTGCACGAACAATGAGAACCGGTGCAGGAACAATGAGAGCCGGTACAGGTACATTGAGAGCCGGTGCAGGAACAATGAGAGCTGGTGCAGGAACAATGAGAGCCGGTGAAAGAACAATGAAAGCCGGTGCGGGAACAATGAGAGCTGGTGAACAATTAGAGCCGGTGCAGGAACAATGGCAGCCGGTGCAGGAACAATGAGGGCTGGTGCATGAACAATGAGAGCCGGTGAAAGAACAATGGGATCCGGTGCAGCAACAATCAGAGCCGGTGCAGGAACAATGAGAGCCAGTGCAGGAACAATGCGAGCCAGTGCAGGAACAGTGTGAGCCGGTGAACAATGAGAGCCGGTGCAGGAACAATGAGAGCCGGTGAAAAATGAGAGCCTGTGCAGGAACAATGAGAGCCGATGAACAATGAGAGCCTGTGCAGGATCAATGAGACCTGGTGAACAATGAGAGCCGGTGCAGGAACAATAAGAGCCGGTGAACAATGAGAGCCAGTGCAGGAACAATGAGAGCTGGTGCAGGAACAATGAGAGCCGGTGAACAATGAGAGCCGGCGCAGGAACAATGAGAGCCGGTGCAGGAAGAATGAGAGCCGGTGAACAATGAGAGCAGGTGCAAGAACAATGGGAGCCAGTGAAGCAACAATGAGAGCCGGTACAGGAACAATGGGAGCTTGTGCAGGAACATTGAGAGCCGGTGAACAATGAGAGCTGGTGCAGGAACAAATAGAGCCGGTGAACAATGAGAGCCGGTGCAGGAACAATGAGAGCCGGTGCAGGAACAATGAGAACCGGTGAACAATGAGAGCCAGTGCAGGAACAATGAAAGCCGCTGCAGGAACAATGAGAGCCGGTGAACAATGAGAGCCGGTGCAGGAACAATGAGAGCCGGTGCAGGAACAATGAGAGCCGGTGCAGGAACAATGAGAGCCGGTGCAAGAGCAATGGGAGCCGGTGCAGGAACAATGTGAGCCGGCGCAGGAGCAATGAGAGCCGGTGCAGGAACAATGAGAGCTGGTGCAGGAACAATGAGAGCCGGTGCTGGAACATTGAGAGTCGGTGCAGGAACAATGAGAGCCAGTGCAGGAACAATGAGAGCCGGTACAGGAACAATGAGAGCCGGTGCAGGAACAATGGGAGCCGGTGCAGGAACAATGAGAGCCGGGGCAGGAACAATGAGAGCCGGTGCAGGAACAATGAGAGCCGGTGCAAGAGCAATGGGAGCCGGTGCAGGAACAATGAGAGCCGGTGCAGGAGCAATGAGAGCTGGTGCAGGGACAATGAGAGGTGGTGCAGGAACAATGAGAGCCGGTGCAGGAACATTGAGAGCCGGTGCAGGAACAATGAGAGCCAGTGCAGGAACATTGAGAGCCGGTACAGGAACAATGAGAACCGGTGCAGGAACAATGGGAGCCGGTGCAGGAACAATGAGTGCCGGTGCAGGAACAATGAGAGCCGGTGCAGGAACAATGAGAGCCGGTGCAGGAACAATGAGAGCCGGTGCAGGAACAATGAGAGCCGGTGCAGGAACAATGAGAACCGGTGAACAATGAGAGCCAGTGCAGGAACAATGAAAGCCGCTGCAGGAACAATGAGAGCCGGTGAACAATGATAGCTGGTGCAGGAACAATGAGAGCCGGTGCAGGAACAATGAGAGCCGGTGCAGGAACAATGAGAGCCGGTGCAAGAGCAATGGGAGCCGGTGCAGGAACAATGAGAGCCGGTGCAGGAGCAATGAGAGCCGGTGCAGGGACAATGAGAGGTGGTGCAGGAACAATGAGAGCCGGTGCAGGAACATTGAGAGCCGGTGCAGGAACAATGAGAGCCAGTGCAGGAACATTGAGAGCCGGTACAGGAACAATGAGAGCCGGTGCAGGAACAATGGGAGCCGGTGCAGGAACAATGAGTGCCGGTGCAGGAACAATGAGAGCCGGTGCAGGAACAATGAGAGCCGGTGCAGGAACAATGGTACCCGGTGCAGGAACAATGAGAGCCGGTGCAGAAACAATGGGAGCCTTTGCAGGAACAATAAGAGCTGGTGCAGGAACAATGAGAGCTCGTGCAGGAACAATGAGAGCCGATGTAGGAACAATGAGAGCCGGTGCATGAACAATGAGAAACGGTGCGGGAACAATGAGCGCCAATGCAAGATCAATGGGAACCGGTGCAGCAACAATGAGAGCCGGTGCAGGATCAATGAGAGCCGGTGCACGAACAATGAGAACCGGTGCAGGAACAATGAGAGCCGGTACAGGTACATTGAGAGCCGGTGCAGGAACAATGAGAGCTGGTGCAGGAACAATGAGAGCCGGTGAAAGAACAATGAAAGCCGGTGCGGGAACAATGAGAGCTGGTGAACAATTAGAGCCGGTGCAGGAACAATGGCAGCCGGTGCAGGAACAATGAGGGCTGGTGCATGAACAATGAGAGCCGGTGAAAGAACAATGGGATCCGGTGCAGCAACAATCAGAGCCGGTGCAGGAACAATGAGAGCCAGTGCAGGAACAATGCGAGCCAGTGCAGGAACAGTGTGAGCCGGTGAACAATGAGAGCCGGTGCAGGAACAATGAGAGCCGGTGAAAAATGAGAGCCTGTGCAGGAACAATGAGAGCCGATGAACAATGAGAGCCTGTGCTGGATCAATGAGAGCTGGTGAACAATGAGAGCCGGTGCAGGAACAATAAGAGCCGGTGAACAATGAGAGCCAGTGCAGGAACAATGAGAGCTGGTGCAGGAACAATGAGAGCCGGTGAACAATGAGAGCCGGAGCAGGAACAATGAGAGCCGGTGCAGGAAGAATGAGAGCCGGTGAACAATGAGAGCAGGTGCAAGAACAATGGGAGCCAGTGAAGCAACAATGAGAGCCGGTACAGGAACAATGGGAGCTTGTGCAGGAACAATGAGAGCCGGTGAACAATGAGAGCTGGTGCAGGAACAAATAGAGCCGGTGAACAATGAGAGCCGGTGCAGGAACAATGAGAGCCGGTGCAGGAACAATGAGAACCGGTGAACAATGAGAGCCAGTGCAGGAACAATGAAAGCCGCTGCAGGAACAATGAGAGCCGGTGAACAATGAGAGCCGGTGCAGGAACAATGAGAGCCGGTGCAGGAACAATGAGAGCCGGTGCAGGAACAATGAGAGCCGGTGCAAGAGCAATGGGAGCCGGTGCAGGAACAATGAGAGCCGGCGCAGGAGCAATGAGAGCCGGTGCAGGAACAATGAGAGCTGGTGCAGGAACAATGAGAGCCGGTGCTGGAACATTGAGAGTCGGTGCAGGAACAATGAGAGCCAGTGCAGGAACAATGAGAGCCGGTACAGGAACAATGAGAGCCGGTGCAGGAACAATGGGAGCCGGTGCAGGAACAATGAGAGCCGGGGCAGGAACAATGAGAGCCGGTGCAGGAACAATGAGAGCCGGTGCAAGAGCAATGGGAGCCGGTGCAGGAACAATGAGAGCCGGTGCAGGAGCAATGAGAGCTGGTGCAGGGACAATAAGAAGTGGTGCAGGAACAATGAGAGCCGGTGCAGGAACATTGAGAGCCGGTGCAGGAACAATGAGAGCCAGTGCAGGAACATTGAGAGCCGGTACAGGAACAATGAGAGCCGGTGCAGGAACAATGGGAGCCGGTGCAGGAACAATGAGTGCCGGTGCAGGAACAATGAGAGCCGGTGCAGGAACAATGAGAGCCGGTGCAGGAACAATGAGAGCCGGTGCAGGAACAATGAGAGCCGGTGCAGGAACAATGAGAACCGGTGAACAATGAGAGCCAGTGCAGGAACAATGAAAGCCGCTGCAGGAACAATGAGAGCCGGTGAACAATGATAGCTGGTGCAGGAACAATGAGAGCCGGTGCAGGAACAATGAGAGCCGGTGCAGGAACAATGAGAGCCGGTGCAAGAGCAATGGGAGCCGGTGCAGGAACAATGAGAGCCGGTGCAGGAGCAATGAGAGCCGGTGCAGGGACAATGAGAGGTGGTGCAGGAACAATGAGAGCCGGTGCAGGAACATTGAGAGCCGGTGCAGGAACAATGAGAGCCAGTGCAGGAACATTGAGAGCCGGTACAGGAACAATGAGAGCCGGTGCAGGAACAATGGGAGCCGGTGCAGGAACAATGAGTGCCGGTGCAGGAACAATGAGAGCCGGTGCAGGAACAATGAGAGCCGGTGCAGGAACAATGGTACCCGGTGCAGGAACAATGAGAGCCGGTGCAGAAACAATGGGAGCCTTTGCAGGAACAATAAGAGCTGGTGCAGGAACAATGAGAGCTCGTGCAGGAACAATGAGAGCCGGTGGAGGAACAATAAGAGCTGGTGCAGGAACAATAAGAGCTGGTGCAGGAACAATGAGAGCTCATGCAGGAACAATGAGAGCCGGTGGAGGAACAATGAGAGCTGGTGCAGGAACAATGAGAGCCGGTGCAGGAACAATGCGAGCTGGTGCTGGAACAATGAGAGCCGGTGCAGGAACAATGAGAGCTGGTGCAGGAACATTGAGAGCCAGTGCAGAAACAATGAGAGCCGGTGCAGGAACAATGAGAGCCGGTGAACAATGAGAGCCGGTGCAGGAACAATGTGAGCCCGTGCAGGAACAATGGGAGCCGGTGCAGATACAATGTGAGCCGGTGCAGGAGCATTGGGAGCCGGTGCAGGAACAATGAGAGCCGGTGCGGGAACAAAGAGTGCCGGTGCAGGAACAATGAGAGCCGGTGCAGGAACAATGAGCGCCGGTGCAGGTATATTGTTAGCCGGTGCAGGAACAATGAGAGCTGGTACAGGAACAATGAGAGCCGGTGAAAGAACAATGGGAGACGGTGCAGCAACAATGAGAGCCAGTGCAGGAACAATGAGAGCCGGTGCAGGAACAATGTGACTCGGTGAACAATGAGAGCCTGTGCAGGAACAATGAGAGCTGGTGCAGGAACAATGGGAGCCAGTGCAGGAACAATGAGAGCCGGTGCAGGAACAATGAGAGCCGGTGAACAATGAGAGCCTGTGCAGGAACAATGAGAGCCGGTGCAGGGACAATGCGAGCCGGTGCAGGAACAATGTGAGCCGGTGAACAATGAAAGCCTCTGCAGGAACAATGAGAGCCAGTGAACAATGAGAGCAGGTGCAGGAACAATGAGAGCCGGTGCAGGAACAAATAGAGCCGGTGAACAATGAGAGCCGGCGCAAGAACAATGGGAGCCGGTGCAGGAACAATGAGAGCCGGTACAGGGTCAATGAGAGCCGGTGCAGGAACAATGGGAGCCGGTGCAGGAACAATGAGAGCCGGTGCAGAAACAATGGGAGCCGGTACAGGAACAATAAGAGCCGTTCAGGAACAATGAGAGCTCGTACAGGAACAATGAGAGCCAGTGAACAATGAGAGCTGGTGCAGGAACAATGACAGCCAGTGCAGGAACAATTAGAGCCGGTGCGGGAACAATGAGCGCCGGTGCAGGAACAATGTGAGCCGGTGCGGGAACAATGAGAGCCGGTGGAGGAACAATAAGAGCTGGTGCAGGAACAACGAGAGCCGGTGCAGGAACAATGAGAGCTGGTGCAGTAACAATGTGAGCCGGTGCAGGAACATTGAGAGCCGGTGCAGGAACAATGAGAGCCGGTGCAGGAACAATGCGAGCCGGTGCAGGAACAATGTCCGCCGGTGAACAATGAGAGCAGGTGCAGGAACAAATAGAGCCGGTGAACAATGAGTGCCGGTGCAGGAACAATGAGAGCCGGTGCAGGAATAATGGGAGCCAGTGCAGGAACAATGAGAGCCAGTACGGGAACAATGAGAGCCGGTGCGGGAACAATGTGAGCCGGTGAACAACGAGAGCCGGTGCAGGAACAATGAGAGCCGGTGCAAGAACAATGGGAGCCGTTGCAGGAACAATGGGAGCCGGTGCAGGAACAATGAGAGTCGGTGCAGGAACAATGAGAGCCGGTGCAGGATCAATGAGAGCCGGTATCGGAACAATGAGAGCCGGTGCGGGAACAATGAGAGCCGGGACAGTTACAATGAGAGCCGGTGAACAATGAGAGCCGGTGCAGGAACAATGAGAGCCGGTGCAGGAACAATGGCAGCCGGTGCAGGAACAATGAGAGCTGGTGCAGGAACAATGAGAGCCGGTGAAAGAACAATGGGAGCCGGTGCAGGAACAATGAGAGCCGGTGCAGGAACAATGAGAGCCGGTGAAAGAACAATGTGAGCCGGTGCAGCAACACTGAGAGCCGGTGCATGAACAATGAGAGCCGGTGCAGGAACAATGCGAGCCGGTGCAGGAACAATGTGAGCCGGTGAACAATGAGAGCCGGTGAAAAATGAGAGCTGGTGCAGGAACAATGAGAGCCGGTGACAATGGGAGCTGGTGCAGGAACAATGAGAGCCGGGGCAGGAACAGTGAGAGCCGGTGAACAATGAGAACCAGTCCAGGAACAATGAGAGCCGGTGCAGGAACAATGAGAGCCGGTGCAGGAACAATGTGAGCCGATGCGGGAACAATGGGGCTCCTTCTGCACTTTAACAATTATGGGATTTTTTAGAACAAAATAACAAAGAACAAAGAAATGTACAGCTCAGGAACAGGCCCTTTCGGCCCTCCAAGCCCGTGCCGACCACGCTGCCCGATTAAACTACAATCTTCTACATTTCTTGGTTCCGTATCCCACGGGCAGCACGGTAGCATTGTGAATAGCACAATTGCTTCACAGCTCCAGGGTCCCAGGTTCGACTCCGGTTTGGGTCACTGTCTGTGCGGAGTCTGCACATCCTCCCCGTGTGTGCGTGGGTTTCCTCCGGGTGCTCCGGTTTCGTCCCACAGTCCAAAGATGTGCAGGTTAGTTGGATTGGCCATGATAAATTGCCCATAATGTCCAAAATTGCCCTTAGTGTTGGGTGGGGTTACTGGGTTATGGGGATAGGATGGAGGCGTTGACCTTGGATAGGGTGCTCTTGACAAGAGCCGGTGCAGACTCGATGGGCCGAAGGGCCTCCTTCTGCACTGTAAATTCTATGAAATTCTATTCCCATCCTATTCATGTATTTGTCAAGATGCCCCTTAAATGTCACTATCGTCCCTGCTTCCACCACCTCCTCCGGCAGCGAGTTCCAGGCACCCACTACCCTCTGTGTAAAAAACTTGCCTCGTACATCTATTCTAAACCTTGCCCCTCTCACCTTAAACCTATGCCCCCTAGGAATTGACCCCTCTACCCTGGGGAAAAGCCTCTGACTATCCACTCTGTCTATGCCCCTCATACTTTTGTATACCTCTATCAGGTCGCCCCTCAACCTCCTTCGTTCCAGTGAGAACAAACCGAGTTTATTCAACCGCTCCTCATAGCTAATGCCCTCCATACCAGGCAACATTCTGGTAAATCTCTTCTGCACCCTCTCTAAAGCCTCCACATCCTTCTGGTAGTGTGGCGACCAGAATTGAACACTATACTCCAAGTGTGGCCTAACTAAGGTTCTATACAGCTGCAACATGACTTGTCAATTCTTATACTCAATGCCCCGGCCACTGAAGGCAAGCATGCCGTATGCCTTCTTGACTTCCTTCTCCACCTGTGTTGCCCCTTTCAGTGACCTGTGGACCTATACTCCTAGATCTCTCTGACTTTCAATACTTTTGAGGGTTCTACCATTCACTGTACATTCTCTACCTGCATTAGACCTTCCAAAATGCATTATCTCACATTTGTCCGGATTAAACTCCATCTGCCATCTCTCCGCCCAAGTCTCCAAACAATCTAAATCCTGCTGTATCCTCTGACAGTCCTCATCGCTATCTGCAATTCCACTCACCTTTGTGTCGCCTGCAAACTTACTAATCAGACCAGTTACATTTTCCTCCAAATCATTTTTTATACTACAAACAGCAAAGGTCCCAGCACTGATCCCTGCGGACCACCACTGGGCATAGCCCTCCAATTAGAAAAGCATCCTTCCATTGCTACTCTCTGCCTTCTATGACCTAGCCAGTTCTGTATCCACCTTGCTAGCTCAGGTCACCACACCTCAGGCAAGGGGCGGGGTTGAGAAGGTGGGGTCTTCATGAATAACCTCAGCCGGTACAGGAATTGAATCTGCACTGTTTGCCTTGCTCTGCATCATGAAACAGCTGTCCAGTCAACTGAGCTAACCAACCCCTAGTAGAATATTAACTCTCCATTGTCACTATGTATAGGTCACAACTGATTATACTTGCTCTTTTCATTTATAAATACCTGTCGAATCTCTGCTATCCAATCTTATTTCTATGTTTAGCTTCCTCTCATATTCTAGGGTGGAATTTAACCAAAGAACTTCAAGGGCCCAATTCTCCGGCCTTGTTAAGCTCTCGCTCAAGCGTAACGAGGCCGGTGAATAGTGGGAGAGGATCCGCACCAGGTGCCAAACAGTTTGCGATACAGCCAGCATGGTCCCATAGGTGAAATCGGGATCCTGCCTTAGCGTGACGAGAAACCAATTATCACCACTCAAGCCCCATTTCCATACAATTAATGAGAGCGACCCATACTCAACGGCCTCCCATCTTTCAGCTGCCACCCCAGCAAGTGCTCACGCTGGCACCGATTAGTTCTCCTTTTGAAAAACGTTAACCTGACGGAAGGGCTTCTATGGAGAGCCGAGGAGATGAGTATCCATCTTTGCTCACGGGCAAAGAGCCCGGGGACACTGGGCTTGCCACCCCAGTGGGGGGTTGGTGGACCCTCAGCTGGGGGTGGGGGACCTTCTGCAGGGGTGGGCTGCCATGGGGATGTGGGGGGGGGGGAGGTTGCTGGGGGGGGGGGGGAGGTTGCTGGGGGGGGGGGGGGCGACAGGGGGGGCAACCGCTCGTGGCTACACCATGCCAACTCCTGGATCGTTTACCCATTCCGGGGGCAACCCTTGCCCCTGCCTGTCTGCCCCAATGACCACCCATAACCCCCACCAACTGTCGAGACCTCTGGTTGCGTGGCTGAAGGCTATCGCTAATAGGGAATTGGAAATCGTGGTTAAGTGAGCATTTCACAGATGCCAAGTGGATTCCATTGGATGGGCGGACCATGTAGCATGTGTGAGTCATTGATAGCATCCCAACCACACCTTGATGCATGGACACTGTGCTTGAACACTGCGGGAGGTAACACCACACATGCAACATCCGAACACCCAGAGGTTGGGACACAGCTCCGGGGACCTGTCGATGGCTGGAGGGTGGGTGAGCGCCATGGAAGAGGGGCGGGGGATGCCTGGAGAGATGGGCAAAGGTCATTGTAGGAGAAAGTGACAGAGACATCATAATGATTTTGCGAAAAGGTGTTTAATGTGTTGTACAAACCCCACTCCTGGTGGTGCCGCGCCCCCCCCCCCCCCCCCCAGTTCCCTCTCCCCACCCCCTCGCCTTCCCCCAGTGCTCTCAGTGATCCTCGACATGCTCTGCCCCCCTAGCTCTACCACTACGTCTTGGTGTTTCCCCGGGATACACATCAGAGATGGAGGCAGCCAGCTGCTTACCTTGTCCCGTGGCCTTCGATGCCCCTGGCGGGTGTCCTCTGGGGGTTCTGGGGCTGGAGGGCCCCGGCTTACTTGGTGGCGGTGTTGTGTTCTGTGACCTTGCCATTTCAATGATGCACACAGTACTGCTGGTGGCTCAACTAGAATGATCATTTACTGGTGAACACATGGAAAGATAACAGACATAATCCTATATAGACTCAGTTACGATTTGAATTCCGTGAACTCTCCTGGAACTACCCGATGTGCGACTGTCCTGTTGTACGCCTTACTACCAACGGCATGAGTCGGATGTCACATGACCGATGTCTGAAGCCACCAACTGGTTGGAGGCAACATTGGTAACTATGTACAATATTATTCAGAGGCATACCACTACAGGCGGCACATGCCCTGCCGCCCTGCCCCATGAGCTGACTGCAAGACACAGTCGCACCAGAGGGGTGGAACTCGGGGAAGCTGGTGGCCACCGTCACCACTCCATGGGAAGGGTCCGGCTTGGCACCTGGCACCTGTCCTGAGATGCAGCAGACCCCCGACCGCTACCTCGCCTGGGGGCTCCTGCCTTCATCTGATGTGCATCATCAGCATTGTAGTGCTCACCAGATTGTGCCCCAGAAGCCTGTCCACTAGCATGTGCTACCGAGGTGTGAGTATCCGCGCTGGGGATGACAGCTGTGTTCTCCTCGGAGTAAGGATAGGGGCCACCCAGGATGGGCAGGTGCTGTCGGTTAGAGGACCTGTGGGAGAATGGACATGTGGTCAGTGGGAGGGATGGGTCAGTCAGTAAGGCAGTAACAATTCACATTGGACAGGTCACCCAGGTGGAGCCTGGTGGTTCCTCACCTCTGTGGCGTCCACCAGCCTCCGTGTGGGTGACCGATCAGTACTCCTGGTCTCCACTGTATCTAGGAGCCTCCCCATGTCAGCAGATCTAACAGGAGTAGCACTAAGTGTGGTGGCGAACACGACTTGCCGAGTGCTTCCCAGTAGCCGACCAGGTGGGACCGCAACCGATATCTAACATCAATTAGACTGGTAATGATCCTTCACGGCAGCAATGGCTGTCCCACTAGCTGATTTGCCTGGACCGTGCCCGGCGGCTCCATGGTAACAAGGGGAAGCGGCACATAAACTGTGCCCTCCAAGCAAACCCCAGACAGCACGCAGCCATGCCACCAGGCAGGCCTGCCCCACGTTTCGGAGGTACCATCCTGGTCAGACTGTTGGATGCGGTGGAGATGAAACTGGACACCCTGTTCCCCCAACGGGGTCGGAGGGTCCGCCACAGGTCAGCCAGTGGCACCTGGGAGGCAGTGGCGTCAGCTAGGGGAGTGTTTCAATGTCGTACGAAGCTCAACGAGCTCCATCAGGCTGCATGGGTGACTTGGCATCGGCCCTGTGGCACCGGACCCATATGCCACACCCGCACCTGCCCTCCTGATCCCCAACCGAATTGGCGGCTGTCACCGCACACGCTGTCATAATATACATCTATGTATATAATGGAGTGCAGCCAGGCAGTGAGTGATACACAGGATGACCAGTAAGCACACAGAACAGAGCAGCCAATCACCAGACAGGACACGACCACTATAAAGCCAGAGGGCACCAGTTTTCCCGCTCTCTCAGGATTTTAGCCTCTGAGACAGTCAGAGTTAGTGAGCTGGCCAGTGCAAACACCATGTGGTAGCTAGTAAGTCTGGTTAGGCTAGTATCAGGGGCGAAATTCTCCGTAATCGGCGACATGTCCGCCGACCGGCGCCAAAAACGGCGCAAATCAGTCCGGCATCGCGCCGCCCCAAAGGTGCGGAATCCTCCGCATCTTGAGCGGCCGAGCCCTAACCTTGAGGGGCTAGGCCCACGCCGGACTGATTTCCGCCCCACCAACTGTCGGGTAAGGCCTTTGGTGCCCCGCCAGCTGGCGCAGAAATGACATTGCCGGGCGGCGCATGCGCGGGAACGTCAGCGGCCGCTCACGGCATCCCCGCGCATGCGCAGTGGAGGTGGTCTCTTCCACCTCCGCCATGGTGGAGACCGTGGCGAAGGCGGAAGGGAAAGAGTGCCCCCACGGCACAGGCCCGCCCGCGGATCAGTGTGCCCCGATCGCGGGCCAGATCGCCCCACGCGCCGCCTTGTCCCGCCGGTAAGAGAGGTGGTTTAATCCACGCCGGCGGGACAGGCATTCTAGCAGCGGGACTTCGGCCCATCCGGGCCGGAGAATCACCGGGGGGGGGGGGGGGGCCACCAACCGGCGCAGCGCGATTCCCGCCCCCGCCGAATCTCTGGTGCCGGAGAATTCGGCAACCAGCGGGGGCGGGATTCACGCCAGCCCCCGGCGATTCCCCGACCCGGCGGGGGGTCGGAGAATCTCGCCCCAGGTCTCCAGTCTAGTCAGCATAGTTCCAACCCACAGTTGAACATGTATCATAGTTTAGATGTTAAATAAAATTGTGCTGCATCTTGTCAAGTGTTGGAGGTCTGTCTCTCGCTACACTGCATCAAGTGCAGCCCACATCGACCCAGCCTACCCAACACATCACGGTACCAGTGAGTGATGCTGAAAATTGACGGACCTACCTTGAGTGAATCAGCGTTGACCAGCAAACAGCCATCCGGCGACATGGAAAACGACCGCCCTCCTCCACAGCTCCGCATCGCCGGCAACCTCGGTGCAAATTGGAAGATCTTCAAACAAAAGTTCCAACTCTATCTAGAAGCCACCGACCTCAAGGCCGCATCGGACGCCAGGAAGATCGCACTCTTCCTCTCCACAGCCGGGGACCACGCCATCCACATCTACAACTCCCTTACATTCGCTGAAGGCGAAGAAATTTAAAACAGTCCTACTGAAGTTCGACAGCCACTGCGACATTGAGGTGAATGAGAGCTTTGAACGGTACGTTTTCCAGCAGAGGCTTCAGGGTAAGGATGAACCTTTTCAATCCTTTCTGACCCATCTCCGCATCCTCGCGCAGTCATGTAACTATGACTCGACCACTGATTCCATGATCTGGGATCAGATCGTTTTCGGGGTCCACTCCGATTCCCTTCGCCAGCAGCTCCTGAAAGTCAAGCAGCTCACCCTCACCATCGCCATCGATGTTCTCCACGAACGTGCTAACAATTGGTACTCCCACATCAGGCGGCAGAAACGGCAAAGGTAACCTCCCACGAGGCGGAACGGGTGCAGGCCATCGCACAAATGCAGGGCCTAAGTATCGACGAGAGTGGCCATTCCACGCGCTTTTCCCGGGTCCCTGCGCATGCGCGCCACGACCGAGGGGATGGTGAGACCGACGACCAGACTGTGCAGGTGCGTACGTCGTTCGACCACACTGCGCATGCGCGATGGCTCACGGAACGTGCTGACGTTGGCGTCATGACGTGTCCGAATTGTGGCTCCGCCCATTTAAAGTGGCAATGTCCGGCAAAATCACGACCGTGTCTAAAGTGTGGCAAGCTTGGCCACTACGCAGCCCTTTGCAGATCTGTTCCATTGCCCAGCATCCAGCGATCCCAGCTGCGGCGCAGAAGTGTCCGTTCAATACAGCAGGCCATGCCAGACTCTGACCCCAACAGCCCAACAGATCCTGATGCTGCGTGCCTCAAATCTCAATACTGGGTGGGCATCATTACAAAGCATGTGCTGCCTTTCTCTAAGACAGCGAAGCACCTCCCGATCCTCAGTGTGGATCTCGTCGACAAGTGGTGTGCTGTCCTCACAGTCAACAAGGCTCGCATCCGGTTCAAACTGGACACCGGCGCATTGGCGAACCTCATCTCCAAATCCGATCTCGACACCATCCGCGTCAGACCAGGCATTCTTCCACCGGCCTTCCAGCTCCTTGACTACAATGGCAATGCCATAGCTGCAAGTGGCTCATGCCAACCCGAGTTTCCAATAAGTCATTTAAAGCGACACTGCGATTTGAGATCGTGGGATCTGACAGAGCATCCCTGCTCGGTGCTCGGGCCTGCAAACTCCTGAACTTGGTTCAGCAAGTCCACATCATGTCGTCCTCACAGGCGACAGCCTCACCTGATGAGAACTTCCAGGCTGAAATTGATTACATCATCATGCAGTTCCAAAGCGTGTTCGACGGAATGGGCACACTCCCATATCGATACAAAATCCTGCTCAAACCAAACGCCACCCCTGTGATCCACGCACCACGTCGGGTGCCGGCACCCCTCAAGGACCGCCTCAAGCAGCAGTTACAGGACCTCCAGGACCAGAGCATCATATCAAAGGTCACAGAACAAACAGACTGGGTCAGCTCCATGGTCTGCGTCAAGAAGCCGTCAGGGGAGCTTCGAATCTGCATCGACCCCAAGGATTTAAACCGCAACATCATGAGGGAACATTACCCGATACCAAAACGAGAAGAGTTGACCAGCGAGATGGCTCATGCCAAACTCTTTACGAAGCTGGACGCCTCCAAGGGGTTCTGGCAAATACAGCTGGATGCATCCAGTCGCAAGCTGTGCACATTCAGTACCCCGTTCGATAGCTACTGCTATAACCGGATGCCTTTTGGCATCATCTCTGCCTCAGAGGTATTTCACCGCATCATGGAACAGATGATAGAGGGTATCGAGGGGGTGTGCGTGTATGTTGACAATGTCATAATCTGGTCCTCAACTCCTCAAGAACACATCGATCGCCTCAAGCAGGTATTCCACAGAATCCATGAGAATGGCCTCGGACTCAACAGAGCCAAGTGCTCGTTCGGTCAATCAGAAATCAAACTCCTTGGTGACGACATCTCGCAGCAAGGCGTGCGGCCAGATGCTGACAAGGTCTCGGCGATCAACGCCAGATTGACCCCAGAGGACATTCCCAACATGGCGGCACACACCACAGCCCTCCGCCACCTCGTCAAATAGTCGACGGAATTCCAGTGGCTGCCCACTCATGAGAACGAATAGCGTGAGCTGAGGGCAAAACTCACCACAGCCCCGGTTCTGGCGTTCTTTGACCCGACCAAAGAGACCAAAGTATCCACTGACGCGAGCCAGGACAGTATAGGGGCGGTGCTCCTCCAACGGGATGACTCCTCCTCATGGGCCCCAGTTGCGTATGCCTCCAGAGCCATGACGCCCACTGAGCAGCGGTACGCTCAGATCGAGAAGGAATGCCTGGGCCTCCTAACGGGAATCGTCAAAGTTCCCGATTATCTGTATGGCCTCCCAAAATTCACGGTTGAGATGGACCACAGGCCACTAGTCCACATAATTGAGAAGGATTTGAATGACATGACGGCTCGGTTACAACAAATCCTTCTCAAGCTACGCAGCTATGACTTTGAGCTTGTCTACACGCCAGGCAAAGAACTCATTGTTGCAGATGCCCTTTCCAGGTCTATCACCACACCGTGTGAACAAACTGACTTTGTCTGCCAAATTGATGTGCAGGTGCAATTTTGTGCCTCCAACCTTCCAGCCACTGATGAGAGGGTCATTCAAATTTGTGCGGAAATGACCACAGATCCTCTGCTACAGCGTGTGATGCAGCACCTCACAAATGGCTCGCAGAAGGGACAGTGTCCCCAGTTTTACAACGTCAAGGATGACCTGATGGTGGTGGACGGCATCCTCATGAAGCTCGATAGGATTGTGATTCCGCAGAGCATGCGAGCTATGGTGCTTGGCCAACTCCATGAGGGTCACCTGGGGGTCGAGAAATGTCGACGCAGAGCTCGAGAGGCAGTCTATTGGCCAGGCATCAGCCAGGACATTGCCAACACGGTCCTCAACTGCCCCACATGTCAGAAATTTCAGCCAGCTCAACCCAAAGAAACTCTGCAGTAACATGAGATAGTGACCTCCCCATGGTCCAAAGTTGGTGTTGACCTTTTCCACGCCAAGGGGCGTGACTATATCCTCTTGGTCGACTACTTCTCCAATTACCCAGAAGTGGTGAAACTGTCCGACCTCACGTCGAAGGTGGTGATTAAAGCATGCAAAGAAACGTTTGCCAGGCATGGGATACCGCTCACGGTGATGAGTGACAACGGTCCCTGTTTTTACAGCCAGGAATGGTCTGATTTTGCCCGCCTATACAACTTTTGTCACGTAACCTCTAGCCCCCACTACCCGCAGTCAAACGGGAAGGCCGAAAAAGGGGTCTATATCGTCAAGAGATTACTATGCAAGGCTACAGACACAGGCTCCGACTTCAGCGCTGCTGGCATACAGAGCATCCCCGCTGTCCAATGGGTTGTCTCCCATGCAGATGCTCATGAATCGCACTCTGCGAACCACGGTTCCAGCCATCGATGTTCCAGACCTTGACCACCTCACGGTCATACAAAAGATGCAGCAGTCTCGGGCCCAACAGAAATCAGCATACGATGCTCATGCCATGGACCTCCCCGAGCTGGTCCCAACTGATCGTGTTCGTGTGCAGTTGCCTGACGGCGGCTGGTCCGCCACAGCTGTGGTAGTCAAACAAGTGGCCCTGAGATCATTCCTCGTCCGCATGGCTGATGGCTCCTTCCTACGACGCAACAGACGGGCGCTGCGCAGAGTTCCACGCCCGCCAGCTAACCATGATGTCCCGCCTCACACAATGCTTCCTCCAGACGTGCCCTACCACGAGGCCACTGATCTACCAGCAATCCTGCCGACCTCTGCGACCACCGCATTGGCGGCGGTCCTGCCTATCCAAGTGCAGGCGGCCCCTGATCCACCCTTGAGGCGGTCAACCAGAATTCGTTGCCCGCCGCAGAGAGTAAACTTATAGACTGAACTTTTGCACAACTGTGTTACCTTATCGTTTTGACCTCTGTAAATATTGTTTTTTACCATTTCATCTGCCCTATATCTGCACTATCGACACCCTCCTGTGTACATAAGGTCATGTTAGCACATTCTGTATATAGTCACGCACATATACACATCCACACGCTCATGCACCTTAATATTTATTATCTCAACACACACAATACAAAAGAAAAGGAAGATGTCATAATATACATCTATGTGTATAGTGGAGTGCAGACAGGGAGTGAGTGACACACAGGATGACCAGTAACCACACAGAACAGAGCAGCCAATCACCAGACAGGAGACGACCACTATCAAGCCAGAGGGCACCAGTTTTCTCGCTCTCTTTCGGGACCCAGCCTCTGAGACAGTCAGAGTTAGTGAACTGGCCAGTGCAAACACCATGTGATAGCTAGTAAGTCTGGTTAGGCTAGTATCAGGTCTCCAGTCAAGTCAGCACAGTGTCAACCCACAGTTGAACATGTATAATAGTTTAGATGTTAAATAAAATTGTGTTGCATCTTATCAAGTGTTGGAGGTCTGTCTCTCGCTACACTGCATCAAGTGCAGTCCACACCGACCCAGCCTACCCAACTCATCACACGCCTCTCCCCCCTACAGCACAATATCACACCTGTGTTCCAGCACACCCTGGCATCCACCAGCATAGCCTACCCATGCCCAGCAGTGGTGCCCACGCCTGGCACCCACCATGCCCCCCTGCCCCATGAAGCTTGAACTGTGCGGTCCACAATGCCCTCTCTTTGTCCCCACAAGAGAAGTTGGTGCATAACAGGTGGGAAAAGGTCCAGACAGGGGCTGGGAGCCGGATATCAGAGTCCTCACTCCCTCTGAGGAACGGGCCCTGGAGATCGCTGGGGTGGCCGAGGACAGATCGGTCGGCAACAGCGAGGTTGGCCTGCGCTGCAGAGGTGAGTATCCAGCGCACCCCCACCCAGGTGACCTGTTGCAAATGAGTTGTTCATGTCAGACAATCTTTCCCTCTCACTGACCAATGTCCATTCTCCCGCATGATCTCTCTGAGGATGCCACCATCGATGCGTCATGGTTGTCATCCCCACAATCCACCAGCACAGAGACACACCCCTCGGTGGGCAACAGTAGTGGACAGGCTTCAGGGCACAATCTGGTCAGCATCACACAGTTGCTGATTCACATCCGGTGGAGGCAGGTATATCCAAGGGAGTCAGCAGTCGGAGGTCTGCTGGATCGCAGGACATAGATACATGCATACATAGAAGATAGGTGCAGAAGGAGGCCTTTTGGCCCTTCGAGCCTGCTCCGCCATTTATCACGATCATGGCTGATCATCCAACTCAAAAGCCTAATCCTGCTTTCTCCCCATAGCCTTTGTTCCCATTCGCCCCAAGTGCTATATCCAGCCGCCTGTTGAATATATTCAATGTTTTAGCATCAACTACTTCCTTGATCAGGAATTCCACAGGCTCACCACTCTTTGGGTGAAGAAATGTCTCCTCATCGCTGTCCCAAATGATTTACCCTGAATCCTCAAACTGTGAACCTTGGTTCTGGACACACCAACATTGGGAACATCTTCCCTGCATCTACCCTGTCTAGTCCTGTTAGAATTTTATAAGTCTCTATGAGATCCCCCCTCATTCTTCTGAACTCCAGCGAGAACAATCCCAACCTAGTAAATCTTTCCTCATATGGCAGTTCCACCATCCCTGGTAATCCTTCGCTGCACTCCCTCGAGAGCAAGAACATCCTTCCACAGAAAAGGAGACCAAAACTGCACACAATATTCTAGATGTGGCCTCACCAAGGCCCTGTATAATTGCAACAACACATTCCGGCTCCTGTACTTGAAACCGCTCGCAATGAAGGCCAACATACCATTGTTATATTACACTTTGTGGTAATATGTCATTATTCTTTGCCTTGTGATCCAGAATGGTCTGATGAGTTGATGATAAAGAAACCAGGAGACTTCCGGTTGCGGCTATGCTGAGCTAAGTCGCACGTTCGGCAGCTCCTGCTAGAAACGGACTTTTAGGCTCTTTTGAGGGGCCCCAGCGGCATTTGTTCGACGGTTCCCAGTGTGGGAAGGTGACAGTACGATTTCCCCGGCACTGTATGGATTGGACCAGGAGTGGAGCGGTGGAAAAAGTAATTCTGGTGCAGCGAAAAGTACGAGGGAGGAAAGCCAAGATGGCGGCGGGTGGAGACTAGGCAGCGTGGGCGCAGTGGTCGCAAGAGCAGCAGGCGTTTCTCAAGCGCTGCTTCACGGAATTGAAAACAGAGCTGCTGGAGCCGATGAAGGCTTCGATCGACAAGCTGGTCGAGACCCAGGAGGCCCAAGGGGCGGCGATCCAGGAGGTGCGGCAGAAGGCCTCGGAGAATGAGGACGAGATATTGGGCCTGGCGGTGAAGGTGGAGGCGCACGAGGCGCTGCATAAGAAATGGCAGGAAAAGTTTGAGGACATGGAGAATCGGTCGAGGAGGAAGAACCTGTGGATTCTGGGTCTCCTGGAGGGAGTGGAGGGGTCGGATGCTGCAGCATATGTGGTCACGATGCTGAACACGTTGATGGGCGCGGGTGCCTTCCCGAGGCCCCTGGAGCTGGATGGGGCCCACCAAGTCCTGGCGAGGAGGCCCAAGTCTAACGAGCCGCCGCGGGCGGTATTGGTGCTGTTCCACCACTTGGTGGACAAGGAGAGTGTCCTAAGATGGGCAAAAAAGGAGCGGAGCAGCAGGTGGGAGAATGCAGAAGTCCGTATATACCAGGATTGGAACGCGGAGGTGGCCAAGAAGAGGGCCGGGTACAATCGGGCTAAGGCGGTTCTGCATCGGAAGGGGGTGAAATTCGGGATGCTGCAGCCGGCGCGACTGTGGGTCACGTTTAAGGACCGGCACCATTACTTTGAGACGCCGGAGGAGGCATGGACCTTTATTCAGGCCGAAAAGTTGGACACGGACTGAGGGTCGGTTGAGAGGGGAGGTCGCGGGGGGCTACTGTGATTACTGTGCATTGGGGGATGTTCTGTTCTGTTCTGTATTGTTTCCTTGGGTGCTGGGTGGGATAGGGTGAAATGGTTCGAAGTGGGGATTTTGTGAGAGTGTGGGCGTCGGTGGTTGGAAGGACTGGGCCCCGTTGGGGGAAGGGGAGATGGGAGGCCCGAGGTGGGGGAGCTGGGATGAGGCCACAAAAGGGAGCTGCGCCAGAGAGGGCGGGGCCGGTTTGATGGAAAGCGCGGGCTTTTTCCCGCGCTAGGGAATGAAGGGGGCGGGGCCGAGAGGGAAGGGCGGTGTTGGAAAGGAGCGCCCGCTGATGGACAGGAGGGGGGGGAAGGGGGCAGACTACCACACTGGGGGTCGATGGAGTGGCAGGAGTGGCCAGGGTCAGCAGGAGTCAGCTGACTTACGTGAGTGCTATGGGGGGAGCAATGAAGCTAAGGGGGACCTAGCTGGGTGGGAGGGGGGTGGGGAGACTGGGTTGCTGCTACATTGGCCAAAGGGGAGCTGGAATTCGGGGAGAGAGTCGGGGCGGGGGTCTGCCGCTGGGGGGAATGGAGAGTGCTGGAGGCGCGGGCACGTGTCTGGCCTTGAAAAGGGGATGGCTAATCGGCAGGGGGAGGCAGCGGGAAGCCCCCTGATCCGGCTGATAACTTGTAATGTGAGAGGCCTGAACGGGCCGGTCAAGAGGGCCCGTGTGTTCGCGCACCTGAAGGGACTGAAGGCAGATGTGGTTATGCTCCAGGAGACGCATTTGAGGGTGGCAGATCAGGTTAGCCTGAGAAAGGGGTGGGTAGGGCAGATTTTCCACTCGGGGTTGGACGCAAAGAATCGAGAGGTGCCGATATTGGTGGGGAAGCGGGTGTTGTTTGAGGCGCTAAACATCGTGGCAGACAATGGAAGTAGGTATGTGATGGTGAATGGTAAGCTGTAGGGGGTGCGGGTGGTATTAGTGAATGTATATGCCCCGAATTGGGACGATGCCGGATTTATGTGGTGCATGTTGGGCCGGATTCCGGACCTGGAAGCAGGGAGCTTGATAATGGGGGGGGACTTCAACACGATACTGGATCCAGCATTGGACCGCTCCAGGTCCAGGACGGGTAAGAGGCCGGCAGCTGCCAAGGTGCTGAGGGGGTTTATGGACCAGATGGGAAGAGTGGACCCGTGGAGGTTTGTCAGGCCGGGGGCCAGGGAATTTTCTTTTTTTTCCCACGTACATAAAGCCTACTCCTGGATAGACTTCTTCGTTATGAGCAGGGCACTAACCCCGAGGGTGGAGGACACGGAGTATTCGGCCATAGCCATCTCAGGCCATGCCCCGCATTGGGTGGAGCTGGAGCTAGTGGAGGAGAGGGACCAGCGCCCGCTGTGGCGCCTGGATGTGGGTTTGCTGGCGGATGAGGGGGTGAGCGGGCGGATCCGGGGGTGCATTGAAAGCTATCTAGAGGCTAACGATAATGGGGAGGTGCAGGTGGGGGTGGTCTGGGAGGCGCTGAAGGCGGTGATTAGGGGAGAGCTAATCTCCACTAGGGCCCACAAGGAGAAGAAGGAGAGGAGAGAGAGGGAGAGATTGGTGGGGGAGATTTTAAGGGTGGATAGGAGGTATGCAGAGGTCCCCGAGGAGGGACTACTCAAGGAGCGACTAAGCCTCCAGGCCGAGTTCGACCTGTTGACTACCAAAAAGGCAGAGGTGCAGTGGAGGAAAGCGCAAGGGGCGGTGTATGAGTACGGGGAGAAGGCAGCCGGATGCTGGCACACCAGCTTCGGAAGCGGGAGGCAGCGAGGGAGATTGGGGGAGTTTGGGACAAAGGGGGGAACACGGTGCGGAATGCGGTGGGAATAAATGGAGTATTTAGAGACTTTTATGAGGGGCTGTATAGGTCTGAGCCCCCGACGGAGATGGGGGGGATGCGTCGATTTTTGGATCGGCTGACGTTCCCGAGGGTGGAGGAGGAGCAGGTGGCTGGGCTTGGGGCACTGGTAGGGCTGGAGGAGCTGACTAAGGGGCTGGGGAGTATGCAGGCGGGGACGGCACCGGGCCAGATGGGTTCCCGGTGGAATTTTACCAGAAGTACATGGACCTGCTGGGCCCTCTATTAGTGAGGACTTTCAATGAGGCGAGGGAGGGGGGGACCTAACCCCGACGATGTCTAGGGCGCTGATCTCGCTGATCTTGAAGCGGGACAAGGACCCATTACAGTGTGGGTCGTATAGGCCAATCTCTCTCCTCAACGTGGACGCGAAGCTGTTAGCGAAGGTGTTGGCTACCAGAATTGAGGACTGTGTCCCGGGGATGATTCACGAGGACCAGACGGGTTTTGTTAAGGGAAGGCAGCTGAATACCAATGTGCGGAGGCACCTTAACGTAATCATGATGCCTGCAGTGGAGGGGGAATCGCAGATAGTGGCGGCGATGGACGCGGAGAAGGCCTTCGATAGGGTGGAGTGGGGGTACCTTTGGGAAGTGTTGAGGAGGTTTGGGTTCAGGGAGGGGTTCATTAGTTGGGTTAGGCTACTTTACGAAGCCCCGGAGTGTGGCCCCGAATCGGAGGAGGTCGGAATACTTTCGGCTGTACCGGGGGGTGAGGCAGAGGTGCCCCCTATCCCCCTTGCTATTTGCATTGGCAATTGAGCCTTTGGCTATGGCTCTCAGGGAGCTGGATGGGGCTGGTCCGGGGTGGGGAGGAACACCGGGTATCATTGTATGCCGATGACCTGTTACTGTATGTGGTGGACCCAGTGGGGGGAATGCCGGAGGTGATGCAGATCCTCAGGAAGTTTGGGGACTTTGCCAGGTATAAGCTCAACGTGGGGAAGAGTGAGCTCTTCGTGGTACACCCAGGGGACCAGGGAAGGGGGATCGACGAGCTTGCACTGAAGTGGGCGGAAAGGAGTTTTCGGTACTTAGGGATCCAGGTAGCCAGGAGCTGGGGGGCCCTACACAAGCTCAACTTGACGAGGCTGGTGGAGCAGATGGAGGAGGAGTTTAAAAGGTGGGATATGCTGCCACTCTCCCTGGCGGGTAGGGTACAGTCGGTGAAGATGACGGTGCTCCCGAGGTTCCTTTTTATATTCCAGTGCCTCCCCATCCTGAACCCTAAGGCTTTTTTTAAGCGGGTCAGTAGGAGCATCATGTGATTCGTGTGGGTGAAAAAGACCCTGCGGGTGAGAAGGGTGTTTCTGGAGCGGAGTAGGGACAGAGGAAGGTTAGCGTTACCTAATCTGTGTGGGTATTACTGAGCTGCCAATGTGGCGATGATACGCAAATGGGTAATGGAGGGGGAGGGGGCGGCGTGGAAGAGGCTGGAGATGGCGTCCTGTGTGGGCATGAGTCTGGGAGCGCTGGTGACAGCACCGCTGCCGCTCCCGCCGATTAGGTGCACCACGAGTCCGGTGGTGGCGTCGATCACCCCCTGGACCCAGGATATGTCAGAAATGGCAACGAACCCCGCTGCTCGCACATCCTGGTGGGCTCAGTCCACATTGAAATGGATGTATTGAGCTGAACTGGGCATATTGGGCCTCCGTGACGGCGTGGATGGACCAGTGCACCGAGCTCTGTGAGATCCCGGACAGGTCCCCACCCAGCACCTGGAAAGACCCCATCACGTAAATGTTCAGGGCGACGTCACCTTAATGGCCACTGGGAGCGTGTGATCTCCCCCATACCCCCGCGGTGCCAGGTGCGCCATGATCTGGCAGATATGTTGCACTGTCCCCCTGCTCAGCCGGAGTCTTCGACAGAATGCCCGGACCAGCAGATCCTCGAATGATAGGTGCTACCGGTACACACGAGGCCTCATGTGGCACCTTCTTGGCACCTCCTCCTCCTTGGCCTGTTTGGCGGCCGGCTCTCCAACCTGGTCATTGCCTCCTGTTGCTCTGAGGCACACTCTGCTGCTGCACGCTGCACTGTTTCATGCGTCACTGCTGCAGCTTCCTCCTCCTCGAGCAGTTCCAGCTCGTAGAGCCGCAGGGCATCCCCCAGGGCTGCGGTGACTAGCAGGAAGGCCACCATTGCTGGTTAAATTCCAATATCCATTGTCTGCAGTGGGTTAAAGGCTGATATGTTAGCATGGTGCGTACCCCCGTGCACAACCAGGCCCACGGGCTGCATGCTGGCCCCGGTTAGCACTGCAGGCTCTGCCCCGGCATGTTCGCCCCCCTCATCACCGCACCTCTAGCCCCGTCATTGCCCGTCACAGTGGGGACTCAGGCCCAGGTGCCCATCCTTGCGTCAGGGGTACCCTTGGCTGGCGCTGCCCATGCCAGCAGTACTCTCTGCAGCCCCCGTCCAGCACCCCTGTAGGGGTCACAGCGGCCGTTGCCCATGGTGGGCCGCCTGATGCCCTGCTGGCAGGTGATGTTCGGGGGGGGGAGAATGGCAGAGGGTGTGGTGCGGGTGGGGGGTGAGGGCACCCATACAGCCGATGTCACTCTGCAGAACCAGGGGCCAAGGTGGGTGGTCAGTGGGATGCACAGCAAGGTGACTGCCCAGCAGGCCGCAGCAATGGACACGGCTCTAGTCCCATGGGGGAGAGGCAAGCCAGCCACTCGGCCCGGTCCCCCCCCCCCACTCCCCCCCCACTGCCTCCCCCCCACCCCACCTCAGCCAGCCCAGTGTCTGGCCCGGAAGCCCACAGTTGCGCCTCTCCATGTCCTCCCTCCTCTCTCTCCCTCATCAGCCACGGCGCCAGTTTCACAACTTGTAAAAGCACAAGGGAATCACGCCGTCGGGAGTCGGCCCATCGGAGGCGGAAAATCACAGAGGTCCCGAAGAAAACCGGGTTAGGCCCGCAAATGACATGCAAACGGTGTTTACTGTACATGCGTTCTGGAACGCATTGACGGCGCTGTCAAGGCGACAGAGAATTGCGATTTGGTATTGTGGTAGTATGTATTGGGGGTCATGTGGGACTGGAAGCCCTAATGTCATTGGCTGACAGATCCCGGGTCCTGGTTGGCCGTTGACCTCATGCTCCGCCCTGAAGGCGAAGTATAAGAAGCCGGTGCCTTCCTCCACTGGCCAGTTTACTATCGGGCTGCTGGGGAACAGACACGCTTAATAAAGCCTCATCGACTTCACTCTATTCGTCTCACGGAGTCTTTGTGCGCTACAATTTATTAAGCGTGCCTAAAAAGGACTATGGAGCTCAGGATCATTCCAGAATGCCTGAGGATCAGCCCCCACGCAGTGAATGTGGCAGCAGCCTTCAAACACTGGCAGACTTGCTTTGAGGCCTACATCAGATCGACCACAGGCCGAGTCTCAGACGAACAAAAACTGCAGGTCCTGCACTCGAGGGTGAGCACGGAGATTTTCACCCTCATTGAAGACACCGACGATTTCCAGACGGCGTTCACAGCACTGAGAAGTCTCTACGTTCGCCCAGTTAACCAAATCTACGCTCGCTACCAGCTCGCGACAAGACGGCAAGCTCCCGGAGAATCGATGGACGAGTTCTACGCCGCGCTGCTGATTTTGGGAAGAGCCTGCAGCTGCCCGTCGGTGAATGCAAACGAACATACGGACATGTTAATGCGCGACGCTTTTGTGGCAGGTATGCAATCCTCCCAAATCCGCCAAAGACTTCTAGAAAAAGAGTCGCTAGGACTCTCAGAGGCACGGGCCCTGGCAGCCTCGCTGGATGTAGCCGCGCGTAATACCCGCGCCTACGGCCCCGACCGCGCGCCAGGCCATTGGGCCCCGTACATACCCATCGCGGCAAACCCCCTACCCCCCCCGGACACCCCACAGGCTTGCGCAGTCCAAACGCCGAGTCGCACCGGGGGCGCCCGCTGTTATTTCTGTGGCCAGGCGAAGCACCCCCGACAACGCTGTCCGGCCCGCGCAGCCATCTGCAAAAGCTGCGGGAAAAAGGGCCACTATGCGGTGGTGTGCCGATCCCGCGAGGTCGCCGCCGTCCCGGGGCCACAGGGAGCCCTACAGGCAGTCTATGCCTCCCAACCCCCCCAGCACGCCATGTGCGACCCGCAGACGCCGCCATTTTGGGTCCCGACCACCGCGGTCCCGGGAGAACTGGGAGCCCTGCACGCCGCCTACGCTCCCCAACCCCCCTCCCCGCAGTCCATGTACGACCCGCCGCCGGCGCTCCCGATTTGGGTGCCGGCCAACACTCTCCACGGAGAGGAGGGGGTTTTTCGCATCCCTAACGCCACCCTCACCCCCGTCCCGCGCCCCACGCCTGACCCGCCGGCGCAACCTACCTGGACCCCGACCACCGCTGTCCCCGGCGAGGGAGCTCCGCACGGTCCCAGCGCTCGCGGCTCCACGACTGATCCGCCGGCGCCGCCGTCCTGGGCCCCGACCACCGCTGTCCCCGGCGAGGGAGCTCCGCGCGGTCCTAGCGCCCGCAGCCCTGGCGCTCGCAGTGAAGGAACTCCGCGCGGTCGTAGCGCCCGCGGCCCTGGCGCTCGCAGTGCAGGAACTCTGCGCGGTCCTAGCGCTCCCCAGACCCCCCAGCACACCATGTGCGACCCGCAGACGCCGCCATTTTGGGTCCCGACCACCACGGGGGGAGGAGGGGCGCCGCCATCTTGGACCGCCCCCGACCTGTACGACGCATGGGGGCGGCCATTTTGTCCACCCCGACGCCATCTTGTGACCCCTCAGCCACGTGCGATGTATGGGGGTGGCCATTTTGTCCATCCCCGATGCCATCTTGGACGGCAACAACGGACCCCACCCCACTACTACAACCACGGCTCGCTTCGGTTACGCTCGATCAGGCTCGGCCCTGGACTCTCCAGACGACGACGACAACGGTCCTAATTAACGGCCACGAGACGCCATGCCTAGTCGACTCCGGGAGCACGGAAAGTTTTATACATCCCGACACGGTAAGACGCTGTTCCTTAACTACCTACCCCAGCGCACAAAAGATTTGCCTAGCTGCAGGATCCCACTCCGTACAGATCCAGGGATTCTGCATAGTTACCCTAACAGTACAGGGGAGGGAATTCAAAAACTACAAACTTAACGTCCTTCCCCAACTCTGTGCCCCCACCTTGCTGGGCTTAGATTTTCAATGTAACCTACAGAGCCTTACGTTTAAATTCGGCGGCCCCATACCCCCACTCACTATCTGCGGCCTCGCCACCCTCAAGGTGCAACCCCCGTCCTTGTTTGCGAACCTCACCCCGGATTGCAAACCCGTCGCCACTAGGAGCAGACGGTACAGCGCCCAGGACCGGACCTTCATTCGCTCCGAAGTCCAGCGGCTACTAAAGGAGGGCATAATTCAGGCCAGCAATAGTCCCTGGAGAGCGCAGGTGGTAGTAGTGAAGACAGGGGAGAAACAAAGGATGGTCATTGACTATAGCCAGACCATCAACAGGTACACACAACTAGACGCGTACCCTCTCCCCTGCATAACCGACATGGTCAATCGGATTGCCCAGTATAAAGTCTTCTCCACCGTGGACCTCAAGTCCGCCTACCATCAGCTCCCCATCCGCCCAAGTGACCGCAAGTACACAGCCTTCGAGGCATACGGGCGATTATACCATTTCCTACGGGTCCCTTTTGGCGTCACAAACGGGGTCTCGGTCTTCCAACGGGAGATGGACCGAATGGTTGATCGACATGGGTTACGGGCCACGTTCCCGTACCTCGACAATGTAACCATCTGCGGCCACGATCAGCAGGACCACGACGCCAACCTCCAAAAATTCCTCCAGACCGCCAAAGCCTTGAACCTCACGTACAACGAGGACAAGTGCGTTTTTAGCACCGATCGGCTAGCCATTCTGGGCTACATAGTGCGCAATGGGATAATAGGCCCCGACCCCGAACGTATGCGCGCACTCATGGAATTTCCCCTCCCGCACTGCCCAAAAGCCCTGAAACGCTGCCTGGGGTTCTTTTCGTACTACGCCCAGTGGGTCCCCCAGTACGCAGACAAGGCCCGCCCCCTAATACAGATCACGACTTTCCCTCTGTCGACTGAGGCTTGCCAGGCCTTCAGCCGCATCAAAGCGGACATCGCAAAGGCCACGATGCGCGCCCTCGACGAGTCCCTCCCCTTCCAGGTCGAGAGCGACGCCTCTGACGTAGCTCTAGCGGCTACCCTTAACCAAGCGGGCAGACCCGTGGCATTCTTCTCCCGAACCCTCCACGCCTCAGAAATCCGCCACTCCTCAGTGGAAAAGGAAGCCCAAGCCATAGTGGAAGCTGTGCGACATTGGAGGCATTACCTGGCCGGCAGGAGATTCACTCTCCTCACTGACCAACGGTCGGTAGCCTTCATGTTCGATAATGCACAGCGGGGCAAGATCAAGAACGACAAGATCTTGCGGTGGAGGATCGAACTCTCCACCTTCAACTATGAGATCTTGTACCGGCCCGGAAAGCTGAACGAGCCGTCCGATGCCCTATCCCGCGGCACATGTGCCAACGCACAAATTGACCGCCTCCAAGCCCTCCACGAGGACCTCTGCCACCCGGGGGTCACTCGGTTTTACCACTTCATCAAGTCCCGCAATCTCCCATACTTCTTAGAGGAGGTCCGTACAGTCACAAGGGACTGCCACATCTGCGCAGAATGCAAACCGCATTTTTTCAGGCCAGATGGAGCGCACCTGATTAAGGCTTCCCGCCCCTTTGAACGCCTCAGTCTGGATTTCAAAGGGCCCCTCCCCTCCACCGACCGCAACGCGTATTTCCTTAATGTAGTGGACGAATACTCCCGCTTCCCTTTTGCCATTCCCTGCTCCGACATGACCGCGGCCACAGCCATTAAAGCCCTGAACAGCATCTTCACGCTGTTCGGTTACCCCGCATACGTCCACAGCGACAGGGGGTCCTCTTTCATGAGTGACGAGCTGCGCCAGTTCCTGCTCAGCAAGGGCATAGCTTCAAGCAGGACGACCAGCTACAACCCCCGGGGAACGGGCAAGTAGAAAGGGAGAACGGCACGGTCTGGAAGGCCGTCCTACTGGCCCTACGGTCCAGGGATCTCCCAGTTTCACGGTGGCAGGAGGTCCTCCCGGACGCTCTCCATTCCATCCGGTCGTTATTATGTACAAGCACTAATCAAACGCCTCACGAGCGTCTCCTTGTCTTCCCTAGGAGGTCCTCCTCTGGAACGTCGCTGTCGACCTGGCTGGCGGCCCCAGGACCCATCCTGCTCCGAAAGCACGTGCGGGCACATAAGGCGGACCCGTTGGTCGAAAGGGTTCACCTCCTCCACGCAAACCCCCAGTACGCCTACGTGGAGTACCCCGACGGCCGACAGGACACGGTCTCCCTGCGGGATCTGGCGCCCGCCGGCACCACGCACACCCCCCCCGACACCATCAACCCAACTGCCCCCCTTCCTGCCACCGCCGCACCCCGCGACCGCCCCCTTCCCAGGAGGATCAGTCCCCCTCCCCTTTGCACCGACAGCTGAAACCGTGCGGCTCCCGGAGGCAACAACGCTGGTACAAGCACCACCACCACCGCCGGGGCCGAGGCGATCGACACGGACGACCAGACCGCCCGACCGACTCATGGCGTCGATGTAAAACAAAGATGGACTGTCCAATGAACATTTTGTTTTTCCTATACCCTCTGTAAATAGTTGTAACAGGACGATACTGTCCAATACTGTACTACCATGTAACTGTTCTATCCTCCCAGGACCAGCCCTGTAATCCCTTACCACCATACGAAGCATCACCCCGCCGGGTTCATTTTTGACAGGGGGTGAATGTGGTAGTATGTATTGGGGGTCATGTGGGACTGGAAGCCCTAATGTCATTGGCTGACAGATCCCGGGTCCAGGTTGGCCGTTGACCTCATGCTCCGCCCTGAAGGCGAAGTATAAGAAGCCGGTGCCTTCCCCCGCAGGCCAGTTTACTATCGGGCTGCTGGGGAACAGACACGCTTAATAAAGCCTCATCGACTTCACTCTATTCGTCTCACGGAGTCTTTGTGCGCTACAGGTATCAAATCGCGCCCGCCGTGATTCCAGCGTTGGAACCTATTTTCCGCCCAATCGTGTTTCCCGATGTCAGCCATCGAAGAATCCCACCCCTCACCTTCCAATAGATCACTCATTGCTGCAACGGTGTCTTTTTCACAACCTTCTTCAGGAAAGAGCCGCCCGAGATCCAGATGCCCTCTTGGGAATAGTCATTGTCTACTTCAGTTCATCTACCACTTTATCTTAAATGTGTGGTTGAAACCAGCTTTGGATTAAGAAATAGATCCGTTGTCCAATCTGCACTTTCTGCCACTGTTTTGTGTAGCCGTTTCCCATAACCGGATAGAAATACAGATTGAAAATCCGCACAACAATTGCAGCAAAATATATTGAGCACTTATTGAGTTATCTGCACAATTATTGACTGTTTCTTGGTAATACAGCATTCCTACGCTGAAAATTGATCAAAATTGTCTTGTTCATCCAATTACACAATTGGTTATTGCCGGTCGTGATTGACTCTGAAGGTTAACCAGTCCTGGAACTTCAGTAACTGAGCAGAGTTGGAGATGATCTGGTTCAATTTACCAAATTAACTATTTTATTCACATTTTCAGCAGAGGATTTTCTGAGACACTGGGGAATAGAAAATAGGAGAAAGAGGAGGCTCTTTGAGCCTGCTCCTATATTCATTATGATCATGGCTGATCATCCAACTCAGTAACCTGTTCCCGTGTTCTCCCCCCATACCCTTGGATCCCTTTAGCCCCGGAAACTATTTCCAGGATTCTCCGAGCCTGCGCCGGGTCGGAGAAGCGTCATTGACGCTGAAAATTCCCGCCACGTCGCTCCGATGCCGGGACGATGACTGGCGACTGGAGAATCGGCGCCAGTCATGCGCACGCGGTCGACCCGCCGCCGGTCGGGGGCCATTGAAAGAGGCCACCGTGCTGGCCCCCTGTGGGCCGGCCACTGAATCGCTGGGCCAAGAGTCCCGTTGATGCCGCCGTGAAACACTTAGCCGGGGTTTTGGAGAATCCCAGCCTATATCTAATTCGCACATCCAGGGGAGAGGTTTTGGGGATTCTGGAGTTTCCCAAGGTGGGGGAGGAGCTGCAGGATGGGATGGAGGCCCCGCTTTGGTTGGAGGAGTTCCAGGGTATATTGAAGCAGATGCAATCACGGAAGGCACCGGGCCCGGGTGGGTTCTTGGTGGAGTTCTATGAAACATTCATTGATTAGTTGGGTCTATTGTTGCGGGCATGTTTAGGGACTCCTTGCAGCGGTGAGCTCTTCCGGGGACATTGGGGCAGACGTCCATCTCGCTGATTTTGAAAAAAGACAAAGACCCCAAGGAGTGGTATTTGGGCTGAGCCTGGGATTTGTGCCCTGGTTATGACTGCTGTATGTGGCCTGTTTGTAGTGTTTGTACTAATATTATGACCTCTGAGACCATTCGGTTAGATCGGGGCACGAAGCAAGGATAGCCACTATCTCCTTTGCTGTTTGGAATGGCAACTGAGCCATTGGCCATGGCGTTTGGGGCCTCAAAGGAATGGAATGGGAGGGGGGTTTGGAGCACAGGGTATCATTATATGATAACGATTTGATGTTATATGTAAGGGATCCAAAGACACCTATTGGGAACATCTTGGCAATTTGGAGCTTTCTCTGGTTATAAGCAGAGTAAAGGGAAAAGTAACTATTTTGTGTTGGGGCAGGTGTAGAGGGAACTAAACTGAGGGGGTTGCCGTTTCGATTGGCAGGATGGGGACGGCTACAGAAGCTGAATTATGTGATCTTGGCGGGGTGGGTCAAGGCAGGCCTGTAGAGGTGGGACAATCTCCCGCTATCGCTGGCAGGCCGAGTTCAGTCGGTTGCAATGAATATATTGCCTAGATTCCTATTCCTATTCCAGTGCCTCCTGGTATTTCTGCCCAAATCATGTTTTAAAGAGGTGGACCGGCTTACTGCTAGATTTATCTGGGTGGGCAAGGTCCCGAGGATTGAAAGGGGAGTGCTTCAGAGAGAGAGACAGGTGGGGAGGGGGCCTCATGCTGCCAAATTTGTTATATTACCATTGGCCGGCTAACGCGGAGAAGGTGCTGGGGTGGTGCGGGGTCCCAATGGCCCACTGGGTACGGAAGGAATCCAAATCAGTTTAGGAGCCGAGCTTGGGAGCTTTGGTAACGGCATCACTTCTGGCGTCGCTGACGAAATATTCACCAAATCCAGGGTTGGCAGCCACGCTAAAAAATTTGGAGGCAGCTCTGCCAACATTTCAAATTGGGGCAGCCTTGCAGCTGGCTCCCAACTGTGCCAATCACATAATGGAACTGGCAAGGCTGAATGCGACCACCACATGAAGATAATGCATGTGTGTGCATGCTTCCCCACGAGTGTGCATGGCAACTACATCCTGGGGCAGTGGGAGGTCGACAGCGTCTTTGAGGTGCAGCCCAGGATGACCAGTTGGCTCTTGGGGGATAGGGGGCAGCCACTTTGATCCTGGGTCATGACTCCAGTGTGGAGGTCGAAGACCAATGCAGAGACCCAATATAACGAGGTTCATGTGGCCACCCGGGCTGTTATTGAGTGTTGCATCGGACTGCTGAAAATGCGGTTCCGATGCCTCAACCGTTCTGGTGCACACCGCAGTACACCCCCCAGAGAGTCGCCAGATTTGTTATGGTCTGCTGTGCCCTCTACAACCTGACACAGAATCGGGGCAATGTGCTGGAGGCGGAGGAGGAGGAACATGCTGCTCGCCAGAGGAGGAGGACAAGGAGCATCTGGACCAGGAGGGGTAGGAAGACAAGCCCGGGGAAGACCCGTGGGAGCAGCCAGAGAATGTAGGATAGGGGGCGGTGAGGATCCAACATGCCTGGAGGGCTAGGGGAGGCCTTCATCCTCACCGGTTTCTCATAGGATGGGGCTCCGTCCATCATCTCACCCTCCCTCCCCTCCCCACCCACCGTCCCGCCCCACCCACTTCCCCCTCCCCAGCCTTCCAGTCCACCTCTCAAAGAACAAAGAACAAAGAAAAGTACAGCACAGGAACAGGCCCTTCGGCCCTCCAAGCCTGTGCCGACCATGCTGCCCGTCTAAACTAAAATCTTCTACACTTCCGGGGTCTGTATCCCTCTATTCCCATCCTATTCATGTGTTTGTCAAGATGCCCCTTAAATGTCACTATCGTCCCTGCTTCCACCACCTCCTCCGGCAGCGAATTCCAGGTACCCACTACCCTCTGTGTAAAAAACTTGCCTTGTACATCTCCTCTAAACCTTGACCCTCGCACCTTAAACCCCTAGTAATTGACCCCTCTACCCTGGGAAAAAGTCTCTGACTATCCACCCTATCTATGCCCCTCATAATTTTGTAGGCCTCTGTCAGGTCGCCCCTCAACCTTCGTCGTTCCAGTGAGAACAAACAAAGTTTATTCAACCTCTCCTCATAGCTAATGCCCTCCATACCAGGCAACATTCTAGTAAATCTCTTCTGCAGCCTCTCTAAAGCCTCCACATCCTTCTGGTAATATGGCGACCAGAATTGAACACTATACTCCAAGTGTGGCCTAACTAAGGTTCTATACAGCTGCAACATGACTTGCCAATTTTTATGCTCATTGCCCCGGCCAATGAAGGCAAGCATGCCATATGCCTTCTTGACTGCCTTCTCCACCTGTGTTGCCCCTTTCAGTGACCTGTGGACCTGTACACCTAGATCTCTCTGACTGTCAATATTCTTGAGGGTTCTACCATTCACTGTATATTTCCTACGTGTATTAGACCTTCCAAAATGCATTACCTCACATTTGTCCGGATTAAACTCCATCTGCCATCTCTCCGCCCAAGCCTCCAAACGATCTAAATCCTGCTGTATCCTCTGACAGTCCTCATGATTATCCGCAATTCCACCAACCTTTGTGTCATCCGCAAACTTACTAATCAGACCAGTTACATTTTCCTCCAAATCATTGCTATATACTACGAACAGCAAAGGTCCCAGCACTGATCCCTGCGGAACACCACTAGTCACAGCCCTCCAATCAGAAAAGCACCCTTCCATTGCTACTCTCGGCCTTCTGTGACCAAGCCAGTTCTGTATCCATCTTGCCAGCTCACCTCTGATCCCGTGTGACTTCACCTTTTGTACCAGTCTGCCATGAGGGACCTTGTCAAAGGCCTTACTGAAGTCCGTACAGACAACATCCACTGCCCTACCTGCATCAATCATCTTTGTGACCTCCTCGAAAAACTCTTTCAAGTTAGTGAGACACAACCTCCCCTTCACAAAACCATGCTGCCTCTCGCTAATACGTCCATTTGCTTCCAAATGGGAGTAGATCCTATCTCGAAGAATTCTCTCCAGTAATTTTCCCACCACTGACGTAAGGCTCACCGGCCTGTAGCTCCCTGGACTATCCTTGCTAACCTTCTTAAACAGAGGAGCAACATTGGCTATTCTCCAGTCCCCCGGGACATTACCTAAAGACAGTAAGGATCCAAAGATTTCTTTCAAGGCCTCAGCAATTTCCACTCTTGCCTCCTTCAATATTCTGGGGTAGATCCCATCAGGCCCTGGGGACTTATATACCTTAATATTTTTCAAGACACTCAGCACCTCGTCTTTTTGGATCTCAATGTGACCCAGGCTATCTACACACCCTTCTCCAGACTCAACATCCACTAATTCTTTCTCTTTGGTGAATACCTCGCCCATTTCCTCTGGCTCCACACATAGATTCCCTCCCCTGTCCTTCAGTGGACCAACACTTTCCCTGGCTACCCTCTTGCTCTTTATGTACATGTAAAAAGCCTTGGGATTTTCCTTAACCCTATTTGCCAATGACTTTTCATGACCCCTTTTAGCCCTCCTGACTCCTTGCTTAAGTTTTTTCCTACTTTCCTTATATTCCACACAGGCTTTGTCTGTTCCCAGCCTTTTAGCCCTGACAAATGCCTCCTTTTTCTTTTTGACGAGGCCTACAATATCTCTCGTTATCCAAGGTTCCCGAAATTTGCCGTATTTATCCTTCTTCCTCACAGGAACATACCGGTCCTGAATTCCTTTCAACTGACATTTGAAAGTCTCCCATATGTCAGATGTTGATTTACTCTCAAACATCCGCCCCCAATTTAGGTTCTTCAATTCCTGCCTAATATTGTTACAGTTAGCCTTCCCCCAATTTAGCACATTTACCCTTGGACCACTCTTATCCTTGTCCACCAGCACTTTAAAACTTACTGAATTGTGGTCACTGTTCCCGAAATGCTCTCCGACTGAAACTTCTACCACTTGGCCGGGATCATTCTCCAATACCAGGTCCAGTACAGCTCCTTCCCTAGTTGGACTATCTACATATTGTTTCAAGAAGCCCTCCTGGATGCTCCTTACAAACTCTGCCCCGTCCAAGCCCCTAGCACTAAGTGAGTCCCAATCAATATTGGGGAAGTTAAAGTCTCCCATCACAACAACCCTGTTGCTTTTACTCCTTTCCAAAATCTGTCTACCTATCTGCTCCTCTATCTCCCGCTGGCTGTTGGGAGGCCTGTAGTAAACCCCCAACATTGTGACTGCACCCTTCTTATTCCTGATCTTTACCCATATAGCCTCGCTGCCCTCTGAGATGTCCTCCCGCAGTACGGCTGTGATATTCTCCCTAACCATTAGCGCAACTCCTCCACCCCTTTTACATCCCCCGCTGTCCCGCCTGAAATATCTAAATTCTGGAACGTTTAGCTGCCAATCCTGTCCTTCCCTCAACCAGGTCTCTGTAATGGCAACAACATCATAGTACTAAGTACTAATCCAAGCTCTCAGTTCATCTGCCTTACCCGTTATACTTGCATTAAAACATATGCACTTCAGGCCACCAGTCCCGCTGTTTTCAGCAACATCTCCCTGCCGGCTCTTCCTCAGAGCCATACTGGCCCTATTCCCTCGTTCTCCCTCAATTTTTTCACCTTCTGACCTATTGTTCCGGTACCCACCCCCCTGCCATACTAGTTTAAACCCTCCCGTGTGACACTAGCAAACCTCGCGGCCAGAATATTTATGCCTCTCCAGTTTAGATGCAGCCCGTCCTTCTTATACGGGTCACACCTGCCCCGGAAGAGCTCCCAGTGGTCCAGATAACTGAAACCCTCCCTCCTACACCAGCTGTTTAGCGACGTGTTTAGCTGCTCTATCTTCCTATTTCTAGCCTCACTGGCATGTGGCACAGGGTGTAATCCCGAGATTACAACCCTAGAGGTCCTGTCTTTTAACTTTCTGCCTAGCTCCCTGAACTCCTGCTGCAGGATCTCATCCGCCTTCCTGTCTATGTCGTTAGTACCAATATGTACCACGACCCCTGGTTTGCCCTCCCCCTTCAGGATGTCCGCTACCCGTCTGAGACATCCTGGACCCTGGCACCAGGGAGGCAACATACTATCCTGGAGTCTCTTTCACGTCCACAGAAGCACCTATCTGTGCCACTGAATATAGAGTCCCCTGTGACTATTGCTCTCCTGCGCTTTGACCCTCCCTGCTGAACATCTGAGCCAGCCATGGTGCCACTGCTCTGGCTGCTGCTGTTTTCCCCTGATAGGCTATTCCCCCCAACAGTATCCAAAGTGGTATACCTGTTTGAGAGTGGAACAAACACAGGGGATTCCTGCACTGACTGCCTCTCCCTTCTGGTGGTCACCCATCTCTCTGCCTGCACCTTGGGTGTGACCACATCTCTATAACTCCTATCTATGACGCTTTCTGCCACCTGCATGCTCCTAAGTGCATCCAATTGCTGCTCCAAGCGAACCACGCGGTCTGTGAGGAGCTACCATTGGTTACACTTGCTGCAGATGTAGAACGCTGGAAGCGTCACAGATCTGCCACATCTCACAGTTG